>NC_050576.1:424070496-424709759 GCF_011100635.1 Trichosurus vulpecula
CCAATTCGTAACAATGCACTTATATGGTATATAACACTTTATAGTTTACAAAATGTTTTCCTCACCACAACTCACTAAGATAGCAGTATAAATATCTTATCTGATCTTTATATCTCCTCAGGACCTAGCGCAATGCTCTGGATAATTGGAGTTTAGCCAGCATTTAATGAATTAAATAAAATTGATCCTGGAGAGAGGTCTCCACAGCTGTTTTGCAGGTATCTGTTCTGGGTCCTGTCCTGTTCAATCTTTTTATCAATGACATGGATGGCATACTTGTCAAATTTTATGTGACATGAAGCTAGGAAAGAAAGCTAATGACACATGTAATGATGGAATCAGAATTCAAAAAGGCTAGAATGATAAACCAATCCTACAAGATGAAGTCTGCTGTTGTGTTTAAACTAGACCTCTAAATTAATCAGTTTAGGGAGCTCCTGGTGAAGATATTCCTTTATCAACGCATACCAATACCTGCATAACCCTGGGTAAATCACCTAACTTGGGCCTCAAACAACTCTATGGTTTTAAGAAGTCTAATTTGTATAAATGTAAAGTCCTGCAAATGGACCAAAAAAATCAACTGCCCAAGTACAGGTTGGGGAAGATATAGCTAATGAAGTTCAAGTGAAGAAGGGTTTTTAGGGAGCTGCAATCTTCGTATGAGTTAATGGTATGACGTAGCAGTCAAAAGAGCTTGTGTGGTCTTAGGATACTACGTTGTTAGAAGCATAATACCTTAAATGATGCAGGTAGCATCAATCCTATAAATCTAGTGCACCACATTGAGGTCTGGACACCCCATTTTAGAAAGGATATTTGTAAGCTGGAGGATATCCAAAGAAAGTTGACCAGGATAGTAAGGGGACCAGAAACCATGTTACACAAGGATCAAATTAAATAAATGGGTATATTTAATGTGGAAAATCTCCATCGACCTAAATATATTAAGTACTTACTATGGGTCAGGAAGGGTATTAAATCCTGGAGGCACAAAGCCAAAAGTGAAACAGATCCTGACTTCAAGAAGCTTATGAGAAGCCTTCTAATGGGAGAGTTAGGATCTGCACCTACATATGTGTGTGCATATGTATACATACACACATACATATATACATACATTTGTACATGCATGCATGTGGGCAGGGGTCGGATTGCTGAATGTACAAAATGAGTTTAGGACAGTTTTGGGAGATAGTGCGCTAGCTGCCAGGAGAGGGGTGGTTCAGGAAAGTCTTCAAACAGAAAGTGGCCCCTTAGCTGAATCTTGAAGAAAACTGAGGATTCTGAGAGGCAGAGATGAGGCAGAAGGGCATTCCAGGTAGAGAACAACTAGGGCTAATGGGAGATGGAGAAGATTTAAGGAGATATGATAGTTGTCTTTAGGTATTTGAAGGTCTGTCATGTGAAAGAAGTATTAGATTTTTTTTCTTGGTCCTAGAGGCTGCAGTTGTCAGGAGCTGCATGCAGACTAGGGGATTTCAGTTTGATAGAAGGAAAACCTTCCTACCAAACAGAGTTGTTCAAAAGTGGAATGTGCTGCCTCAGGAGATAGTTTTTCCCTTTCATTGTAACCACAGCACTTAAGCACACAGTGCCAGCGATATAGTAGGCTATTAAGAAATGTTTGTTGATTGACTGATGGAGGTGAGGTGCTACCCATAACTATAGGGCTTCCATTGGAGGCTTGATGACTGGCATCACATTCGATTTTGCAGAAGGGATTTCTGCTTCTGGTATTGGTTGCACTTGATGCCCTCTGAGACCCCTTCCAACTCAGAAGCTGGATTTTAAGTTCATTTTACAGCCAAGTAATTAACCAGCATGTATTTATTAAATGCCTATTATGTGCCAGGCAATGAACTGGTTCCTGAGATTATAGAGACAATAAAGAAAGAGTTCTTACCCTCGCAGAGCTTGCATTCTATTAGGGGAAAGAACTTATACACATGTAAGTAGGTACAATTATACAGATTAATAAACTGAAGCTCAGAAGTTGAGCTTTACAAGGTAGGAAATGGAAGACTCAGGACCTGACCCAGGTTTTCTGCTTGCCAGGCCAGAGACTTTCTCAGTGCACTGCTTCTTAATATGTGGATATTATTGAACACAAAAACACTCTGTTGGAACACTTATAAGCCTGTGATTAAAACCATAGGCACTGCTAAAAATATGGAGAGCCCTTACAAAATATGGTAGAGATGACAGTTAAGAACCAGTCTTTTGCAAAGGACAGACCACTCCCTCCTTCCCCAGCAAACTGTCTCCCACCTGCACATTGCTCCAGGGAACTCATTTGACAGGGGAACAAAGGCTTCCATTTCTCAATTACAGATCAAAGTCTTAGGTCTCCAGGCATCCAATGAAAACTGGCACAGGGGATGGGCACATGAAGGTGACATGGAGACAAATACAGATGGGAGGGAGTGTTGAAATAACGCCCACGTTCCTCAAATCCTCCCCACTAACCCTGTTTGGTTTTTTTTAACTTAACAGAAATGGTGGAGAGGAGAGGAACAGAAAGAGAAGGGATGGGAGAAGGATTGAGAAGGCAAGTGGACAAGGGAAACAGTGTATGGGGACAGTTGATTGTTTGCCTTTGTTTCGAAGAGGACCAAAAATGACCTCATTATGTTAGTGTGTTGGACTGTGGCTGATCAGACCAATACGAGCTCAGAATGTTCTACCATAGGTCAGGCACAAATAGTCCATGTGAACATTTGGGGTGGATTCTCTAAATTTGCACATCTCACATTTCTTTTGAGCTGCTTCAATTATGCTTTGCTCATAGAGCACGGCCTCTTCTCTGATGAGGGCACACTATCCTGGGCGGTCCTGTGCCAATGTCTGCCATGTCACACGATTGATTCCAAAGGAGAAAAGAAAGAGAGACTCCTCTTCACCCCCTCTTTCTCCACCTTCTTAGGCCTCTCAGTCAACACTAGTTTAATTAATGAGCATCATATAGTAGAAGTATAGAAGATGAGGTAGAGGATGCATTATAGCTCTAGCCTAGCTGGGCACCATTAGGAAACAAGGAAGGAAGGAAACACTCATTTATTAAGAATCTACTACATGTTTTAGGCACTGTGCTAAGAACTTTACAAATCATATCTTATCCTCACAACAACCTGGGGAGTTGCGTGCTACAGTTGAGGAAACCAAGGCTGACAGCAATTAAATGAGTTACCCAGGGTCACATAGCTAGTAAGGGTCTACGGTCATATTTGAATTTAAGTTTTCCTCATTCTAGACCCACCCCTCTACCCACTGTAGCTATCACTAACCCTCTCTGGTCCTCATTTTCCTCATCCATTCATTGTAATAAAAGGATTTGACTCAGTGACTAAGGTTCCTGCTATTACCCTAGGAATAGACATTATCTTAAATTCACACTAAGGTGTAAACTGAACATGACTTCAATACCTAACTCTGACACTTACTAGCTAGATGACCCTAGGCAAATTCTTTGATTCTCAGTTTCCTCCTCTAAAACTGGGGTTAATAATAACACCTCCATCACCATGTGGTTGGGAGGGTCAAGAGAGAAAACGTACACAAACTGTTATGTAAAACCTTAAGAAGCTCTGTGGATAGGAGTTATTATTATTACAAAGAGCCTTTCCTGAGGTAGGTTCTGATGGGTGCCACAGGAAAAGAATACAAGGAAAGAAAGGTGCCTCCAAGGTATGGGTGTACCAACAGCATAGGGTGGGGTATGGAATGAGAAGGTGCATCATTCTAGTATATAGATGCCGAGTTCAGATGCTACAGGAAACAAAGCAGAATTGCCTCCACAAAATGTCTCCAAATAGTGTTAGCTTGGTGTGCTTTCTCATGGTTAACTTCCCTTTGTTCTAACTATAATTTGCATTAACATTCTCTTGTTTGACATCATTCATCATTTGTCCAGACTTTCATTTACATCATTTTGGCATCATAATTTACCCTCACAAATCACACTAACAGAACTGCAACAACTTGAAGCAATTACAAAGGCAGGAGGATAACAATGCAATAAAGTGGAATTCAAGCGCTGTACTTGCTCGGTGTCCAATTTCATAGTCTCAGGTTCTTCATTTCCCTATATAGCCAAAATGTCTGATTTCCATCTTTAGGCAAAGCACTTGAAATAATTATTTCTGTTGAATTTTTTTTCCTTAAAACCTCCACTAAATGATTCCTTTTAAACACAAATCATAGCTTTTGAGTCGGAAGGGATCTTAGAGGTCACCAAGTCCAACTTCTAATGTAAGAAAACTTTAAGAACAGGGGGAGGGGGTGAAGGGGGAAGGAAGAGGGAATAAATCCACTTTGTCATAAAGATTTTTTCAAAACATTACACAAAATTGCATAATTTAGTGATTGTGACTACATGAAAGTATGACCTCAAGTAATAAGTATTATAGCTTATGTTATATTTTATTTCAAATAATAGTAGTAAAAAAGTAAATTTAAAATAGTAGTAGTAAAACAGTAGTAGCAAACTTTAAAAATTTAAAATAGTAGTAGTAAAAATCCTACAGTCTAGGACAGGGATTCTTAACCATTTTTTGTGTCCTAGAATCCTAGTGAGGCCTGTAGATCTGTTCACAGAATGCTTTTAAACATCATTACAAGAAAGTCAATGTACTGAAATACAAATATCACTTTTTTTAAAGTTTACAGACCTGAGGTTAAGAACCCTTGGTCTTATTTTAAAATTTCTTTGTATAATTTTACTATTTATGACCTGTACTACATCTTGTTTTTGTACTATATAATTAGAGCTTGAGATAACTAGAGTTTTGGTTAATCCAGTGACCAATACTCATACACAATTTAGCATCATAGATGTAAAGTTGAAAAGAATCTCAGATGTCATCTGATCTACCCCAAGTCCTGTAGTTGCTCTGGGCAAGTCATCTAACTTTTCTGGGCTTTATTCCCCCCATCAGTAAAAAGCGGGGATTGGACTAAATGGTTACTGAGTAAGTTCTTTTCCAGCTCTAAATCTATAATCTATAAGTTTTCCAATATGGAAATCAAGGGCCAGCAAGATGAATGGTCTAATAAGTAGTAAGTAGCAATAAGGAAGGAAGGAAGCAGCAGAGTTGTAAGTAGCAGAGTTAGGATTTGAATCTAGGTCCTCAGGTACTTCAGCCCTGCACTACCAACTGCCTATTGGACATTTTCAAACCAAATGTTCCCTAGACATCCAAAACTCAACATGTCAGTCAACAAGAATTTATTAAGTGCTCACTGGGCCAAACATTGCACTAAGCTCTGGGGACACAAAGAACGGCAAAACTACGATCTCGGCCCTTAAAGAGCTCATATATTAATGGAAGAGAGAGCGCACAAAAAATTGTATGAAATAAATGGAAAGTAACTTGAAAAGAAAGCAGGGGGACAGGGGAGATCTGGAAATGCCTCCTGAAGTCTTGAAGAATTTCAGGAAGTGCAGTTGAGGAGGGAGAGCATTACAGATGTGGGGGACAGCCTCACTGGCAAGGAATGGGGAGATGAATTGTCATGTTTGAAGAACAGCCAGGAGGCCAATGTTACTAGATCATAGAGTACACAGAGGGGAGTGAAACATAAGAAGACTGGACAGATAGGAAGACAGCTGGTTGTGAAGGGCTTTAAAAAGCAAACAGAGGATTTTATATTTTATCTTGCAAGTAAGAGGGAGTTACTGAGAAGTATTGGTGATAACATGGTGAGTCCTGCATTTTAAGAAAATCACTTTGGTAGCAGCATATAGTGTGTCTAAAATAAAATCCGTTGTCTTTTCTCCCACATCCACCTCTCATCTAATCATCCCTATTTCTTTAAAAACCAAATAGAAGACTTTATATTTTATCTTGCAGGTTTCTGGGAGCCACTGAAGATTATTGAACAAGGGGGTGACGTGGTGAGTCCTGCATTTTAGAAAAATCACTTTGACAGTAGAACATAACATGTCCAAATAAAATTCATTGTCTTTTCTCCCAAATCCCCCCTTCTTCCAATCATCCCTTATTTCTGAGGAGGACACATCTTTCCTTCTAGTTTCCCACTGTCACAACCTCAGTGTTTAACCTCCACTCTTCACCCCATACATTCAATACTTGCCCAATCTTGCCTCAACAGCATCTCTCACATCTGTCTCTTCACTATTCACAAAGCCACCACCTTAGCCGGGCTCTTATCACCTCTTGCCTGGGTTACTGAGATAACTTCTCTCTCCCATCCAGTCCATGCTCCACAGAGCTGCCAAAGTGATTTTCCTAAAGTACATTAGTGACCATGTTGCTCCATTATTCAATAAATTCCAGTCATTCCCTATCTCCCATAAGAACAAATAAAAATTCTTTGGTTTGGCTTTTAGAGCCCTTCATAATTTGGCCCCAACTCACCTTTCTGACATTTTTCATTGTTCCCTCTATGTCTCATGTTCACCACCTTCTTATTCACTGTCTGGAATGCTCTCCCTTCTTCCTTCTGCCTCGCAGAATCCCCTGCTCCCTTCAAGACTCAACTTAAGCACCACCTTTACAGGAAGCCTTTCCTGGTTCTCTAGCTTCCCTGAACTAGCTTGGATTTGCTTTATATTGATTCTGCATAGATAGTCAGCTTCTCAGGAGCAAGAATGCTTTCATTTTTTATCTTTGGATGCGAAGGGCTTAGCCCAGTGCTGGGCACATAGTAGATACTTCTTGATCGATGAACTTCAGATCCAGCATTGCTTCTACCATTCCACTGCTGAGGGTCTTAGGAGAAGTCTTAAGAAAGCTGGAAGGTGTAAATGGTTTATATTCACTGCTCCACCTCTGATACATACTGGCTGTGTGACCCTGGGCAAGTCCCTAACCTCCTAATGCTTTACATAAGTCTCTGAGACTATTAGTTTCAGAGAAGGTGCTGATCTTTATTGAGAGATGGAGTTTCTTCAGCCTGTACCAATGGAATCACAGTTCAAATCCCCATTTCTATCCATTCCTGAGACTGAATATTAAAATTCTGAATGAGGTGAGATTCACCTACAGGCAGACACATTGAAATATAATGGGTACCTCTAAAACAGTTATGGTGAAATCAAGTCCCCATTATTAACAGTTCCTAAGCCCTTTGCCTGTTTTTCCAGCCATCCCCAAATACAGGTTGCAGCCTCAGTTCTTGTCCACACATATTTTTTAAAAATTGCTGTGAGACAACTATCTAACACGGGTTTGGAAGATTTTTTTTTCCTTTTTAAATCTCCCAACAAGTTTGAACAACCTTGGAAACAATAGGGTGGACAGGGCCAACAAACCCGTTGAAACTTGGTCACCTCATTAGGATTCAAGAGCTAACCTCATCAGAACCCCGGTAGCAGCATGGCCCCAGTTTGCAGCCTGTGTCCTTCTCTCTCTTCCTCCTCCCTTCTACCTTCCTATGGGAAAACCTTGAGATTTCCTCAAGAGCCATTTGGTACTGAAAGGAGGCTGATTTTTCTTCCTGCTTTGTGCCTGCAAATTGCCCTGCTGTGCACCCACAGCTCTTGATACCATAGGCCTGAGGCCTTGCGAGGGCAGCCCCTGTGAGATCATGCTTTGGCAAAGGAAAAAAGGAATTAAAGAACAAAGTAACAGAACACAGGTCTCGATCATCTGGAGGCAAGGTTTGAAAACTGGAAGAAAGGTCTTTAACAAGCCAAGTTACAGAAAGAGTACTTTTTTTAAAGGCAACTAGATTAGGGAAGAGGGGAGGCTAGTGAGATTCCAGGTGTTCTGAGAAGAAACATGAATTCCTATATACATTACTGTAGGATCAATATGGGGCAGAGTAAAAGCAGTTAATCTATTCAGAGTAACTGATAGGCAAGGCTTGTTTTGCAAAATGTTAACTGGAAATTTTGGTTAACCAGAAGTTTAATAAATTTTAATAATTAAATAAATAATGAGATTTAATAAAACTGTTATAGATGTGCTCTCTATCCAAGACACAATTTTAAAAAAGAAAAGAAACAAGACTACTTTGATGGATTGTAATAGACTATTTGACACTTTGGCCTCAATTCTTCAGTTAGTTTCCAGTCCATTGGCAATCCTAATATTGGAATTTGGGTACCTCTTTTTTGAACAAATGAATACAGGAAGAGAAATGTTCTTTTTAAAAAAAAAAGATGGGTCTGTTTAAGGTGAAGCAATCAAATTGGGTTGAATCAAATAGAATAAGATAGAATGAAATCATTTATTTAGGACTAAAAGGGTCCTTAGAGATGATCCAGTCAAATCCCCCCATTTTACAGATGATAGAACAGAATGTTACAGATATGATAGAACAAAACAGAATAGAACAGAATTGAATAGAATAGAATTTTAATACTAGAATGACATCAGAGATCATCTAGCCCAGGTTCCTCATTTTACCGATTAGGAAACCAAGGCCTACTAGGTCATGATGAAATGATTTGCCCAAGGATCACACAGCTAGTTAGTGGCAGAAGGGGGAAAAGGGACTAGAACCTGGCCTTCTAATGCCCAATCTACTATTCTTTTGGTAATACCATGTTGCACCTGGACGCTGTGATTTTTATTTAAAACAAACGTAACTGCCTCGAACTTCAGGGTGATTTTTTTTGTCCTAAAGACTACTAGACGTATGATTAACTGGTGTGTGTATAGGGAGGAAACAGTCTATTCTTGGCCTACCAGGGCATTTTTGATAAAGGAACAATGGCATCCTCACTTTGACTAAGATGAATCTTTTTCCTTTTTTAGGGGCTAGTTGGAGAATCGTCATCACTTTGGTCCCAGGGTTCCAAAGAGGCCTATTCACTGAATGGGAGTTACGTCACTCAAAGTGAGAACCTGAAAAAACCTTAGCCTGAAAGGGCCAGGGTCTCCCAGTGCATCCTGGGTCATCTCCAGTCATCCCGATGAATATCTGGTCACTGGACCCACATGGCTCTGGAGGAGAAAGTGAGGCTGGTGACCTTGCACAGCCCTCCTTCACTCAAATCAAAGTCAATTGCAAGTCATGTCATCATTTCCTTGATGCCATGGTCCTTTTCAAAAATGAAGGACAAACACAACAACTCTTCGTCACTCTATTTAGGAGTTAAGACTATTTTATATGAGTTCTCTTTCTCCTTCACTGTAAAATAGATTTGAAATAGCCTTGTAGACAGTATGGAGAAATGGGGATTTGGCATGAAAGTATTCAGAACTGCTTAAACAACTAAACCCAAAGAGGGTTATTAAATGGGTGATATTAACCTAGAGGGGGGTGTCTAGTGAAGTATTTCATGACTCTTGCTTGGCCTCGTTTTGTTCAACTTTTGTGCCAGTGATCTTGATTGATAGAGGAAAGGATGGCATGACTCAAATTTGCAGATAAAGGTAGGCGGCTTAGCAGATAGAGCACTGGGTCTGTAGTCAGGAAGGTCTGAGTTCAAATCTTGCCTCAGAAACTTACTAGCTATGTGACCAAACTGTTTGCCTCAGTTTCCTCATCTGTAAAATAAACTGGAGAAGGAAATGACAAACTATTCCAATATCTTTGCCAAGAAAACCCCCCAAAATGAAGTCATGAAGATTTGGACACAAATGAAACAACTCAACAACAAAAAATAAAGCCAGGAGGGATAGCTAATAATGGATGACAGAATTTTCACTAGAAGGAATGAAGGGGCGAGGTTTATAAGATGGAATCCAATAGTGGTAAATGTAAAGTTTTGCCCCTAGTTTAAAAAATCAATTGCCTAAGTACAAATTGGGAGAAATGGGAATTGAAAATTGTTCACGTGAAAAACACATGGGGATTTTTAGTGAATTGTACACTAGAAATGAGTCAACTGTGTGTCTAGTGATGACAAGTCAACTTTCCAAGTTGATGCCAAGAAGTCTAATGCGATACTAGGCTGCTATAAGAGACATAAATAAGAGACAAAATAGTGTCTGAAACAAAGGAATGGATAGTCTACTGTATTCTGTTCTAGTCAGACTACATCTGTATTACTAAGGCCAGATCTGAGCAAAATCTTTTTTTCCCCTTAACAATTATTTCATTATTTAATATTTTAGTTTTCAACATTGATTTCCACAGGATTTTGAATTACAAATTTTCTCCCCATTTCTACCCTCCCCCCACTCCAAGATGGCATATATTCTGATTGTCCTGTTCCCCAGTTATCTCTCCCTTCTGTCACCCCACTCCCCCCCCCGCCCATCCCCTTCCCCCTTACTTTCTTGTAGGGCAAGGTAGATTTCTATGCCTCATTGCCTATATATCTTATTTCTCGGTTGCATGCAAAAACAACTTTTTTTGAGCATCTTTAAAGAGCATTTTAAAACTTTGAGTTCCAAATTCTCTCCCCTCTTCCCTTCACACCCACCCCCCCCAAGAAGGCAAGCAATTCAACATAGGCCACACATGTATCAATATTAAAACACTTCTACAATATTCATGTTGTGAAAGACTAACTATATTTCCCTCCATCCTATCCTTTCCCCCTTTATTCAGTTTTCTCCCTTGACCCTGTCCCTTTTCAAAAGTGTTTGCTTTTGATTACCTCCTACCTCATCTGCCCTCCCTTCTATTTTGAGCATAATCTTTTAAGGGAGGCATTGACAAACAAGAATGTTTCCCAAGGACAGCAGGATGGTGAGGGATCTGAAAGTGTGTCATATGAGAATTGGTGAAAGGAAGTAGGGATATTTAATTGGGATAGAGGTGACTTCAGGGCAACAGGAAGATATTATTGAAGTCTCAAATATTTGAAAATACAGAAGAACTAGTATTGTCTGATGTCAGAGAGTCCTAGTAGGACTAATGGATGGAAAATGCATGGAGGCATAAAACCATTCAATATAAGGAGAAACTGTCTCACAATTAAAACTGCTCCCAAAATGAAATGGGTTGCCTCATGATATAGTGTGCTCTCTGGACCTGGGTGTCTCCAGCCAGAGATTGGATGAACTTGTTGAGAATAGTGTAGAAGGAATTCATGTTTCAGGAAGGAGTGCAACAAGACAATACTCTTCCCAACTCTAAGGTTATTGGATTCTAGAGTTTTATTTTGCAAGTATTTAGTGCTAAACTTAACACCCTTCTTTAAGTGCTTAAATCTTAGTAGAAAGAACATAGTATTTCATATTAAAAAAATCAGGATTCAACTTCAGGACTGACTACTACTTGCTGGAGTCTGAACAAATCATTTAAGCTCTGCAATCGTTGGTTTTCTTATCTATAAAATGGAGATATTGATTCTTGCACTGCCTACCTCTTACACAATGCTACCATGAGATAATGTAAAAACACCTCGTAACTTTGTAATTGCACAATGTACAATATAATTTTTTAAGAACAATGTAACATAATGAAAAAAGCAGTAGTGCAGGAGTCAAGAGACCTTGTACCACTTACTGGCCCTATGACCATGGCCAATTACTTAATCTTTCTGAGTCTCTGTTTTCAAATCTGAAAAATACGGATGGTAATTTATTTGGATTACCTGTAAATTATAAAGTACTATTCACCCATGAGTCTAGGAGCTAAGTAAACAATACTAATTAAAATTATATTCTCTATTTATACAGTTACGGTGAAAATAAGTTTTATTACCTTAAGAAGATAGCAGGAATAAGTGTGTCAACTTAGCAACAACTCCCCTGAGTCCATTTTTTAACCCTCCATTTTGTGATCAAGTTGCTGAGAGTGATATGTTATTCTGTAAGTTGGTTTTTGCAATAATAAGAAAAGCACTTATGTGATATGACCTAGTAAACAATATACCGTAATAATTGTAAACAATTGATAAGCATATGTGAACCATCGATGAAAAAATATTATAAACAACTTTTAAAAAAAATAAACTACCAATCAAATTATGTGGTAAACGAATTAAGCACACCCATAGTTAGAACCATAAGAAACCCACCAGAGACCCTAGGGTGTTAAGTGAGGTCCCCACATTTAAGACTCAAGTAGTCCATTTTCACTTGAAGACAGTGATGACAGGCTTGCCACAGGACCAATTTAGAGGGAAACACAGGGCTTCCTAGTGGGCAGAGAGGGGACCTTGTCCAGAGGGAACTTCATCATGAGTCCATATAAAAGCCACTTATTGGGACCTCTAAGACACAGGTCGACAGTTTCTTCTTAGAGGGATTAATATTTGTATTGTTTACACATATCGACTAATAATGTTTGACTGCATGCATCGAGAAGTTTAAATCTAATTTTTTCTGTAACAGTAGTTAGCTAGCATATAAGGGTAAGCAAGCACCATAATTTACAATAATGCTTGGTAGTTCACAAAGTGTTTTCATATATGTTATCTCATTTGATTTTCATAACAACCTCATAACCTGGGTGGGGCAGTTATGGTTTCCCTTTTACAGACAAAGGAAACAGGCTCTGACAGACTGACTTGTTTAGGGTCCAATAGTGTGCAGTCAGCAGAGATAACACTTGGACCCAGGTCTTTTGACTCAAAATCTGAGGTTCATTCTACTACACCTTGCTGCTTTAGGTATAGAGATTCCTAAGATGTATTCAGTAAGACAATCTGCACACCTTGGTTAAGGTCAATTGATACTGGGTGTTGTTAGCAGATTCTTACACAAGAAAAACATTTAGTAAAGTTTTCATCTAAAAATAGAGTCCTTTATTATTCTAACCTAGTTGAATATTATAACAGAACATTTAAAAATAAAATTGTAATTTCTACGCATGGCAAAATAGTGCCTTTTTAAGGCAATTTTGGGGAATTTTAAAAGATCCTTATCTGTAAGTTTATTGGCATCTGGGTTTTATTCACACAATAGGTTTCATGCTCTTAAGTGCTATTCATTAAAATTATTTCTGGGAAAGTACAGCTGCCTACCCAATTGGGCAGACAATGACTAGTTCTAGGTGTACGACTCGTGTTCAACTTTTGGCAAATGTACTTCTTTATGCTAATGAGTCCCACTCCATTTCTTGTTAATGACTTACATGATTTTTATTTGCAGGAAAGACAATTGTGCTACCACTTCAATGTAACAAGTGGGATATGGATGTTTTCATATAAGAATTATTGAATGAATGTACTTCTAATTAAAAACAAACCATGGAAGCAAACTGAGAAAAGTAGAATAGATCCAGACAAAAGAATCAATATAAAATGAAGAACTGACTTGCACAAATTTTCTTTAGCTCTTCTGTTGGCAGGAAAAGTATCCTTAAAATTATTTGTTTTTCCATTTTTAATTCTAACAAATCAAGAACTGTCTGCTTCCATGTAAACACCAGGAAGCTCTCTGCACCAGTTTCTTATCCTTTTCAGTGGTGAAAGCACAGGTGCTGGAAATCCCATGCTTGCCCTAAGTGGGAGTGGTGGGGACACCCACAGGGAGAATGCCAATTTCACTATAGTTTGCTAAATGATGCAAAAAAGTGTAGGACTTTTACTACTCGTTTCCACCAGCTAATTCTTGTTTCTCCAAAGGATTGTATTCAGTGCGAATCTATGCAATTACAATATTAGTTCAAGCCCCCATACACTGGGACAACTATGATCCAGCCTTTATTATTCTCCATACATCAATAAACTCTAATTCCATGACTCTAGTGTAATGTAGTCTACCACAAACAGGGCTTAACTCCATACAGACTTTACTCATGACCAAGGAAATAAAATAAATAAAACCAAAGTACATTAAACAAACTACCACAGGAGCTAGGTATCTACAGCTCCACCAAGGCAGCTCTTAACAAGTCTGTAGGCTTGCCCTAATTTAGGGACATAGTTTTTGTGCTTTGACTTACCACTCTAGTTGGTTGCTGCATGCATTTTAAATCCTGGATTTGGGAAACATCTCTAAACTCTTCCCACTCACAGCCTAAGCATTGCCCCATGGATTTTCTCATCCATATGCTCCAGGGGTGTCGTGTTCAATTCGGTGGAGGAACTTAGAAACTGGCTCCTGATGCTGCTGCTTTTCTATCCATTTCTATTCATAGTTCTGTTGCTGGCAGCATCCTGTTCTCTGACTTGGTACACCTACCATCCCCTGGGCTGCTCACGATTGCAGTTTTTCCTTGCAGCTTATAGTCAAAAGTGGCGCAGGTAGGGAGATACTTCTTTGGCCACCAAACCTTTTGTCCCTTCTCAAGTGTGTGCAGTGGTATGGGGGAAATCATTTCTGTCCCTGAGATCTTCAGCTCTTTTTGTTTGAGCAGGGCTGGTCTAAGACACCAAGATGGAGGTACTCTAGGGGGAAAACTGAAATCCTAAAAACCTTAGCAACTCTTGCTCAATTATCATCTTCTCACAAGTCTATACTGTAATCATCATTTCTCATGTCAAGAAGGACTTAGAGAATTATACCGCCTAGGGGAAGGTAGACTTTTGCTTGAATTTTTCAGTATGCCATCTAGAAACTTAGAAATAAAATAAAAGTGGGGACTATCAAGCTTTTGCCTGTTCTATTTTGGGGGGAACTAAAAAGAAATCTATTCAATGATAGAAAAAATGTGGTATTGAGCAAAGTACACTAAAGAGGAGTAAATACAGCCCACTTTGATATCATCGAGCAGATGAACACTGGACACATAGCTGAAGTCAGGCTGTTGACAGAGCCGTGCCACATCGACATCCACAAAGACAGCTGACAAAGGGATACAAACTTGGCAAATCACAGGAACATTGGGGATGTTCTAGCATCTTGACTAGAAAATCAGAAATTCTGATTGATGGCAAACATTTCACAGGTTTGCCTTTGCTGCTGGTGAAAATGTGCCCTAAGAAACGCTACAATGGATTTTATGCTATTAGGCATCATTGGTAAAAACGGCATCTGCGAATCCCTGCTAACTGGCTTAGAGATGAACCAAAGGGGATATGAAATCAATGGTACTTGTCAAGGATGGTATTTATAAATAGTTTAGATTGGGGCAGCTAGGTGGCGCAGTCAGTAGAGCACCGGCCCTGGAGTCAGGAGGACCTGAGTTCAATTCCGGCCTCAGACACTTGACACAAGTACTAGCTGTGTGACCTTGGGCAAGTCACTTAACCCCAGTTGCCCTGCCAAAAAGCAAAAAAAAAAAAAAAAAAATAGTTTAGATATTAGGAATGTAGACTATCTCGCGAACTTGGGCAAAGTTTCATTAAAAGTATCTTCAAATTCACAAGATCATGGAACTATAATGAACGTGGAAATCTCTCTTTTTTTACCACACAGATTTTATTCCACATCATAGACTGCTTAAGGTTAAAGAAACACCAAAATCATGAAGACCGTGGAAGGGCCTTACTGAACACTGAGCAGGTTGGACTTAAGGTTCCTCTTAACTCTAAATCTATGAGCTTCTGATCAATGAACCAGTCGCCATCACAACAGAACACAACGGATAAAGATTGGATTCCAAGATGTAAAGTGTCCTCTGGATTAGTTTCATCCATATCTACAAAGAAGATGGATGAGAAGTGCCCATAAAATTAGGGCTGATGTATTTAATCTCACAACACTTCCTACAGTGATCTATATGTGTGTGTGTTTGTGTGGGTATATTTATACATGTATATGCATGTGCATATATGTGTTTATACACATACATACACAGATATGGATATTCAAATGCTGGAGCAAATAAATATGAAATGGAAAGAAATGTTAAAAATTTCTCTGCAGAAATACATGATTAATTAGGAATTCCACAGTTGAACAATAATGATGGCAGCATTGGAGGCAATCTCCCACGCAAAAAGATATTAGGTACGACATGTAGCAAAGATGACAGCCACCGCATGTTGATGTCCACTAAGTGGATGAACCACTTGACTAATAGCCTGGATCCCACAGAACTCAAAGCAATTGATTTGTGGGTGAAAACTTGAAGCAATAGGCCAAGGATTCATATTTTTAGACAAAGATGAAAATAGGGAATGTAGACTTTTCAGTTCTGGTATGCAATGGTACCGTAATCTCATCAGGACAAGAAATGTCAGATTCAGATGTGAGTACGAATTCTCCCAAACTTAAAGGCTTTTCAGTGATTTATCCAGTCAATAAATATGCTGAATTCCTACTTTGTGCAAGGGATTACAGCAGGTTGTCCTCCAAACACATCCACTTCATGGAATCATAGAGTTGGAAGAGCCCTTGGGGATTACTTAAGGCAGCATTTATAAATCATAGATTCCATCTATTTTATTTTCTATTTTCAACAAACAGTCTGCTTCAAGAGCCCCACTGATGGGGAATTTATTGATCCATGATACAATTCACTCAATTTTTCAATAGCTGTAATTATTAGGAAGCTTTTGTTTACAGTGATCAGAAATCTGCTTTTCTGTACCTCCTATCTATTGGTCCTAGCTCTTCTTCTTGGACCAACCAGAACAAGTTTAATTCCTCTTCCAGTGTCTGAAGATGGTTATCATCCCCCACTCCCACTAAATATTATTTTCTCTGGACTAAATATCTCCCGTTCTTTCAACTATTCCTCATATGTCATCCTCATCATCCTTCTGTTGGATACCCTCCAGTTTGTCAATATACTTTCTGAAATATGGTACACAAAGCTAGACGTAATAATGCCACGGAGAGGGCAAATACAAAGGGACTATTGCTACCTCAGTCTAGGCATTATACCGCTATTAATTTAGCCTAAGATTATATTGTCTTTGTCTGCCAAACCACACAGTTGACTCCTATTGTAAATGAATTTCCCAATCTTTGTCTGACTACATTTCTTCCATTCTATATTGGTGCCTAGTACTGATTCACCAATAAAAACAATAACTTTGTAACATAAAGGAAGAACTTTTTGTTTATTCCTATTAAATGTCAGCTTGTTAGCTCCAGTCTACCCTTTTTGACTGTTAAGATCTTTTTGGAACCCAATTCTGCCAACTAAGCTATTCTTTCAGCTTTTTCACATCCGTAACTTCACCAAATGTGCCATGTCTATAATATGGTGTCCATGCCACATAACCTCTTTCTATTTTCTGCATGCTGTTACTCTACCTCTCTGACTACACTTTTTAATTTCCATCCTTCGTCATATCCCCTGATCTCTGTCAGCAGCATGTTTCCCAAGGGCCTTAACTCTTTTATTCTCACCCTACCTTCTCCTTTGGTCATCTCATCTGCTCCCATGGGTTCAGTCATCATCTTCATGCAGATGCGATATGTCTGAAACATAATTAATCATCTTTCTCCCTACTTTCAACCCTACACCAAAATTCCCATTTTCTGTCAAGATCTCTATTCCACTTTCCTATTACATAGCTTGATGACCTTGGAATAGTCTTTGACTCCCTGTATCTAATCAGCAGTCAAGTCTTGTTGATTCTACCTCCAGAGAGTTTTTGTACATCCTTTCCCTTTTCCTCATTCTTAAGGCCACTATCTTATTGCAGGTTTTCATCACTTCTCACCTGGACTATTACAATAGCTTCCTAAGTTTTCCCCTGCTTTCAGTTTCCTTCATGCCCAATCCATTCTCCATTTAAGCAGCCAAATCTTCTTCCCAAAGCAGAGGTCTAACCACAACACTTCTCTGCTCAAAAATCTTTTTTTTTTCCTTCAAAGTTTGACTCAGTTATCACTTCCATGAATCCTTCCTTAATCTTCCTAGGTATTATTGCTTTCTTTTTCCTCAAATGACTTTCTATTTACTTATGTATTTATATGCTGTAGCCAGTATAACATAAGATTCTTTTTTCCCTTTGTCTCCCCATTGCCTAGCACTGTGCCTTGCACACAGTAGGCACTTAATAAATATGTATTGAACTGAATTGAGTCCCAAACTCTAGGATGGCAGAGTCACTACCTCCAAAGGGCTAGTCAATTCTATTTTACCAATTAGTACTTCCTTAGTAGTCACAATTGGATCCAGAATAACAGTTGCCTGTGCTACTTTCTTGGCCTTTTGAAAGATGAAAGCAAGGCAAGTCACGAATGTTTCAGCTGCTCCGCCCTTAGTGGAGAGAAAGCTCGAGCGGCTATCTTCAGAGTTAAAGTGCCGTCGCAAGGATCTCCTCCTCTTTGCCAGTTTTGTGATCTGTATTTGGAACTCATCATCCGAATTCTCTGCCTGGTAGGAGACTTCCACCATTATGCAGTTTGTTTCTCCCTCCTTTGACCCTTAACTCAAACGTTTTCCACCATAACTTCCTTCCTCAAGTTTATGGATTTCTAGCCATGCAAATATTTTCTTGATGTACAAGGGTAGCCTGATTTCCCTTTAATTTTTTTCCTGCTCCTTCAGAACAGGATGAGCCCTTCCATTGACACAGTCCAGGCTTGAATCATCTACAAAGTCTCAGTAATTCCTGGGTGCGTACTGATTACTCCACACTAAAATTTCCAGTTCACTAAGTTTGTTATACGCATTCTGTGCTTTCGTGTATAATGAAATTTAACAAAATATATTAAATCCTCCAAACATTCATCAAGCACATACTACACGCCAGGTACTATGCTTTGCACTGCGGACGGAAAGACGAAAACAAAACCATTTCTGCCCTCAAGTACCTTTTGCTGTTCAGTCACGTCCGTCTCTTTATGACTCCATTTTAGGGGTTTCTCAGCAAGGGTACCGGAGTAGTTTGCCATTTTGTTCTCCAGCTCATTTTACAGATGAGGAACTAAGGCAAAGGGCATTAAGTGACTTGCCCAGGGTCACACAGCTAGTGAGTGTCTGAAGCTGGATTTGAACTCATGAAGATGAGTCTTTCTGATTCTAAGCTCTCTACACTGTGCCACCTAGCTGCAAGAACCTTATATACTGATAGTCGAATAGGCCAATGTCTCCTATGTGTTACTACTTACTCCTCTTGTTGTATCTGTTTCCCTCTGCAGTATCTGATTTGGAATCTATCTTAGTGTTTTCCTCTTTCTTCCTCTGTTCTTAGTTTAAAGCCCTCTAAGTTAAATTACCCAATCTCTAAGCAAATACATTCATCCAGGTATTCATTGGGCTTATTCCCTTCCTGGCCAAAAGTCCTTCAGATCTTTTGCTTGGGTCCAAAAAGCCAAATCCCATTTCTAACACCAACTTAGCCAGTTGTTCATTTACCATGCTCTATTTTATTTTCTAAGGTCCTTATCTTGGCAGTAGTGATGAAACTATCTGCTCTCTTAAGTCTTTCGGATTCCTATCTAGTATTTCATAACCCTTAGAGATTCTGTCTAGGAGTATTACTTGGTCCTGCAGGGATCACCAGCAGCGGATACTGGCGATAATCAGCCTTAAAGAAATTTGACAAGGCTCTCTGTCACATCCTCAAATGCATGTCCCAGGAACCTAGTCCAGTTATGTATGTAAGGGCAACATGTAGCTAACTTCTAGCCCAACATACCTCTTTTTTCCTAAGTTCAGTAGCAGGTGACAATTTCCGCCTTTCTCTGTCCTAGAAAACCTTTCCCCTTCCTCTCTGATAATCAAAATCATACTCATTCTTCATTCAAATGCCAATGCAAGCTCCATCTTCTCTGTGAAATCTTTCCTGATCACCCAAGCCCACAATGAGCTCTCCCTTTCTTCTAGAACTAATGCCTTCTGTGACCTTGGATGACTTCAAGTCAACTTGACATCAGTTTTCTCATCTGTAAAATGGGAGGGTAGACTAGATAACCTTTAAATCCCCTTCTAACTCTAAATCTATGACTTAATGAATATTTACCCTTGGCACTCACTTGCCACTTAGTACGTTATTATTAATTTTTAATGTATGTGTCATTTCTCTCCAATCAAATTGACAATTCTTTTACCACAGGGACTGTCTTCTTCTTCTTTATATCCATGGTGCAATGTACATAAGTGTCAGGCTTCTGGGCCATACCAGGCTTAGAGCAATTTAAGACAGTTCCAATAGGCACATAGTTTCAGCTAAACCTGAAGTCAGGGTCATCACAGACTATTACTAAATAGCTGTTCTGTTAGCTATGTCTAGATCGAAAGTTGTATCAGCTCAACTAAAGCACATGAGAAACCCTAGAAGAGAAAACACCCACCCTCCACTGTCCTGTTTGCTTTCTACAAGTGTTGGTGCTTTAGCAGAGTACAATGGCATACGCAGAATAAAACACCCAAGACCACCTTAGTCACATGCTTTTCTATCACCAGAATTCCACTGTTCTCTTCACCTTCTCCCCAGATTGTGGTTCTCTGCATGATAGTTCGAAGGGGCCAATCATATATTCACTGGTAATAATTCCATTGTCTCTCCAACTTAAATACACCAACTAAACACAGTTTCACCATACCAGGCAGAAATTAAATTCCACTTAATTCAACTTAACAAGCATTTATTAAACAAAGATAGTGTGAGATTTTAGGGATAAAAAGATACAAATGAAACAGTCCCTGCCTTCAAGAAGCTTATATTCTCCTGAGAGAATACAACAGGAGCGGAGTAGATTAGTAGATGACCTCTAAGGTCCCTCTAAGCTCTAAATGTACATTCCTATCATCCCATGAATATGTGGACAGATGTGTACAGAATTCAAAGTATATATAAGGTAAATTCAAAGAACATCTAGGGAGTGGTCTCAAGCTGGTGAGAGGACTAACAACTGGTTGATCTGAAAATAAAAAGTGGCATTTAAGCGGAAGCTCAAGGGAAACTAGGGATTCCAAAAGGCAGAGGTGGGTAGGGAGAGCATTCAGGCCATAAAAGATACCCTGTACAAATGTATGGGGGTAAGGGAAGGAATGTCTTGAGTGGGGAATAACAATCAGCCCAGTTTATCTGGAACATAGAGTACATTGAGGGGAAAGAGTAGAAAATAAGTTTGAAAAGATAGGTTGGCACCAGATTGTGAAGGATTTAAATTCCAAGGTCAGGGCTTTGTGTTTTATACTAGAGGTAATAGGGAGTCATTGAAGCTTCTGGATCAGAGAAGTTATAGGCTCAGACCTGTGCTATAAGAACACCAATTTGGTAGTCATTTGGACAGTAGGTTGAAGAGGGAAGATACTAAAAGCAAAGAGAATTAGGAGGCTTTTGCCATAGCCCAGGTGAGAGGCAATAAAGCCCTAAACTAAGATGATGGCTATGTGAATGAAGAGAAGGGAATGGATATCAGAGTGGCTGTAAATTGACAAGACATCTATGGACTATATGGGAGTCTGGGGGAGACTATATAGATGTATGTAAGAGCATGTGATGACTTTAAGGTGGAAAACATGGTTGACTGGGAGGATGGTGATACTCTCAATAGAAATAAGGAAGTTAAGAAGAGAGTTCGGTTGAGGCAGAGACAAAATGATTTTGTTTTTGGATATACTGAGTTTGAAATGCTTATGCGACATGTGGGCAGAGACGTCCAGCAGGCAGTTGACACGTCAGTATAGGAATTCAGGAGAGAGATGAGTTCTGGGTAGATAGATTTTAGAGCAGCCTACTTAGGGATTATAATTAAAATCAAGGGACCAAGTGACAATACAGAGAGAAAAGAAAATAAGGTCTAGTACAAAGGCCTGGGGGTATACCGTGTAACAGTTAAATTTGGCCCCTTCGTGCTTCTGGGTCTCAGCTTCATTGCCTTTCCTATGTTGTTAATATTATGTGTTCAAGAAATATTGCTGATTCATTAATTACAAGGCAGTTTGGGAGAGACAGACAAGTAAAAGTCACAGACTCTGGTCTCAAGGAACTACAGCTGGAGTGATAATATAGACAACATAGTATGATTATCATACGTTATAATATAACAATACAATAACTGTATATTACATGATGTGTGTGACATATAACATATAATAGTGATAATAATGGGCAGAATAAGAGATAGAGAGCCAACTTTGCAGTAAGGAATTAAGGAAGATTTAAGCTTAAATATCGTCTCTGACCCCGTTGATCCTAGGCCTCTCAGGCCCCAGAAACTTTATTAGACCATAGTGTGCTGATGCTCATTGGTAGGAGGGGTTTCCTCACTGAGAATTCCCTGCACTGGTGAGATTAAGCACCCAGAGAAGAGACAATAAGAAAAACACTTCACATTTATAGAAAACGGGGTGCCCTTGAATGTCATGGCGAGCCAACTGGCCTAGACCATATCAGTTACCTGGTCAATTATGGCTCCGTAATATGAAAAAATTGATGCATGTGGTGATTTTTTTTAGATTTTGTTCAACTGTCCTTTGTATAAGACTATGAGAAAATGAACAGGAATGTGACAAAAATCAGGGGTAGAATGAAAACATAGCACAAATGGTTCCCAAGAATATTAAAAAAGATTATTTTCTCTTTAAAAAAAGAAAATGGTATACAATAAGTACCAGTGGTATAAAGTTCTTTAATTCATTTAAAAACTATTTATTAAGTATCTACTATGTGAAGAGCGCCATAGGAAACACAAATCTAATTGGGACACACTATCTACTCTATTGGAGCTTCCAGTCTAGTGTAAGAATCTGGAGAAGGGAGCTATCACTTTGGGAAGACTTCAAGAGGATGTGGCAATTAAGCCAGGCCATGAAACATGACTGTCATCTGGAAAGGGAAGAGCATTCACAAAGAGATAGGAATGCATGTGACCTATATTGAGATAGGAGGAAATCGAAGCTCACAGACTTCTAAGTCTCTGAAGTAACTTATCTATGGTTGTGCTGCTATTAATTGTTGGAGGCTGAATTTGAACTCAAGTCTTTCTTGACTTCAAGTCCATTAGTCTTTTCATTACAACATATCACTGTACATATGAGGGATAACAGAAGTCCTGGGAGTGAATTCAATCTCCAAGAAGGAGGTGAAATTGCCAGGGAGAGAACCTTGGGATGCACACAAATTTAAGAGTCAAGATGCAAAAGGGGGCCATCACGTGAGAAAGAAAAGGAGCAATCAGGGAGGGGAGGAGTTGGATAAAGTATATCACATAGGGCACAGAGGGAAACAGTTTTAGAAATTTGTAGAGAGTAAGCTCTTTGAAGGCAGCGGCTATCTCACTTTTGTCTCTATATCCCCACAAAATACACATAGAGCACAGCGTAGTGCCTGGCAAACAGTAGGTATTAAATAAATGCTTATCAATTGATTGTTTATAAAGGAAGGAGTAATTGGCTAACATCCTCAAATTCTATTGGGATATCAAAAAGAATGAAGACTGAGAAAAGGCTTTGTTGTTCAGGAAACTAATGGTGACTTTTGATAGTCACAAGGGAGCTTTACAAGTGGTATTCTTGGGAAATTCTTTGGGAAAAGTATAAACTATCAGGTTGAAGATCTTCTCTAGAGTTAAGGTAGGTAGAATCACTGAGTAGGAAAGATAGTACTAAGATTATAGGATTTAGAGCCAGAAAGAATCTTACTGGTCATCTAGATGAGAGGTTCTTAATATGGAGTCCATGGATCCTGAAGGGGTTCACAGATGGATGTCAGAGGGTCTATGAACTTGGATTAGAACACCCCTACTTGCACCTTTATTTTTCACTAACTTCTCTCTTTTGGGGGGGGCAGGGAAGGCGGGGCAATTGGGGTTAAGTGACTTGCCCAAGGTCACACAGCTAGTAAGTATGTCAAGTGTCTGAGGTGGGATTTGAACTCTGGTCCTCCTGACTTCAGGGCCAGTGTGTTACTCATTGCGCCACCTAGTTGCCCCAATTTTTCGCTGACTTCTATTGCTTAAAAACATTATTCGGAGAAGGGGTCTATAACCTTCACCAGACTGTGAAAGTGGGGGCCATGGTACAAAAACGTTAAGAACCTCTGATCTAGACTAGTCCCTTCATTTTTACAGAAGATGAAACAGATTTTTTAAAGGTTAAATGGACTGTTGTAAGTTACAGGATTGTAAGTAATAAAGTTACGTGGGACATGAACACAGAACGTTTGACTCCAAATCCAGGCTTCTATTCACTACACTAGGGTTGAGTGAGGGTTTTGTAAACTGAGTAGGTACAGTGGCTAAGTATAGGACATTTAAACTGAGCTCTAAAATTAGCTATAATCATAATCTTTCTGAGTGGTTCTCATCATAAGGGTGGGATTCATTTAAGGGGACAGGAGAAAGGAGGACATGCCAGGTGAGGGAACAGTGTGAGCAAAGGCAGAGAGGTAGGCTTGCATATGATATGTTTGGATTGAAGCAGCTAGCTGATGCTCAGGCAGAGTGGGAGATGAGGTTGGAAAAGGAGCTTCGGAGTTCCGACAGGACCAGAGGAACCCAAACACTGACCTGTGATACTTTTTTTCACTCAGCAAATAGCAATATTGTCCATAGAAGTAGGAACCTTTCTTGATGCAGATTCCATCATAATGGTACCTGAAAAAAATGTTAAAAGAGGTCTTCTGAAAGGCAGACTCTTTGCAGTGCCAAATTAAAAGTACCTTTTACTGGCAGAAAGAGTTTTCTCATTGGGAGTTTTCTACACCAATGAAATCAAAGTCCAGAAAGAAGAAAATAAAACAGTGATTCCTACTAATGGAAAAGTGACGTACACTACGTGCCAATCAATGGTACACCATGAAAAGTGTCATAGTTAATTTATTCACTCAACAACCACTTCTTAAGTATCTACCAATGTGATATAACCTATATCAAATTGTTTAGGGAGGGAGGGAGAAAAATTTGAACTCAAAAATGTTTTTAAATGAATGTTCAAAATTGACTTGCATGTAATTGGAAAAAATAATTTTTTTTAAAAAAGTATCTGCCATGTGCAGTACACTGTGGCAAATAATTAAGACATAGCTTCTACTCCCCTGGAGCTTACAATCTGGTACAAGAATTTGGAGGACAGAGACATCACTAAGAGGCTGGGAGGTCAGAAAAGGACTTAAGAGGAGGTGGTAATTCAGTCAAGCCTTGAAGAACAAATATTATTTGAAAAAGTAACTTAACTACAGTTTTGGAGCCCTTTTCTTAATTTTGTCACTCACTGTATTTGTGATTTAAAAACAAAACCAAACCTAGAAAGGTTTAGGTCACTTGAGCTTGGGAGTTCTGAGGGATAGTAGGGTTAAAACCAACTGGGTGTGCACACTAGGTCCAAAGCAAAATTGTGAGTCCCGAGGGGCCCAGAGGGCCAGCAGGCTGCCCAACGAGAGGCAAGTGGCCCAGGATGGATCTGGAGCAGGTGAAATGCTCTCATGTCAATTAGCAGTAGTCTTAGACCCACACTTCCAGCCAGGGTGATATAGGGGACCTAGTCTCAAGAAATATACAAACATAAAACACAAAGGTCGTAATTCAGCCCTATCTCAACCTTTGTATTAGGGACAAACAACACTGGATCATGTTACCTTATGGACCTCAAGAAATTCATATTCTACCCTACCTCTCTAACTCTTCCCCCAGAGATCTGGAGATCTAGAGAGAAGTCAGGAGAGGAAGGGAGGCCCTCGGTTTGCCATTGCCCCTGTTCTTTGGAGGGAAGCTGGAACGGCACCGAGCAGATTTCCTGAACTAGTAATGGTTTGTGGCCTTCCAAATGCTTTTCAGAAAATGTGGTTCTTTTTCTTCCAGGCTGGGTCAGGGTTCTGTTGTAATTTCTGCACCTTGTAGGGATTTGGAAAATGGACTATTTAAGGCAGAACCAAAACAATATATGCCCCATGACTACAGCAGCACAAATGAAAAGATCACAAAAAAGGAAGACTGACACTAAGTGAAAAATCAGTAACTGCCTCATAGGACCGATCATGAAGCAGACCTACCTATTCTCAAGGAGCCTGGGTGACCAGCAGAACAGTAGGACTAGCAACAGAAAGGCAGATTTAGCACGATTTCATGATTGGTTTACCCGTCAGCTACGAGTGCCCTCCCTTCCTCTCAACTACCTTGCATTTAACTTCTCCCTCTCTCTTCCCCTACATATTTTATTAGTTATGTTTATATTTCTTCACTTCATATTCATGCTATGAGTAGTTCTACAGGCATTTGTTGTTCCACCATTAGAATGTTAAGTCACTTTGGAATAGAGATTGTTTCTTTCCTTGTGCTTGTATCTCCCGTGCTTTGCCCAATAGCTGGTGCAAAGCAAGCATATAAATACTGTTTCTTTGATACCTTATCCTTTTGACAGAGTGACATGACACTACCAGTACATTATGTTGTATATACTAACTGTGGTCACTATGTGTTTTTGCTTAACTGTTTTTGTTACAAGAGAAAGTTCAATTTCTAGGTATGGAAAGGAGGTATTTTGGGAAATGTCTGTGATGTAAAGAAAAAAAGTATTAATAAAACTTTGTTTTTGAAGAGAATAAGAAATAGGAAGGAAAGAGGGGAAGGAAGGAGGGAGGGAGAAAAAGAAGAAAAGAAAGAAGGAAGGGAAGAAGGAAGGAAAAAAGGGAGGGAGGAAAGAAGGAAGGAAAGATGGATGGATGAAAGGAAAGAAGAAAGAAAGAGAAAAAGGAAAGATGGATGGATGGATAAAAGAAGGAAGAAAGAGAAGAAAGAAAGAGAAGGATGGATGGAAGGAAAGAAGGAAGGGAGAGAAGGAAGGAAGGAATGAAAAAAACTGTCTACTCAGATTAGGTATCAATAAGACGAAAACATTTCACATTATTAATGCTGTTTCTTTGCCCAGCATTTGACTCCCAACTCCTGTTTTCCTGTGTTAGAAGGGGACACATTCCTTTTTTTTACCTCAGACCTTTTTTACTATCCTCCTTTCATTGTTGATTTGAAACAACCAATAAGTAATACTTGTGAAACCTCACATTCCATGATTCATAAGATAACATCTGAATTTCCTTTTGTGCTTAGCAATAAAGATTTGAGCCTAGAAACCCAGGTTCAAAAACTTCTGGTTCTATTCAAATATGCCAATAAATTGAGCATTTTGGAACTATGCCAATTACCTCAAATAATACTCTGGTTCTAAGGATATTAAAACAATTCGATTTTTCTTTGAATGGGTTTAAATATTTAAATAAACTATAGGATTTACATGTGTACATGTTTAATATACTGAAACCTCTGAAAATTTTAATGCTTTTGTACCTGTAGCAAAAAAAAAAAATTCCCTCTCTCAAACAAAATTAAAATAAAAAACAACAATCCTAAGAAATTGAAGGCTGTCAATTGAATACGTAATAAATCTTCAGTTCTGGAGAAAGACTACATTTCTTGAAGTCACCTTTAAGTCATCTAAGACTGAATTGGCATTAAATTTTAAAAATATTTCTCTTTGATAAGTGTTTTCTTCTTCATTCATAACCATTCTGGGGTTTCCCAAAGCCCTATATTTTATGATTTTTAAAGAAAGCAACACTACCTGGCACTTCCTCTTGTGCCCAGCCTCCTGGTGCCAAGATCCGGAAAAACCAAGCGCACAAGCTAAAAAGAAGGAGAAATGTAAAGTTGGTTGTCAGGAAATTCATCAAACACCCCCAGAGCCCGTTCTTATCTAACATTTGTTTTTGTACTCTGCCGCATCTCATGACGATACTGACAATTTCAGTCCTAAATAGAACTACCGTTCTCCCCTTCGGGTCCTCTCAGCTGTTCTTTGCCCTTAAATTCTGTTTGACGTGCCGCTGTTACTAAGCAAAAGGATCCATTTAAGGAACAACAATACCAGCCGCCCAGAAAACCCTCAGTTTGCTCTAGTTTTCTAGTTAGAAGAGGAGCTTACTGCCAAGTGTATGGGAAATGAAGAACCTGGAGTGGGGCAGGGAGGGTAGGGATGGGGAGGGTGGCTTTAAGGGGGGAGGAGAGGAAGATCAAAATAAAAGAAAGCATCAAAGGAAGGCCATGAAAAACTATGCAAAGGGGACCGCGTTTCTGGTTTCTTCTGCAATCCCTTCTATGCTCATGCAACATTCCCTTCTGTTTAGTTTCATGTTGCCTGGCCTTTTTTTCAATAACGCTCCAAACTGCTAGCTTTGACAAACGCGCTGTGCATTCTATTCGCCCTCATCTGGCTCGTGTAAGCACCTGAAGCATCACCATAAGGAAACTGGTTGTAAGCCAGGGTAAACGCTGTTGTGTAGTGAGGGGTAAACGAAAGGGGTAAAGGGCATTCAGGGATCATTTGTTTTTGTTTTTGTTTTTTAATGAGTAATAAGCTTCTAGAAGAAAACAAACGAAGTATAAAAAGGAGAGGAGAAAAATTAGGAGACTAGAAAAAGAGAAGAATCAGCCAGGTCTGAATGCAGAATTCTTCCCAGATAGTTCAGAAAGTGCCTAAATATGGAAAGATTCATTCATCACCAGAGACTGAGTCACCAAACAAAAGATTTGTTTTGGCCACAGTGATGCATTAAGCAGTCAAAAATACAAAAGAGCCGTTGGTCCTTCCACTGCCACAAAGACAGTGATGGAATGGTGGAAAGGATTTGCGTTCTTAAACACCTGAAAACACAAATTTAACTGTTGGTACTTTTTTTGAGTTTGGGTTTTTGGTCTTTTGTTTTTTTAGATAATGGGTGTTAAGTGACTTGCCCAAGGTCACACAGCTAGTAAGTGTCTGAGGCTACATTTGAATTTAGGTCCTTCCTGACTCCAGGCCCAGCACTCTAACCACTGTGCCACCTAGCTGCTCCTGTTGCTCTTAACATGCTATTTTTGTCCATGACCAAGGGAAGCTATATTATGGTGGGGATTCTTTTTTTAGACTAAATGTCTGCTTTAAATCCAAATTTAAGTTTTGCTATTCTATGAAGTGAACACCATCTATAGTAATGTTCTATTAATGAAATGAAACCAGAAGGCACGAATGTTATGATTAAACATAAGGATGACTGATGGCTCCTTGGAGAAGAAAATAAAATATTTGGTAGAAATAGTTTCATTTTGCACCTAAAGGTAACAAGACAGATCATTTCATGGGATCCTTAGTCATCTCTCCCTCCTGTGCTCACAACGAGCACAAAGTAATCTATCACTGTAGAGATAACTGCAGTTTCTGCCCTGAAACCCACTGCAGGGTCAAAGAAGTAGAGATAATATGTGAAGAACTGGACAATATCTTCCAAAGTAAGTTAATATATATGTTGAGACTCAGTGACTTCAATGTCAAATGGGTGCAGGGAGGGATAGTGTCTTATCTTTACCCACAGCTGTTGGAAAATATTCATTCAATGTCAGGATAAAGAAATCAAAGAAACCAAAAGTTAAGATTACTAATTATTACTAATTATCATGTCTGTAGATTATAGACTCAGAAACCACTGTATGTGGCAGGAACTGATCATCACAAAAAAAAAGAAATTGACTATATTTTAGTAAGCAAGCAATGCCTGGCTAGAGAGATAGTAGTCATTTCAGAATTAGCTCTCTGTCTTTAGACAGATTTTGTAGTAGTTGGACCAAATGTCAAAGTAAATATCAAATCAGAAGGCTAAATATGAGAAGACATCATAATTTCAGTCTAATCTTATCACTTTGAAAAATAGGAAATCAACAAGATTAAAGACATCGGTTCTAATACCCTTTTCTTTCTTATCTGCTTGTCCACAGAATTTTTACAACGGGTTCCTTTTCAGATCAAGGCCAACAAATAGAAAATCCCCCTTGGGATGGGCATAGGGAGAATCGAACGTATATCTGTCAAATCCAGGACTTTATAAAAATCAACAACCAACACACATTTATTAAGTGCACATTATGTGCCAGGCACTGTGCCAGGCACAGCAGATACAAATACAAAAAATGAAATACTCCGTACTGGCAAGAAGTTTATGGGACTAAGGACAGAAGAGGGAAAGACATGTTTAGGCATTAGCAATACCAAGTTTGTGGTGAACATCCACCCTGTGGTACCCTCAGCTACTGTACTTGATGTGTGAACCACGTATTTTAATGGGAAAGTTGCCAGCAGAGAAGGGTCTAAACAGCTTCACAGAAGACTGTTTTGTCTGGGGCGGAGTTGAGGGTGGGGAGGTGGGGGATTCAGGAGCAAGAGAATTTCTCTTTGTGCCTGGACTGAGTTGCTTTTATTTTCTTACACTTCCAGTGTATACCATAGACTAAAGACAAAATCTATTTTAAAATGGACACAATCCTCTCTAATAGGGGAGACAAGTACATTTTGTTAATGTTCCGTTGTTCAGTTGGATCCAACTTTTCATCATCCCATAGACCATAGCACACCAGGCCCTTTTGCCCTCCATTATCTCCCAAAGTCTGTCCAAGTTCATGTTTCTTGCTTCCATGAACAGATTTATCCATCTCATCCTCTACCATTCCTTTCTCCTTTTGCCCTCAATCTTTCCAAACATCAGAGTCTTTTCTAATGAATCCTGTCTTCTCATTATGTGGCCAAAATATTTAAGCTTCAGCTTCAGTATTTGTCTTTCCAATGAATAATCAGAATTAATTTCCTTAAGTATTAATTGATTTGATCTCCAATAAGTACATTCACAAATATATACAAATATAGAATTAAAATGAAGATAAATACAAAGTAGCTAAATACATGATGGTTTGGCAGGTCAGGTTCCAGAAGTTGGGGGTGGATCAAGAAAGGTTTCATGCAGAAGGTGGTGTATAAATTGCATTGTAATCCCTGTCCCAATGCCCGTTGGTATGGCCGCCCTCCTCATTGGCCACCCCTCCTGTTTGAGGGATGGGATGGAATTGTCAAGGCAGGAGAGTCCCAGATCTCTTCAGTCCTCTTTGAGACTCTTCAAGTTCCATTTTTCTTCAGCACTCTTCGGGCTTTGAGTTATTTCGGGAGCTTCTGGCTTCCAGATTCAAAGAAGATAGGAGAGGCCAACCTCACTTTAAGTTGTTGAAATAAAAGACTCTGGGAAAACATGAGAGGAACCGGTGATTTCCATCACACCCAACCTCCAGCTTACTGCACTAGAGACTTTGGAGAGTTCCCCTTCTCGGTTAAATGGGAACTATCTCACTCTCAAGGGGTATTGTCTGGTATACATTCTCCGATGTATTCCTTCTCTTATTTCTGTTTTGCTATGATTTGAATAAATGGGTTTCTTTGCTATTCACTATGTTCACTATGGAATTGCTATTCAGCAGGGAAGGGACACAGCCTTGGATATAAAGCTTGTGTTCCTTCTACTGGTCTCATTAATGACAAAGTGATCAGAAGTTAGATGGAACCCAGTCATATCCCCTAGACTAACAACATTTAAGGGAGCAGATAGATGTGCTTCTAATCTGGTACCCTCTCTCTCTGAGGTGTACAGAATGGCCACTGGTCCTAACCTCCTATTTCTCCTCCTGGCAAGAATCACAATCTCCCTTGGAGTAGGGTAGGGAGAGAACAGGCTAGAAATGTCTATTCTGCCTTCCTTCAAGACCTCTCTACACCTGGGGTCATCCCTACAGCATCTTAAAGGAAGAGAAGGATGGGAGAAAACCAGTGAAAAGACATGGAGATATAAGATGGAAAGTTTTATGTAAGGAACAGAGATGAGACCAGTTGGGCCAGATCACAGATGGCAAGGTGGAGAGTAATGTCCACTGGAGCTGGAAGAACGGGCTAAGGCCAGGCTATGGAGGGTTTTAAAAGCTTAAGAGAGGTATCAAATTTTATCCTAGCAGCAAAAGGGAGTCACTGGAGCTAAATGGGGAATAATGTGATCAGATTTTAAAACCTAAAAGAAGAGAGAAATGTTTATTGCTTGCTCTCTCGCTCCCAAGGTCTATAAAGGTCTACATCTTTTTCCTGCAGGCAGAGCGGAGTGTGATGTATACCATCTTTCATTCAACAAGCATTTATTAAGCATCTACTAGGGCAGTATTTTCAGCACTAGTGATAAAGATTAAAAAAAAGAAAAAGAAACTTTGCTTGTCTGCAAAGAAGTTTATATTCCATTAAGGAAAACTACATGTACTTAGAAAATCAAGTATATACAAAGTATATATACAAATAAATATTAAGTATACATACAAGCATATAGAAAATGAAGTATATATACAAAGTAATTTTCAAAGAGAGGGCACTAGCAACTGGAATGAATTGGTGTAGGGATAGGAAGGCTAGGCTTCCTGAAAGAAGTAATAATAGCTATAATAGAGAGCTAATGTTATACTCTGAGGTTTGCAAAGACCTTTGAAATATCATTACACCCACAACTGTTAGGTTAGAAAGTTGGGTGTGATTGCCACCCTCATTTTATAGATGAGAAAACTGAGGCAGGCAGACTTCAGTTGACTTGCCCACAGTCACACAGCTCCTAAGTGTCTGAGGCTAGATTTGAATTTAAGTCTTCCTGACTCCAGGCCCCGTGATCTAGCCTAGACACTGAGCCTTGAAAGAAACTAGAGATATACTATGAAGCAGATGTGAGTAGGAACCTGGGGGGGAGAGTCTGTGCAAAGGCATTGAAAAGGGGATGGATTGCCGTGTACGGAGAACAGCAAACAGGCTATTTTGTCTAGAATACGGAATGCATAAAAGAGAGAAAACTGCAATCAGACTAGAAAAGTAGGCTAACACCCAATTATGAAGGGTTTGAACAACCAAAAGGAGGAAACACTGTATCCTGATAGGAAGAGGGAGACACTGGAGGTTTCTGAGCAGGAAAGTGATGTGGTCAGCCCTGTGCATTAGGAATATCAATTCCGTTATCAGTGTGGAGGGGAGAAATTGGATGTAATGGCAGCTGCAAACCAGTAGGGGGCAACAATGAACCACGTTTAGCGACATGTTGGAGAAGGACTAGAGTGGCTTCTTCGTGTGGGGTCTTGGGCATAGACTGCCTGTAGCCATCCAGGACGAGAGTTGACTTAATTTAATTGCGGTTGGTACGAAGGGAGTTGAGGGAGTCAAGGTCATACGGTGGAAAGAGATTTGGAATCAGAGAATAGGGGTTCAAATCCCAGGGCTGCTCCTCACTACCTGTGTGATCCTGGGAAAAATCATTTCACCTCAATGGGCCTCAGTTTCCTTATCTGTGAAATGAGAGGGCTGTGTTAGATGAGCTATAAAGTCCTTTCTAACTCTAAATCTATGATCCTATGATCTAAGAGAGCATCAATTTTTTTTAACTGTACGGAACAGAAATTAGAGAAGAAAGACAGTAGGCAGGGAGTCACGTTAGGAGGCTATTAAAATCTTGCAGGTTTGGATAGATGAGAACTTGGACTAGGATGGTTGTAGTCTGACTGGGGAGAAGGGGATGGGCATGATAGATGTTAATGAGGTAAAATAGACTTAGCAACTGACTAAGTAAGATGTGTGTATGGTGGGGTGTGATTGAGAGTAAAGAGGTGAGAGTCACTTCAAGTTGCAAAAAGCTCAACAGAAACAGGGTGCTTAGGTTGGGGGTTGGGTTTAGGCAGAAAGAAAATTAGACACATTGAGTTTGACGTGCCTATGACTCTTTCCAAGAGGAGATGCCCAACGGGCAGTTGGTGATTCAGGAGTGGGGGTCAGGGGAAAATGATGAAGTGCTGGATGGTAGATTTGGGAGAAGTTGGCATAGAGTTGATAATTTAACTATGGAGAGTTAATGAGATAACCAATTCAGAAAGTTGAAGGAGAAAAGAGAAGAGGGTTCCCCCCCCCCACAGAGCCCAGGCAAAGCATCCTGTTTAAAAAAATGTGTGAATGAAGATTAGTTATTCACATATTAATATAAAATTAACTGGGTTAAATTACTTTACTCATAGCTAAGGAAACAGGATTTTTGCCTGGGGAGAAAGGATCTAAGTTTGAATCCCAGCTCCACTTCTTTATAATGTCAGACCTGGAGTCAGGAAGACCTGAGTTCAAATTCAACCTCAGACATTTACTAGCCGTGTGATCCTGGGCAAGTCACTTAACCCTGTTTGCCTCAGTTTCCTCATCTGTAAAATGAGCTAGAGAAGGAAATGGCAATCCACTCCAGTATCTTTGCCAAGAAAATCCCAAATGGGGTGTTCATGACTGAACAACAAAAAATCTGTTCCTTTTAAGTACATGTAACTTTGGGCAAAGCACTTCATTCCCTTCCTCGTCTGTAAAATGAAGGAGCTGGATTTATGTGATCTTCAAAGTGTCTTCTAGTTCTAAAACCTATAATCTTGTGATTTAATTGATGTGAATATTCCTTCCAGTGGTACAGATCACGGTCCATCCCTGCCTTCTCATTCTCTGCAATTCGTGCCTGTATCTTAGAGGTTAACAGTAGAGACATCATAGCTATGGCTCCCTTGACTCCCATCCTTTTCTCTTCTCTATGAAGACAAAGGGTGTCTGTGAATTTGGAGGGCACAGTTGTGACAGGCTACATTAATTTGGTCAAGGTAAATAGTCTGACTTTGGGTGAGTGGTTATAGAAGAGTGTGTGAATACTGGCAGGGCCAGGGGTGGATCGGGTACATTTTACCAATTATTGGGATCAGTGCCCTACTGATTGCAAACCTACCAATTGGCCAAACACATAGAATTGCAATCATGCCAAGCCGAAGCTCACATATAGCACCCTGGGCCAATGGCGTCATTCTAGGCTGGGGGAGCCCCAGGTAGCTCTGATTCTGGTTAGATCAGATTTGAGGCCAGAAGGCATTACGCCCAGTCAGACAATGAGTACTGGTTGTCACACATAAAGCCACTCTAATGGCAGTAGTGGACAAGCCTTAATCGGTACTTAGTGCCCACTGAACCCAAAGATCAAAAGTCATCACAGACTTCCCAATTGGTACTACATATGCTAGGACACTGGGGAACTGAATGAACTTGGACACAGAAAGGCTAACAGAGGGTGTGTGTGTATGTGTGTGTATGTGTGTGTGTGTGTGTGTGTGTGTGTGTGTGTGTGGTGGGGGAGGGTAGTATCCAGACACCACCTGTTCTCCTGGCTGCCTTCCCAAGAGGGTGAACACACCAGCAGAGCACCCTGACATGCAGAGAGAAAGGCAGACCACCAGGGATTGGGGCTGACTGGCTACAGCCAGAATCCTGTCTCCTTCACATTCTCTTTTCATAATGATTGCTCTGTGCTTGCTTGCAGCAGGGTGAGGGGCTAGTCATTCTCTTTCTCCTTAAATACCCTGACTGAATGCAGCTGTGGCACTCACCCAGCAAAATAACCCCACCTGCTGCCTTCCCAACAGCTGCCTTTTCCCTTTGTTCTAACATAGACTCTGGGAGCTGAGAGCTGCCCATTTCCTATGAAAACACTTCGTTAGAACTCTCGTTTTCTTATATCCCACTGACATGTTGGAAACTTGACTCTCCCTTATAAATAAATACTCTGCGTGAAACTTTAAGGCAGCTCAGATTTAGAAAAGGGTAGGTGTTCCAGAGGCCTGGCATAATGACAGAGTCTTTGGGGGAGAGGGGAAAATTCATGGGGAGACTTGTAGGGCAGGACTAGTTGAAACAATTGACCTGTATAAGCCAGTAAAGTGTTAAAGCAGCACAAGTGGGCCTGGGGCACAGATGGATTACTGAAATTTATGAGCCACTGGCCAGTGGTGAAAGTAGATCTCCATTTCACATTCTCAGCTCTGTCCCCAAAGCGGCCTCTCTGTGCACATTCCAAGGTGGCAAAAATCATTTACCATCTCCAGCCTTTAACTATGTAAATTTTCCCAGTGGGTGATGAACCGGACTCACCAAAGGCAAACTAAACTTATCAGGCTAGTAACAAGTATAAATTCTCATGTAAATCCTGGGGGAAAAAGCAAACCAAAAATACCCCCTCTTTTTCCTCCTAGGGAATTGTCTGTTTCTCAACTTTACAACCTACCTTCCCAAATGTAGCTGGGTTCACTTGATTCTGAGCATTTTGTCCGCAGGTCTCCACATATATCTCATACATTAGACAACGGGGAACACTGTAACCTTCGCAAATGCAGAAATTATCAACTAACCTTGAGAAGGGGAGGGTACAAGAAAGAAGACAATGACATCAGTTTCTCTAAAGAAGGAGGTCGCATTAGACATAAGCAAGCGGGATCCAAAGTGCCTGTCTATGTCTCAGCCAATATATTATGTGGGCTTCAGCTAATATCCACCAAACAATGAAGTGAATTAAATTGAACTAGCTCATGTTACTATTTATATTAAGCCACCTAATGTTTGCAGAGCACCAGGCTAGCAGCTGGGAAAGAGGTCCTCGTCCTCACACAGCTTGAGCTTATTAAATTAACACTTCTGTCCCCAAGTAAATTAGTGTGAAAAACAAATCCTGTGTGCCTGAACTCTCACTATTTGAGGTTATAATTACGTAAAACATGGTCAGAGTTCCAGCCCAATGGAAATATTAGAGTCTTTCAAAATATGCATATGTACACATAGTAAAGATTTTAAAACCCTTTGAAAATTAGTATGTGGGAGGAAGAAGTAATACTAAAGAGAGGCACAATTAATTTATCACTGCCACGTTTAGCAAATACCATTTTCATATGCCCCAATAAAGACAACAGCCATCCGTTAAATCGTAAAATTGATAACTGAATCTACTAATGGATATTAGCCACAATATTAAATGCAATTACTAATTACCCACTAGTAGAGATCTGCCAAGCAGATTGTATGCTGTCCCAAGTTACATTTCCCTTGTTCTGCCCGATTCATACTCTTGGATAGTTTGTACTGTGACCCAAAAGGGTCCAGGATGCTTCTACAACGAAGCATTTGAAGTTGCCCTCCCTGCAGTTTCTCAGCCCGTGCTGTAACAAGATGCTTTAGAATGTGGTTGCACTATTTACACTGTAGTGGAAAAACTGTTTGACTAATACCTGAAAACTGGCTAATGTCTTGGGGGGCTGGGGGGTGGGGGGTGGGGCGGTGAGTGGCCAATTCATGAACCACTGTTCTGTTTGCATTTCTTTTGAAAATGATAATCGCTTGTTAATCTTAGAAAGATCTCATGCCTTGAATTCAGTTCTGGAAAACTCTTATCCTAAGGCCTGAGCTGTGAAATGCAGCATGTGAAGAGTTCAAATACACTTGCAAAAATTCAAACACAATTTCATTTTTCATGTGTGCTACTGGTTTTAATCAAAGCAAACGTCTCAATAATTTGCCTTAGCAACAGAAATGTGAACAGGATTCTCATTAATTTGTTAATTTTTCTTCTTTCCTATCTATGAACATCAGCTAGCATTGAGTCTATGATATATTTTGTGGTTCTTCATATTCAAACATATCATAATTTTAACAAAGAAGATCACATTTTGGGTGTTCAGGGATGGATGAAAAGCCTATTTTAGGAATAATAATAAGAGATAATAGTTTCTGTATCAGCTGTGAATGACTTAGCTATTCTCAACAATACAATGATCCAAGACCATTCCGAAGGACTTATGATGAAAACTGTTTCCATCCCTAGAGAAAGACCTAATGATGTCTGAATACAGAATGAAGTATACTTTATACTTTCTCTTGAGATTTTTTTTTTGGTCTATGTTTTTTTTTTCACAACGTGACTATTATGGAAATGTTTTGCATGACTACACAACCTATATCGAATTGCTTACCTTCTTTAATAAGGGAGTGGGGGTGGGAGGAAGGGAGAGAATTTGGAACTCAAAATTTTAAAAACAAATGTTAAAAATTGTTTTTATATATAACTGAGAAAAACAAAATACTAGATCAGAAAAAAAACCAGTTTCTGTAATGGACATATAATAGGATCATCCTACAAGGTGCAGGAGATCTTGGCATATTTGGTGACTGCATCTTTGTAGTATATTTACCTTGAAAGGGTCATCCTCTTCCCAACTGCTGCCCTCGGATGGTAAACTCTTGGATCCTAGTGACTATGTCTGTCTGTGTCTGTTCAGTGACTCCCACATTTACAACAGTGCCTTTCTCATATTAGGCACTTAGGAAGTGTTGCTGAAGGAAGAAATGAGTTCACCTGCCCTTGATATTTACAAACTCTTGGAGACCAGTGGCTGTATCTGCATCCATTCAGTAAATCCCACAACCCTTATAATATTGCCTCTATTAGGCATTTAATGGATTCCTTGAATGAAAAGGGCAGCTAGGTGGCCAAGTGGAACTGGGCTTGGAACCAGAAAGACTCATGAGTTTAAATCTCGCCTCAGACATTTACTAGCTATCTGACCCTGGGCAAGTCACTTAGCCCTCAGTTTTCTCATCTATAAAATGAGCTGGAGAAGAAAACTGCAAACCACTCCAGTATCTTTGCTAAGAAAATCCCAAATGGGGTCACAGAGAGTCAGATATGACTGAAATGACTCAACAACAAGTTGAATGAAGGAATGAGTTTGCTGTTAATATCTTTTTTTTTCCTTTTTTTAATTTAATATATTTAGTTTTCAGCATCGATTTTCACAAGACTTTGAATTACAAATTTTCTCCCCATTTCTACCCTCCCCCCACTCCAAGATGGCATATATTCTGGTTGCCCTGTTCCCCAGTCAGCCCTCCCTTCTGTCACCCCACTCCCCTCCCAACCCCTTTTCCCTTCCTTTCTTGTAGGGCAAGATAAATTTCTACGCCCTATTGCCTGTGTATCTTACTTTCTAGTTGCATGCAAAAACTATTTTTTTTTGTTTTTGAACATCTGTTTTTAAAACTTTGAGTTCCAAATTCTCTCCCCTCTTCCCTTCCCACCCACCCTCCCTAAGAAGTCAAGCAATTCAACACAGGCCACATGTGTATCATTGTGTAAAACCCTTCCACAATACTCATGTTGTGAAAGACTAACTATATTTTGCTCCTTCCTAACCTATCCCCCTTTATTGAATTTTCTCCTTGACCCTGTCCCCTTTCAAAAGTGTTTGTTTTTGATTACCTCCTCCCCCTATCTGCCCTCCCTTCTATCATTCCCCCTTTTTTATCTTCTTCCTTCTTCTTTCCTGTGGGGTAAGTTACCCAATTGAGTATGTATGGTATTCCCTTCTTAGGTCAAATCTGATGAGAGCAAGATTCACTCATTCCCCCCTCACCTGCCCCCTCTTCCCTTCCTACAGAACTGCTTTTTCTTGCCACTTTATGCGAGATAATTTACCCCATTCTACCTCTCCTTATCTCCCTCTCTCAATATATTCCTCTCTCATCCCTTAATTTGATTTTGAATCTTTTAGATATCTTCCCTTCATCTTCAGTTCACCCTGTGCCCTCTCTCTCTCTCTCTCTCTCTCTCTCTCTCTCTCTCTCTCCATATATATATATATATGTATATATATATATATACACACACATATATATACACATACATACACATTCACTTATACATATATATATACATAAACAAATATATATATATATATATGCATATTCCCTTCAGCTACCCTAATACTGAGGTCTCATGAATCATACACATCATCTTTCCATGTAGGAATGTCAACAAAACAGTTCAACTTTAGTAAGTCCCTTGCAATTTCTTTTTCTTGTTCTTTTTCTTGTTTACCTTTGCATGCTTCTCTTAATTCTTGGGTTTGAAAGTCAAATTTTCTATTCAGCTCTGGTCTTTTCACTGAGAAAGCTTGAAAGTCTTCTATTTTATTGAAAATCCATATTTTGCCTTGGAGCATGATACTCATTTTTGCCGGGTAGGTGATTCTTGGTTTTAATCCTAGCTCCATTGACCTCTGGAATATCGTATTCTAAGCCCTTCGATCTCTTAATGTAGAAGCTGCCAGATCTTAGGTTATTCTGATTGTGTTTCCACAATACTCAAATTGTTTCTTTCTGACTGCTTACAGTATTTTCTCCTTGATCTGGGAGCTCTGGAATTTGGCAACAATATTCCTAGGAGATTTCTTTTTGGGATCTATTTGAGGAGGGGATCAGTGGATTCTTTCCATTTCTATTTTGCCCTGTGGCTCTAGAATATCAGGGTGGTTCTTCTTGATAATTTCTTGAAAGATGATATCTAGGCTCTTTTTTTGATCATGGCTTTCAGGTAGTCCAATAATTTTTAAATTATCTCTCCTGGATCTATTTTCCAGGTCAGTGGTTTTTCCAATGAGATATTTCACATTGTCTTCCATTTTTTCATTCCTTTGCTTCTGTTTTATAATATCTTGATTTCTCATCAAGTCACTAGCTTCCACTTGCTCCAGTCTAATTTTTAAGGTAGTATTTTCTTCAGTGGTCTTTTGGACCTCCTTTCCCATTTGGCTAATTCTGCCTTTCAAGGCATTCTTCTCCTCATTGGCTTTTTGGAGTTCTTTTGCCATTTGAGTTAGTCTATTTTTTAAGGCGTTGTTTTATTCAGCATATTTTTCAGTATTTTTTTGGGTTTCCTTTAGCAAGTCATTGACTTGTTTTTCATGGTTTTCTAGCATCCTTCTCATTTCTCTTCCTAATTTTTCCTCTACTTCTCTAACTTGCTTTTCCAAATCCTTTTTGAGCTCTTCCATGGCCTGGGACCAGTTCATGTTTTTCTTGGAGGCTTTTGTTGTAGGCTCTTTGACTTTTTTAACTTCTTCTGGCTGCATGTTTTGGTCTTCTTTGTCAGCAAAGAAAGAATGCAAAGTCTGAGACTGAATCTGGGTGCATTTTCGCTGCCTGGCCATATTCCCAGCCAACTAACTTGACCCTTGAGTTTTTCAGGGGGGTATGACTGCTTGTAGAGTTTGGAGAACTATGTTCCATGCTTGGGGGGGGGATGTGCCAGCTCTGCCACACCAGCACTCCTCCTTTTCCAAGAACCCCCAACCCGGACTGGACTTAGATCTTCAGCAGGCTCTTCACTCCTGCTCTGATCCACCACTTAATTCCTCCCACCAGGTAGGCCTGAGGCCAGAAGCAACTGCAGCTGTACTTCTGTAGCTGCCCCACTTCTGCTGCCCCTGGGGCGGTAGCTGAACAGTGAAGTCCTTCCACTCCCGCAGCTTTTCCCACTAACCTTCTCTGTTGTCTTTGGTGTTTGTGGGTTGAGAAGTCTGGTAACTGCTGCAGCTCACAGATTCAGGGTGCTAGGGCACGCTCCCCCCGGCTCCTGGTCTGGTTGGTCCGCCCCGCTCGTGCTGGGCTCTGCTCCACTCCACGCTGCTCCGCTCCCAGCTCCGTGCGGGATAGACCTTACCCAGAGACCATCCAGGCTGTCCTGGGCTAGAGCCCTGCTTCCCTCTGCTAATTTGTGGGTTCTGCAGTTCTAGAATTGGTTCAGAGCCATTTTTATAGGTTTTTGGAGGGACTCGGTAGGGAGCTCACACTAGTCCCTGCTTTCAAGCCGCCATCTTGGCTCCACCGCACTTAATATCTCTTAATGGTTCACAGGTAGGGTCACAATGTCTTTCATCACCAGGTGTTCAATAAACATTTGTCTAACAAATATATTAATGGCCTAAAATCGTGCTTGTCTATCCTTAATAAACTTTTTTTCAGCTCTTTCGTTCTCTCATCCCATTTGATCTGTGCCATCGAGCAGCATCTTGGGTTTATGGTGATTATGCTTTTTCTGTACACATCCAGCCATCGATGGTCATACTTACTTTTGTCCTGTCACTGGACTCATATGATTCTGGAGGGGAGAGTGAGGCTGATCACTTGGAGCAGCTCTGTCTCACTGCAATCCAAGTCACAGGCAAGTTAAGACATCACCCTCATGATGTTATCGATCCTCTTGGAAGGACAAACAACAGCAGCAATATGTCCTGCCCATGAGGAAGTGAGGAAGTAGCACGAATTACTCCAATGCTAGAAGTCTGGACTATTAAGCTGGAGGTAAACTGTCTTGCCACTTAATGTTAAATATGGCTCAACTATGCTCAAGCAGCCTCATGGGGAGCACTTAGGCAGGAATGCTAAGATGTGACAATCATTCAATCCAACAGGACTTCCTGCAGATGTCATCATCTACAGGAGTTTGACACTGAACTCTCCGGAGCCATCTGGAGAGGAAGTGTGTTGCAGTGGGAAGAACGCTGGACTTGGGGTCAGATGATTCGGGATGGAGTATCCTTAGCACCTGGCCACCTTCTTCTCAACTGTAAAACTGAACTCATAATTGCATTACTTACCTCGCAGGGCTCTTTTGTGGATCAAATAAAACAATGCATATAAAATGTCTTTTTTCCTCCTCCTCTGGATCCGTGATTTTATAGGTGTAGATCTAAGGAACTCCCACAGGATGAAACTCTTTTTAAGAATGCAAATTGGTGACTTTTCTAAAGTTGCCAGGAGCCATCAAGAAGTTAAATGTCTTATCCATGGTCACATCATCTATGTGACAAGAGTAGGATTTTGAACCCAAACGTTTCTGATACTGTATCTAGATAATCTGATAATGTATCTAGATACTGTGCCACTCTATCATACACTATAAAATAACTGCTGAGCATTATTATTAGACTATTTTACGATATGTTGACTCTGTTCCTTATAATAGCTGGCATTAATATATACCAGTTTGTCTGCAAACACTTTACACGTGTTAACTCACTTGATTTCAATTCAACAACCACCTGTTGAAATACCTGCTTTTATTATCCCTATTTTACAAAAATCCCAATTTTCAAATGAAACTTGCTCTTAGAGTTAGAATGTGTTTGAGGCCAGATACAAACTCAGTTTTTCCTCATTCCAAGTCCAGGGTTCTAATCACTACACCATCAAGCTGCTTCAAGAGCTTAGAAGGACAGAACTTATCATTCAATTCCGTGCATAGTTGCATAAAGTAAGTATCTTTCGAGTTCCACTGTCAGACAATGCTATTATCAGTAAGATGACATCGCTGAGAACCGAGATGCATTCATGAGCTCTTCATCTTCTTTTTGGTAGGTGAGACACATGTTGATGTTTGCTAATGTCTGGCACATGCTCCCTAAGTCAGACTAGACCATTAGCAGTTCACACCTCCCTAATCCCAGGAGATCTGAATGACTCTTCTACACATTGCCTCCACATGCAGTGAAATCCCCATCATGCTCAGTTGGTGCCAGACATTGGCCCTGTTATAATGAGACTGTCCAGATCTCTGAAGAATCCATATTACTCCTTGCCATAATTCAATGTTGAAGGGGGTATGTGGGCTGATAACAGTGGCCTAAAGTCATCAGATGTTCATTAATATCTCTAAGCCAATTTGAGAGCCTTGAGACAAGTGACTGTCTAATTAACAAACTAGCCCCTGCTAGTTATAATTCCAAATATGGAAGAGCTCTCCTAATCAGCCTGTCACTTCCCTTCATTCCTTCCAACAGAAGTCTGGTTTTACTCAGAGATTCGGTGTCTGGACAGTTTACAATTCAAGTATTGCCATTCTTTCTAGATGCTTGCTCTTGTCATCTGTAGCATCCTCCATGACACAGCAGCTTTCTTCCCTTACCATTAGATAAGTTGGTACTAGTTTCATAGCCCCTGGATTAAATGTACAGCATAAGCAAACACACTCTGTTATCAAAGACTGATGGCCCAAAGAATAGCTGTCTATTACAGAACCATTTTCTCCCATTTGAAAATGGGCAAATAATATAACACTGAGGAGGAGGGCAGGTGCTGAGACGTTAGAAGGCATGAGATCTTTCACATGAATACTGCATCACCTCTGATCATGCCACAAATTACCCCAAAGGCAGAGCACGTCGTCATCATTGTTCAGCCATTTCAGTCATGTCCAACTCCTCGGGACCCCGTTGGGGGTTTTCTTGGCAAAGATACTGGAGTTTTTTGCCATATCCTTCTCCACTGTCATCATTACGCATTGTTAGTTCACTTGTGAAGAGACTTGTGGTTCCATCAATGGAGGTAGCTTCCTGCCAGGAACCACCTTTCTACCAATAAAGAGCAGCCCTTTCTTTTCAACTCAAAGTTGCCCCAGGGGCACTGAGGGATGAAATGAATTGTTCAGGGTCACCAAGTACAAGTGGCAAAAGCCAGACTTGAGCCCAAAGACCTTCTATGCACTACACCATGTTGTCTCTCATCGGAATCTGCCAGCTAAATTTGCTTCCTCTAAAGCAGTTGCTGCAGGTGGTGGCAGCAGCACGGGATATTTCTAATTCAGACATCACCTATGACAGATGTGGGACTTGAATCCGGGTCTTCCCCACTTTAGGGCTATGCAACGTTCTCTCATGGTTATTCACACCTACATGATATGACTGTATTAATTCCAAAACAGGCTATACTTCCCCCAAATCTGGCTGGTATAAAATCTGAGTCACATGATCATCTTCTGAGTGCCACGGGCTCTGGCCTACAGAGTCCATTGGACTCCAATACACAAATGCTGATTGTTGATTGCAGTGAATTGTCAACTGGTATTTTATTATTAAAGAAAGTCTCATGAAAGACAAATGGAAGGTTCACTCACTCAGAAAGGTAATTTTTATATAAATCAACCAATGATTCATATAGCTGTCTTCTTCCTCCCGCCCCCCATCAATGCAGCTTATATTTGGTGTTCAGACCAATGTGATACCCTCTAAAGCATTAACTCTTTCAAGCCCTCAGAGCATGACTACTCTGAAAGAGTTCTTCATAAATGGTGCCTTTGTGACTGGAAAAGAATTAACATAACATTCACAGGTTAGAATCCCAAGAAATAGCTGACCACAAACTGTGCTCGCAATTTTAGGTCAGGACAGGGTTTCCCAAACTAATTTGGTCCCAGGGGAACAGATGGAGAGCCTGTAAATGCTGGTCACAGGGGCCAGAGAGGGTAGGGAATTATCCCGTGGACAAAGGAAAGGTCATCATTATAATGTCACAGTATTATAGGACCAGACTTGGAAGGGCCTTTAGAAGTTACCCCGTCGAATATGCCCATTTTAAACAAGTGAAAACCAAAGGCAAGTTAAGTAACTTACCCAAGTTCACAATGCATTTAAGAGTTGAAGGAAGGATGTGAACCTAGAAGGTCCTTTGACTCCAGTCTGTGCTCCTTCCATTGTAGGAGGGAATCAGAGAAATTTTAGCACACAATAATAGAGGGAAATCTATTTTCATAATACATAACTTCATATTTTAAAGGGGAAAATATCATCAGTTTCAATATTTTCTCATGGATCCCGTATTCACACAGTGTTCCACAGAATCATTTGGGAAATGTTGAGGTAAGTAAGTACACAGTGCCTGGCATATAGTAGGTCCTTACCAATGTTTATTGATTGATTGCAGGAGTGCTCTGTGATGCTACACTGCACTAGTTCTTTTTCTGATGAAATTTCATCAAAAGGAGGCAGCATGGTGTTACACTGGAGAGAGATCCTGGTCCTGTCATTTACTAGCCACAGGACCATGGGCAACTCATTAGACTTCCTCAGGCCTGTTTACTCACTGGTAAAGCAGGGATGATAGTATTCAAACTACCTACTTCACCGGATTGTTTTTGAGGCAAGTGCTCTGTCAGTGTTAAGGGGCTATATAAATGTAATTACTGTCATTTTTTTTCTCTTTGATCTCAGATAAGATGAAATTTTCTTTTTTTAAACTTGAGGGATGGTAAAAGACCTTTTGGTCATTCCAAAATTAGTCTCTGGCACATGTACTTCTGTCTTTCATCCAAAGATTTTTTTTCTTCACAAAATGAGCTTAAGAAGCTGTGACAGGTCAGTTTTCTCAAAGGAATACGTCTCCTGACTATTTTTTAAAATATAGCGAACTCTTTATTCACATGAGAAATACACACTAAAGTTTTTGAGCTGGTTTCAATTATTTTCTATTTATATAAGAGCTATACAGCTCAGAATTGTGGATTAGTCCCACTGAAACTTGTTTTTCTTTTTTTAGAGCTTTTTCTGACTCCGATTGAATTTCAAAAGGCAGAAATGAATTTGAAAAACTATTTGTAATACGCCATTAAAGCTAAAAAAAACTATTATGCTGAAGTTAGAAAATACTCATTTAAAGATTTTATACTGCTGAGGCCACATTACTTTCCCACATTGCAAGACAAACCTATACGTATATGCAAAAATAAGTAATCCTCCTCTTAACCCCAATCCTACCCCACACTGGGTTGTTTGGGATCACTTTCCCTTGGAGATGCTACCTTTGGGGAAACACTGTATTTTTATATAGGGTGTCCCAAAAGTGTTAGTGCAGACTTAGTCATTGTGGCTCGATACATTGCTTGATTTTTGTTGTTAATGAATGGGCCCTAAATTTTTTGAATTCTCTCTTGTTAATACCAAGCTATTCTACAGAGGACTGGGGAAGCTGTGAGGACTAGGTGGGAATCTTTTCCTCTTTCCCTCCCCAACTCCCTCTTAAAATAAATACATAATATTCCAACAAACGTTAGGAACTAGGCAGTCTCAGGGGTCACCACGTATTCACAACACCCTCGAGAACAGAAGTATAGCTAGGATTCTGCAGGACCCAGCGACCTGGGGTAAATCTGAGCTTGGCACAGCTGTGGCCACCGCTAGGCAGCTGCGCTCCCGCTCACCACTGGACGATGCTGCTATGCAGGCTTCTGCTGTTGCTGCTGCTACCGCTGCTGCTGCTGCCACAGCTGCCACTGGACGGAGTGCCCCGCACACCTTCCGCCATGCCCCGCGGCTCCCGGGGCGGAGGGAGGAAAGGAGAGAAGGGGGCAGGAGTGGCAGCGCTTCTGCTTTCACCAAGCCTGCACCCGGCTGGAGCGGCCGGCCCCGCGGGTGTTTACTTTAGAGTGGCGCGCGTGGGAGTGGGGGGTGGGGCAGAACGTGGTCTCGAGGTGCCCCCAGGTCTCGGCCGCTCCATCAGTGAGCAGCCAGCCTCCCTCTCCTCTCCCTGCAGGATTTCTTTCGGGGTACTTGTCACAGACTCCCAGAAAGGGCTGGAAGACTGGATATAGCTGTTAGTCAGTCTCTCCTGGGTAACACCCCTACCATTCCACAATTCAACTCAATCTGCACTTTGAGAAAAAGAAAAACACATTTACATACTAATAGAAGATTGCATTCTTTTAGCCTAAATGATCTGGGGAGCAGATACAGATGAAGAGAAAGGAACTATGGGGGAAGTAGAATTAAGATAATGAGACCTTAAATTAGGTATGTTTAGTGTAAAATGCGCCATATAGTGAATATGTATATATATGTGTGTACGTATATATGTGTGTGTATATGTATATGTATATATACATATACACACATATATATGGATAAGTACACACATAAATATGTGGTTAAAGAAAACAGAATAAAAAACAAAAGCTTTTGCTTTAAAAAAAATGAGCTCAACAAAACACTGGGGAAAAAACAGGCAGAAAATCAATCCCTGCTCTCAAAAGAGCTTCGAAACACAAGAAAGAAAAACTCCTCTCTTGCAAACTCTGAAACCATGCTTCAGTGATTCATGGAAGCCAATATGACCTAGTCCCTGCTTCTCAGTGTTGGACAATCAGCAAAAGTTTATTAAGCTTTACAATGTGCCAGGTACTGTACTAAGCTAGGAGGCTGCCGCTTTTGCACCTTTCAAATGTACCTAGCCTGAATCACTGAAAGGTTTTTGTCTCGGACAAACTGAGACCTGGGAAAGACCTTAGCTTAAAAAGGCCAAGGTCTCCCACTGCATTCAGGGCCATCTCCGACCTGATTTATGTCTTGCCACTGGACCCAAATGGCCTTGGAGGAGAGAGTGAGGCTGGTGGTGACTTTGCACAACCCTGCCTCACTTAAATCCAATTCACTTGCAAGTCAAAACATCACCTCGCTGACATCATCAGTCCTCTTCCAGAATGAAGGCCAAACAACAACAACCTTCCAATACTATTTAGACCAGAATGTGTGCTTCCCTGTCATTCATGTCTCTACTGACAGTGCCTTTCTTTCTGTATATTTATTTTGTATAAAATTCTGTATGTACTTACATACTGATAGCAGCAAGATGGCATACTGACTGTTAAGGTGAGCTCAAAATCTAAGACCTGGATTCAACTTGCACCTATGATTTCGTGACCCTGGGCAAGTCACTGAGCCTCATCAATCTCTAAAGCTTAGAGTCTATGAATTTTCTAAGACCATTAAGCTGCAAATAAGGTGTCCATTTGCATCGGTAACAGTTTCCTTACCTAGGATTTCCTACAGCAGCTGTTTTCAAGTTTTTAGTCTCAGAACTCCTTTATACTGTGAAAAATTATTGAAGACCCCCAAAAGAGCTTTTGTTTATCTGGTTTATATACATATGCATGTGTGCGTGCGTGTGCATGTGCATGTGCGTGTGCGTGTGCGTGTGTGTTTATGGAAAGCTAGGTGACACAGTGAATAGAATGCTTGGCCTGGAATTAAAATCTGACCTCATACCCTTATTTGCTGTGTGACCCTGGGCAAATCACATAACCCTGTTTGCTCAATTTCCTCATCTGTAAGATCAGTTGGAGAAGAAAATAACAAACCATTCCAGTATCTTTGCCAAGAAAACCCTAAATGGGGTCACAAAGAGTCAGACACAACTGAACGACAACAACAACAAAATGTGTATGTATTTACTCTATTAGAAATTAAAATATTTCAGTATTATTAGGAAAATAGTTTGGACCTTGGAAAGGATAGACTCCATGAAAGGGAACTCTCAGAGGTTATTGGACCATCCCTTGAGAACCATTGCCCTATGCCAATGAAATCACTGGTCCAGTTCCCATACCTATAATATTTATGTATGCACCTGCTTTCTTCCCCCAATAAAATGCAAATGCCTTAAGAGTAAGGACTGTTGCATTTTGTCTGTATCTCCAGAGCCTTACACAGTACATAGTAGAACTTAATAAATGGGTGATGACTCATTCATTTTGTATTTGTTTAGATTGGGCCTTCTACTTTTCAGAGTTATTTTCATATCCCTAGCTGATGTTATCTATCCAACAAATATTTTTTGTAAGCATCTATGTCTTGCTTCTGACACATTCTCCCAACGTGACCTGGGCAAGTCACTTAACCTCTAAGTGCCTCCAAGCTTCTATGAATTCCTCACAAGTATTAAATCACATGTCTAAAACTTCACTCCTCCTCAAGTGTTTAAGGTATCTTGCTGTTGTGCCGAAAAAAGGCAAGCGAGACCCGGATATAAATTTAGATGTGGATTTATTGAAGCGCTTGCAAGTAATTACTCAAATCGAACAGCCCTGAGCACAGGGAGAGAAAGAGTATTTAAAGGGAAAGAACACAATTAGATTTCCGTGGAGATGGGGACACAAACAGTGGGACAAGCTGAGGCAGGATTATTTCAGTGGAGAAGGGAACACAAACAGTGGGGTCTGCGGAGATGGGAGTACAAACAGTGTGGAGAGCTGGGGCAAGATGGAGAAACTGGAGGGGGGGCGGCAGGGCATAACATTGCTAGACAGTAAGTAGGGAGAATTCAAAAATAAGAAAGCTGATTCCTGCCCTCAAGAAACTTATAATCTAGTAGAAGAAGTGAGACTTATACAAATAGTTGTAATACAAAAGCATGTAAGTAATGATAATAACTAGGATTTATTTAATGTTTGACAGAACTTAAAAAATAGTGGTGGGCTTATAGTCAAGAAGACAAGGGTTTGAGTCCTGCCTTTGAAATATTGAATCACCAAGGCAATATTCACAGCGGCTGCTATTGCTACGAATATGCCGGCATGGTTCTGAATCTCAAAATATAACACTCTCCACATAGAAGACAGAAGCAAACATTTATTCAGACACCAGAAAACCAAATCCCAACACCAGTAAACCAAACCCATCATAGCAACAAAGAAGTTAATATACATTATCACTACAGGGAGTGCCACCATCCCAAAGCCATCCCCTCTGCTGAGGCCTTCCCACAAACAAAAATTCACGGCACAGCCAGCTGCCTGCTTGCTCTCTCTCCCTCAGCTCTAACTGCTCTGACCTCACTTCCTGTCCATTCTGCTTCACCCTTTCTGCATCACCTGTCCAGCAAGCTCCTCCTGCCACATGTGACTTGGGTTTCCATGCAATTTAAGCAGGTCACACGGGCCTATTAATGGATGGGAAAGATCTTCCCATTAAGCAAAAATACATTAACAATACAAACATATTAGCTCTACAGCTATGGACAAGTCATTCAACCTTTTGGTGCTTCAGGCAACTCTAAGAATGTAAGTTACCAAAAAGCTGCCATTTCTATAGAGGGGACTTATAAGGAGATGGTACTCAAGGTGCTGGTGGAAGTTTGACTTGCCTGGTCACTGTCATTGCATTGTCAGATAATAAGTTCATAAGAAAGATTTATAAAGGGATATAGTAATTAAATTGAGGCAAGAAGCTTCCAATTGAGGGAATTAAGGAAAGCTTCATGAAAGATGGGGCATTTCAGCAGGACCTTGGAAGAGGAACAAGATCTTAAGAAAGAGATGGCTGGGGAAGCAAGGGGATCGAGAGAGAGAATTACAGCCAATTTCAGGCGTTGAGACTCATGAGAAAAAGTAGAAAGTAGAAAGACGGGAAATGTCAGTGAACGGCAAATATTCCAATTTGGCCAGAACATAAAGAATATGAAAAAGAGCAGCATGGAAGTTACAAAGGTAAGTAGGAGCCATATTATCTAGGGCTTTGAATGCCAAGCTAACGTATTAGGACTTTTTAAAATATATGATGGGAATCACTGAAAGGCTTTCATTAATGAAGTAACATGAACAGAGCTAGAGATGAGGAAGATAAACTTGGCAGCAGTGCGTAGGATAGATTGGGACTGGCAGAGACTCAGGAGGTTATCAGAATCATCAGAAAGAGATTATCAGATAGCAATCTACTCTTTGATAAACCCAAAGAGGCCAGCTTCCGGGCTAAGAATTCACTATTTCACAAAAACTGCTGGGAAAATTGGAAAATGGTAGGGCAGAAACTGGGCATAGACCAATATCTTACACCATATACCAAAATAAAGTCAAAATGGGTTCATGATTTAGGAATAAAGGCTGATATTATAAGCAATTTGGGAGAGCAAGGAATCGTTTACCTATCAGATTTATGGAAAAGAAGAGAATTCATGACCCAACAAGAGATAGAGAGCATTACAAAATGCAAAATGGATAATTTTGATTATGTTAAATTGAAATGTTTTTGTACAAAAAAAGCCAATGCAACAAAGATTAGGAGGGAAGCAGAAAATTGGGAGAAAATATTTACAACTAGTGTCTCTGATAAAGGCCTCATTTCTAAAATATACAGGGAACTGAGCCAAATATATAGGAATACAAATAATTCCCCAATTGAGAAATGGCCAAAGGACACGAACAGGCAGTTTTCAGAGGAAGAAATCAAAGATATCTATAGGCATATGAAAAAATGCTCGAAATCACTACTGATTAGAGAAATGCAAATCAAAACATCTCTTAGATACCACATCTCTCCTGTCAGATTGGCTAAAATAACAAAACAGGAAAATGATAAATGCTGGAGAGGATGTGGGAAAATTGGAACATTGTTGCATTGCTGGTGGAGTTGTGAACTGATCCAGCCATTTTGGAGAGCAATTTGGAACTATGCCCAAAGGGCTATAAAAATGTTCATACCCTTTGACCCAGCTTCTAGGGTTGTATCCCAAAGAGATCACACAAGTGGGAAAAGGACCCATATGTACCAAAATATTTATAGCGGCTCTTTTTGTGGTGGCTAAGAATTGGAAATCAAAGGGATGCCCATCAATTGGGGAATGGCTGAACAAGCTGTGGTATATGAAGGTAATGGAATACTATTGTGCTATAAGAAATGGGGATAATATGGACTTCATAATGTGAGACAAGTGGTTTTGGGGATCACTGGACTTCCCCAAATTGTGAGAAAACACGGTTTTGGGAATCAATGGACTTCCTAGGCAGGGCCAAAGTCCTGAGGAAGAACCCTGTGATAATCCCTAAGGAAGGCTGTGCAGGAAGGCAGTGGTAGCCCCCCCCCCTTAATCTGTGGGGATCACAGGGCTTCCTAGGGTCAGACCCTAGGAGGACCCAAGTGATAGCCCCTTAAGAAGGCTGTGCAGACCACAGGGTTCCCCAAGGGAATCCAGACTGGTAGCTCTCTTAACACCAAAGTGGGGATCAGAGGACACCCCAAGGCAAGATCCAGGAGTAAGCCCAAGATGAGCTTCCACTGCTCACTGCTCACTGCTTCCCTTCCCTTGACCTTAGGAAGATCCATGTGATTTGCCCATTCTCACCCAAAGAACTCAGGACCAGAGTGGGCAGAGGAAGGCATTTTATTACGCTCCTCTGCTCCTCGAGAGGGTGGGGGTAGTACTCACTGGAACACTCAGACAGATATAGCTGCAGAAGCAGGGGTAACCATTCCCTCCACTCCTGCTAGAGTTATGGTTAGTTTTTATTTTTTACATAGTTTTCCTAAGTTATACAGTTTATATAAATAGGCTAATAAGGATACAGAAGCAAAAGTGAAGTTAATTAGATTTTCCTTGTCTTAGTTTAGGATTAAACTACATTCTTTTACTTCCCCTACTTTCCCTCTTTAACATATGCAAATTATGCAAATCAGTAGGCCTGGATTCTTGACCAAGACCAGACCCTAGATAAGCTTGAACTGGTTCAACCTGGTTTGGCCTCTCTAATTCCCCAGACTGCCTTCTCAAAAAGCATGCGCATGTGTACAAGCCTCTGACCTCTCACCTGACCGACCTTGAGGCCTGGTTTCTGCTAAAGCTGGGGTGGGGGTGGGGGGGAATACACCTTTAGTTCTGTGGAAACAAAACTCCTCCTCCCATTTCTTACAATAACAACCTGGAAAAACCTACACGACATAATGCTGAGTGAGTGAAGCAGAGCCAGGAGAACATTATACACAACCACAGATATATGGATTCTGTGATGACTAACCCTGACAGACTTTGCTCTTCTCAGCAACACGAGGTGCAGAGACAACTCCAAAGGATTCACCATGGAGAATGCTGTCTACATCCAGAGAAAGAACTATGAAGTATGAATGCAGATTGAGGCACACTTCATGCTCGCCTTTTTTTCCCCCTTTTTTTCTCTCTCTTTGGGGTTTTTTTTCTTTTGGTTCTGTTTCTTCTTTCTCATGATTCATTCCATTGGTCATAATTCTTTTCCGCAATTTGACTAGTGTGTAAATTAATTCAATGTGAAGTTATACGTGGAAGTTATATGGGATTCCATACCATCTTGGGGAGGGAGGGGGAAAGGGAGGGAGGGAAGAAAATCTGGAACTCAAAATTATGTAGAACCGTGTCATATAAACTAAAAATAAAAATAAATTTAAAAAATGCTATTAGAAAAATACTTTTCTTAGATGTACTTCAAATGTGGAAATAAAATGTTTACCCTCATGGTAAAAAAAAAAAGAAAGAGATTGTCAGGGTGGAAGAGGTGGGGATGTCAAGGAAGGGATCGCCCCAAAAGCCATCATGGTCATAAGAACTTAGTAAATTAGAACTCTAAAAGTCCCTCCCACCCTGGCCCCCAGAAGGAGAAGCAAGAGCGGAGAATGGTTCTAAAGTTTATGGCCTGGAAGACAAAAGTGATGGAGGTGCCGTGAGGAGAATGGCGGGGCTGGGTACAAAAATAGGCAATTCAAGAGGGGCAATTTGGGAGGAAAAAGTCAAGCTTTGGATAGACTTTGTTTGTCTTCCCATTATCCATCAATCAACAATCAACAGGGATTATTTATTAAGTACCTATTATGTACGTATCAGGCCCTGTGATAAATACTAAGGCAAAAAAACATGAAACAATCTCTTCTGTCAAGGATCTTCCATGGTAATTGAGCACACAGTAAATACAAACCTAAGTATTTATAGTAAATATAAAGAGAATAAATACAAACAAATAAAAGAGAATAGGGAGGGAGAAAGCCAGCAGTTGGCGGGTGGGAAGGAGGCAGTGGAATCTGTAAAGGCTTCCTGGAGAATCTGTTGCTGGAATTGTCCCTTGAAAGAACAGAGATTCCATGACGTGGAGGAAAGATAGATGTGCACTTCAGGCAAGGAAGATGACCAGAGCAAAGGCAGTGAGTTGATTTGCAAGAGAATGGAATTTGAGTGAGGCAGAGCTGTGAAAGTCATCAGCCTCACTCTCTCCTCCAGAATCATCAGAATCCAGTGGCAAGACATAGGTCAGGATGACTGGTGATGGCCCCAGATGCTGCGGTCGACCTTGACCTTTTTAAGCTAGGTCTTTCCGGGTCTTAGTTTGTCTTTGGCAACACCCATTCAGTAATTAAAGGCTAGGTAAAAATGTAAGCAGAGGATGGCCTAGTCTGCCTTCACAAAAGAATCAGTCTGGAAAGGAAAATCTGGAAACCCTCAGAGTTTTCCTGTCAGCCTAGATTTTCAGCTTCTATCAGTCTCCTCCTACAATGGACCCTGGAAAGAATGAATGAATGAATGAATGAAGCATTTATTAAGTGCTTAGTGTGTGCAAAGCACTGTGCTTAGTTCTGAGGATACAAATAGAAAAATAAGACAGTCCCTGATCTCAAGGAGTTCACATTCTAATAGGGGAGACACTGCATACAGAAAGTTTCAGTGGCAGTTCAGATGGAAAAGTCCCATGGTCCTTAGGCTGTAGTAGCAAAGCAGAAGGTAATGCCTTTCCTTGTGTCATTTGCACTGATAAAATATCAGTTTCCAATGTTGACCCCTTTGATGGTGCAAGGATCTTTGATGGGCCTTCAGAAGCCACAGAGAGAAGGATTGGCTTCTTTCTCCTTTCTCCTTCAATCACGTGTACTGCGTAATCTTGGGCAAATTGCTTAACCATTCTCAGTCTTAGTTTTTCCATCTGTAAAATTAGACAGTTGGGGCAGATGTTCTCTGATTTCCCTTCTGGCTTTATCAGTGATCCACCTTCTCTCCCACTGGAACCAAGAAGGGACCTGTGATTCCTAGACAGCCTTCCTTTCATGGTCCACTCAGTAAGCTGAAAGCAAAGAGTTGGATTTGGAGAAATTAAAAGAGATCCATTCCTCTGGAACTGTTCTTGTTGCTTTATTTGTCTGTTTTGGATTTCTTTTTAAGAGCTGGTCAAGGAAGTTCAAGTATTCAAGCAGCTTCTTCTTATCTCTCTCTGTCTCTCGGTTTGAATCAGCCTTGATCGGTTTGGTACCACAGTAGAGGGGCAGGTGAGTGGTGAAGTGGACAGACTGCCGGGCCTGGAGTCAGACAAGAAAGGAAAAGTTCCACCGACGTTTTGTTTAAAGTGAGAGAATCTACTTTTCCATAGAGCTTGAGAAATATTCATCGAGGGTGCGAGTGCTCCAAAATCCATGACACATAAGTTTAAAAAGAAGGTTGAGAACCACTACTCTATATTCAGAGATGCAATACCCCACTGTCCTGGGAACTGTTTGGAGAGGAATGCCAGATGGAGAGAAAAACCAATTGACTGTAATCATGTGAGATGTAGTTCTATTTATTAAACGAAACAATTATAATCTCCTACAAATTTGCTTCAGTACAAAATGGTTCTAAAACTACAGAACCAACTGAATCCTTTGTTTAAGCTATGAGCGTTCCACATGCCACTGCCATCCATATAGACTATTTTGTGGCTTTTGTTGTACAGCTGCCTCATGCTCAGATGTCAGCTGTATCAGTTGCTAGGTGTACTTTAGAGATATAAAGATCCTGGTACATAGTAAGTACTTAACAAAAGCTTTTAAAATTCATTCATCCTCATAAATAGAACTGTAACTGGTAATTTTGTACCTGGGGCAAATCATAGTAAATGGGTCCTCAGTTGAGTGATGGGAGGTGTGGGGGGCCTACACAGAAGAAAGCCTATTAATAAATCTCGAGCTCAGCTGTCTCTGTACTTCTGAAGGGTTACAAAGGCTGTAAGCCCCCTCTGAATTTCACTGCTCTGGGACAAAATTCCATTACCCTGTCCTAGTTTCAACCCTGAGAATTAGGTCTCTGGTGAATTAACAGAGCTGGGTAGAATGCCGTTCTCCAGCAGGGGCGTGCTGAAGCTGGTTATTTAATAGACTGCAGAGAGGTGATTGTTAAAATTTCAGTATGAGCATTTATACTCCAGAAATCAGAAAACACTACAAATCTGAAGTTTATTTGTTGTATTGTGTCGCTTAGACTTAAAAAACTGATGGAAAAATGTTAATTTGGATCAAACTTAAGTATCACACACATGCATATACATACATATATACATGTATGTGTGTATATATGCATGCATGTGTACATGTGCATACTATTTAAATATTTACCGGCACATCCCTAGTACTATGCAAATCAGGCCCTGCATTTAATTGTCCCTAAACTGGCAAGTTTACTTCACTCTGTTCCTTGATCATATTACACAGTCTGTCTGGCTCTCTCGTCTAGCAAATATGGACAGGGTACACACCTACCAAAAAGTGGTCTAGCTGACAGCTGTGCACACAACTGTTGTCCAATCAGACCAGTACAATAGTGTGAATGCCACATAAGGTCATGTGGAGTACTGATAATTTAAATTAAAGTTGCTGCTGGTCCAGTGAAAATTTTATCACTACTACTAGGGAAAAAAAAGTAATTTATAGGATCGTAAAATCCAGCTTTAGAGCTGGAATGGACCTTAGAAGTCATCTAGTCCCGGATCTTTGACAGATAAGAAAATCGAAGCCAAAAAAGGTTAAGTGATCTTTTCATAAAGTCACCTAGGATTTGAAAGAAGATCTTCTGATTTTCGATCCATGGGATTTCCCCTTGATGACCGCCTTATTGTTGACAAATTGGCAGCAGCATCTTCATATATAAAGGCACTGCATTGACTTCAATGTAGATAGCTTTTGTCAAAGCTTTAGTCTGGGAGCAGTGAGTTCCATATTCTGAAACTTCATCCATAATACTGTAATATATGTCATAAAGTGGAAATATTTACTGTATAGTGTACAAAGAACCTCTTGAATGTCATAAAAGGGAACTGAGTCACTAATGCATAACACAGGCCTCCTTACAAGACAGTTTTATCACCTATAAGGCAGTTCTCTCCACCTACTTTCATTGATTTTCTGCATCTATTCTCATTGTAAAGAACCTTTAGCATATTTATTTTTCAGGGCCTGGTATCTCATCTCTTCTTTCCCCCTCTATATTCCAGAATTTTAACCCTCAATGTCCAATAACCCACAGTGGGGCAAAATAAATGCTTGAGTCTTAGGAGATTTAAAACCCTGACTCCTCACTCTCATACTGTGCACATTGGACTTTGCTTCTGCCAGAGAGTACATCTCATTCCAGATAAAGAGTGTCTCTCTGCCTACTTAAGACTAATTGGTTGCCAGATTAGCCAATTAGTCTCATTTCACCTTCTAAAAAGGCACCAGCTGTGCCTTATCTTTGCCCAGAACATCTCCTGGTGCTTAGGGTTCAGCTCTCATTCAATTTTTGCAATTTTCCATTTCTGTGGATGCACCCAGGTGCCTTGAGGCAGTAGACATCTTTTTAATAAGTCTAATGAGTACAAACAAAGAGCTCCAGGTCCAGATAATGCCATTAAGCCAAGAATGCCCAACGTAAACGTATATTCTCCTTTAATTAGCATTCTCATGGACAGTGCATTATATATCACACACTCAAAAGGCTTTGCCTTTAGTTTTAAGCACAAAATAGAGCGCACTCAAGCAATTAAGATTTTAACTCAGTAAGTTACAGAGATGTTCAAACTGTACTGAAGCAAAAGGAATTTGGTGGAGTGGTGCCAGATTGCTATCATATGTTCAAATGTTCTGTGGCCTGGATTCTCCTTCTGCGCCCCTATCTGTCCCATGCTTCATTTGAATTCAATGGAAATGCCACATTGAAGAGGATGGATATAACAGGAAAATCCTTTTAGAATAGCATATTCCTTTGAAGAGACCCCTCACGTCACCAAAGCCACACCAACATCCCCCTTTACCATATCCTAGATTGGAATACTCTGTTTTAGAGACACTAGGAAACAAATCATTGATCACACATTTGCTTCTTCTCCCCTTTTCTCTAGAGGTCATTTGGAAGGTGGGCCACACGTGGTATAACAAACATTATCTGCCCGTGGAACTCCAAGTATGTGTGGAATGAAAGGACTAGCCTTAATTCTCCATGGTGGACTTGGAAATGGTATTTGGTAAAGTAAGTAAAACACTTTAGTTTTTTCCCCATATAGAACACTAGGACCTGACCCTAGTCTGGCAGGAGATCATATCTGGAGTCATGGAGCTAGAAAGGACCTCAGAGACTGTCAAGCCTAACCTCCCTCGTTCTGTAGATGAAGAAACTGAATCCCAAGGAGGTTAAGTGACTTGGCTAAGGTCACATAGGTATTGTGTGTCAAGGATAGGATTCGAACCCAGGTCCTCTGATTTCCCGGTCAATACTCTTTCTACCCTGCCCCATTGCCTTTTAAGGTCTAGCTGAAATGACATGGGGTGAAGAAATGATACTCTTTTTGTGAAGAAACTATCAGGGATGTTTTTGAGGGAGCTAAAGTTTTGCAATACTCACATTATGTTAATTCAACAAGCATTTATTAATACTGCTTCCTATGTACACTGTGTAAGATGCTGAGGATACTGTAACAAAAAACCAGCCCAAACCAAAAAACCTGCTAATCTTAAGACGGGAACGATATTATGAACAGAAGGAATCCAAGTCTTAGTTATGTACGAATTGCACAATCTGAGTTGAACTCTTTCTAAAAGGTTTGGTAAAGGCATAAGACAACAATAGCTTCAAATTTGTGAAAAATTATGTTTTTAAAGTTTGTCTTTTTTTCTCCCTCCCCTCTTTGGTTTGTTTTCAGCTGATGAATGCAGGGCTTTCTGACTTTTCATGGGAGAATGCCTTCATCTTTCATTAGGGTTCAAATTCATCTTTTTGGTCAAAACATGCCTACAAAATTGCTTACTGCACTATTTTAGCATGAAATTGCAAGCCCCACTATGCAAAATGAGGCTTACTATGGAATGCCCAACCAAAATAAATTATATACGTTTGAAGCATTCCCCAGTGGCCAGCACTAGATGACATCAGACTCCTTTTCAAAGGGGCATATGACCTCTTACTACTAATTAGCTATTGGAATCATGGGCAAAAAAAAAATTGATAAAGACTGCTTTATACAAGCATCTGCTGATGTGTTATGCAGGAGGGGTGAAGTAAACATATGTCACCAGATGGCTCAGAGTTTTAAAATAAAGTACATTTATGAAAATAAACGTGGCTTTACCTTAGTTAAAAACTAGTGACATTAAGACATAAGATCTTCAGTCCAGCCTGCTCACAGCTGTCAGGAAAATCCTGCTCAAATATAATTTGCACCACATCACCCCCCTGCCAGAATCCCCTAAGTTCTCTATTACCTATCAGATTGAATCTAAACGTAGCTTAGCATCCGAAGCCCTCCAAAATTTCACTGTGACCTCATCTCTCCCTATTCCACTCCACAGTCTCTTCGCTCCAATCATGATGGGCTCCGATTCATTCTCTTATTTGCAACCTTTTGTAAATTTCCCATCTGGATTGTAGAATTCTAAGTTCATGTTTAGAGTCCGGTCGCCTCATGTGGCAAATGAAGGAACCAAAGCCCAGAGAGGGAAATGACTATATAGTCACACAGGTAGTAAGTGGTATAACCAGAATCTGAACCCAGGTCTTCATACTCAAAATCCAGAGAACACGATGCCGGTATTTATCTGCCAATCAATGCCTGTTACTCCTTTCAAAACTCAGTTTATCTCTTCGTAGAAGAAACTTTCCTGGTTAACTCAGCCCCACTTAGCTTTTTATTCCTTCAGTGTGTGTGTGTGTACACTTGTAGTCTGCATCTGTACACCATTCACTCATTCCTGTCCTCTATCTTTATATACATATGTGTACACATATATACATGTTTACACATATGTACAGACATGCCTACACACATGTATATTGTGCATGGACATACATATATGCAGGAGTGTTACGTGTCTGTACATATATCTGCATGTAGCGGTTCATGTACTGCTGTTCCGTTGTGTCCAGTTCTTCAGGACGCTATGGACAATAAGCACTCCAACACTGTCTATGATGTTTTCTTGGTAAAGACGCCGGAGTAGCTTGGCCATTTCCTTCTCCAGTTTGTTAAGGCAAACAGAGGTTAAGCGACATGCCCAGGGTCACCAGCTAGTAAATGTCTGAGACCCGATTTGAAGTCAGGCCTTCCTGACTCCAGGCCCAGCACTCTACCCACTGAGTCCCCTAGCTGCCTCCAGGTTCATGTATACGTGTGTATATATGTTCATATATATATATATACATATATATATATTATCGGTATGTGTATACCTATTGTTCTTACATGTATACACATGCACATTCACATGTTTGTAGATCTATTTCTATACCTTGACTATAGATGTGTGTGTATAGGTATAGGTATATATATTTCATGTGTGTATATATATTTAATACATGTGTATGAATATGTGTATATGTGTATGTATTAGGAGGGCAGAGTTTATAATTTCAAAGAGGATCATATATATGTCTGAAAGGTTCAGAACCACCGGATATAAGAAATTCTCAAGATAAGAGGCAGAAGAATCAAAGCATATATTTAGGTTCCAGAGTAACAGATCCACAAACCAGCATCCCCATTTTGATATATTCATCAAAAGCTTCCAGGCCCAATAAGTACGCCTCACAAGAGTAACCAGGAGGCCACAGAGAAGCATGATGGTGTAAAGCAAAATCATATACATGCTTCCCCTCTATGGTAAACAGATTACCCACTGGCCTCAAGTCCTTGTTCAGCTTCCTCCCGTAGGTCAGCTCTGCTACCGGCAGCTCCTGCTTCAGCTTCGGCTGTGGCTGTAGCTGTAGCAGCCTCTGGCTCCAACGGAAGCTGTTTCTAACCATCCGGCTTCTGCGGGGGTGTAAGGTACGCCGGGGAAAGCACAGGTTCTTTCAATCTGCTTAAGCAAGGTGAAGGGGCCGACAAGCTTACTCCAATCCAACATACAAACAGCATTCAGTTCAGGGGAAAAAACCAAACTAGTCAAGGGCACTTGTTGACTAAGTGCTAAGGAGCCCATTTTTGGTTACCAACACACTCCACCCATTGTTATAGGATACATGATCTAATCAGCCATGCATCCTAGAACATACATTGTGATCCAGTTACAAAGGAAACTGAAACATATCATTCATAATAAAGCAAAACATATCATTTGGTGACATTCCTAAATATTGATTTACGATTCAAATGTGATCCACCCCTAGGTCCCAGCAAGATAATCTCTTCAATCAATCATCCCCAAAATAATTATTAATAATTCAAATGTCCACCCCTAGATCCTTGTATCCATTACATAGGATCAATAATATCATAACAACAAAACAACATAGCAAGGATAACACAAAATAAGTACACAGAACACTATCATCATTCCCTCCCTTTTGAACGATTGGGGCTCAAAATCTTGGGGTAAGGGGTGAAGGTCTCATTTTCCATAGCTTCTTCTTGCTGAAATTGGATGTAGAGATGGCCCTGCCCCAAAAAGTCCCATTCCAGAGGTCAGTTCTTTAACGAGCTGGCAGGAATTCCAAGAATGCTACATGCTTAGGCAGTCACCGGAAAGTGCAGGGTGCTTAAGCCTAAAGGAAACAGAACTAGCAAGAAGGTTAGCCAAAACAAAGGACAAAAAGAGTAGGCAAGTATGGACTATTATCCTTCAAATAAAATCATCTCAAGTTTTGTTGAGATTTCAGTTATGCAAAGATCCAACATCAGAGCCAAACTCAGGTGGGAAATGTTTCTTTTCAAAAGGAACATAATGAGGAAGCCAAGAGGATCCCACCCTAGATAGAAACTAAGATTGTCCCCTCAGCCTTTCCCCAGATGTACAAGGAAACACAATGGGAAAATTAAACTAAGAGGATCCCATCCTAGATAGAGACTAGGATTGTCCTCCCAGCCTTTCCCCAAATGTACAAGTTTTCATCCGTTAATCACACAAGGTCACCTTCCCTCTGAGTGGCTTGTGGTTTTGCAGGAGCAGTTCTTATTTCCCTATTTCTTCTGTTATCGAGTCCTTTATCTCGGTACATTCTGTACAATTCATAGGTTGGAATGCCATCTATCATTTCAAAACCTACCTCTGCTCTTAATAGAGCAGTAAACATTTCTTTTCTTGTTACTCTATTTTGGCGCCAAGTTTGATGGTTATTCACCCTTCTCCTTCGAGGAGATCTATCTCTTCCCCAGTCTCCTAAGTCATGTAACTGTAAAATCTTATTTATCACCATTGTAAGACGGCTCCCTACTTCCCCAAGTAACAAATTCAAAATTAGTTGTTTATAAGCAAGGGTAGCTGTCCTAATTATTAAATTCCTGTGAGGCAGTCCCATTGGATCATTGTAATATTTGTCTGCAGTTCCTATCATGATAGCAGTCTTCATTACCTCCTCCTTTAGTCTCATGATACAATCTCTAAGTGAATACCAGGGTCTGTGCTCAGTGAGCCACATAGAATCAGTAGCATATCTCTTATTGCATCCCACAGCAGCTAATGCCAACAGAGTAGTCCTGCCATCACCATCTCCTGGCTGATGATGTTCTCTAAAAGCTTGTTGAACTAGAGGATCATGGCTGATACCTATGAATCTCATACAGTCTGTCCTATCTACTGATATTCCACCGGCCCCTTGATCACTGAGCCTTACCATCCAAGATATTAATGGTTCTCCTATTCTTTGGCTGAATCTACTCAAAATATCTGTGACTTCTTGCAGTGAGAAATCTTCCTGAATTTCCCTTGTAACTGAATCATCACCTCGGGTTTCTGTCTTCCTCCTTTGTATGGGTTGAGCCCTTGTCTGATCATTTAACCATCTCGCATTCTCTGTGCGAGGGACGTCCTGAACCCTAGTAGTGTTTTGTGGCTCAGCCCCTAACGTTGTCTCATTTTCCCCCCCACTCGCTTCCCCTGCCACCATGGCAAGCACAAAGCAAGCAGTCAGGCTCGATCTGGGCTGGGTTGGAATGCACTCTTGGCTTATTTGGTCTCCTGTTGCTCCTAGCCACATTAATAGAAAAGTTCTTATTTGAGTCAGTTTGTTCTCCTGCTATCTGAGATTCCCCTTCTTGCTGTGGGGTAGGAGTGCCCCCATCTCTTTCACTTAATCTCAATCTTTCATATACTAGCCGGTAGTCTGATAACACTATCCAGCTTTGCCTAGATAGTGATGCCCCTGACTGAATCCCAACCTCTTGTAAACACCTTTCCAAATCCCTAGGATCTCCTCTCTGTAGCCTTGGTTCCCAGTTTTCACAGGGTCCAGCTTTTTTAGCCAATTCTTTTGCTAGGGAGGAATAAAATGTATTCTCCCACCCTGGGATATTCATCTCTTCCTCTGAAGTTCTTCTGCTTCTAAATAGAGATCTTATACCTAGCGATCCCATCCTCATCACCAAATGTATTAGGAGGGCAGAGTTTATAATTTCAAAGAGGATCATATATATGTCTGAAAGGTTCAGAACCACCGGATATAAGAAATTCTCAAGATAAGAGGCAGAAGAATCAAAGCATATATTTAGGTTCCAGAGTAACAGATCCACAAACCAGCATCCCCATTTTGATATATTCATCAAAAGCTTCCAGGCCCAATAAGTACGCCTCACAAGAGTAACCAGGAGGCCACAGAGAAGCATGATGGTGTAAAGCAAAATCACATACATGCTTCCCCTCTATGGTAAAAAGATTACCCACTGGCCTCAAGTCCTTGTTCAGCTTCCTCCCGTAGGTCAGCTCTGCTACCGGCAGCTCCTGCTTCAGCTTCGGCTGTGGCTGTAGCTGTAGCAGCCTCTGGCTCCAACGGAAGCTGTTTCTAACCATCCGGCTTCTGCGGGGGTGTAAGGTACGCCGGGGAAAGCACAGGTTCTTTCAATCTGCTTAAGCAAGGTGAAGGGGCCGACAAGCTTACTCCAATCCAACATACAAACAGCATTCAGTTCAGGGGAAAAAACCAAACTAGTCAAGGGCACTTGTTGACTAAGTGCTAAGGAGCCCATTTTTGGTTACCAACACACTCCACCCATTGTTATAGGATACATGATCTAATCAGCCATGCATCCTAGAACATACATTGTGATCCAGTTACAAAGGAAACTGAAACATATCATTCATAATAAAGCAAAACATATCATTTGGTGACATTCCTAAATATTGATTTACGATTCAAATGTGATCCACCCCTAGGTCCCAGCAAGATAATCTCTTCAATCAATCATCCCCAAAATAATTATTAATAATTCAAATGTCCACCCCTAGATCCTTGTATCCATTACATAGGATCAATATATCATAACAACAAAACAACATAGCAAGGATAACACAAAATAAGTACACAGAACACTATCATCATTCCCTCCCTTTTGAACGATTGGGGCTCAAAATCTTGGGGTAAGGGGTGAAGGTCTCATTTTCCATAGCTTCTTCTTGCTGAAATTGGATGTAGAGATGGCCCTGCCCCAAAAAGTCCCATTCCAGAGGTCAGTTCTTTAACGAGCTGGCAGGAATTCCAAGAATGCTACATGCTTAGGCAGTCACCGGAAAGTGCAGGGTGCTTAAGCCTAAAGGAAACAGAACTAGCAAGAAGGTTAGCCAAAACAAAGGACAAAAAGAGTAGGCAAGTATGGACTATTATCCTTCAAATAAAATCATCTCAAGTTTTGTTGAGATTTCAGTTATGCAAAGATCCAACATCAGAGCCAAACTCAGGTGGGAAATGTTTCTTTTCAAAAGGAACATAATGAGGAAGCCAAGAGGATCCCACCCTAGATAGAAACTAAGATTGTCCCCTCAGCCTTTCCCCAGATGTACAAGGAAACACAATGGGAAAATTAAACTAAGAGGATCCCATCCTAGATAGAGACTAGGATTGTCCTCCCAGCCTTTCCCCAAATGTACAAGTTTTCATCCGTTAATCACACAAGGTCACCTTCCCTCTGAGTGGCTTGTGGTTTTGCAGGAGCAGTTCTTATTTCCCTATTTCTTCTGTTATCGAGTCCTTTATCTCGGTACATTCTGTACAATTCATAGGTTGGAATGCCATCTATCATTTCAAAACCTACCTCTGCTCTTAATAGAGCAGTAAACATTTCTTTTCTTGTTACTCTATTTTGGCGCCAAGTTTGATGGTTATTCACCCTTCTCCTTCGAGGAGATCTATCTCTTCCCCAGTCTCCTAAGTCATGTAACTGTAAAATCTTATTTATCACCATTGTAAGACGGCTCCCTACTTCCCCAAGTAACAAATTCAAAATTAGTTGTTTATAAGCAAGGGTAGCTGTCCTAATTATTAAATTCCTGTGAGGCAGTCCCATTGGATCATTGTAATATTTGTCTGCAGTTCCTATCATGATAGCAGTCTTCATTACCTCCTCCTTTAGTCTCATGATACAATCTCTAAGTGAATACCAGGGTCTGTGCTCAGTGAGCCACATAGAATCAGTAGCATATCTCTTATTGCATCCCACAGCAGCTAATGCCAACAGAGTAGTCCTGCCATCACCATCTCCTGGCTGATGATGTTCTCTAAAAGCTTGTTGAACTAGAGGATCATGGCTGATACCTATGAATCTCATACAGTCTGTCCTATCTACTGATATTCCACCGGCCCCTTGATCACTGAGCCTTACCATCCAAGATATTAATGGTTCTCCTATTCTTTGGCTGAATCTACTCAAAATATCTGTGACTTCTTGCAGTGAGAAATCTTCCTGAATTTCCCTTGTAACTGAATCATCACCTCGGGTTTCTGTCTTCCTCCTTTGTATGGGTTGAGCCCTTGTCTGATCATTTAACCATCTCGCATTCTCTGTGCGAGGGACGTCCTGAACCCTAGTAGTGTTTTGTGGCTCAGCCCCTAACGTTGTCTCATTTTCCCCCCACTCGCTTCCCCTGCCACCATGGCAAGCACAAAGCAAGCAGTCAGGCTCGATCTGGGCTGGGTTGGAATGCACTCTTGGCTTATTTGGTCTCCTGTTGCTCCTAGCCACATTAATAGAAAAGTTCTTATTTGAGTCAGTTTGTTCTCCTGCTATCTGAGATTCCCCTTCTTGCTGTGGGGTAGGAGTGCCCCCATCTCTTTCACTTAATCTCAATCTTTCATATACTAGCCGGTAGTCTGATAACACTATCCAGCTTTGCCTAGATAGTGATGCCCCTGACTGAATCCCAACCTCTTGTAAACACCTTTCCAAATCCCTAGGATCTCCTCTCTGTAGCCTTGGTTCCCAGTTTTCACAGGGTCCAGCTTTTTTAGCCAATTCTTTTGCTAGGGAGGAATAAAATGTATTCTCCCACCCTGGGATATTCATCTCTTCCTCTGAAGTTCTTCTGCTTCTAAATAGAGATCTTATACCTAGCGATCCCATCCTCATCACCAAATGTATTAGGAGGGCAGAGTTTATAATTTCAAAGAGGATCATATATATGTCTGAAAGGTTCAGAACCACCGGATATAAGAAATTCTCAAGATAAGAGGCAGAAGAATCAAAGCATATATTTAGGTTCCAGAGTAACAGATCCACAAACCAGCATCCCCATTTTGATATATTCATCAAAAGCTTCCAGGCCCAATAAGTACGCCTCACAAGAGTAACCAGGAGGCCACAGAGAAGCATGATGGTGTAAAGCAAAATCACATACATGCTTCCCCTCTATGGTAAAAAGATTACCCACTGGCCTCAAGTCCTTGTTCAGCTTCCTCCCGTAGGTCAGCTCTGCTACCGGCAGCTCCTGCTTCAGCTTCGGCTGTGGCTGTAGCTGTAGCAGCCTCTGGCTCCAACGGAAGCTGTTTCTAACCATCCGGCTTCTGCGGGGGTGTAAGGTACGCCGGGGAAAGCACAGGTTCTTTCAATCTGCTTAAGCAAGGTGAAGGGGCCAACAAGCTTACTCCAGTCCAACATACAAACAGCATTCAGTTCAGGGGAAAAAACCAAACTAGTCAAGAGCACTTGTTGACAAAGTGCTAAGGAGCCCATTTTTGGTTACCAACACAGTGTATTCTATAGACCAACAAATGTTCATTATTCTCTCATTGTTTGAGCTCAATAAACACTGGATAAATAAATAATTTAGTGAAGACATAATGATGGGCATGCTCAACTAGTCTTCTCCTCTGTTGCCTCATCATGACATGGAAATGACCCTGGTTTTTTTGTATCTATTCCAACAGGGTATAAACTCGAGCTGGTTTCTACCAAGAAAGTAAGTGTCGTCTTGGATTTTGTCTCCTGGGAGCTAGAGTTCTCAACTGTTATTCTTCCTTTCCTTGAAGGACATACATAAGCAATCTTCTCCATCCCCCATCCTTTTTAATTGAAAGCCTTGATTCGGATTAGATTTATAATACGCTGGGAAAATATGTTCTTACTAGCCTTTGTTAGGTATACCTCATCTCTTCCCAGCAATCTGTCACAGCTATATTTTAAGTCACGGTCCACAAATCTGATTCCCTGTCTCAAATGACACCTTCCTAGGCAGCTGTTCACTTCAGAAGTTAATTTTTCTCCTTTGTATCCCTTGCCTTCAGTGCATATCAGCAAGGAAAACACAACTTGTACCCCTATGGTCTTCAGTTTCTTGTCCCAAACTTCATAACTATTTGGCAATGTTTTTTAGGGTCCTTCTCCCACTGTCATTTGTGCCCAGGTGAATCACCAGAAATGTGTAGTTGTCTGTTTTGCTAAGTTTTGGAAGGTTCTCTGATACATACATACATACATACATACGTATATGTATGTATATATATACATATATATACATACACACACACACACACACACACACACACACACACACATATATATATATATATATATATATCCAAATATATATATATTGGATATATGCCCTTGGAAAACAACAACAGACCTCTTCACTGTTGTTGTAAGCTCAACAAACAGCTGACTCAGCACCCCTGAGCAGAGGAAATGACTGACTGTGCTATCACTCTTTTCCTGCTTCTTCTGACCTTTACAGCATGATCTTACCTGATAGATTCTGGAGCTCCACCAGATTATTTTTAGGAGCAATAGGCTCCTTCCTCCTCAGTGTATGAGGCTCCTTCCTCTTCAGGAAGAGTCTCAAATAAGTTTTTAATTTCAGATTATACATCTGTGCTTTTCCTTACTTCTTTCCTCTCTGTAACAGTTTTATACTCTCCATCATCCTAGCAAGGTTGGGTCTCTCCTCCAATCAATCAATTAAAAAGCATTAATTAAAGGGGCAGCTAGGTGGCACAGTGGATAGAGTGCTAGGGCTGGAGTCAGAAAGATTCATCTTCCTGAGTTCAAATCCAGGCTCAAACACTTATTAGCTGTGTGACTCTGGGCAAATCACTTAACCTGGTTTGCCTCAGTTTCCTCATCTGTAAAATGAGCTGGAAAAGGAAATGGCAAGCCACTCCAGTATTTTTGTCAAGAAAACCCCAAATGGGGTCACCAAGATATCACTGAAATGACTGAACAATGAAGCATTTAATGAATGATTTATTCATTCATGAGGATATGTGTGCTTTTTGTGTGAAGGTTTTGATCTTACTTACCAAGCTGAAATATGGTGAAAAGAGAAAGTACAGTTACCAAGAAATACCTAACATCAAAGAATCCACATGATGTTTTCAGGCTTGTTTCAAGGGTTTTCCCCATTTCTCTGAGGGTTTGACAAAACTGCTGCTTGGTCACTTGGCAGTGAAGAGTGAAATAGAATTCATCTCCAACTTGCAAAGAAGGTGTGTTCCAAAAATTCCTTTGTAATTCACTTGTCCCAATAAAGAGAATGGTATTGTGGTTAAGCATTCAGGTCAGCCCACAAGAGTAAACTTAGCTATCTATGTGACCTTGATAATTTAGAATCATATCATTAGAGCGAGAAGGCATCTTAAAGGCCATCTAGTGGACCAATGTCCTCATGTTGAAGACATGATGAAGAACCGAAGCCCAGAGAGATAAAGTGCTTTGTTCTAGGTCACACAACAGGACAGCTAGGATAGGAGCTCAAGTCCTCCGATTCCAAATTCAACACTCTTTCCACTGGACCACACTGACTCAAGCTGTCTGGTCTTCAGATCCTTCATCTATGAAACGGGGAGATTGGAGTGATGTCTAAGGTACCATTCAAATCTTGATCTGTGGTCCCATGATCCTTTGACTCCTGGTGTAACTGAACTACGGTATAGCAGTGGTCTTGCTAGAAGAGGATAACAGAGTGCTGAGATGCAGATCTCACAATGGCATTTACAAGCTATGTGACCTTGGGTGAGCTTCTCTGAGACCCTGCCGACTCTCTGAGACTTAGTCACTGAGTTACAGAGAGTTGTGATTCTGTTACACCTACACGCACACACACATACACAAATACAAATATATGAGTCCACCAGTATACTACACAGATGTCTATGATACGTATTTTATATAAATGTGCACATATATGATCCTACTAGTGTACTTGATTCTACGAGTGTACTATATAGATGTCTATGGTATATACTATCATGTACAAATGTATACTTATATGAATCTACTAGTGTACTATCTAGACATCTAGAATACATATATACATACTATATACAAATATACACACGTATGATTCTCCTAGTGTACTACTGAGACATGTATAATATATACACACATATTTTATACAAATAAACACATGTGTGATTCTATTAGTGTACTATCTAGGCAGAGGTGGGGAACCTGCAGCCTCAAGGCCACATATGGCCCTCAAGATCCTCAAGTGAGGCCCTTTGACTGAATCCAAACTTTGCAGAACAAATCCCCTTAATAAAAGGATTTGTTCTGTAAAACTCGAACTCTGTCAAAAGGCCATACCCAAGGACCTAGAAAGCCACATGTGGCCTTGAGGCCCCAGGTTCCCCACCCCGATAGAGTCTAGACATCTGTAATACAGGCACAAATTTTATATACAAATACGCACATATGATTCTACTGCTGTGCTATCTATTCTAGACATACATGCACACACATCATGTATATATATATATATGCATATACATACACATATATGTGTGTGTGTATAAATAAAGAGAAAAAGAGAGAGACAAAGAGACTGAGAGAGAGACAGAGACAGAGAGACAGAGAGAGTGTTGGGGAATATACAGAACTTGTCAGACTGGCCTCAGAACCTAACCACCGTATACAACCCTGCTTCTAAGGTTCTATGCATTTGACCTCTAAACAAGAAATAAGCAGCGGTTAGAACACTTTCCTGCCCTCACTCCCCACTCCCCCATCTCGGCAGTGATGAGGAAACAAGTTGGTTCTACAAAAACATCTCTTTAGCATTTTCTCCCTTCTCCTACCACAGCCAATGAATGGTGGGATCAGCATTTGCCTGAAGAAGCTGCTTTTGTCTTGTCCACAAGCAGATGAGGTTTTGCCTAAAAGAAGACAAAGCTATTCCCAGGACCAGATTGGCCTATTGCTTCCCTAGTCCAGGTTCCTTCCCCATGCCATCCCTCTCCCCCCAAACAATATGGGGTAGGCCGAGAACAAAACTACCCCAAGACTTGATTGGCTCTGGCTTCCCTGAGCTCGGTTCCTTGACCTGGTGGCTTTTTGAAGCTTTCTCGAGTCCTTTTGTTGACCTGAAGCGTTTCTATACGTAGACAAGGTGCAGGGGGGACATTAAGAGAAATCACGGGTCACTGTGTCTTACTGCATATCTTTATTGTTGTGTTAGAGTAAAGTAAACCTCCTTTGTTAAATGTTCACTGACTTCCAAATGTCCCATTTTATCCCAACATCAGACCTGAATTAGGAGCTGTGACTCTGACAACAGCCAAGGCTGTCATTGTCTTTCAGAAGAGCACCTAGCGTCCTGATCCCCAGCTCCTTCCAGCACCTGAACATGGCAGACTTCAGTCACTTGTATTTATGGTATGTTTTTAAGTTTTGTGCTTATAAATGGAATAGTGCCTGAATTCAGGTTGGAGTGGATGAGAAAAGGAGGGAAGAGTTTTGTGTCTAATGAAGTTTAATTGTCCTGGTTTAAAAGGAAATCTTTTCTTGACTTTTTATCCTCCTCTATAGTTTAGCTTGTGCTTCAGCTGCTTAGTAAAAAGTTCAATCTGAATTGAGCCTGCTGCTGTGAGTTGATGTCCCCTTAAGCAGCTCCAGAAGCTTTACTTGGCATTTTCGTTTTTTCCTTTAAAGTACACAAATATGAGTTTGCAAATATAATGCTCAAGGATTATACCGAGAGACAGAATCATTTCTTTTCTTGGGATCAGTTTTATTTTTGCCATCCACCACTCCTTCCCCATGATTTTCTCAGGTTCAACTGTCCTATTACTGGCAAGGTACTTAGAATTGCTTCTCTCTGCAGCTAGCTCATTACTTATGGAGCGGGATGAGTGGGCTTAAAACACCAGCCTCCCTTTCCCCCCCTCCCCCTTTTCCAGCTGCTGTGGCCAGGAATTCCCCTACAATCCAGCCAACTACCTCCGCTTCTTCCTCTTGGCATTTCGTGCTGGCATTGCTTGATAAATGGTCTCCAGCTGTGCCAGCGTTCTGTCTCCCTCCTTTTCTCCCTATTCTCTACCTCCCCTCCCTCTCCTTCCTTCTCTCATTTTTCCTTGTTCTTTTTTTTCTTCCATCTCTCTCGTGTCTAGGGTAAGAAAAAGTTTTTTGTCTGAATTCTCGTGATACTAATAATAGTTCCTTACATTCCAACCATGTAACCTGTCACAACATTGCCAACCTTTTACGTTTTAACTTCTGGTGAAAATTTCCATATTTACAGTCCTTTAGATGTCTATGAACATAAATGGTGCCTTCATATACTCCTTTATATTCCTCCTTTCTCTCTTCCTTTTTTTGTTCTTTCTTTGTTTTCTCTTTTGTTTATAACAGCTCTGTAATTTGGGGCAGCCCTGTCCCTAAAGATGGAAGGACTGGAGGGGACGTGACATATCTCCATCAGTCACCAGAAACATGAAATGGAAGACTGAGGCTCGGATCCTTGAGGAAAGATAAGCGGTACTGATGCAGTGCACCAGGAGGATAGTGGCACCACAATCTAAAGGTTATGGCAGAGATACGCCTGGATGGCATGGCGGCAGGTTACGTCTCATTGCTGAGGCTGATTCTTGAGCTAGCTTCAAAGAGAAGCAATTTTAAGTGCCCTGCCAGTAATCGGACTGTTGAACCTGAGAAAATCACAGGCTGCAGAAACTTCCCAATGTTATTCTGCATCTAATCTGAGTTCATGTCCCATTTTGTAGGACAAGAGCTCCTGAGTATTCATCTAAAAGGTGGACCCGCTGATTAGGTGAGTAGAACATCATTTGAGAACTATGTCGTATCGTCTACACTACAGTGTGTTCTAGCACACAGATCTGCCAAGTTCTACTAAACAAATCAAATCACGCATTTTGGAGCAGCTGTAATGCGGGAACCACTGGGGTCTGCAGCAGAAATAGCTAGGAGGTAGGCATTTCAGACATATATACAAAGGAATATTCTGTCCATCTCTGTCAGCGTCAAGTCCTTTGTGCCAAAGGCACCTAACTAGGGCTTCACGTAGCGAACTGAAGAAGGAGATGTGGTTTCCAGTTTGAGAGGGACTCAGGACTGAGTCTGATTGAACGAACAGTAACGACGGCAACCACAGGTGGAATGTTAGTGACCCGGTCACACAGAGAGAGATCGGAATTGGAAAGAGAAAGATGTCTGCTCTCTGAGAATCGTTAAAAAAAAAAAAAAGGAAACTTGGCTCTTCTTTCGCTCTCTGGGTAGAGTATAACTGCCAGGATGAGCTTAGGACCACTTCACTTTGACCACTGTTGAACGGGGGACAAAGGGAGTGACTCTCCCTGCCTAAGGGTTATGTAAATGGGAAGATCTTTCCCATCCATTAATAGGACCTGCCTGGGTCACATGAGCCTGTGGTGGGAGGAGCTTGCTGAAGGGGTGGAGCAGGAAGTGGGAGGGTGTTGCAGCTTCGGGAGAGAGAGGAGGCATAGAGAGCGGCAGCTAGCATGGTTGAGAGAAGGGCATTCTGCCTAAGGGAGCTCTGTTTGTGGGAAGGCCCGATGGAGGGAAGGCTCGGGCATGTTGCACTGCTAGTGTGTATAGATTTCTTTGTTGCTATGAGGGATCTGGCTGTCTAGTGTTGGGATCTGGCATTCTGGTGTTGGGATCTGTCTGGTGTTGGGATCTAGCTGTCTGGTGTTGGGATCTGGCTATCTGGTGTTGGGATCTGGCATTCTGGTGTTGGGATCTGGCTGTCTGGTGTTGGGATCTGGCTGTGTGGTGTTGGGATCTGGCATTCTGGTGTTGGGATCTGGCTTTCTAGTGTTGGGATCTGGCTTTCTGGTTGAGGGATCTGGCATTCTGGTGTTGGGATCTGGCAGTCTGGTGTTGGGATCTGGCAGTCTGGTGTTGGGATCTGGCTTTCTGGTTGAGGTAAATGGCTTTCTGGTGTTGGGATCTGGCGGTCTGATGTTGGGATGTGGCTTTCTGGTGTTGGGATGTGGCTTTCTGGTTGAGGTATATGGCTTCCTGGTGTTGGGATCTGGCATTCTGGTGTTGGGATCTAGCTGCCTTCAGTGAAAAGAGTATGTTATAGTTTGCAATTCACAACTACGTCAGCATATTCATAGTGGCCGTGGGCACTGCGAGTATTGCATTGGCACTACACCATGCTACATCGTCATTGCTGTTCATCTTTCATTCTCAAAGAGGACCAGTGACATCCGGAGGGTGATGTTTTGATTTGCAAGTGAATTGGATTTAAGTGAGGCAGGGCTGTGCAGAGTCACCAGCCTCACTCTCTCCTCCAGAGTCATCAGAGTCCAATGGCAAAACATAGGTCAGGATGCCTGGCAATGTCTCCCCTTAGGGGATAGAGGCAAAGCAGATGTCAATGCCTCTTCTTTAACATTATTTCCACTGATAAAATGACATTAGTTTCTGATGTTGAACCATTTCATAGTGCCAAGGTCTTTGGGGGCAAGGATTTGGTTTTTTATGGGTCTTCAGTCGCCCCTCTGTGAGCAATTAGTTGCTAGACTGCATGTTCAAACTCTGGGCTGGAAGCTTTGCTGTTCCCAAGACTCTTGGGTTCAGGATCCTGGGTTTCCCCCATCAGAGTCTGAGGGGAGAAAGTGGTCTCTCCCTCAGGGTGCCACACTTCTTCAGCTAGGCCGGCTAGCTCTCTGTGTGTGGTATCTGGTTGGTAGTTGGATATAAATGGAGTAAAAAAGAATTTGGGAGAGATAAATCTAGAAGAAATTGAGGAAAGTGTGAAGCAGAACAATCTCCAGGCCCAGATATTAGTCCAAATTCTACTTCCAGGTTGAGAAAAGATCAGGGACAATGAAGAAGAACATAAAATGATGAAGGAAGATCAGGTAGATTGAGGGAGTCAAACCTGAAGAATTGGGTTGAGAAAGGGTAAGGATTCCTTAACACCAGGGTGAAGCTCCACTGGCCTTAATGGTTTAGTTGATTTTGGCTGAGACAGAAGGCCTGGTTTTGAATTCCAGCATGGTAACTTATTAGTCATATGACTTTGGGCAACCCATTTCCCCATTTTGTGCCTCAGTTTCCCCATCGATAGAATGAGAGATTTTGATTAAATTATTTCTAAAGTCTTTTCCAGCTCTGACATTCCATGAGTTTTGCTTAGAGCCAAAACTATCGTTGGGCTGAAATGGGAAAGATCAACAATCAATGCCTTGAGTGCCTTGCTTTATAATCATTTATTGGCTGTAATTATTTTGATAGAATAAGAAGTAACTGTGTGATTTATATTAAGAATATAGAATTAGGTAAAAACCTGTGTAACTGAAGCTAAGATGTAGTTTCAGGTGAACACTTGTGTTTGTTAACCTTAGAAGTATAACTAAGTCATTATAAAGCATGTAACTTAGTATGTCACATAATAATCATACCTACATATTAATCATCTTTATATTAAAAAGTAATGAGCTGCCTTGAGCTTATGATGTAAAAATGGCCTGCTTGAGTCAAAAGCCGGCTTCAGTAAAAGGACACTGATCGTTTGTACCATAACTAGCCTGCTTGCACCATACATGAATCAAGAGACTGTGAATTTTGTATCTTGGGGGTCTCAGACCGTACTGGGCAGACCGTAGACCCCACTTTTGTTTCTCCTAATGAAGATTGGTTTCTTTGCCCCTCCTCCCAAAGAAAGGGTAAGGAGAAAGTAGTTAGCAAGAAAAAGCAAGATTAGTAAGAAAATGAGCTAGTAATTAGAGGATAAACCAAATTGCAAACCTGTGCTACATGATAGTGTGACGAATGAAAATCCCAAGAGACAGAGTTTCTGAGTAATTAATTATCGATTTGCTAATTAAGCTAGCTAATAATTAATACAGGGATGGATGGTCAGTGCTTTCTCTCCACAACCAAAAACAAAAAACATAGCCTGAAAGCCTTAATTTTTTTTTAAGGGAATGCCCCTTACAAGTGAAAAATCAGGCTTGATTGGTGAGGAGGTGGGCTAGAAGTCTTCAGCACTTCCTGCTGGGAATGTGGCTTGATCATGAGAGTCAGCCACCTCCAGTAATCTAAGCAGGGGAATCAATCTCCTTCTAGACCACTCTGGTTAGTTTTTTCCTCCATGAGCTGGGTCACCCTAAACTCTAATGGAGAGATGCAAAGACAGGAACTCATTTCCTTGGGGTGAGAACTGATCTAGAATGAATTCTGTTTACACTCTAAACAGAAGTTAGATCTAGTTGGGTGGGGTCCTGCCCAAGGTTAAATAGCATGTACCTCTATGGCTAGGACAATCTCCTCCATCAGCCATGTCCTTCAAAGAATGGTTTTTCACAGGAGCTGGGCCTTAAATAAGGAAATAAAATGAGAAAAGCCTGGATCTTAATTTAATAATTGATTTTTAATATGATGGCAAAATAATAATTTCTCTCAATAGCTAAAAATTAATTTTATCTCACTCACCCTATTTATTCTTTTTTTCCTGTTCTTGACCCCATTTTCCAGATCAGTTTTTTTTTGATGCAGCACCTTGTGTTTTCTCTATTTTTGTTCTAGTCTTTCGACCTAGTATTAATATTTCTCGATGTTTTATAAACTAATTAACTTTCCTCTTTTCCGTTCTAATTTTCAGAGAGTCTGTTTCTTTGCCAAAGCTTTTTATTTCTTATAATAATCTGTCAGTTCTCCTTCCAAGTCTTTCCTCTAGAACTTTCATTTCATTTCCAGTTCTATCTTCTAGAGGTCTCATTTAATTGCTAATCTTATTTTTAAAATCTTGCTTCATATCTTCTAGAATTCTAGTTGACCTTGTGATCAAGCTGTATCTTTCACCGATTCATTAATTCTAGATGTGGAGGAGTAATTCTCTCCTTCTGAGTTTGTATCTTAGACATTCTTGGCTCTACAACAGCTCTTTGTTGTGGAAGTCTTTTTTTTTTATTTTATTTTTTTTTGGAAGTCTTTTTTATTTAATCATTCTAATGGTCTTTCTTCCCAAATGAGGATTTTGTACTGGCGTCAGGCTCTGCATACCTCTGGAGGGAATGTGCCTTGTTTGGTCCCCATCTGTAGTCTCTGGGGTCCTGATGCTACTTCCTCTGTATAGTGGGTGCTGTCTTCTTCAAGGATCTCAGGAGAGGCTTATGCCAGGGAGCTACAAAATTTCAGTGTAATCTAAGCAGTCTGATTTAGGGTGAAACCTAATCATTGCTCTCCTGGTCTGAAATTTGCAGGCTCCTCACTCTGGTTTGGATCAAAGCAACATAACTGCAGACTTATGGTTTGAGTGACAATTGACTGTCAGTTTTTTGGAGTCAGGAAACCCTAAGTTCAGATCCAGCTTTGGATACTTTGTGATCCTGAGCAAGTTACTTAATGGCTGTCTGCCTCAGTTTCCTCAAATGCAAAATGGGGATTCTAAAAGCACCTACTCCCAGTGTTGTTGTGAAGATAAAATGAGATATTTGTAAAGCATTTAGCGGAATATCTAGCACATAGTGCTTAATAAATTCCTCCTTCTTCCTCTTTCCTTCCTCTCCTTCTCCTTTCTCCTCCTTTTCTCCTCTATTTTCTTCTTCCTCTCACTGTATCATTTAAATTCATCTAAAAATGGATGCTTGCTCCAAATGAACCCAGTGAGTATCTATTAATTGGGTTAGAAGATGGTAAACTTAGAGCTAGATGTCACTTCAGAGGCTAGCTAGTCCAGTCTTCACATATTTTATACATGAAGATGCTGAGACCTGGAGGTGACATGACTCGATGAAACTGCCAGTATCATGGATTGGCAGTGGGTAGAAGCCTCACTGAGCTAGGCTAGAACAGCACTTTTTATATGGAACCATTCTTTCTCTCGAAATGAGCTCAGTCACTGAATCTTCCACAGCCACTGTCACCTACTGGTTTAGCACTGAAGCTTGGTGTAGAAGGTAAATCCAGGAAGACCTGGGTTTAAATCCTGCCTCAAGTAATTATTATCTATGTTGCTCTGGGGAAGACACTTCACCCTTACTTATTTTCCTCATCTTGGATTCAATGACATTGGTCCCTTCCAGCTATAAATTCTATAAATTCATGATTCTATGACCCCATGTCACAGGTAGTAAATGGTAGTGGGATTTGAACCCAGGCTCTTTTGAATCCAGACCTAGCATTCTAGCCTCTTGTTGCTGGTCATTCCTGACTGTTCATGACCATAGTGTGCCAATATTGGCCATGGGGTTTTCTTGGCAAAGGTACTGGATCGGTTTGCCATATCCTTCTCCAGAGGTTAAGGCAAACAGAGGTTAAATGGCTTACCCAGGGTCACACAGCTAGTAAGTGTCTGAGGCTGGATTTGAATTCAGGTCCTCCTGTCTCCAGGTCCAGTGCTCTAGCCACAGCGCCATCTAGCTGCCCTTACTGTCGCTTTATTTTACTTTTACCTTAAAGGGCACTTTCCTCCAAAAGCTTCAAAATAATTTCATCTTATGCAAGTTTGAATTCAGGTAGGAAAGGGACCCTGTAAGAAGAGAGGCCAAAAACCATGAAGTGTGTGTCTTCTATAGAAATGATCATTTGTTCCTTTTATGGTATTATATAATTCTGTCTGTGTCAGCTCTTTGCTTCTATGTGCACATTTTACAGACACGACTGTTTTCAGTTTCTTCTCAGAGCGTCATTTTGGTTCCCAACTTCTCTGCCTTCACAACATAAGCTATAACACATCATAATGGAACCTGCTCTATTGCATTTCCTTTGCAAGGAAGAAAAGCAAAACTGTAATTTGTCACACATTCCAGGAAAAGTAGGACCAACTGCTCCAAACTTGTCCCTCACATTGTGCTGAAAGAGCCGTTTGTCTTTAATAGGTTACTAATAGCCAGCACTTCCATTTGGAACCATACCCAAAGTGCAAGCAAACTGTGCATACCCTTTGATCCAGCAACACCAGGACTAGGTCTGTATCCCAAAAAGATCATAAAAGAGGGAAGAGAACCTACATGTGCAAAAATATTTATAGCAACTTTTTGTGGAGAAAAAGGATTGGAAAGTGAGGGAGTGCCCACCAACTGCAGAATGGCTGAACAAGTTGTGGCATATGAATGTAATGGAACACTACTGTGCTATAAATGATGAGCGGGCAGATTTTAGAAAAGCCTGGAAGGACTTACATGAACTAATGCAGAATGAAGTGAGTAGAACCAGAACGTCGTACATAGTAACAGTAACATTGGACTTAGCTCTTCTCAGGAATACAAGAATCCAAAACAATTCCAAAAGACTCATGATGGAAAATGTTGTCCACAGCCAGAGAAAGAACTATGGAGTCTGAATGCAGATCAAAGCATCGTATTTTCATCTTTTTTTCTTTTCATGTTTTTTCCCTTTTGTTCTGTTTCTTCTTTCACAACATGACTAATGTGGAAATGTGTTTAACATGTTGTGCATGTATAACCTATATCAGATTGCTTGCCATCTTGGAGAGGAGTGAGGAGAGGGAGGGAGGGAGAAAATTTTGGAACTCAAAATCTTATTAAAAAAATAAAATACTATTTACAAAAAAGAAAGGAAGAAAAGAAGGAAGAAAGAGAGAGAGGAAGAAAGGAAAGGAGGAAGGAAGGAAAGGAGGAGGGAAGGAAGGAAGGAAGAAAGGAAGGAAGGAAGGAAGCAGGAAGGACAATCTAAATAGCTGGAGGAATGTTCAATAAAAAAAAATAGCTAACTCTTTCATGGTGCAAGGAAGATAATTTCACGAGGCTAGCAAATACAACTGTTTTCTCCCTGGCTAGAGAAGTTTCTACCATTTACCAGAAGCATGTTCATAATTAAAACTACTAGGTAACTACTAGTAAAAAAAAATATGTTGAAAGGAATGAAATTCAATGCAACCTGGGACGTTAAGAATCAGGTACACACTCGGTGGAATAGCAAACTGATGGAATCCTTTTGGAAAGCAATATTACTCAGGCAGCTAGGTGGTATAGCTAATAGAGTGCCTGAGTTCACATCCAGTCTCAGACACTAGCTGTATGACCCTGGGCAAGTCACTTAACCCTGTTTGCCTCCGTTTCCTCATCTGTAAAATGATCTGAAAAGTAAACGGAAAACGACTCCAATATATTTGCCAAGAAAACCCCAAATGGGGTCATGAGGAGGGAGACATGACTGAAATAATGGAAGAACAACAGCCAACAGAAGTACTCTTGCAAAAGTTACTTTTTAAAACACACCCTTTCAGCAAATAGTTATATTGATCAGAATAAACCCTAAGAATGTTCTCAGAAAGAAAAATACAGCTTTTTGTTCAAAGAACATTATAATTGCATTACTTCTAATTGCAAAACAAAACTCTGGAAATAACCTAAACATCCAACAAGAGAGGAATGGTTAAATAAATTATGATATATTGATGCAATGGGATACTATAATGCAATTACAATCAATAATTACTAGGAATATAAAAACAATCTGCAAAGACATTTATGAAATAATGCAATGTAAAAGAAAAGTGGAGTTAGGAGAACAGAGAGCACACTGTGGCCAGAAGAAAAGGCAAATAATCAGAAATGAATGGGCAAAGAAAGCTGATGGAAACTCAGAAAGACTTATGGACCACAAACATGCTGAAGTTCATTTGTTCAAATTAATTAGCTGCATTGCAAGTTTAAATATGTTTTTATGCCTAATATGAAGTTCATGATAAATCATTAATGATCATTTGTGATCAGTCTTATTCATTGTGTTGCAATGAAGGCTCACTATAATACATCTGTGCTGATGCCCAGCAAAAGAAAACAGATATTATCAAGAATTCTCTCTGGTTCTCAAGGGTCACTCGCTAAAAATAATACAAATGCTTCTGTAAATAACATTTTTCTCCTTCCACACACAAAATATATAACAAAGAATTACAAAGACTGGAAGAGTAGAGTGAGTTCACATGACCTGGCAATGAACCTGGTGCATTGTCTTTATTAATAGAGGAAATCATAGCTAGTTTTCACCCATACAGGTATTGATCTGTATATTTTAGAATCTTAAAGCAGGAAGGTAAGCACCATTTTAAATACTCAGCAAGGGGTTGTCTACCAACATTCAATGCCACCATTGTTGACAATGAAGGGTGATTTGGCCACAAAAAGAACTAGGAGCAACACGTTGATGTTGGAGAAATGCAGATTTAATCTACTTACAGGGAAAAAATTCCTAACATGTAGAATAATAGCAGGATGGCATGATGAATAGAGTGTTGGCACTGGAGTCAGGAGGAAATGCATTCAAATCTGGTCTCAGATACTTCCTGGTTGTGTGACCCTGGGCAAGTCCCTTAACCCTATTTTCTTTAGTTTCCTTTTCCATAAAATGAACTGGAGACGGAACTAGCCAACCACTCTAGTATCTTTGCCAAGAAAACCTCAAATGTGGTCAGTCACAACGGATCAAACAAAAAAAGTAAGAGTTTCCATGCCCTCTCTGTTATTAAACTGTGAACTCCTTGAAGGCAGGGACTATTTTTGCCTTTCTTGGTATCTCCAGGACTGTATTAGCAAGGCAGTAATCACAATATAGACAATAACTGTCAAAATGCCTGCGTGGTTCTGTATCGCAAAATACAAGAGACTCTCCATATAGAAGGTAGAAGAAGTGAACCATGTATTCAGACACCAGAGAACCAGATCCCAAAACCAATGAGCCCAATCCGTCACAACAGCAAAGAATTCAGTACACACATCACAGCAGAGAACCGTCTCAAAGCCATCCGCCCCCCTGCTGGGGCCTTGCCGCCAATGATTACTCACAGCACAGCACAGCACACGTCTGCTCTTTCCCTCCGTTCTAACCACTCTCTCAGCATTTCCTGTGACATGACTTCCTTTTCCTCTCAGCAAGCTCCTCCCACCACATGTGACTTGGGCTTCCTGTGACATAAGCAGGTCACATGGCCTATTAATGGGTGGGAAAGACCTTTAAATCTAAATTACTATTAAAAGCACTCGGTACAGTGCCTAGCACATGGTAAGCATTCTATAAGTGACTGCTTTTGTAGCTTCATGTGTTTTCTATGCCAGTCAAACTGGACTACTTACCAGTCCATCACACCTTCTACATCTCTGTTTCATTGCTCATATGGAATAGTTGCCCTTAGCCCCCATCTCTGCCTATTAAAATCTCTCCCTTCTAGGCTCAACTCAAGTACCATATTGTCCATAAAGCCCATCTTGACTTTCCCCAGCTAAAAGTGGTCCCTTCCTCTTCAAGCTTCTAGTACCACTTTGAGTTTCTTCATTACACTTAATCACATCATGCAAATTGTTTCTTGAGCCCTTGACAGTCAGCTACTAAAGGAAGCTAAAACAACAGCGAGCAGCACACCTTGAGTCACTTAAGAGAGGAAAGCAAATACTAATTGAAATAAAATGGCAGACAGTCCATTTGGTGCACCAGAAATGCCTTAACTGAGTGTTATTTCTCATCCTGCCTTCTTCCATCTTTATATCCTTCCTCAGACTCTCTTCCCCCTGCCCATCAAGTCACTCCCTTGGGGCAGCTAGGTGGCGCAATGAGTAGAGCACCAGCCCTGGAGCCGGGGGGACCTGAGTTCAAATCCAGCCTCAGACACTTGACACATTTACTAGTTGTGTGACCTTGGGCAAATCACTTCACACCAATTGCCCTGCCCCAAAAAACAAAAAAAAGTTACTCCCTTGCTTAAAGGTTCAGATCATATGCTGCCTCCTACATGAACCCTTCCTTGATCTAGAAAAGCAATCTTGTCCCCTGCAAGTGAAAACGATTCCTCATGCCTTGAGTTTTTCATAGAATGTTGTACAGACCATTTCTTAACACTCACTTCACTCTTCTTCATACCATAATTGTTATTAGTGTGTTCGCCTTTTGCTCTTATTACTGTATGAGCTCTTCGAGAGCCTAGTCTGTTATCTTTGTATCACTGGCCCCTAACAAGCCTTGGACACAGTAGACACCTAATAAATATTTATTGAATTAAAATGAAATGAAATTCTCTTATGCACAGATGTTTGCCTAGAATTGATGGAATGCTAATAGATTTTAGAAAGTCAACTCCAACTTTTTGAGGCTCTTGTTTGGCCAAAAGTGAATATGCCATGGCTTCTGTGCATGCTGTATCTACTATTCTTCCTGTGCTTCTGGTCTTTCTTTCTTTCTTTCTTTCTTTCTTTCTTTCTTTCTTTCTTTCTTTCTTTCTTTCTTTCTTTGTTTCTTTCTTTCTTTCTTTCTTTCTTTCTTTCTTTCTTTCTTTCTTTCTTTCTTTCTTTCTTTCTTTCTTTCTTTTTCTTCCTGTCTTTCTCTCTTTCATAAACCTTGGTTGGTTTTAGATGTGAGGAGGCAGGGAGGGAAAGGACTATGATACTAGCCCTTTCTGAAGTGACATCTTTCTTAAATCCTCTTTCTTCTATATAATAAATTATCTTCCTATTTTATGTAATACCCTCCTTTCAAATGGTAGACCTTTATATCTCATGGTGATGACAAAGCAGGGAAGAAAGCTAAAGACTGCCCTTTCTGTTATCGTATTTCCATTCACCTGTCTTCTTTAAATTGTGCCTCAAGAGGAAGAAACAAGTCATAGACCAGACACAGCATATAGATTAATGTTAGTACCTAAATGTTAAATAATAAATTAGTAACTTAAGCTACCAAAAAAACCCTCAACTCAGAGTAGGTACCTTCTATTTTATGTCAAGTTCCACAAAACTTATTATCCTTAGGCCATTTTTCTCTCCACCTGGCTGTCCCAATGTCACTACAAATTTAACCATGTTCAAAAGTAGATCCATCATTCCCTACCTTTCCTCTTCTTATTTTTGTGTTTATGGCATCTCTATATTTTCTGACCCTCAACTCTGCAGTTATCTTCACATCTCTCCTTTTCCTCACTCCATGTTGTTGTTTGCCCTTCGTTTTTGAAGAGGACCAATGCCATCAAGATGTTGGGTTAAAATAGTGCATGATGAGCAATGGCTTGACTTACTTGTGAATTGCATTTAAGTGAGGCAGAGTTGCACAAAATCATCAACCTCACTGTCTCTTTCTGGGTCACTGAAGTCCAATGGCAGGACAAGAGTCAGGTAGACTGGTGATGGCCCGGGATGCAGTGGATGACCTTGGCATCTTTCATGCCTGACCAAACTCTCAGCGCTCCACAGCACCTGCTTCAGCTGCCTTCATGGCTGTTGGAACAAACTGTTGTCATCTGCCCCTTCCACTGGGGAAAGTCTTCAAGTGCTTGGGATAGACACCCCCCTAACTCACCAACAGGTCTGAAGCCCATGGGTTATCCTCAACCTAGGCTAGCCCATCTGCCAAGATAGTTTACCGGGCTGTGGCCACTGTGCATGCTGCAGCTTCTTGGAACCACAGGTGAGAGTTGGGTGAAGGGGAAGACCACAGAAGCAGCCCTGAAAGGGCTCAGCAAGTCCTCACATCAGAGGTGGCAGCCCTTCCTGAACACCCCATCTATCTCACCTCTCTCCATACACCCAATCCTCAGGAGGATTTCTTGCCTCTGTCTTTTCTCTTCATTCACATGACTACTAATCTAATTCAGGGACATATTATGTCTAGGCTTCTGTAGCATCCAGCTGGTTTCCCTGGGCCTGTTCTTTACCCTGCTAATTTATGCATCACAGATCACATCCAAAATCACAGATTTAGAGCTGGATAGGACCTTAGAGATCATTGAATTCAACCCCCCTCATTTTATAGATGAGGACAAAGAGCCTCAGAGTAGTTAAGTCATGTGCCCAGTGTCACAAAAGTATTCAGCTGCAGAGTTGGTCTAGCACTCTCTCTACTGTGATTCATTTACTCCAAATGAATCTTCCTAATGCACAGGTCTAACAATATCACTTCCTGAAAAAAAAAAAACAAGCCAAAAAACCCCCTCTATTACCTATGGTACAAAATGCTACGTAGTTAGCCTGGCACTTGAGACCCTACAAAGTTTGCCTCCACCCTATCGTACCAGCTTTATTTCACTTCCTTACCACTTAGGCAAGGTAGCGTAGTGGATAGAGCAGTGTGCTTGGATGTAGGAAGACCTGAATTCAGATCCTATCTCATCCACTCACTAGCTGTGTGAGCCTAGGCATAACCTCTCAGCTTCAGTTTCCTCGTCTGTAAAATAAAGATATTAATACCACCGACCTCGCAGGATTGTTGGTGAGGAATGCACTGTATAAACCATAAACTAGCGTAGTTTAGCTAGTTAGACAACTCGATGTTACTCCCAGCCTCATTCTTTCTCTTCCTATCTCTGTACCTTTGAATAAACCAGCTTTCACGCTTGGCACCCACGTTCTCACGCCTGCCTACAGAAATTCTTCTCTTCCTTCAAAGTCCAAATTAGATGTTACATACTCCATGAAAACGTCTCCCTTCCCCCCCGGCTCAGAGTGAGCTCTCCCTCCTCGTATTCCTTAAAGCACTTACCCCGGACCCTCTTCTCTGTCTATCTGCTGTGAAGGTTTTTCACGTTCGTGTTTCACCCTTCGGCGGCCTTGAGATGGCGGCGTCCTTTTACATCCTCGGGCCTTCCATCCTTGTGTTTGTTGAGTTGAATTGAACGGAATTGTTGTGAAACCCCTGTTGGAGTAAGAGGCTGCACCAGGCGGCCTACGGTCCTTTTTAACTTTGAAGAATCTATGATTAGATAAATAAGGGTCTAGATATGTGCTAAGAAGGTCAAAGGGAAGGTGCTGGGTGAATTACGAAGATCTGTATTAGATTTTCTAGGGATGCCTCAGGATCAGGCAGTAATGTCGACGTGGCAAATCAGCTGTCTGACAACCCCGCGAAGAAGCCGACAGATTAAAAGTGGCCTGGAGGAGTCTGTTCAAGCCAGAGGAAGCCTCAGTTTCCTTTACTTGTCTTCTTCCACGGTTGTTGCTTTTTCTTAACCCGGGAAAAACCTTCAGGGAATTGAGGAAATGTCCTAGCCCACTTTTCTAATTTGTCCTCAAAGAAATACAAAAAAAACACAAGGACAGAAAGGAAGAGAACTTCTGTTTATAAGGAAGCACTGATAAATAGGACAGCTTTGAAAGTAACTTGTAAGATTATAAACTTTTTTTTAAAAAAGCAAGTGGTATGAAGTCACTCCCCAATGGATAAATGGTCAAAGGATATAAATAGGCAGTTTTCAGATGAAGAAATTACAGCTATCTATAGTCATATGAAAAAATGCTCTAAATCACTATTGGTTAGAGAAATGCAAATCAAAACAACTCTGAGGTACCACATCATATCTGTCAGGTTGGCTAACATGACAAAACAGGAAAGTGATAAATGTTGGAGAAGATGTGGGAAAATTGGAGCACTAATGCATCGTTGGTGGAGTTGGTTGGATCAAACCATTCTGAAGAGCAATTTGGAACTATGCCCAAAGGGATATAAAACTATGCGTACCCTTTGACCTAGCAATTCCACTTCTAGGTCTGTATCCCAAAAAGATCATAAAAATGGGAAAAGGAACCACATGTACAAAAATATGTATAGCAGCTCTTTTTGTGGTGGCCAAGAATTGGAAATTAAGGGGATGCCTTGGGGAATGGCTGAACATGTTGTGGTATATGAATGTAATGGAATACTATTGTTCCGTAAGAAATGATTAGCAGGCAGACTTCAGAAAAACCATCTAAGTCTTTACTTTTTTGTGGTTTTCTTTTGGGGGGGGTGGCAGGACCCTGTGTCGTCTTTTACAACATGACTAATATGGAAATATGTTTTTCATGATAGCACATATATAACCTATATCAATTTGTTTACTATATCAGAGAAGGGGGAGGGATAGAGGAAGAGAGAATTTGAAACTCAAAATTTTTTAAAAATGAACTTCAAAACTGTTTTTACATGTAATTGGGGAAAATAAAATATTATTTGAAACTGAAAAAAAAGAACCTCTGGTCTAGGAAACATTTTGCTTATATGTTGTTGGTTTTTAAAAGTATAAGCGGTATACCAACATGGTTCTAATAGAAAAGAAATAATGCAATAATAAATCAGGAAACCACGTGAAATATGGGTTTGAGAAGTTATAGGAGCTATGAATTCCATTCAGCAGGATTTCTCTAAGATTGGATTACTTTGAAAATCCATGATAAAATTTAATAACAAAATTAATTGTCAGGCCTTCTGAATTCAGGCATGCAATAAAACCTCATTAACTGAGGTTCACTTATTTGGAATTCAGGATAGCTCTGGCACAGGCTGAACTTGGTCTTTGCGTTATGGGGAAAATTGGTTTGCTAAGCAAATTAATGTTGTCAACAACATGGAAGGGAAATGGTTTGGCTACTTAGAAATAATACCTCCCATTTGTTTAGCATTTTACAGTTAATAAAATATTCTCACTTTCATATGGTGGATCTATCGGCTATTCTAGGTAGAACTATTCCTATTCCTATATTAGATGAGGGAGAAAATTAGGATCTCAGAGAAGGTAAGTGATGGTTTAAGGTCAGTGGTTAGAACTAAGGTCTAAAGTTAATGAGAATGCCCTTTCTCCTATAGCACCTTAAGAAAGCAAACTTTTTTCAAAAAATTTTAAAGCCACATTAGTAGCACTTATTTGTATGCCAATCCATGTGCTCATTATATATGACCTTCTACCTATATCCTAGGGACCTCTATTTGACGCCACTTTATTAGCTGCTAATTCTCCTTACAGTATGCAGTGTGCTTAAAAATAATTAAACTAGGTTTCAACTTTTTACTAATTTAGACAAACTTTTCGATTACCTGAGGCCTCAACTCATGCCCAGTTCCCTGGGTCATTAAAAAAAGAGCTTGTTCCCTTTCTTTTAGGTATAAATAGTAAAGAAGTCCTACTCATTATTTTTAGGACTTTCCTTTGCAGCTATTGCCTTAACATATAATCTTCTAGAAGGCAGGAACCATATCTTGACTATATCCCAAATAGCTGGACAAATATTAAACAGCAGTCACAATTAACTGATAAAGAAAAATATGATTTACATGTTGACAGACAAGAAGATAAGACAAAGTGACCTTACCAGAAAAACAAAAGATTGAGAAATTTCTACGTGTGCATTTTAAGGATAAATACTAAAGCAAGGTTGACAGGTTATGAAGAGGAAAAGACTTCCATTTATGTAAAAAAAAGTCCATATGTGGGGAAGTCAGTAATGGAAACAACAGACAGATATCATCCTGATGTTTCTGTAAGCTGTAACTGATCTTCCAAAAAGTCAAAGTCCAAGGAGAAAGAAATTAAAGGCCTTGGAAACAAGGATAATTTTGTTTAAAAATGCATGAAGCTCTTTGATAGCACAGTTTGGTTGGGGAAGTGCCAGGAACTGAGATCTAGCCACAAGAACAAAGCTAAAGCATTTTATGACACTAAATGAAATAAAAATTTTAAAAGGATAATTTCCAGCAACTTTACAGTTATTTTCTAACGGATCACTTACAACCACAACTCTGCAGCTGGGGCCAGAAGTTATCTGGGTTCCCTCAGTGATTGAAAGAGAAGACAAAAGACAGTCTCTGTGCCAGTCTGTGATTCAGGTCGACAGATTCAGTTGTCTCCAATTCAGTCTTGAAATCAAGCAGCCCATTCTGAATGGGGCTTATGCAGCCCCTCAGTGTGCCATAGATCGAAATAGTAACTTCTTGTTAACTTATTCCACCCTGATGCTGGAAGGGAATTATTCTTTGGCCAGAAGTTTTTCACTTGGGCAAACAGAAAGGAGAGATAAGAGTCATGGGTATGGCTCCTTGCAGGATCAGGAAATAACCTAAATAATTTACTCTGCTTTTTTTTATGCTGCTGTTCTCTGCATGCATGACCCAGCCAGGTTTATGATGCAGCCCTTTTCTAGTAGAGAGATTTCCCCTTTCAGGATCAAGGCAGGAAATTCTTGCATCACTCCTCATCCTTCACCCCCACCCCCATCTGCAGCACTGATGTCTTTTTAACCCCTAACTTATCTCTAAAGCTTTTTGGTTAGGTTGCAGATGTTTAGAACGCTAAGATAACTACATGTGATACTGATAGGTGTCCACAATACAACTTATTAACAATTACATATTTTTCTAACTTACCAAAAAAACTTGTGTGCTTCATTGGTTCCCAGCAGACTTAGAAAGAAATATGTGATCAGCGTCTGACAAAAGTATGATTTTGTAATTGTCTCCATGTTGGTGATAGTTGCTCTAACATTGACAAATAAAACCTTTTCTAAATGTCTGTGTACACACACACACACACACACACACATACATATATTGTGTATATGTTAAACATTCAATTAATATTTATTGAATGAATAAAGTTCAAATGTGAAAAAATTTCTTAGGAGAGGCCAAATTTTTCCCTTCTTTTTATCTCTATCCTAATCTCAGATACACTTTCTCTCCTGTTGTACCTATCCTGACTGAACAAGCTGATTCAGAACTAGGAGAATCTTTGTAGTCCCTCAGTTCTACCAGCCAACCCCACTGATCAGGGCAGAGATTTTATGCAGGATTGTAGAGGAAGAATCCACATAAAGTAAGGAGAAGTCAGTAAATACAAAGGAGGGGAAAAAAAACAGATAAAATCCCCTCATATCATGACTATCATGTCACAGACCATGGGTATTACAAGCAAGACTAACTCTCCTGGTATTATTCCTGTTCTTTACTTCCCTTTTAGTAGCAGTTTGGTGATCTAGTCTAATGGCTACTGAAAAAATTTCTTGCCATGGCTTGCCTTTTTAAATGCCCTGCTTCTCAACCAGAATGGTTCAATTAGGTGTGGAACGTAGTTGACCTAAATAACCTGCACCAACTTAATCCAATTGATAATATTGCAAAAGGAAATCTTCTATGAGTATTTGCTGCTGGTGGTGTTACAAAGCAAACATTAATCTTATTGGTAATATTTCTGAGCTTCCTTTAAGGCCCGGCCCAGATGCCACTTCTTTCATATAGCTTTGTCTGATTTCCCTAACTAAAGGTGTTCCTTCCCTTTTAAAATCTTTCCTAACAATTAATTTGACCTCTTCTATACATTTGATGGGGTAGAAAGAACACAATTATTAGAGCGGTAGTAAAGGTGATTTTGAATTTCAGCTCTTCCGTTATGATTTCGGGAAAGTCTTTAAGGTCAGTGACCCTCAGTTTTCTTATCTGCAAAATGAAGAAAGTAATACTTGCACTGCCTACCTCACCCGGTTGCTTTGAGGAAACAGCTTTTAAGTGCTATGCAACTTACAATCATATTCTGACTTGAATTGTGTTCTTGATTTCTCCCCTCCATTAAACTGTAAGATTTTTGAGGCAATGCTATTTTTCATCCTATATCTATCACTTACTAATCTGTGTGACCCTTGGTCAAGTTGATGAACCTCTGTAGGCCTCAGTTTCCTCATCTGTAAAATGACTGGATAGCCTCAGAGGTCCCTTCTAGCCCCTGATGCTATGATCCCATGACCTTTGTTTTGCCAGGGGAAGGAAGGAAGGAAGGAAGAAAAGAAGCAAGGAAGGAAGGAAAAGAGGGAGGGAAGGAAGGAAGGAAGGAAAAGAGGGAAGGAAAGAAGGGAAGGAAGGAAGGAAGGAAGATCTTTTCTATTACAAGTCAGCTATCTTGTCCAGCTAAAGAGGCACTGGAAAGTCTTGCACCCTGCCCAAAGTCAGAGCTGAATGGATATTGATGATGGAGGAAGGTCCATTTTGGTAATAACAGGCCTGATAATATTTCATCAAATAAGTCCATGCATGTCAGTTTTATAGAAATGTTTCTACCTCCAAATCCTGTCTTTAAAAATAAATATTTGCCATTAGTGGGAACTAGCTCCACATTATTTTCCTAGACTAGAATATACCAGATTGTCCAATTACACTGAACATGGAGGAACTTAACAAGCAAGCCCACCATAGGCCTAATTTAACAAAGCAGGCAAAATAGTGTTTTGGTGAGTACAATCAGCAAAAAGGCCAGAATTATTTATGGCAGTTAGACCTTTAAGGGAAAGTGGCAAAGGAATTGTTATTTAATGCTAGAATCCTCCACTCACTCATTATCTGCACCGAACAGTGTACGTTGGCTGTGTTTGTCCTTTGTCCTCAAAGAGGATCATGACATAAAGGAAATGATGACATGACTTGCAGTTGACTAATCTGAGTGAGGGAGGGCTGGGCAAGGTCACCAGCCTCACTTTCTCCTCCAGAGAATGGTGGCAAAGGTGGGTCAATGTATTTCCCCCTCCCCATGTCCTCTATTTCCACAGGATTTGACTACTTATTAACATAGTTAGAAACCAAATGCTGGATAGTGAAAAATGTTTAGTAAGACAACCTTGAGTTGCACAGAGAAAGCTTTCTCACAGGTAATTTTATGCCAGTATGTTGGAGTTTACGTTCTGCTAGTTTTGAAGTCTTTAATAACTTAGGGATTTTTTTGTTTTGTTTTGTATTTAAGTGAACATCGTCCATCTTGAAACTATGCATTCATTCATTAATTCAATAGGCATTTATTAAATGCCCATTGTGCCAGCTTCTGGGAAAGATATATAGATAAATGAGATGACCCCCTAACTTCAAACAGCTTTCCATTTAGTGAGAGAATGACATATGCATGATTAAATTTGAGGCAAAATTAACATATTAGACTTGTATAAGGGGAGTAACAAGTATTATATCAGGCAGTACTGATATACCTGAAGTACCTGAAGTCAGGAAGACCTGAGTTCCAATGTGACCTCAGATGCTTCATTAGCAGTGTGATCATGGGCAAATCTACCTCTGTATGCCTCACTTTCCTCATCTTTAAAGTGAAGATATTCAAATTGTCTGTCTTATCAATGAGGGGCAGGGGAGGGAAGGAGGGAGAGAATTTGGAAATCAAAATTTTAAAAAATGAACGCTAAAAATTGTTTTTACATGTAATTGTAAAAATAATATTATATATATATATATATATATATATATATATGGAATATTGATCACTCCAACCTCTCAGGATTTCTGTGAGGCTAAAATCAGATAATATTTGTAAAGCACTTTGTGAATCTTTTAGTACTAGCTATCATTATTACTATACCATATAGGTAAATGATCACTTTTTTCATATTTTAATTAAAAAATTTATTTGGTGTCATTTCAACCTTCACCCCAATGATGAAAATAAAATCCTTGTAACAAACACGGATGGTCAAATAAACAAACCGAAAATGTGGGATTTTTTACCCCCCTCTCCACTCCTCCCCCCATCCCTCCATAATATAGACATGTGGGTAAGAGAATAGAAGAGAGATTCGGTTCACCTCAATCAGTCTTTATTGAATGAGCCCTGTGTTCATAATTTTTCTAGGTGCTGTAGGAGATGGATAAGTATAACATGTAATGTCGTAAGTCTTACATGACTTCCAGTCTCACCAGGGAGACAAAACAACACACATGGACCAATTATATAACATTGTGTATGATTACAAATTACTTTGTACCATAATTACTAAGGTATGAAATAACAGGTCAGGACAAGAAAAATAAAAATGTAAGTATTTTATATGCATTATCTCATCTTATCCTCATAAGGACCCTGTGAAATGGGTGCCATTATTATCTTTTTTTTATAGATGGGGAAACTAAGGTATATCTGTATTATACCTTCTTATTAGACTCAAAGTTACATAAAGGTGGAAACTGTTCATCTAGCTAAGCTATGGGTCTCTCACAGCGTTCTATGCACAGCAGATGCTTAATAAATGTTTGCTAGATTTGTTAAATTTCAGCGTCTGTGTGAATATATGTATACATATGTCTATACATATTCATGTACACATATACAGAGAGAGACATCTGAGAGAGAGAGAGAGAGAGAGAGAGAGAGAGAGAGAGAGAGAGAGCCAGTGAAAGCAAGCTAATCCCCTCTGAAGTGCTGGCGGAGTTGGCCCAACAACGGAAGGGAGAAAGGTACAATTTCACTACTTAGGCACAGCTGGAGTAAAGGTTCCCCCATTATCAAGTTACCCTTGAGTTGCTATAATCTGTTCAGCTGTCTGATGTTAATAGATGGAATGTGGTGACGAAAGAAGACGGAGACTGAAGAGTGGATATAGCAAAGAGAAGGACACAGTCTTCTAGTTCAAGAAACTGGAATTTCACCCCTTTTCCCTCTGTTTTTCGTATTCATTTTCTAGTGTTTTGTGGAATTTTATCTGTTGAAATCCCTAGATCTGGTCACTATTTATAGACAGAGCCACTTTTAAGCGGCCAGGCTTCAAAGGGCCGTGGGAGGAGATGGGAGTCTTCCAGTGGCGGGACTCTTCTTTCTTTGAAGCCTTGACAGCAGGCGGGGGGTTCAATGGTTAGTTAGCACATAACTCTGGCATCTTAATTTTATGTGGATCTGCCTGGAAATCCGAGTGGTAAAATCAGTTAAGGAAGGAAGAAAAGTGGCACTAGACCTCGTTGGAAGTGTAAGAACCATAGAAGATAGAGCTTGATGTAATTCAACATGGCTGTGGACTGCTCAACCAGACTCGGAGTTACAGCTCTCAGAACGGGATGTTTTAAGTAGGAAGTATGGATGGAGGAATTATCTGATTTGCATATTTCACGAATTCTTCATAGAGACTTAATTTTCTTCTCTGTAAAATGGGAATAATCATAGCCCCCAATTCACAGGGTTCTTATGAGGATAAAATGAGACAACATAAAGTACTTTGCAAACCTTAAAGTGCTATTTAATTGCTACTTTTTTTTCCTGTCCTGAGCTGTTATTTCATTGGTGGTGCAACTTCTAAGTGAGGAAATGGTCCACCAAGCTGATCTGCAGCTGTTCCGTGAGCAAGACACTCCAGCTCCTGGAATGGTCGCCCTCCTCCACTCCAACTGCCAACCTCCCCGACTTCCTGTAAGTCCCACATAAAATCTCACCTTCTACAAGAAGCCTTCCTAACGCCTCTTAATTCCAGTGCCCTCCTCCTATTAGGTATTTCCTTTTTATCCTGTATATAGCTATATAACTTGCACTCTCTCTCATATAGATAGATAGATAGATAGATAGATAGATAGATGGATAGATAGATGGATACATACATATATTTGTTTTCATGTTATTTCTTCCATTAGAATGTAAGCTCCTTGAGGGCAGGAACTGTCTTTTAATGTAGAAGCTGCAAGGTTCTGTGTGATCCTGACTGTAGTTCCGCAATATTTGCATTGTTTCTTTCTAGCTGCTTGCAGTATTTTCTCCTTGACCTGATAATTCTGGAATTTGGCTACAATATTCCTTGGAGTTTTCAATTTGGGATTTCTTTCAGAGGGCGGTCAATGGATTCTTTCTCTGTCTATTTTACCCTCTGGTTCTAGGACCTCATGGCAGTTTTCCTTGATAATTTCTTGGAAGACATTGTCCAGGCTCTTTTTTTCTAGTAGACTAATAATTCTTAGATTATCTCTCCTGGATCTATTGTCCAGGTCAGTTGTTTTACTGATGAGATATTTTATGTTTTCTTCTATTTTTTCATTCTTTAGATTTTATTTGACTGATTCTTGATGCCTCGTAGAATCATTAGCTTCTACTTGCCCAGTTCTAATTTTTAACGAATTGTTTTCTTCATTTAGCTTCTGTACCTCCTTAACCATTTTGCCAATTTTACTTTGTAAAGATTTGTTATCATCAGTGAATTTTTTTCCATTTTTTCTCTTACCTCTCTAATTTGGCTTTTAAAACCCTCTATGAGCTCTTCCAAGAATGCTTTTTGGGCTTGAGATCAGTTTATATTCTCTTTTGAGGTTTCATATGTGGGTATAGTGTCAATACTGTCCTTTCTGAGTTGGTATTTTGATCTTCTCTGTCCCCATATGATTCGATGGTCTTTGTTTTTCTGGATTGTTTCTTCATGGTGATTGCATTTTTCCCGGCTTATAAAGTGGATCTCTGCTTCTAGGGCACAAGGGGCTCTGTCCCAAGCTTCTTGTGCTGGGAACTGGGGGTCTGGTTACTGGCTTGGTGTACAGTGGCCTCTGGTTTTGTCAGCCAGAGGCTATATAGTACAGCAGCTCACTTGGTGCTGAGCTGAATCTGACTGGTGTGTGCCAAGAATTGAGGCCCTGTGAAGTCTTTCTGAGCATGGAGTGTGGAGGAGGGGTGGTCTGGCTTCTGGAAGTCTCCTCTTCCCCTAGGACTGTGCTATAGCATAGGTGGTCTCAACCATTGTCTGCACTGATGTCTGCCACTTTCCCTGGCTATGCAAAGGCACACCTAGAGTCCTTGTGTTGGTGCTTGCGGGCTCCACCCCTCTAGGGCTCAGGAATTCCTGATGGTCTGCTGAGGTGGAGCCTGCTGGGACACCTTCCTACACTGGTCTCCTTCTGCCACCACAAGAGGGTCCTATCTCCCCAGTTTCCCAAGCTAAAAGTCTGCTGAACTCCCACTCCTGGCTCCTCTCTTCTAGGGTTTTTCACAGGGCTATATTCTCTGGGTGAGGAAGGAAGGGATGGGAGCACCTACGTTTTGCTTGGTCATCATGGCTCCCGGAAATTCAAGGATGCGAGTTTCAAACCTTTTGCCTGTGAGCTGATAGCCTCAGGAGTAGCTGCTGCTATGGCCGCAGGCTCTATCCTTCTGTCTCACATCCTCCGACAGACTCCCATCCTGGGCTGAGAGGCGTGAGGATCGCCAGCACAGCCTTCAGCCCCAGGCCTTCTTCTGCTCCAGTATGGTTTAGTTCCGTGTACCCAGAGCTCTCTCAGCCTGGTGCGCTGGCTGACTCCATGATTTACATTCCCTACGGCAGTTCTTAGAATGTCCTGCTTTCTTCAAGGCTCAAGCCAGTTCCCATATCCTCCGTGAGGCCTTTGCTGATCCCCCATTTGCTAGTATTCTCTCCCATCCCCCAAATTACTTTGTAATTGCTTTGTGTGTACCTCATACTTGCTTGCTATCCTCCCCACTACCCAGTAGTGTATGTGCTCATCGAAGGCATTATTGTTAAGACATCGCACACAGTAACTTGATCATAGGAAGTGCATAATGGTTGCTTACTAAATTGAATTGAATTCCACCCTTTGCTCTTAAATGATTCATCATTCTCCAAAGGCTTCCTCCTCTGATTCCTTTACATTATCATATAGGCATCTCTAATTGGAAGAACTTTGCTGATCCATGACTGCAGGAAATGTTTCTGATTTCCTGGAAAGGTGCTATTGGCAACTGGCCAATGAGTAATTCATGATGTGGGAAAACTCCTTAGATCCTTGGATTTCATGCTGTAAAGGGCATTAGAGGTCATTTAGTCCAACTCCTTCATTTGATAGATGAGAAAAAGCTGGGACCCAGAGAGATCAAGTGACTTCCCCAAAGTTCACAAAATAAGTGGTAGATCTGGATTTGAACCCAGGTCATCCAACTCCAAAGCCAGTACATTTTCCACCCTACCATACTACCTCCAGAGCAGGTGATGGTCTGAATCATCTGAAAACCCATAAGACCTGAGGACCACACAGCAATGTTCATCCAATTTAGAGCTGTCCCCTCAAGCTCAGCAAAAGCCTCTAGCTAGGCACAAAGGACGGGTCTCCATCAGGGAAATACAGCCCATAAACAAGTTCAAAGACAAGTCTACTTTAGAGTGAATTCTATCCTCTAATAAAGTCACTTAAAAGATCGGGATTGGCCAAAGGTAAAATGGTAAGGAAGGCAATGTAAATTTGACTTTGAGGTTTTCCTAATTCTTGTTCTACAAATAATCCTAGGTCTAGAGCAGGAAGGTACCTCAAAAGCCTGAGGCTCAGGGAGGTTTAATGACTAGCCAAATGTCACACAGATATTCAGCATCAAAGGTATGATTTGAACACAAGTTCTCTGACTTCAAAATCAATATTTTTTTCTCCTGTATCTCCTAGACCCCTCCATCACAAGTGTCCAATACACTCATGCCATTCTCTAGCTGTGCTGAGGCCCCAGCTACGCCTTACAACTCAGACTTCCCTACAGATACAATGTTCCATGATCTAAAATTACCCTTCCTCATTCATACTTGCCATGCAAAACTTCTTTTCCTTCAAAATAGCTGATTTCCACTTGTTAAGAACAAAATACCTGATTAAGTATTTGCCTTGAGATGTGAATGGCTGATATTAATGTGTTAACTGTAACAGAAGAATTTGCATATTCTTAAAAGGAGCATAATAACTCAAGCAGTAGGATATCAGTGGAGAGATTTCTGACCACAAGGTCTTGCCCAGAACTCCTGTCATCACACTTCTTAGTAGACTACAGATGGCTGTGTAGGTTGAAGACATGTGGCTTTTAAGTGCTATATGCTAAATATGCAATTGCTTAAAAATATGTGTTGAAAATAAGTAAATTAATATTCAACCTTAGAGATTAATTGGTACATAATTACTATAATAAGCATTATTACATAACATAATTGTATTATAATTATATCACATATATACAATGATCAGCCTGTGCCCTTAGGGCTGCATGTTAATCCTCAAAGCTTCATGTGGGGTCCTAAAAGCAAGGATGAATGAAATTACCATTATGAATTATACTGACACTGAGATCAAGTGTAGTGTCACACCTACTGAAAGCTCTAAAACAATGCTGAAAAACGACTAAGTGCTGGAGAAAGAGGGTTAGATTTGGAGTCAAAGGAAGTGAGATCAAATCTTGGCTCTGCCATTTACTGCCCTTGTAACAGTGGGCAAAGCATTTTACCTCTAGGCTTTAGTTTCCCAAAAGTAAAAGGGAGAGATTACATAGATTCAGTTAGACAGATGCATGAAAACCTTCCTTTCACCTTTAAATCTATGATCTTGTGATGCTATAAATATATGAAAGTCTGCTAACTAAACAGTTACATTTAATATAATAAATTAATTAAGTATTAAAATGTCCAAAAAAATTTGCCACTCTTTGTCTATGACACTGGTGAATGCTGACTTCCATCTCAGTCACACTGGCTTCTTTTAATCAGTGGTTTCTAAACTTTGTATAAAGGTGCTCCCTCCCATTTTTACTTAAAAAAATTCCATACTTTTCATTAAAAAAACTGTTAATCATTTCTTGTTTAATCATCTTTGTTTTTCATTCAACTAAAATTTTAACTTTATTATAATTTTCATGACATACAGATAAATCTTATGCATGTAATAAAACAATATAACATGAAGATGTTAGATAAAATCTTTTTGGTTTTGTATTTTAACTAAATATGAAAACCTTAAAATGATAACTGTCATAATATTATAAATAGATGTACAAGCTTATGTTTGAAGTGAAAGTTTCTCAAAATATGGCATCATTGATATTGCTAATCACAATTATTTTTATTTTAGAAATTAATTTATATTCACATCATCGCTTTCTTATCACCTACATTTCTCTTTATAGATAGATATACACATATATACATGTATATGATATATGTACGTGTATGTGTAGGTATATTACACAAATATAAATATCCTACCTCTCCCAGAGAGTCATACCTTGTAAACAAATAATTAACACATACTGAAAAATTGGACATTGTACATAGCATTCCACAACCATCGTCTGTCCCCTCTACAAAGAAGCAGGGGAAGGTGCCTTCTCCTAGCTCTTATTTGAGGCCAACCTTGGTCATTAAAATTTAGTTTCCGTTGTTTGGCTGCTGTTCTTTCCACTTCCATCATTATAAGTAATGTCGCATGTTGTTTTCCTGCTTTAACTTATCCACATTCATATGTATTCTCATGCTTATCTGTGTTCATCATTTCTTACTACTTACTAACATTCACTTATATTCATGGACCACGGTTTGGTTAGCCATTTCCCAGTCAGTGGGCATGTGTTCTGTTCCAAGTTCTCCATGCTACAAAAAGTATTACTATAAATACTTTGGTGTATATAGGGGCCTTTCTTTTTATCATTTGATTTTGTTGGGCATACATGCCCAACATCTCTGGGTCAAATGGTACAGACATTTTAGTTACTTTCTTCACATAATTCCAAATTGTTTTCCAGAATATTTGTATCAATTCACAGCTCACATTCAGTTTATGAGCATGGCTGTCTCTCCACAATAATAATAATAGCGAGTATTTATATATCATTTTAAGGTTTGCAAAGTACTTTATAAATATTATCTCATTTTACCTTCACGACAACCCTGGGAAGTAGGCACTATTAAAATTGTTCCTATTTTAGAGATGAGGAAATTGAGGCAAACAATTTAATAAGGGCATTTGATAATAGCAATTTAATAAGCAACTTGCCCAGGGCCACACAAGTAGTAGGTGTCTAAGGCTGGATTTGAACTCAGGTCTTTCTGACTCCAGATCCAGCACTATATCTATTGTGCCTATGTCTAGTAGCCTCCAACGCTGTCTATCCTTTGTCATTTTTTTCCAATTTGATAGAAATGGGATACAAACTGAACTGTTTTGATTCACATTTTTTTATTATTAGTGAATTGGAACATTCTTTCATATGGTTGTCGCTAGTTTACAATTCCTCTTTTGAGAAATATGCATATCCTTTGACAACTTATCTATTGGGGAATGGCTTTTGGTCTTGCACATTTCTTTAAATTGTCTATGTTCTTGAATATTAGAACCATATCAAACATATTAAATACAAAGTTGTTTTTTTTCTTGCCTGGTAACCTCATCTTGTTATCCAAAATTCATTAATATTGTTTGTAAAAAAGCTTTTTGATACAATGTAAGCAAAATTATCTATCTTATCTTTGTAATTGTCGTATCAATCCCTTTTTTGTTCAAGAATGCATCTTAGCCATAGCAGTGAAAGACATTTGGTCTGGTTCTCTTCTAATTTTTTAAATAAGATCTTTAATACTCAGGTCACATATCCCTTTTCAATTTATTGTGGTAGATGGCTGTTTAAAACTAATTTCTACCACATCATTTTGACTTTTTTCCCCAGTAATTTTTATCAAATAGGAATGTTTTACAAAATAGGGATAGCAAATTTTATCAAATTTTCCTAGATAGTCTTTGTTTGGGGATTTATTGAATGCTGGTTTCTTGAGTTAAATTGTTCTAAGCCTGTTCCATTGATCTGTTTTTCTACTTTTAACAGTTATTGTTCAGTTGTGTCCAACTCTTTGTAACCCCATTTGGGGTTTTCTTGGCAAATATACTGGAATGGTTTGCCATGTCCTTCTCCAGCTCAATTTACAGATGAGGAAATTGAGGCAAACAGAATCATGTGACTTGCCCAGGGTCACATAGCTATTAAATGTTTGAGGCCAGATTTTAACTCAAAAAGATGAGTTTTCGTGACTCCAGCCCCAACACTTTACACGCTGCATGACCTAGCTGTACTTTTAATAGTACAAAATGGGTTTTTATGGTTACTGCTTCACAATATAGTTTGAGGTCTGGATGATTCACTCCATTCATACTTTTTTCCATTGTTTCCCTCTAGATTCTTTTTTTTTTTGCTCTTTATAAAATTTTATTATTTTGTTTAGTTCTTTAAAATATCCACTTGGAAGTCTGATTGGCATGGCATTGCATGTATAAATTTCTTTATTTGTATATAGTATTGTATTACAATAGTATTGTATGTTATATATAATATGTATAATAAAACTGTATAATATATCATATTACAGAATATAATATATAATAGACAATAATTCTATTTGATATAACATATAACAATAGGTACTATTAATAATATGCAATATAATAAATGTAATATATAATAAAGATATAATAAAACTATTTGACACTGCCCAGTCATTAGCACTGAAATTCTTTCGTTATTTACATTGTTTATTTATCTTTAGAGGTATGGGGTGTGTTTTGGTGGCTTGACTCCCAGGTTTACTTTAAATGGAACCTCCCTTTCTATGATTCCTATCTGGATTTTTAATTGCTCTATAGAAATGCTGTTGATTTTTGTGGGTTTATTATACAACCCTCTACTTTGCTAAAGCTATTATTTCAATTAGTTTCTTTGTTTTATTCCTATATTTATTGGGAAAGCTTTTAGTATTTCTCATTTGCATATGATAGGAAATTTTTTTGATATCACATTTATCACATTAAAAAGGTAATTTATACCTATACTGTATAACTTTTTTGCATAAGTGTATTATGTTTTGTCTAAGTTTTTCTTTTATTGATATAATTGTGTGGTTTAAGATATATTCATTTTTAATATGATTAATTGTGATAATACTTGATCACAGAAAATGATTTTTTTGTTAAATCACTATAATTTTTAGCCAAGATCTTATTTAAAAATTTATCAATTAATATTGGTCTATAGTTCTCTTTCTCTGCTTTTCTTCTTTGATCTAGGTATCGGGACTATATTTGTCTCCTAAATGAAGTTTGGTGAAGTGTTGCATATGGTAGGTATTAATGTTAATAGATAAAATGTTAATAGTCGTCTCTTCTATATCCATTTGAGCATTAAAATTTTTTCTTTGAAGTTACTTTATAGCTAGTTCAATTTCCTTTTTTCTATTTGGTATTCAGTTCATTTGGATGTTTGATGTTTTAGGTAAGCCTCTCCTAAATTCTCCATTTTGCTGGTATATATCTGTATATAGCAGGCTTTTACATTTTTTTTTACTTTTTTGTCATGATTTCACCTTGTTCATTTTTAATTTGTTCATTTGATTTCTCCTTTCTATTTTTAAATCACTTCTTAGAATTTTTGAATCCTCTCTTTTTCTATTTTTCTAATACATCTTTTTAGGGACATAATATTTCTTCTGGTAAGTAGATTTTCTCATCATTATCACTGAATATCAGATAGTTATTAATTTTTCTATGATTTGTTATTTAATCCACTCTTTGTTCAAGATGTAGAAAGTGAGTGGTATGCCAACAAAGTGTCTGGATTAAGAGGTGTATGTGTGGAGTGTCTCTTGATGGGCCTCTGGTTCAAGTACCTGAGTCAGTTTATGTTCCTACTGAGGAAGCATGGACACTGATAAGGGAGGGGTACTGAGTGAGGTCTTGAATTCCCTCATGATAATTCATAAGGATTTTTGCCTTGTTGTGGTTTTTGAATTTCTTTTTGAATTCTCTATTGTTAGTCTCCTTTTTTCCACCTGTGCATTCATCTGCTCTGTATCTGATACACAAATCCCTTTCTGGTAGGTTTAGTGAGTTAAAGAGGTCTGGGGGGAAATAATTATGTGGACATCTTGCTGCTCACATGACTTGGAAGTCTCATAAAACTTTTTCAGCCACTAATCAAAATTGATATTTTGTCATCATGTTAGCAGGGTAATAGGGAGATACACCCCAATATGTTCAAATACATTGGCAAAAATTGAGATTGTTCCCCCATTAACACAGATCATACAGCAGTGATGTCCAATAGGATTTATTCTGTTTACAACTTCGTGGCTTCTTTTCCTCCTTTTAGTCACCATTGACAAGGTGAGGTAGTGGTGGAGATGAGGCCAAGGATACCTCATTTCTAATGACTGACTTTCTGGTGCCAGGGAGTTTTATAACAGTGCCCCCAAGGTACGTAAGTCATGATTTCATTTGTTGATGTCACCTCACAAGCACATGGAATAACCCTGAACTACCTGGTTTCTCTGGAATAGCATTTGGCTGCAGCCTCGTAACTAATGGACCGCACAACAAATGTGATTAGAGACAATAAGTTGTCCCACAAGATTTGCCCTCAGATACAATGATATCTCTACTTATTCAAATGCTACAGACTCTCTAAGGTCCAACTCAAGACCCACTTCCTTTCTGGAGCCATTCCAGTGGTTCCTCTTCCTTCCTCTGAACTATGAACCTTATTGTCTGTATTATTTTGTCCCTAGTCACTCGCTGCCTTGAATTGTTAGATAATTTTAATGACTTGTCGCCCCAATAATATTGTCAGCTCCGTGAGGGCCTGGACCATATTTTATATTTCTTGAGTATCCCCTAGAGTATCTAACATGCTGAATAGATGAATAAATGTTTGAATGAATGTATATATGTGATGCTACAATGACCCAAAAGAAGATTTTCCTCCAACTTATTCAAACATTCAGACAGTATAGATCTCTGAAGAAATAGGATTCCTGATAGGGTGGGTTCCCTTACTCTTTAGCTACCTTATATTTTCTCCCCTTGTGGAAGGGCCTCAAATGATCAGGTCCCTAGGGAAGGTAGAAACTCACTTGAGAGTGAAAGAAAGTTGTTATAACTGTTTAGGACCTTCCATGTGAGTTTCTGTGTATTCTGTTAGGTCAAATAAAGCCTGTCCAGTTATGAGAGGAATTAATCAAAACTATAATTAATTATATGAAAAAATTCTCTAAATCACTCATATAATTACAGAAATGCAAATTAAAGCAACTCTGAGGTAGTACCTCACACCCATCAGATTGACTAACATGACAGAAAAGGAAAATGACAGATGCTGAAAAGGACAAGGGAAAATAGGTACACCGATACTATTGGTATTAGTGGTATTGGTGGAGCTGTAAACTAGCCCAACCATTCTAGAAGGCAATTTTGAACTAAGCCTAAAAACCTATTAAATTGTGCATCCCTTTTACCCAGCTATATTACTACTGGGTCTATACACCCAAATCGATTAAAGGGAAAGAAATGGACCCACATGTACAAAAATATTTATAGCAGCTCTTTTTGTGGTGGCAAAAAAAAATTGGAAACTGAAGGAATGTCCATCAACTGAGGAATGACTAAATAAGTTGTGGCATATGATTGTGATGGGATATTATTTCTTATTTGCATAAGAAATGATAAAGTAGATGGTTTCATAAAAACCTGGGAAGATTTACATGAACTGATGCAAAGTGAAGTGAGGAGAACATTGCACACAGTAACAGCAATATTGTAACAATAATCAATTATAAAAGACTTAAATACTCTGATCCATACGAGGATCTATGACACTTCCAAAGGATTCTTGATGAAAAAGTCTGTGTCTCCAGAGAGAGAACTGAGGGACTCTGAGTGCAGATTGAAGCATATTCTTTTTCCTTTTTCTTTCCTCTTTTTTTGAACATAACTAATACTTAAATTTGTTTTGCATGACTTCATATTTGTAATAGGTTTTGTATTGTGAGAATCTGAAACTAAAAATAAAATTAATTTAATTTAACAAATAAAATAAAATAAGGTTTGTCTTATTTTCAGTGTAGTTTTAACCTGATTGCTTACATGGGTGCTAAGGACTCCCAACCTTTTCTGCAGAAATCCAGACATGTACAAATTCTGATATTCTAAAGGGAAATCTTAGGTGGGGCATGAGGTAAAAAGGAATGACTTGTGGGAATCCCCTGGTCAGTATAAATCAAAGACTTTCATTTCTAGGCCATGGATTACACAGAGATAATTATAATACTTAACATTGTACAATAAACTCAGGAGAAAGTTGCAAAATAATATATTTTATGAAGTTCAAGGAGAAAGGTTGTTACTAAAGCAGATCAGTGGTTTGCATTTTTAATGGGAATTCTTGACTTTAATTCCTTAATCCCAGGTCTATATTATTCAGCACACTATGCCTTGGTTAAATGCTAGTAGCCACCAAAGACACTAGCAATGAGGAGGCAATGATTCCTCATACTCACACTCCGCACCTTACCCAGAAAATGGAAAATGGAAACTACCAAAAAGAGGTAATCACCAACCCCACACTTTTGAAAATAACATTAGCACTCTGAGTCAGCGTACACCTGGCCAGGGTATCCTCAACTGGATACTTCTGGAAGAAAGGCCGAACTTTATTTCTTTCCTACATCTATTTCTGCTGGGATCCACTAGATGGCCTTCAATGAATACAGTGACACTCATGGCACCTGTTTTAGGAGACAAAACTCATATCTGCACGTTTGTCTCTGCCTAACCCCACTCTTCACTCCCTCAAGCAAGCGTTTGTCGCCTTGCCCAGGGGTAGACCACTGAGAGAGTATGCCTCCAAGACCCCTGAGGATCAGCGGTGAATTAGAAACTCCTGTTCTGGGTGGAGCGCTTTAGTGGGGTACAAAGGCCCTGAGAAAAGATTCTTGAAGGGGACTCTTGTGCCCATTGTTAACCGTAAAATGAATAGCTCTCCAGCAGAGAAGGGCTCCCCTTCTGGTGGGGGGCTCATTGTGGCAGTAATAGAACACATGTCCACAGTACTCCTCAGTTCACAAAGCACTGTCCTCACAACCCTGCAAGGTGGGTATTCCAAGTATTATTCAAATATCAGAACCTAACTGTCCCTGTCCATCTGTTAGCCCAACGCTTGTCCAAGAACAACCACAAACCAGCCATAGTAGGGGTCCATCCCATATGTTGGAGGTCTTCCTTATTTACGTTTGTTATGGGAGGAGAGACACCAGGGGAGCACTTGGCTTTTCCACTTGTCATCCTTTCCCTTCACCCCTGCATTCTTTTAGAGGGTCTGTGATTTTTATGAGTATAGGGAGCTCCCGAGGAAGACCTTCTTACCTCACCTCATCTCTCTCCACGCCCCACCCCCAACTCTGTAATTCAGTATCTGCTCTGCAACTTAAATTCTTAGAAAAGAATTTTTCTTTTCTGTGCTTTGTGACTTTGTTTTAAAAATATTTTTATAACTACATTTCAGTATAATTGGTTTTCTTTTGTCTGATTGGCTTTTCTTTCCTCCCACCCCATCCTGTCAGTTTTCTTTTGTGTGTTGCCTTTACCCTTTAGATTGTGAATCCCTTGAGCTCAAGGGCTGTCTTTTTCATATTTGTATCCCCAGCTCTTAGCACAGTACCTGGAACACGTAGTAGATGCTTAACAAATGTTTGTTGAATATTAACTAACCCTATGTATTTTGTGTATTTAAAAGCATTGTTTTGAGAAGAAGTCCATAGATTACACCAGACTACTAAAGAGACTGTGGCACACATTAAAGTTAAAAATCCTTGTGTAAAAGAGCTGCAGGAGCATTGAGAGGTAAATTGATTCAGCCAGGGTCACACAAGCAGTATGTGTCACAGGCAGGACTCAAACCCAGATCTCCCTCACACCAAGGCCCACTCTCTATAATACTACAGAATCTTTTGCATCATTATCACACCCATATTAGAAATGAGGAAAGTGGGGCTATGAGAGCTTTACGTGACTTGTCCATGGTCACTCAGCTGGGGTGTGAATGACCCAAGTTTTCTAACTTCCAGTCCTTGGGGTCAGCACACACAATGCTATGCCCTCAGTGAGGTGGGTAAGAGGATACTTTATATACTACCCAACTAGAAGCAGGATATTCACTGCCAATCTTCCCTCCCACCAAAAAACAATTCCCCCAAAGAATATAACTTGTTTTAAGATATTCAGATTTTTCTATTATAGAGGATTCAAACATAAAGGTAGGAGCATGCTTAGAGTCATGTGGAGCATTTTATCTGGCTGGCCCCCATGACTGGAATTCTCTCCCTCCTCTAAGCCAACCGCTGACTTCCCCGGGCTTCCTCTATGTCCCAACTAAAAACCCACCTTACACAAGAAGCTTTTTGCAGCCCCTCTTAATTCCAGGGTTTTCCCTTTCTTAATTATTTCCCGTATACCTTGTGTCTAGTGTGTTTCGTACGTATAAGTTTGCATGTGTTCCCCTCATTAGGTTGTAATCTCCTTGAGAGCAAGGACTGTCTTTTGCTTCTTATTGTATCCCTGGTGCTTAGCACAGTGCCTGGCACAGTAGACACTTAATAAATGTTTATTGAATTAAATTGTTATGTGACTCTCTGGATGCTTCAGAACTCCTGGGCTTCTAGTGCTGATTTTTTCCCAATAACATCATCACTACTTCCTGCAAAGATTTGGGGACACTTTTATTTTTTGGAGATTGAGTCTCTATCTTATCCAGGCTGGTAGTGACGATTCGTAGGCTCCTCAAAATGATGATCAGTTTGGAAGCTTTAACTTGCTCCATTTTTTCTGACCTGATTGGGTTTTCATCTCCTTAAGCAGCCCAGTGGTGACCCTCTACATTCTTGTGGGGTGCACCATATTGGTACTAGATTTAGTGTGGATACTGCATAGGCTTTAGCCCTACTCTCACTCACATGATCCACTTGCCTCAGCTGCCCCCCAGGAGCAGGGACTACAGGCATGCATCACCGTACCTGACTTTTGGGCATTTTCTAAGAATCCTTTCCCTCCGTATTTAGCTCTGACTTTCCAAAGACACCATGCCAAATTTATCTGCCTAGAAACTCTTTCTTAAAATTGTGTTAATTTTAGATAGACACTTTTAGCTGTTCCAAAGGGAAGGATTTGAATATCTTGCTTCGTTCATTGGCCTTTAAAAGGATGTTGTGCAGGGAAGAGTTGGAAAATGATGAGATAATGACATTCCTATGGTACCTTGAAAGACACTGCAAGTGAGGTGGTGACAGAATCACCATTATTCCCCAAGTCCTTTCTATCTCTAAATTCTGACCTCCATTTTAGAGATGAGGAAAATGAGGATCAGAGAAAGAAGAGGAGGCGCTCAGGATCCCATAGTAGGTAAATATTAGTTACAAACTTGAACCCAGATCCATTGAATCTTTTGTTTGTTTTTAGAGGCAGCTACTTAGCGTCTGAGGTTAGATTTGAACTCAGGTCTTCCCAACTTCAGGGGCAGTGCTCTATCCACAACACCACCTAATTGCCTCAGATCTGCTACCTCTTAAGATAGTTTTGGGTTTTTCTTTTTCCCCTATGAGACCAGAGTCTTGCCTTGGATTGGAAATCAGGAGATTGTGGACTCCAGTCCCATCTCACACTAACAATCCACAGCACACAGGTTTTTTTTTTATTTTGTGAGAAGTTGTCGCATTGAATATAATAATATCACAAAGCCTAGAGGCAACAACAGCATAAAGGGGAGTACAATCTTCTAACCTTAGCTTGCACTTAGAAATGCCAATTCCAAGCTCTGCTTCACAAGACTTTTAAAGACAGGATTTTTTAAAGCAATATTTAACTCCAGTCTCCACTCCTGATGCAGGTGTGGGGCACTGATATCCATTAATGAGGAGAGACTCACATAGCAATGGCTTTTGGGACTAGAGTTACAAATATTTTCATTTTTAAGAAACACAACTATAGGAAATCTCAATCTCTGTCCCTCTCCCCCTCCTTTCCCCCACCCTCCTCCCATTTCTCTCTCTCTCTCTCTCTCTCTCTCTCACTCTCTCTCTCTCTCTCTCTCTCTCTCTCTCTCTCTCTCTCTCTCTCTCTTCTCTTCTCTCCCCCCACCACCTTTGCCTCTTTTTTCTCCCTCCCTATCTGTCCCTCTCTGTGTGTCTCTCTGTCTATCTCTGTCTCCCCCCCTCCCTCTTTCCAACTCTACTTTCCTCTACTCTCCCTCTCCCCATGACATACTTTGCAGCCTTTCTTCTCCATGAACACCAAAAGCCTAGGGGAGGGGAGGGGGTAGAATCCTGGATTTGAGATATTGTAAGATCCAGTCCAGTTTTTAACTACTATTTATAGAGGCGCTTGGGCCCAAATCCTTTTCTGAACACCTGGATCAGCAACCAAAAGCATAATGAGCCAAAATCCCAGAAAATGAACTGAGCTTTCCCAGTATATATTGATAAAACGTACTTTGTGACTCTGGAGAAAGGATTTCTTAGTCATTTCTTAAGTACCTGGAAAAATGTCAACTATTGTTGGTTAACAAAAGTACTGTATTCACCCAATTCTCCCACATGTCCAAGTCACTTTCTGACTGTGAGTTGGCCCTGAAGGAAGCACATTACTGTTTCAGAGCAAGAAAGCTCCAAGTAAGGGAGAGAAGATAGGAACAAGCATTGAAGTACCTATGTTCCAGGCACTGTGCCAAGCACTTTACAACAACCCTGAGAGGTAGGTGCTATTATGATCCCCATTTTACAGTCAAGGAAACTGAGGCAAACAGAGGTGAAGTGACTTTCCCAGGGTCACACAACTAGTAAGTATCTGAGGCTGGATTCAAACTCAGGTCTTCCTGACCCCAGGTTCAGTATTCTATCCACAATGTGCATAACACTTAATAAATACTTAGTTTAGTCTTTGTTTGCATTCAAAGTCCTTTATAACCTAGCCTCTCCTTCCTTTCCAGTCTTCTGACACCTTACTACCCTCCACCACATACTCTTCAAGCCAATGACACTGGCCTCCTGGCTGTTCCATCAGAAAGACACTCCATCTCTCAGCTCTAGGCATTTTCTGCGATTGTCCCCCATACCTGGAATGCTCTCTCCCTCAACTGCTCAAGTCCCAACTAAAACCTCATCTTTTGCAGGAAGCCTTTCCCATTCTCTGTAAATTCTACTAATTATTTCCTATTTATCCTGTATACAGCTTGCCTTATTAATGATTTCCTATTTGTCTTGTACATAGCTTGCCTTGTATATATTTGTTTGCATGTCATCTCCCCCATTAGATTGTAAGCTTTTTGTTGGCAAGACTCTCTTTTGCCTCTTTTTTATATCCAAAGCTTTTAATGCTTTGCCTGACACATGGTAAGTACTTCATAAATGTTTTTTGGTTAATCGATAGATGAATGGCCAGGAAGAGCTGTTCCAAAATGCCCATTTCTTGCTCCCCTGGCATCAGTTTTAATAGCATTAATTGAATTGACTCTCGAAAAAGAAAGATGCACTCTCTCTTCTCAAGTTGTATACAGTCTAGTTGAGATGATAGTTGAGATGCATAAAAATCATGACAAAGCCTTGCAAATAAATAGAGGAAACACATTTATGAAGATTTACTATTGCCAAGCATGTACTAATTGCTACAGATACAAATAGAAAAAAGGAGACAGTCATTGTTCCCAAGGAGTTCACGTTCTAATTGAAGAAGATAGCACATGTAGGAGAATTCATACCAGCATTTTCTAAACTATTTCACAGAACACAACATAAGGGTTTCATGAAAAAATGCAAATTCTAGAATTACTTTTCCTCTACAACATTAAATATGAAATATTTATTTCTTATGGCAATTGTTTGATATTAAAAGAGGCTTAATTCTATTTTGCTCCCAAATTTTCCTGACCCTAGCTAATCCCAGGGATATAGAATGGCTGTGGTGCTACCAGGCCAACTCTTACGGGTTTTGCCAAAATATTTCAAGCCCCAAAGTAATCCCAGTCCTTGGAAAATGCTACATTATACAAATGTAAGGTGTGAACTGCCATCTTAAAATGCAGACTATAACTTCCCTCTCCTCGGATTCTCAAACTCCCCCAACTTCATTTCCTGTCTATAATGACACCAACTTTCATGTTCTAACCAGTGTTTCCAAGCTGAAACTATATCACATCCCTGTAAAATGTAAAAATTCTCTATTCCTTCCTCTATACATTTAGCTCCCTATGGTTCATTGTCCTATTTCATTAGTAGAAACACAATCTTAGATGAATGGGGACTTCAGAGCTGACTGAGAAAAGCTGACAAGCGTGTTTGGAGGGCCAAAAAAGATCATGGAGACACGGTGTGGTGCAGTGGATCCAGCATTGGCTTTAGAATCAGAGGAATTAGGTTTATCTCCCAGTTCTATCAAGGCAATGGGCCTGGTGGGTATCTGCCATCTGTCCCAGCACAAGGCATTTCCCTCCTGCTGTCAGCCTGATCTCCCAACGAAGATGTGGAGAACCTCCAGTTCAAAGAGGAACGATCTTCCCTTTGACCACAGGACTCCCATTTCCTGTTGCATCTATCCCTTGAAGAAAAAGGAAGTGGGGAGTGGGGCTTCCTTCTGCAGTGGAGATTTGACTTCCATTTCATGCTGCTCCATGGCTTGCCTTATCTCCAACCTTTGGTGGGAAGAGAAGTAGTAAAACAGGGCCTTCTATTTCACCATCCAACCCTACGTCTTCCTTCTCAGGCTGCTCTTGAATCCAGCCCAATCTCCAACCTCCCTCGAAAAGAGTGGCACCTTCCACTTGGTGATGAACATTCTCACACCCAGCCATACCCTACACATCCCAGTGATTCTGAGTCCTTGTGGGTCATCATCCAAGTCCCATCCCCCATTCCCCTGCCACCTGATTGATTATTCCCATCCCCATCAACCCTCCCACCTCAAAGTTCCAATCAAACACCAAACTACCCTTGTATTGTGTCCTCTGGAATGCCTATTCCATAGGCAACAAACTTCCTTTTATCCTAAATCTTTTCCTTTCTCATTCCTTCCATCTCTTAGCAATCACGGAAACCTGGCTTCCCCCGGTGACACAGCCCCCCTGACCACTCTTTTCCATGTTGGCTGCACCATCACTGGTTGAGGCAGAGGAGTTGGAACATATTTGATCCATATTGTCATTTCCTGCTTTTCTCCCTACCTCTATCACTCAGTAACCTCTCCTTAGAGGTTCATGCTATTCATCTCTACCACCCAATCAAAATCTTGGTACCTCTTGTCTACAGACCCCCAAGATACTCCTTTTTTTCCTAACAGAGTTTGGTACTTGGCTTACAATTTTTCTCTCTTCCTTAACTCCTGCTCTCATAGGCCACTTCAACAAACATTGATTCTTCCTCAAACACTCTACTCAGATCCTCAACCTACTCACTTCCCATGACCTGTACCCTGACCCCACCTTAACCACATACAAAAAGCGATCATACCCCTGATCTTGCCATCACCCACAAATGCACCACCTTCATGTTCAAGGATTCCCAAATCCCCTTATTCAACCCTAACCTATTAATTTTCCACCTCTCCCTTTGTGTTTCCTTACCAAACCCTACTGTGTGACCTCTAAACCTTCAACCCCTCAATTCCCTCCCAAACCATCTCCTCTGCACTAGCCATTCTCTCCTCTTTTCCCCATTTTGTCTCCTTGGTGGACCAACTCAACTCTACACCATTCTCTTCTCTGGAGTCCGTAACCCTCTTATGATATCACCAGTTGTATCCTGCCATTCCTCAGCCTTACATCACTTCCATCATTTGCAGCTTTTGATCCTATGCACGTGCAGCAGAATAAAGGAGAAAATCATGTTATTATTATCACTGGGTCCATTACAAACACATTATACAACCTCAAATGGACCCTCACTCTTGCTAGGCAATCCTACTCTAGCTCCCTCTTCAACTCACTATCTCACCAGACATCCCCTTTGCAAACCTCCCATGGCCCCCCTTCCTCCTACTCTGTCAGCTAAGAACCCTGGCTCTAATTGGAAACCATTCACCACAAACTCCCTCTTCTCCCCTTTTCCTCATCTTATATTACTCCTATGTCTTCTACCACTACCTCCTCCTTCATCCCTGTCTCATGATGAAGTGGCCTTACTTCTCAGCAAGGCTAACCCCTCTACCTCCTGAAATGATCCCATTCTGTGCCATCTCCTCCAACAGATTTCCCCTTGCACCATCCCCACTCTAATACTTTTTTTCATTCTCTCCCTATCTACCAGCTCCTTTTCTATTGCCTAACAAACATGTCCATGACTCCTCCAACCACAAAAAAGCTGTCACTTAATCCCTCCATCCCCACTATTATCCACTGTGTCTCTTCTGCTCCTTGTGGCTAAACTCCTTGAAATGGTTGTCCACAATAGGTGCCTCCACTTTCTTTCCTCGTACTCTCTTCTTATTATTTTTGGGTTTTTTTGTAAATAGTATTTTATTTTTTCCAATTACATGTAAAGATATTTTTCAACATTCATTTTTTATAAGATTTTGAGTTCTGAATTTTTTCTCTCTCCCTCCCATCCCTCCTCCCCCAAGATAGTAAGCAATCTGATATAGGCTATAAACTCATTCTCTCTTCTTAACCCCCCACAATCCAGCTTCCACCCTCATCAGTCTACCAAACCTCCTCTCTCCAAAGGTACCAATGATCTCTTAATTGCAAAATCCAGTGGCTTTTTCTTAATCCTCATTCTCCTTGACCTCTAAGCAGACTTTGACACTAATGATCATCTTTGATCACCCTCCTCTCTAGGCTTTTTGTAGACTGCTGTCTCCTGGTTCTCCTCCTAATTATCTGACTGCTCCTTCTCAGTCTCCCTGGCTGGATCCTCACCCAGATCACACCCTCTAACTAGAGGAGTCCCACAGAGTTCTGTCCTCCACCCTTTTCTCTTCTCCCTCTATACTGCTTCACTTGGTAATCTCATCAGCTCCCATAGATTTAGTTACCATCTCTGCGATGATGATTCTCCATTTATGTATCCTGCCCTGGACACTCTGCTGACCTCTAATCTCACATTCCCAACGGCCTTTTAGACATCTTAGACTGGATGTCCAGTAGACATCTTAAACTCAATATATCCCAAACCAAACTTCTTATCTTTCCTCCTACTTTGGCCCGGCCACACACACACACACACACACACACACACACACACACACACCCCTTCTCTCTCATTGTATCCTCCCAGTTCTTCAAGTTTGCAATGTGGGTGACATCCTCAACTCCTCACCACCGATCACCTCCCCAAATCCAATCTCTTGCAAAGGCCTGTTGATTTTTACCTTCGCGATATCTTTCCAATATGCCCCCTTCTCTCCCCTGACATTGCCACCACTCTGGTGCAGGCTCTCATCACCTTATGCCTGGACTATTTTAATAGCCTTGAAGAAGGCAATTTCTTGGTCCTAGGTATTTTCTCTGGATATTTCCCATGCCTGGAATACTCTCCCTCTTCATCTCTATCTACTGACTTCCCTGACTTCCTTTAAGTCCCAACTAAAATCCCATCTTCTTCAGGAAGTCATTCCGAACTTCTCTGAATTCTAGCACCTTCCCTCTCTTAATTATTTCCTACTTATCCTATATATGGCTTGTTTATGCTTACATGTTTAGGCTGGGCCTAGAGTCAAGAAGACTCATCTTCCTGAGTTCAAATACAGCCTCAGATACTAACTAGCTGAGTGACCCTGAGCAAGCCACTTAACCCTGTTTGCCTTAGTTTCCTCAGCTAGAAAAGGAAATGGCAAACTGTTTCAGTATCTTTGCTGAGAAAATCCCAAACGGGGTCACAAACAGTCAGATGTGACCAAAATGACTGAACAACCAACAAAAGCTGCTGTGTGTTCACTTCCTTTCTCCCCGTTAGATTGTCTGTCTTTTGCCTCTTTTTGTAGTGTTTAGCACAGTGCATGGCACATAGTAGAGGCCTAATAAATGTTTACTCTGTGACCTTGGGAAATCAATTAGCCTCTCTGGGCTCCAGGTCGTCAACTCTAAAATGAGAGGGTTCAACTAGATTGCAGAGAAGATGAAAGCTGGGTATGTAAAGAGGATTACACAGAGAAGGAGTCAGGTTTGGTTCTGGTTTTGTTTGAAGTAAGATTTTAAGAGTAAGGACCTTTGGTATTTACAGTTTCTCCTGGATGGTCATAACGCATGGGTTGGAAGATGAGAAGTTCTCTACCACAGCCATCTGTATATACTACATTCGTGTCTAAATCATGGATTAGAGTGACAAGGAACCTTGTTGCAGTTCAGTTATTCAGTCATGTCTGACTTCACAATCCCATGAGACTGGTCCATGGGGTTTTCTTGGCAAAGACATTGGAGGAGTTTGCCATCTCCTTCTCCAGTGTGTTCCCATTTTACAAATGAGGAACTGGAGCAAATAAGGGTTAAGTGGCCCAGGGTCATGTAGCTAGTAAGTTTCTGAGGTCAGATTTGGAGTCAGATCTTCCTGACTCCAGGCCCAGTGCTCTATCCAGTACGCCTATTCCAGCACCCTCATTTTATGGATAAGCAACTAGGGCCTAGAGAAATTAAGTGACAAGGCCACCCAAGTAGTGGGTAGCAGAAGCAAGATTCAAACCCAGTTCTTCTGAGTCCCAGTCCAGTGCTCCCCACTGCCTTCTCTAAATACACTTGTCAGTTCCTCACGTCTGGCTGGCTCTGAAGTCGCCGTGGGTACACTAATAAGATAACCTCATTTTTTCATGTTCGATCCATTCTGTGCCTCTTGACCTTCTGGGACATAAATGTAAATTTATGTTGAGCTCCTAGGGAGTGAAAAGCACCTAAGTGCAGTCTAAACCACCCTCCTGATAATGGTAAACAGCAAAGCTAGCTAACTTCTATCTCTACTGAACCAAGAGATAGAACTAGACTTCCTCAAACTTCTGTTGTCCAGATACATGAGGCCTTATGTTCTCTACAGACTCCCTCAAAAAGAACACAGGCAGGCTCTACAAGGCAGGTGAGATTGTGTGTTCTTTGTTTTCCTGTTTCCGGTTCCTGGGATGGCTGTTTGCTCTCCCACAGTTAGTGTGTCAGCATTTCCATTCAAGACGGTGTCGTCAGGGTTTTATTTGTAAGTCAGCCATAAAAATGTGCTTTGAGCTGAAACTTGGAAAGCGGAGTAATTACCATATTTGAAAGAAAGCCAACTTGTCCTTTGTTAAATTGCTGAGAAGAAGAAAGAAAATGGCAATGGACTCTTTTATGCTCTGTCCATGACAAAAAGGGTCTGTGTTACTGGCGTTCTTTAAGTAATAAGCAGCAGGCACGGTCTTTAGCTGTTTACATACACTAACTCTCAAAAACTGCAACCCCAGGAGTCCCAAGTGTCGCTTCTGCATGTGGGTGGCAACCAGACTCAAAGAACGAACAATGCTGAGCTGGAGAAATCTATTTTTTTTAGAAGTGCAGCAATATACCAAGGACTTTGTCACTAAGGCCTAAAATTAGAAGCAGCAGAGTGCCTAGGGTTTGTTCTTGAGACTATTTTCTACTGTCTTTCAGACTTCCTTTCAAAAAAATTCCAATCAAACAAGTACAAAGTATTTATTGAATACCTACTATGTGGCAATGCAGAGAGGAAGTCTAAAAAGGATAAGGTACACTCCCTCTTCTCACTTTTCCTCCTATCTAGTTGAGATGATGGGACATATGATGATAAAAAAATCACAATGGGGCCATGTGAATGATTGAATAGAACCCATTTATTAATGCTTACTATGTGTCAAGCATAATACTAAGTGTTAGGGGTACAGAGAGAACATGAGACAGTCCTTGCTCTGGAGCAGCTAGCCCACAGGCTAACTGAGGGAGACAGCACATGTCAAGAGCTCAACTGCAGGACAAATGAAAAGGCCTGGAGTGCAAGTGGTCATCTGCAGGGCAGAGGGCAAAACCTGGAATTCCCTAGAATGTATCAGGGTGTCTGCCCCTCAGGAGCAGCCTACCATCCCCGGGAAAGAGGGAGTGGGTCTGTACAGGTCAGAGTTCAAAGGGGATTCTGGGTTCTCCCTGGCAAGAGTAGAATGGAGAGCCAGTGTCAGGCCAGGGAAGGAAAGGAGGTAGAAGGCACTGGCAGGAAGGTTGAGGGTGGGATCTGGGGTAGAATGAAAGAGAAGTTAGGGTCCTACGTAGACACCGGTTCTGGTTGAGAGCCTCCAGATGGAATGCATTTTAGTTCCTAAATATTTGTTAAATGAACAAATAATGCTTATCCTAGAGAAGACTTAGGGAAGACATAATCACTACTTTAAGTGTTTGAAGGTGCTACCATATGAATTAGATTCATTTCTTATGCATTTATTAAGTGCCTACTATGTGCCTAGTTCTGGGGCAGATACAAAATTTAGTTAAGGTACAATCCCTATTGTCATGAGGTTTATCATCTGGATTGCTTAGTCCACAAAGAGAGAATTAGGATCGACAGGTGAAAATTAGGAACAGTTTTCATATCAAGAATAACTTTTTTTGAGAAGCAATCAAGGTTAAATGACTTACCCAGGGTCACATAGCTACTAAGTGTCAGAGTCTAGATTTGAACTCAGGCCATCCTGCATCCAGGGCCAGTGCTTTATCCACTGTACCACCTAGCTGCCCCTTATTAGGTACCTACTATGTGCTATATGCTGGGGATACAAAGAAAGGCAAAAACCAGTTCCTGCTCTTAGAGAGTTCACAGTCTACTAGAGAGTCAACGTGAAAATAACTATGTGCAGATATGTACAGGATAAAGTCTAGATAATCTCAGTGGGAAGGCACTAAAATTAGGGAAGACTGGGAAAGGCCAGGAGGTCAGACTTGAGATAAGCCAAGGAAACCAGAAGGGAAGACGAGGAGGAAGAAAATTTGAAGCACAGCAGAGGGCCACTAAAAATGTCTGGATTTAGGAGATGAAGCATCAGATGTGAGGAATGGCAAGGAGGCCAAGATTGCTAGATCAGAGTACGGCAGTTTATGTGGAGGATGATAAGGTATAAGAATATTAAAAAGTTACGTTGTATAATGTTCATGTGAAGGTATGATTGTGTTATGAAGGGCTTTAAGAGCTAAAGGATTTTGCATTTGATTAGAGCAGCTAGATGGCACAGTGGATAGAATTCGGGGCCTAGAGTCAAGGAGACTCATGTTCTTGAGTTCAAATCTGGCCTTAGACACTTAGCTGTGCAACCCTGGGCAAGTCACTTAACTCTGTTTGCCTCAGTTTCCTCCTCTGTAAAACGAGCTAGAGAAGGAAACGGCAAACCCCTCCAGTATCTTTGCCAAGAAAACCCCAAATAGGGTCAACAAACTGTAACAATAATGTCGCCTGCAGCTGCTGTGGGGGTATAAGACCAATAACACCAGCACACAGGAAGGCTGCTAGCACAGGTTCTAAAGAAAAGCAACTTTAAAGGGGTCAGCAATCTTACTTTAATCAAACATATACACCATTCACTTAGTTCAGGGGAAAAGTCAGTACCCTGAACTTCAGAGCAAATACAAACAGAAATTACAAATAGACATTACAAACAGAGAAAATTACACAAATCAACAGACAGGCTTCTAACAGTCTGACCATAGCAATACATACATAGTTAACAGAGAGAGAGAAGCACCAACATCTGAGTTTTTCAAAGCTGGGGGGCTCCTTAGAGGCTACCCAGAGTCTAATCTGGCTACATCACACAAACACTCTTCCCATGACAGAGCCCCAAAGCAAAATGTTAACCTCCAAGTATATATATATATATACACACATATATACTTCTTCAGGGTCAGAGGGCATCACAACCCTCATGATCCAGGCTCATGTGACTCAAACTCACATGACTTGGGCTTCCATGTGACTTAAGCAGGTCACACGGGCCCATTAATGGTTGGGAAAAATCTTCCCATTGAGCAAAAATACATTAACAATACACAAACTAAGCAAGTTCATATTTGGCCTTAGACACTTAATAGCTGTATGACTCTGAGCAAATCACTTAACCTCTGCAAGCCTCAGTTTCCTCAGCTATATATAAATGGGGATAATAAGAACACCTGGGTTGTTATTAAGATCATTTGTAAAGCACTTAGCACCTTGCCTGACACATAGCAGGTGCTTAATAAATGCTTATTTCCTTTGAGCCTAGAGGTGATAGGAAGGTGCAACAAAAGACATCAATAAAATCTGATTTTTTAAAAATAAAATAAAAAGGCTTTATTGCAGCAGGACAGCGATTCACAAAAGACTGAAGATGGAAGATACCATAGGGAACGTCTGCTCTAGCCCCCTCATTTTCCACATGAGGATACTTTGCCCAAATCAGAAGAAGGAAATAGACAGAAGTTAGCAACTTTCTTTTAGGTCTTAGATTGATGCTTAGGCATCTGTGGTCCAGCTGCTCCTGTTTGTTTGTGTGTTTATGCATTTAAACATTTATTTATTTGTCCGTTCATTCGTTCGTTTGTTTTTTGATCCCATAGCTCCTGATCTGAAGCGTTCCTATAATACAATGATCATTTGGGTCCTGGATGCACAGAACCCTCAGCAATCTTGTGGTGTGCCATTTAGAGGTTAGAAGGAAGTGGTTTCAATTAGGAAGGGGGAGAAAAGAAAGAAGCTCAGTGATACGCAGAACTCCCAGTGTGTATTAGAAGAGAACCTCAACCAATTTCAAAGTACCAAAAGGATGTAATAAATTGGTGCCTGTGAATCATCGCTGACTCTGGGTTTGGGGGAGGTGTGTAGGGAAAGAGGGGGATGGGCAAAGAAGCCAGAGAACTAGGGAGTAATAAGGACAAACAGCTGGTGCTGGAGGGTGAGATCAATTCAATGCTTCACAATGCACTACTACAGTAAGATGAAGAAACAACTGAAAAGGACTAAGGGTGGGGTTTGGGAGTAGAAGGGTGGAGGAGAAGAGGCCTCATGTTTTATAAAATAAAGTGGCAGATACTGTGGTTTCTCATAATGTTGCTTTTCCCACTGTCTTATGTTGACCAACATATTTCAATCTTGACATTACATAAAATGTGGATCCTCCTTGACCTTTTTTTGAAACCTCTTCATGAAATGAAAGCAAATATTTCCTGTCCCACTGTACTCTTTTTGTGTGTTTCTGATAATTGAGATACTTGCTTGGAGAATCAGGCTCATTTTGGAGACATCTGTTTCTCTCCCTCTGCCCTTCTGCCTGCTTCCAGTGAGACCAAGCAGGAGCTTTCCTCCTAATTAATTACTGTTTGCACTGCATCTGAGGTTCTAGAAAGAGAAGCAACCTGTGCTGGCTAAGGCCTGGGTATTAATAAGTACCAACGAATAGACAACTGAATCCACTGAACACTTACGGGTTTCATATATCAAGGGACATATCACAGAATCATGGGATTTCAGAGTTGGGTGGAAGCTCAGAGGTCGTCTATCCTAACTATGCCTGGAAAAGAATCTCTCCTATAAAATACTTGGCAAGTGGTCAGACAGCCTTACCCTCCTCACAAGAAGGAAAAGGGACTCTGTTGCTATCCAAATTTTAACTTAATCCAGAGCAAATATCTAAAACAAGACCAAAGCCAAAGATCACAGATTTCAGGCTGGAAGGAACTTTAGAGGTCACCGAGTCAAACATTCCTGGAGCTAAAACTGGAAGGGTCTTCAGAGGTCCTCTATTCCCATCCTTTCAGGAAACTGAAGTGTGGAAAGTTTAGATGATTTACCCAAGGTCACCCAGGTAATGAGTGTCAGAGGTGGGATTCAAACCCAGGTCCACTGAGTCCAAATTCAATAATCTTTCCATTGCAAGTGGATTCCAACTGCATGGTGGAGTGGGGTGGGGGCTTGTCAAACAGCTCTATCTGTCCATGTTTTGGGGACTTAAAGGGGTTTTTAAAAATCTGTTCCACAAACTCTCCTTCAGTTTAAAAACCTTGTCTGTTTTACAAGAACTGGTTAGTTCAAACTTGAATATCTTTAGGTAAGAGCTGTTTTTGATACATACGGCAACTTTAGTTTTTCCCCTTCTAAAGGAAATTTGGTGGTTGGCTAAACTAAGTCAAGTTGTAGGCCTCTGCAATTGGAGAAAACTCAAATCCTCACTAAAGGCATTCCCTTGTTCCTGAGAAACAGAGCCTAAGGCAGGGAACGAACATGCTTCCCTTTGTGGCAACTCCAAGTGTCTCTGAGGGGCTTTCAGAATTCATCACAAGATTTTCTTTCCCTCCTTCTGGGTCCATTGCTCTGAGACATCACCTAGCCTGGGGCTGAGTACAGCAGATACTTGTTCGATTGACTCCTTTGGTTACTGAAGTACCAGGGGCAGCTATATAACACTGTTTGTTATAGAGAGAAAAATTTGGGCTAGAGCTGATTCATTGGGGAATTCGGTTAGTGAAATACTGGAAGAACCTCACTGTACAGCAGATTTCTTAAGCTAAATTGACCAAAGTATACTTATGGATTTGAATATATATATTTGAAGAAATGATAAATACTAGTCCAAGGCACCAAAGAATGTGGAATACTGAAATAGAAGGATTAGGGAAATTTTATACAAAATTAAGCAAATTAGGCCTATTTTTATACTTTAAAAAGGGGCACATTTAAGAAGCATATTTTGATTCATATATATTTTCACATGTAATATTTTCAAGTGGGAAATACTGTGAGCATCAAAACAATCTCACAGAGCCCTTTTTATAGCCTAAGAAACATAATTTGGGAGGCCCTGTGGCTAAAAGATTTTCTTACCTATGAGGCAGCTTAAAGACAGGGACTCCAAGCACAGTGTTCTCTGTGAGTTCCATGAAGTTAGAGCTATTCTGAATAGCACTATTCTTCTGAGGGTACTCAAAACACTCTCCAGGCATTCCTTCCAACTTCAGAGTATCCCCAAGAGGCCAGGAAGTGGTAAGAACTCTCACTGCTACTTCTAACTAGAGCAAGGGAGGTTCAGAAAGTCTGTTAGCTACATGCATGAAAATGCCCTGTGCCTGAACTTTTAACCAGGTGTTAGCACAGACCAATATTAGTAAATATTATAGAAAGGAAAGCATTAGAGACAGCACAGTATAATACCGGGTTCTTAACCAGGGGTCCACAGATGTCAGGAGATGGAGTCTGTGGACTTGGATAGGGAAAAAAAAATTGACACCTTTTGTAATTAACATCCTTGGTAAATCTATATATTTTATTTTATGCATTATTCTGTTAGGAGATCATAGGCTTTGACTGCCAAAGAGGTCCATGACACAAAATAAGGTTAAGAATCCCTGACATAAGAGCAAAGCATGTTATTTTTCTGCTTTATTTTTTTCTTTTGGTCTGTTTCTTCTTTTACAACATGACTTACATGGAAATATGTTTTACATGATCGCACATATATAACCTGTATCAAATTGCTTACCATCTTTGGGAGGGGGGGAAATGAAAGAGGGAAGGAGAAAATTTGGAATTCAAAAAAAATTTTTAAATGAATGTTAAAATTGTCTTTACACGTAATTGGGAAAAAATAAAATGCTATACAAATTAAAATTAAATTAAAAAAAGAACCCCTGACATAAAGGATAAAGGACCAGCTTTGGAAAGCTGTGTAAAAATAGGCAAGTCACATATTATAACTCTCAGTGTCCCCAAGAAACTCTAAGACTCTAAAAATTGCAGACAAGTTACCAAACTATACTAGTGAAAGTCATTTCTACATTAGGAGATCCTCCACAGTTGAAATCATAGGTTTAGACCTCATCAACACTCTTACCACCATGACTCACAATAGACTATGAGAAAAAGGGTTAAGATGTGTATGTGTGTGTGTGTGTGAGTATTTTTTTTAATAATCTTCTACAAAAGTTCTTGATAGAGGTCTTTGAAACTAAAAAATCAAGTTCTCACTACTCCATCATGAGCCCAAGAATAGCTCTGGATGCTCACATAACCTCCCAAAGAGAAGCAACTCTGTCTTCTCATCTAGCCTGCTTTCTGCTGTTTCTTCTAACCAAAATCTCTCCAGAGGAGGAAGATCTGAGTTCAGATCTAGCCTCAGACCCTTACTTGCTATGTGACCCTGGGCAAGTCACTTAACCTCTATTTACCTCAGTTTCCTCATCCATAAACTGGGGATGATAATAGTGCCTACCTCCCAGGACTGTGAGGATCAAAGGAGGTGATATTTGTATGTAAGTGCTAGATATTACTATTATTTATTATTATTATTAATGCAGGTCTGGACCATAGAAAAAAATAAGAGCTGGAGATGATAGCTTTGGATTGCAAAGTCATCTGCATGAAGCCATGATAATGGATGAAATCCCTAAGGGAGAGAGCGAGGAGAGAGGAGATAAGTGAGCCAAGAACAGAATGCAGGGAAAATACCAGCAATGAGAGGGAGGTTAAAAGGAGAGAGATGTACCAGCAAAAGAGATGGACTAGTCAGAGAGTTTGGAGGAAAACCAGCATTTAGTGGCAGGGAAGCCAAGGGAGGGATGAGGTTTAAGAAGGAAAACAAGGTGAAAATTTTTTGATCCAGTACAGAAGTCAAAACAGATGAAAATGGAAGGAATAAGGGGAGAGACCATTGGAGTTGCAAATAGGAGGTCACTAGTGACCTTTGAGAGAGCAGTTTTCATCCAGCGGTAGGGGTGGAAGCTTGATTACAGGGGTTTGAGGAGTGAACAGGCAGTTTGTCCTTTGTTTTATGGGAATAGTTGCACTGTCTCTTTGCTTCTTTGACTGCCTGATGGATTGGTTCAAAGCCAACTGCTCCCTCTTTGATTGTTGCACACACAAGTGGTCATCTTTATGTCCCAAGAAGACATAGAAGAGTATGGATAGTCATTAGTATTAGGACACATTTGGATCCAACTCGAGGGTCTTTATCCAACCTTCCTAGGAACTGTTTTTTCCCACCCTGGAATTTGTAATGTTTTCCTACAAAGTGAAAATAAGTCCCTCAGAACTGTTATTTGTAATCTGAAATCCACAGTTCTAGTGGTCATGACTTCTCATACAATACGAGTCAGGAGAAGCGATGGTAGAAGCCAGGATTTCACTCTTGGGGGAAAACATTATAACTCCAAAACTAGGGATTTCTTTATAAGGCCCCTTCCCACAGCTGCCTTGTTCCTGCCCTTCCTGCCCTTCCCCTTTGTTCCTCCATCCCTCCTCACCTCCATCTTTCCTCCCCCTTCTTCTTTCCAAATCTCCTATCAAGTGTACAGAATACAACCAAAGGAAAAAGAAATCTCCTCCAGTCCAAGACTAACTGAATAAAAATGACCTGCTCTCAATACAATATTGATAGACTATAAGCTCCCTGAGGACAGAGGCTGTGTTTGCCTTTCTTCGCATCCCTAGCGCCTAGCACAGCACCTGGAGCACAGTAGGTCTTTTGTAAATGTTTGTCGAGTGATCATTTTGTTCCTTTAGTCCCTGCTCTGCTTAGGCCACTGTCCCACATGCTGCTGGGAGATACAAAAGAAGGAGAAAGTAAGATTCCTTTCCTCGAAGATCCTAAGGATGCAAGGTGGCCCTTCTATGCTGAGAAGAGGCTTGGTATAAAAGAGCAGGGCCAGGTGAAAGACCTAATGCTTAGCGCAGCTCTGGTTTACTCTAAAACTGCATGGGCCTTACCTCACTCTAAGTGAGTACATGAAAAGGCCTGAGCCTAAAAGGGCCAGGGTCTCCCAGTGCATCCTGGGCCATCTCCAGTCTTCCTGATTAATATCTGGTCACTGGACCCAGATGGCTCGGGAGGAGAAAGTGAGGCTGGTGACCTTGCACAGCCCTCCCTCACTCAAATCAAAGTCAACTGCAAGTCACGTCATCATTTCCCTGATGTCATGGTCCTCTTCGAGAACAAAGGACAAACACAAAACCAGTTAACGCATACTTTTTCAGCTACTAAAAAGCCTGATTGAATGCATTGGGCCTTTTTAAGCTAAGGTCTTTCCTCAATTCTTAGTTTGTCTGAGTCAACACCCATTCAGTGATTAAGGCTAGGTAACAGATGAGGCAAAAAATGGTCTCTTTTACCTAGATGTAGTAGCAAAGAATTGAAAACAAAGTAGATGCCCATTCCTTAGGGAATGGCTAATATAAATTGTGGGTTATGAATGTAATGGAATATTATTGATCTATGACCAAAAACAATATAATGAATATAGAGAACATGAGAAGACATAAATTGATGCAAAGTGAAGTAAGTCAAAACAGAAAAAACGATATACACAATGAAGCAATTGATAATGAATATTGTGAAATTATGATGACCAAGCTTGGTTGCCCAGGTTCGCAATCTAATAAGTGTCTGAGGCCAGATTTGAACTCAGGAAGATGAAGTTTCCTGATTCCAGGCCCGGAACTCTATCCACCATACCACCTCAACAACTGTGAAATTACAGTGACCAAATTTGGCCCCACAGATGAGCTAGGAGAATACATTTTTACCTTTTCTTTGCAGAGATAGGAGCTACTTGACTATACCTTAAACCCTGGCTCTCACAGACTGGCCAATAATGAGTCCCATCCCAAGCCTCTGTTGGCCATTGTTTGGGTTTTGATGTCTCAGAGTGAGTGTAAATAGCAATTGTTTCTGTTCTGGCCAGCAATTCTGAGGCTCCTCTCCCAAACTGGTCTTTCTTTCTTTCTTTCTTTCTTTCTTTCTTTCTTTCTTTCTTTCTTTCTTTCTTTCTTTCTTTCTTTCTTTTTCTCCCCTTCCTTCATTCCTTTCTTTCAGCAAACAAGGAAATCTTTTGCTTCATTCCTTACCTATCCTTAAATTGCTGAATGGGTGTTGCCTCAGACAAAGTGAGACCTGGGAAGAACCTTACCAGGAATATAAATTTCTTTAAATAGCACTCCAAAAATCAGGCTTTGATAAAGCCCATTGGGATTCAGACGGAGCTACTTGACTATGCCTTAAACCCAAGCTCCAACTGGTTGTCCAATAGTAGGTACCTACCCAAGCCTCAATTGGTCTTTGTTTGGGTTTTGCTGGTTCAGAGTGAATATAAATAGCAATTGCTTCTGTTCAGACCAGAAACCCTGAGGGTCTTCCCATCCCAGGTTGATTTTTGAGCAGGTAAAAGAGGTCATCTTTTGCCTCATTTCTCTTAATCACTAAATGGGTGTTGACTCAGACAAACTGAAACTGAGGAAAGACCTTAGCTTAAAAAGGCCCAAGTCTACCACTGTATCTGGGGCCATCTCCAGTTGCCCTGATCTATATCTTGCCACTGGACCCAGATGGCTCTGGAGGAGAAAGTGAGGCTGGTGACTTTGCACAGCGCTGCCTCACATAAATACAATTTATTTGCAAGTTAAGACACCATCTTCCTGATTTCATTGGTCCTTTTTGAAAATGGAAGGACAAACAACAACAGAGATAGGGAACTACAGGTGTGGAACACTGCATATGTGTTGGACTTAGCTAATTTTCTGGTTAGTTTTAATGAATGTACTCCCACCCTTTTTTAATCTTTGTTATAAAGAAAATAGCTCCTTGAGAGAGGGAGGGATATATTGGGAAATGGAGGCAATATAAAAACAAGATGTATTGTTAAAATTGGAAAAAAATAATAAATTAATATTATAGAGAATTCAGAGGAGGGGAGGAAAGGATACTTCTGATTGAGGGTAGAAATAGGAGTAGGAGTGGGAATGTGTGCAAGGTTGGTGACACACTCCCTGCAGAGTTTCCTATTTCCTGGAGCCCCTATCCCATGTTGAGTTTGGAAGCAGTTTGGCTAATTTGACCTTCAGGGCTTAAGTTTCTCAGGCAGGCCCCCTCAAAATTTTGCCCTTAGAGAACACGCTTTATTCTGTTCTGCCCTTTCCTGAACATTTTTAAATGTGTACCTCATCATCTCCTCCCTGGGGGCTTGTGTTTATATTCCCATCCTTCACCCCACCGAGATTTTGAGAAAGCAGAGAGTGGAGCTCCTGAGCCAAAAATGCCTCTTGTTTAGTTTAAACAAGTAAAACACTTCACATGTATTTATAAATAAGCCATTTGCAAAATTGTAAACTAAACAAAAATGTGTAAATTTTCAGTAATTGAGGATCAATATGGATTCTTCTGGTGTTTCTGAATGAAAATAACCAAACAGCTGAAAGAAAAGAAGAAGGAAAGGCAGAAAGAAAGAGGAAGGAAGGAAGGAAGGAAGAGGATTCTGAGAAGATGGCAGAGTAGATCAGAAAACTTTTGGCTCTCCAAATTTCCTCCACAAAAAAGACAGAACATCTCCTCTGAGCAGCAGAAATAAACAAGGGGTAAAGCAGTTGTCCTCCTTAAACAATTTGAAAAGACCCTAGGAAAGACCTAACCTACAGAAGAAGAGAGTTGACCTAAGTGAAGTGCAAACACCTCCAAGTGGACTCTGTAGAATTAACAAATAAGACCCAGAGGCAGCTGGGTTGAGAAGCAGCCTCAGCATTAGAAACTTTCATCTTGCAGACAGTGTAGCAGTCTCACATCTGAGTTGAAGACTGAGGAACCTTCCACTATTGAGGGACACCAAGCACAACTGTGCTGACCAGCCCCAGCCTGGGTTGTGGCTGCAGGGGAGAAGGAGCTAGTACATACCTAGTAAGTGCAGTATCAAGGGCCTGGGGCCTGTTAGCTATGGGCACTTGCAGGAGAGCACAGTCCCTGGTTTCAGTTCCAGGGCAGAGAAGACAGTGTAGCCTGCAGCTACCCCAAGGGACCACAGGGAGCAAGATCATTTGCAGAACAGTGCAGCTGGGGGCCCTAGCCATGGCTTACAAGTGTGGAGGAGAGCCCAAGGTTGGGACCCGAGACAGACCTCAGAACATAATAGTAAGAAGGACCTGAAGCTTGGAGCATCATTTCCCATACCTCAGGAATATAACTTGGTTATACTAATAGCTGCTAAAAACAAAATAAAACAAGAGGATTCTGGGAAGATGGCAAAGTAGGTCAGAAAATTCCAAGCTCTCAAGATTTTCCTCCATAAAAGAGATAAAACAGCACCTCAGGGCAAATATAGTGCAATAACAATACGCAAGAGAAGGGGTAGAACAGGGGTCCTCCTGGAACAATTGGAGAAGATCTGAAGAAAAGTCCCAGAACAAGGTCTGGTCCCTGTGAAGAGTAAACATCTCCAGACTAGGTCCTAGGTCCCCTTAAACAACAAGCAGCAGGCCCTGGGGTTAGCTGGTTTGGGAGGCTGCCTCAGCCCCAGCCACAGGAACCTTTACCCCCAGGACAGTGAGGGGAGTTGGGCACCTAAGCCAGGGAAGATTGAAGGGACCTCTGCTGACAAGGAACACCAGACTCAGCTGTGCTGCAGAGATGCACCTGGGGTGAGAAGGAACTAGCACATGCCCAGTGAGTACAGAAGTAGTGGTGCTAGAACACTGCTGACCAGGCACTTATAGGAGAGTGGAGGTCTTGGTTTGGGTTCAAGGTCAGAAAGGAGAACTGAAGGAGAACAGAGGCACCATCCCTCATACCCCAGGACTAGAGGTGATTACAAAAATTAAGCTACTACCAAAAAAAAATACCCAGGCAAAGGGAAAAAGATCCAACCACAGAGAGTTACTACAGGAATAGAGAAGACTGGGATTTGTCTTTGGAGGAGGATAGTGAAGCAAAAAACCCTTTTCTACCCCAAAGAGTAATTAATGTCAAATGGTGTTACAGTAATTAGGGTGGGACTTTTTTTTTGCTGTTTTCTCTTCTAGAATGCTAATGTAATCAAATGCCTTTGATTAAGCCTTACTAGGTGCAAAGCCCCAGGCTCACACCCTTTTGCTGATTAAGTATGAACCCTTCCTGGCCTTAAAAAAGGTATATAGACTCAGAGGTTAGCGTTTTGTTTGGGGCTCTCACTCACTGGAAGAGACTTCATGTGGAGACTCTGGGTAGCTGCTGGAGCCCAGCCCCGCCCCTCCCCAGCCTTGAAGAAAACCCAGATGTTGGTCCTTTTCTTTTTGATAACTATGTATGTGATGTCTTGATTAGACAAAGCCTGTCTGTTGAATTGTGTTATTTGATCTCTTGATATTTTCTGTTTGTAATTTCTATTTGGTTTTGCACTGAAGTTCAGGGTGCTGGCTTCCCCCCCCTGCCACACACCCCTCCCCCACCCAACTAACTGAATGATATGTGTATGTTTGATTAAAGTGAGATTGGTAACCCCTTAAAGTTGCTTTCCTTAGAAAAGCAGATCAAAGAACCTGTGCTGGCAGCTCTTGTTGCTGGTCTTGTTGGGTCTTACACCCCTAGAGTAGCTGCTGCTAGCCACATTGTTGTTACAAATGGCCACCTGCTCAAAAAGAATTCATGGAAGATCTTTAAAAAGATTTCAAAAATTAAATGAGAGCGATTGAGGAAAAACTAAAAGGAAAAAAATAACAATCCAAGAATAACAAGAATATTATGAAAAGAAAGTCAACCAATTAGAAAAGGAGATCCAGAATCTTAAGGAAGAAAATGACTCCTTGAAAATAAGAATTGGGCAAGCAGAAGCCAGTGAAGTCATAAGAGACCGAGAAATAACTATATATATGTGTGTGTGTGTGTGTGTGTGTATAGATAAATAGATAGATAGATAGATAGATAGATATAAAGAATGAAAAAATAGAAGAGAATGTGAAACATCTCATAAGAAAAACCACTGATCTAGGGAACAGATCAAAAAGAGAAAACATAAGGATAATTGGACTACCTGAAAGCTATGATCAAAAAAAGAATCTTGATACAATAATACAAGAAATAATTAAAGAAAATTGTCCTGAAGCATTAGAAATAAGAGGGGAAAGTAGAAATAGAAAAAAATCTACCAATCACCACCTGAAAGACAACTTATGAGAAAACCCATAGGAATATCATAGTCAAATTCAGAAACCCCAAGCTCAAGGATAAAATATTATGGTCAACAATAAAAAACAATTTACATATGGCAGTGCCACAATTAGAATCACACAAGACCTAGCAGTGGCAACATTGAAACACTGCAGATCTTTGAGCACTATATATCAAAGAGCAAAAGAATGGAGGTTCCAATGAAAATATCATACCCAGCAAAGCTAAGCATAATCCTGAATGAAAAAAAATGGATATTTAATGAATTGTCAGACTTTCAGGACTTTGTTAAAAAAAAAAAAAGCCTGAACTTGATAGAAGATCTGACACACAAGAGCTAAGAGAAACATAAAGTTCATACCAAAGACCAATTAAAAGGGACTCAATAAGGAGAGACCGTTTACCTTTTATGTACATAAAATGCAAAAATTGTGTCTAAGACTGTTATTAGTAATTGCGTAGTTCATAAGAAAGACTGCGGTAGATCTGAACATGATATGACTTCAAAAAGTAAAACCATTTAGGAACAGTTAAAAAGAGTAATTATCTTATACAAATGAGATACAGGAGGAAGAAATGATACAGAGGAATTATATGGGGGTGGGGAGCACTGTTAGTTCTGGAAACCTACTCTCATCAGGAATGGGTTCAAGGGAAAACAATACATCTAGAAGAGTATAAAAGTCTTCTAAATTTAGAAAGAAAATGCTAAGGGGATAGGGAGGGGAGAGAGAATAAGGAAAGGATCTTTAGAGGGGATGGTAAAGGAACAGGTCAAAGGGACATATAGAAGAGTATGCAGATTTATGGGAATGGGAGGATAAGGGAGGGATCATTGGAGGGGGGTAGTTTAAGTAGTAGGAGGGCAAGGTAGAAGGTAAAAGAGTAGAGGAGTCCAGAGGGATAGAAAATAAGATATACACACAAACATAAAAACAGATTAGGAATAGAATCTCTTAGGGAAAGTATATGTTTATATAGGTACATATGTATGTAGATTTGTATGTATGTATATATACATATATTGTATGTGTATATCTATATCTACATCTATCTATCATCTATCTATCTATCTATTTATCTATCTATATCCATGCTTAATTGCAGTAGGAGGGGGCCACAGGGAGGAAGAAGGGGAAAAGAAGAACAAAATAAAAAGTGTATAGTAGAGAACAAAGGAAAATGTATAAGAAAGCAAAGAAAAGATGGACAGCTTTTAACCTCTGTCTAAGACATCAAGAAATAATAAAACAAAATCAGAAGAATGAAAAAATAGAAGAGAAAGTGAAACATCTCATCAGAAAAACAACTGATCTGGAGAATAGATCAAGGAGAAATAATACAAAAATAGTCAGTCTACCCGAAAATTATGATTTTAAAAAAAAATCTTGACACAACATTACAAGAAATTATCAAGGAAAATTGCCCTGAAGTTCTAGAACAAGACAGCAAAGTAGATATAGAAAAAATCTACCAATTACTACCTGAAAGAGGTCCCAGGAGGAAAATTTCCAGGAATATCATAGCAAAGTTTCAAAACTCCCAAGTTAAGGAGAAAGTATTGGAAGCGATAAGGAAAAAAAAAATTTAAACAGCATGGAGCTACAAAAAGGATTACATAAGACCTAGCAGTTACTACATTAAAGGACTGTAGGTCTTAGAAAACTATATTTCATAGAGCAAAAGAGCTGGGGTTACAACCAAGGGTAACTTACCTAACAAAGTTGAGTATAATCCTGAATGAAAAAAAAAATGAATATTTAACAAATTCAAAGACTTTCAGGTTTTTTTTTTTTTTTACAAAAACAGCAGAACTTAAGGTAAAATTTGACATGTAACATTCAGGAGAAATATTAGTTAAACATTACAGCCCAATTCTAAGGGACTCAATAAGGTCAAATTGTTTACTTTTTATATGTGAAAATATCAGTAGTCTTATGACTCTCATTGTTATTTGGGTAGTTTGAAAGAAAGGCTTGGGCTGACCTGAGTATGATGGGGTGATTCTAAAAAAAAATTAAACTGCAAGGAAGGATAAAAAAGCATAATTATCTCATACAAATAAGGCATAATTGATACAGAAGAAACTAGTAGAAGGAAGGGTGGGAAGTGCTACAGCAACCTTCTTCTCATGGGGAATGAATTAAAGAGGGAACAACATTATGCATATTTGTGTGTGTGTGTATTTGTATATGTGTATATGTATTTATAAAAGTCTTCTAAATTAAGAAAGAAATAAGAGATTAAGGGAATAGAATGGAGGGAGTGAATAAGGGAAGGACTCAGAGGTCTCTTAGAGGGACTCTTAGATGTAGGTAGATTAAGGAATAGGAGGGTAAAGTGGTGGGTAAAAGTAAAGCAGAGGAGTAAGGATGGATAGGGTAAATAGGGTGAGAAAGATAGGAAAAATAGGAAAGAGGAAAGTACACAAGTAATTGTAGCTTAGAATGTGAATGAGATGAATTTACACATAAAACAGGAACAGATAACAGATTAAAAATTTGAATTCAATAATACGTTGCTTTCAGGAAACATTATAATGAGAGACTCACACAAAGATAAAATAAAGGGCAGGAGTAGAATTTAGTATGTAAAAAAAAAGCAGGGGTATCATGATCTCAGACAAAGCTAAAGTTAAAATAGATTTAATAAAAATAGAGAAATAGATGTAGATAATGTATAGATGATATGTGGAGATATGGATAATGAAAAATAGAGAAACTATACTATGTGTCAGCAATATTATTCAATATTGTTTAAAATCATTTAAATTGCCTAGACAATATAAAATACCTGAGCATATGCCTGCCAAAACAGACATAGGAACTATATGAGCATAAACGTAAAACATTTTTATACTAATAAACTCAGATCTAAATAATTGAAGTAATATTCATTATTCTTGGGTAGGTGAAGGCAATATAATTTTTAAAATGACAATATTACCTAACTAAATGATTTATTCAATGTCATTCCAATTAAAATTATTATTAAAAAATTATTTACTGAGTTAGGAAAAATAATAACAAAGTTCATTTGGAAGAACAAAAGGTCAGGAACTTCAAAGAAATGGGGGAAAAAGATGTAAAGAAATTAAATTCAGCAGTATCAGATCTTAAAAAATACTATTAGGTGAGTGCATTGTTGAAGTGTAAAAAGGAAAATTTCAATTATTTCAAATTAAAATTTTATGTAAATAAAACCTATGTAAGCAAGAATAGAAGAAATGCAGAAAATTGGGGGAAAATCTTTCAGAAACAATCTCTCAGATAGGATGTGATTGGGTTGGAATGTTGCTGTGGTGTAGGAAATGGTGAGCTAGCTGATTCAGAAAAACATGGAAAGACTTGGACTTAGGAAGGAAAATGCTATCCACCATGAGCATAGTATACTCTTACATACATGTGTATGATTGTATGCGTGTGTATGTATGTTTGTAGATATCTACGTAAATGTATATATGTCCATACTTAACTGTAGCTTTCTGGGGGGGAGGGGGGATAAAGTAAAAAGTGTACTGCAGAGAGCAAAAGAAAACCAGCAAGGAAGCAAAGCTGAGCAGCTTTGAAAACAATGCATAGTATTTATTATATAAGTTTTCTTGGAATGGAAATTTATCGTTTTATATTGAATCCTCTCTTATGGTTTGCTATATACATGGCAATGTTTTTTTTTCTTTTCTCATTTTGTATTTAAGTTTAAAATAAAAAATTTACCAAGATAAAGGAGAAAGAAGGAAGGAAGGAGAAGAAAGAAAGAAAGAAAGAAAGAAAGAAAGAAAGAAAGAAAGAAAGAAAGAAAGAAACACAGAAAGAGAAAGAAAAAGAAAGAAAGAAAGAAAAAGGTAAAAAGAAAGGTAGAAGAAGAACCCAAAGGAATACTAAAAAGAATATTTAACTAGGGTTTTTAGCTTTAGAGTTCATACACAATATAGCAGCTTTTGGAGCTCATTTCTTGCTGTACCTGACATTTCATAGAATGAAAAGCAAAGGAAGAGTCATAGAAATTTGACGCTGGAAAGGACATGCATCGTCTGGTCCAACTCTTTCATTTTACAGATGAGCCTCAGAGAGGTAGAACAATTTACCCAGGGTTACGCAGCTAATTAATGACAGCCCAGACTTTCTGACTGTACCATAATGGAAATAACAGTGGATCTGGAGTCAGAGTGCCTGGGTCCTGACTCTGACCTAAGTGACCTTGGGCAAGTCCCTTCATTTCTCTGAGTCTTCATCTCCCCATACATAAAAATAAGAGTTTGAACTAAATGTTCTTTAAGGCCCCTTCCAGATCTCATTCCCATGACCCCTACCTCGTTCAGTGTTCTTTCCAGCGTCTCCACAGTGTTTCCAACCCAATGAGGGGAATGCGTGAAGCATCTCCCTCAACAAATTGTATTCTGATTGAGCACAGAAGACACTCACATATGGAGCAATAGAGAGAAGTCCAAGAGACCATATAATAAGTACTGGTACCTACCGTACCAGAGCCAGCTTGGCATAGTGGACAGAGAGCCAGCAGCCTCAAAGTCAGGAAGACCTAGCTACCTCAGACACATACTTGGCGATGGGACGTGGAGAGTCATCTACCTTCTCCATGCCCCTGCACAACTGTCTTGCAAGACTCTCGGTTGTAGAGAAGGTACCCAACAGCATTGTAAATGAAGTTCCTAAGTGGCAGCTCCCTATGCTAAAGAAATCACCAGCCCAGTTGTGTCCCCATCCCCACTGAAAGAATTAACTGAATAGGCAAAAATAACAAAAGAGGAAAGAAAAAGACAAGGAAAGATGGAAGATAATTTATGTTCTTAAGTATCCTTTTTGTTCCCAAATTTTTAAAATTTGATGCAATAAGTAGAATCAGACGTTAATAGCAATTAATTCTGATACAATTCTGTGGATATATTGCTGTTACGCTTACTAGTTGTGTGGCCCCTGTCACTTAACCCGTTTCCCTCAGTTTCCTCAAGTATAAAATGGATGTAGTAACTTACCTCCCAGGGTTGTTCTCAGGATGAAATGAGATAATTGCAAAAGCTTAGCTCAGTAGCTGGCATGGAGTAAGCACTATGTAAATGTTAGCTATCATTATTATTATTAATGGAATTATGAAAAGAACCCAAAGTGATCTATCCCATGCAGCTTCCACGTTCAGTCAGAATACGTTTTATGTTTGTTCTTGTTTTTCAGTTACATTCAACTCTTCGTGACCCCATTTGGGGTTTTCTTGGGAAAGATACTGGAGTGGTTTGCCATTTCCTTCTCTACCTTATTTTACAGATGAGGAAACTGAGGTAAACAGGGTTAAGTGACTTGCCCAGGGTCACACAGCTAGTAAGTGTCCAAGGGCAGATTTGAACTCAGGTCTTCCTGACTTCAAGCCCAGTGCTCTATCCACTACACCACCTAGCTTTTTGTGTTTGTCTTTTTTTTTTTTAATGCATTAGTATTTAAAGGTTCAAAGTGAAAATACCCACTCAGGAAAGATAAAGCAGGAGTGACAAGAGAATAAATAAATTTCACAACTTTCACCAAGAAGAGCATAAGTGGTGTGGTTCCCAAGGAGAAATGGAGTCAGGCATCCAGTTTGTATTTCCATCCTGCCTTGCATGATACTTTTAAAAAAAAAACAAACCACATCCTTAACATCTTCCTCTATGACTTGAGGATAAAGGGCAGCTCTCTTTTCCCCTTGGCCAGAGTTCACTGTTTGGATCTCATTTCCCTTGTTTATCATCTTCCTCATTTTCAAACAGTATTTCCTGTCCAGAAATGCTACCCTCTAGTGTTATATTTAGTTTTATGCGGAGAAACACCATCATTGGATTCAGGAAGTAGAGATCTCTGCAACCAAAGGCATGTGCTTTCAGAGGTCAAGGTGCTCTCTGTTTAGTAGCTTTGTCATGGCCTTTCCAAATCCAGGCAGCCTAGCCCTTTGTCAGAAAGCATATGGCTGTGAACAGCCTTAAGGACTGTTTATTTAGGAAAGTCTGAAACATTCAGCTGCATGGAAACCAAATTCCCTACTTCTCCTCCTCTCATATGTTCCTGAAGAACATTCATTTCAGGGTCACATCACCAGAAATAATGATCATTCCCCTTTCTAGCCAGTGAGTTAGTCACCAGTCTGGATCAAGCGTTCGTGTTGTTCAAAACCCTTCACTAGCTGCTGTGTGAGTATGAGTGTAGAGGGGAAAGAAACATAAGGAATAGAAAATGTTCCTTCCTGTCTTGACATACATATATCACTACTTTAAGGAGAGGATTTTAAAATGTTTAAAATTTGGTACCCCTTTGAAAGAATTACTGAATGGTTGGCTTTCATTTTGTAATTTGAAAAATGAAAAATCACTCAACTGTCTGTGACTCACCTGATCCCCAGTGGTGAAATCCCACCTTCTTGTTATATTATCAGGCTGTCCTGACACAAAACAAGTGTAAGGATATGTGTGGGTGGGCCCCCATGTGTAAAGAGGCTCCACATATGTTGAGAAGCTGTCCTTGTGTAGGTTGAAAGCAGGCTAAAAATCTCTAGCTTCTTCTCTCCCTACCCTCCACCCCCACCTTCTGCAAGGAAGACTTTCATTCCTGCCAGGAGGGCAACAGGAGGTTGGGTCCAGAGGCCACTCTGTTCTCCTCAGAGAGAGGGAGTACTGGAGCTAGAAGTATATCTTCTCCCTTAAATAGTGTTCAGCTAGGGGATATGATTGTGTTCAATCTAACTTTAGATTACTTTGTCATTTTGAGGGGAGAAGGGGGACCTTAAGCCCTGTAACCAAGGCTTGACTCCTTCCCCACCTATACCAGTTCCGCAATGAACATATATAGCAAATAGCAAAAAAAACCCAAAAAACCCAATAACAAAAACCCATTTATCCAAGTCAGTAGCAAAACAGAAATCAGAGAAGGTATAGAGAATATATAGGAGAATATATACCGGACAATACAGAATAAAGGAGGTCTCCCATTGGGAGCAAGATAACTCAGTTCAACCAAGAAAGGGGTCCTTGGAGAACTTCCCCAAAGTCTCTAAAAGAGCAGTCTGGTTATAGGAACATGATGAAGACTGCTGGCTCCTTTCATGTCTTCCCAGTCTTTTCCTTCAGCAACCTGAAGTAGAGTTGGCCTCTTCCTCTTCGCTCTTAAAGCTGGATGCAGAAGTGCGGAAGCCTGAAGTGACTCAGCATCACAAAGAAGGCTAAAAGCTTGAGTCCCACAAAAGGGCCTGGCAAAGGCTGGGCCTCTCTCGCCCTTTGACCAATCCACCAAGCTTCTCTTGGAGAGAAGGGCCTTCATCTCCACCAACGAGAAGAGAATCCCATGCCAATGGGCTTTGGGAGAAAGAATCAGCATAGTTCAGTGAAAAAAAAAAACATTAGACTGGAAGCAGGGGTGTGTTGGAACAGCTTGAATGGGCTCACAAGAACCAATTGTTAAATTTTTGATTCGAACTTCTGTAACTCAGAAATTGGCAGACACTACAAATTGGGACTTGGTTTCTATTCCTTGTCTAGACTTAAGAAAGTGCTAATAATACAGATAAAAATGTGTCATATATACATTCTATTTTCTGGAGAGTTGGTTGTCAACATTTACCAGCACACCACTGCATGGAAATCAGAAGACAACATTCTTATCCTGGCTCTGACACTTACTAGCTTTGGGACCATGAGCCATTCATCTAGTCCATCTGAGCCTCACTTTTCTTATTTACAAAATTGGAATGATGGGACTTCTAATTGCTATCTTATAGGATTATTGTGAGGAAAGCATTCTGTAAACTTCAAAGAATTATATAAATTTGGCTTATTGTATTATAATTCCTGTTAATAAGATTTACAAAGCAAAGATAAATAAGGATTGGTCCCACATTTGCCTATGCATTTAAGTTACTAAACATGGAAAATAGGGACATTGTCAATAATAACATTTTCAAGTAAATGTTAATGACCCTAGTACTATTCAAAAAGAAATCACTAAATAATAAAAAACAGAAAGGGTATGTTTAAATGTGATATACATGGTATGACCAAATTCTGGAACTGGATGGGGTAAAAATTAACTGGCTAATCTCAATATTAACTAAAATGGCCAATTATAATCAGAATTACCATGGGGAAAAGATCTGTTCCAGATGTAACCTGGGTCATCCTCAATCCTCAATGTAAGCCTTTGAAAGCTATAACCTGGTTCAAGTCATGCTTTGGGTCACTGCTAATTCAAAACCAGAGTTCACATGCCTCTTTAAAGATTTACAACAGAACAAAACAAAGCAAAAAACCTAAGTTAATCCAGCGAACACATTAACTCAAGGCATTTAATGAAGCTAAATAGCAGGATAAATAACAACAAAATCATCTCCATACACACAAGGGCATGTTCTCCCACAGATTCTCATATCACCAGTGGGGGAATGAATGTATGTAGTTTAGGTATCTCATTGTCCTAGGACTGTGTCTCAGCTAAAACAGCTGTCAGCTGCCAAGATCCCTCTCATCATTTTCCCTGTTGATGTCATTTGCTGGGCTGCTTTTTCTGCTGATTTTCTGAATAGTTGCTGCCTCTATCTGGGGATTCTCTGTTGAATTGCAGTTTGATTGATATCCTCTTCTCTGTGGCAGAGTGCTTATAGCTCTCAGGTAAGCTTAGCCTATACCCCTAGGGCTTTCTAGCTCTTTTGTGAGGCAGACCCACAACTTTATCCAGGCAGCACAACAAAGGTCCCTTAGGTCAACATGTACCATTGAAATGAATTGTTTCTCCTCATTTGTCACCAGTGGAATTCCCCAACCCCATGTGATATCTGGAAATGCTTTTAAACTTCTACTAAATGCTTATTCTTCATAATCTTGCTGCTGGAGGACCTCAGACTAGGGTGGTATCTTCATACCTCTCATTCTAAGTGTGTGGGCTACAAGATCCTTACCAATATAAAATTTATGAAATAAAGAGAAGTCTCGTGGTAAGAACAGATATTATTTTATTCAATTCTAGCGTGAAAGGGGCATCACCTCCACTAGGACGGACTAGCAGAAGGAGGCAAATTACAAAAGGCAAGAGACCAATTTATATCCTAACGCAAAAAGGTTCCCGCCCACCACCATCCCTCCTCTCCATTGGCTGGGAGGCAGGCTTACAATCTAGGCATGAAAAGTTAGACAAAGAACCAGGAAATCAAGCACAGCCAATCCCAAAACATATCTCCTTATTTACCAAATAGCTGCTGATGTGGCAGTAATATGGTTAAGGTAGAGAGGAGGAATGAGTGAGGGGAGGGGGAGCCTTCCTAGAGCAGGAAACAAACAACCCATATGTAGTCCATTATGCCCTTATTTGGTGAAACCTTTGTGCTAGCACTAAGAAGGAGAAAGGGAGGGTACTCACTGCCCCAAGCCTTGAATTCCTAAGAATTAGGTAATCAACTCCCTGTAAGGTTAAATCCTGAGTCCATTATGATTTTCTCTGTAACAGAGTGAGTTAGAGCCAACCCCTGCCCTCCTCGGACCTCCACGCCCAGGGCCTGCTGAGGTAAACTCGGGGCTCTGCGATGTGGGAGGAACAGGATGGAGTCAGGAGGAGGGGTCTCGCCTTTGTTGCCTGCGTGGCAATTCCAGGTCTTTGTCCGGACTTGCCTGACCACATGGCACTTTCAGTTCTTTGTCTGGACTGCCTGACCGCAGGGAACTTCGGGTGAGCGCGGGAAGAGAAGGGGAGGAGAGTAGGCGGAATCAGGGTGGCCCTAATGCCTACATAACCAAAGATATAAAAGTTTGCTTCTAACCTGAATAAATCAGAGTTCTTTCCATCTTATCTTGGTTCCCGCCTCAATCATTGCGTCCCGAGACAGGTCCTTGCTGGTCAAGGACTACCAGGGGTGAGAGGCCCCCAACATTTCTCCTCCCTTCTCCCTTCAACTCCACTTACTTTAAGAAGGAAAGAAGGAAATAATTTTTATATTCTCCCTCTGTGAAGTCTTCACATAAGATATCTCCCACTCACAAGTATTCTCTGAGTTAGGGGCAAGAGCACAGTCTCAGGATAGAAAGAGATTTTTAAAAAGGAATGGCATCTTTATGGAATTTGCCAATAACCCAAAGCTGGGAGGGATAGCTAACCTATTGGATGACAGACTCAAGATCCAAAATTTATCTTAACTGATATAGAAACCTTAGGCTAAATCAGTAGGAAGAAATATCAAAGAGATAATGTAAATTCTTACCCTCAGACATAAAAAGTCAACTTCACAAATGCATGATGCAGGAAATATGTAGAGGGTGAGCTCTGAGAAAGTCCATTCTGGGATAAGATACAGGCCAGAGGCCTGTTCTTGCCCTTGGGCTGATAACTTGGCATGTGGGCTCTCCATCCCTCCCTCGACATGCACGTGCTGCTCAGGATGAAGACTCTTCAAGCCTCCTCGGTATACACGTGCTCTCTCCAAAACCACCACAGCATATATGTGCTAAATACCACCTGTGGGCTATTAACACAATATTGTTTATGGCAAAAGGGGAACAAAGGCATGAGGAAGTCATGCATTATGCAAATGCCTTGCACATGGATTTGTTGATTCTGCTTGCCTAAAAGGGTATATAAGCCCTGTCCCTCAGTTTAATAAATGGAATTGTTCTTTACTCTTCCGCCTGGCCCGTGTTTTGTGTTTTTCTTTTCATTCTCCATGGCATTCGGCCATCTCCGGCCGTTTTGGCACCACACCTTTATGGTTAGCAGGAATATGGTTAGGTAATCTGTCTAAAAAAAAAAATCTGGGAGTTTAAGTGTACTGAAAGTTCATTGCAAATCAACATTATGATAAGGTAAATTCAAAAAAAGCAAATATAGCCTTGAGCTGCAATTAAGGGAGATTTGATTTCCATATCACAGAGTACTATGCTCAGTTCTGGGTGACATATTTTAGGAGGGATACTGATAAGTTTTCTAGTGTCTCTAATGAGAACAATCAGAATGGTAAACCAAGTTCAAGACATGATTGATTGTGGGAACTGGGAATGTTAGGATTAAACAAAAATGGAAGGGAGATATATTAGGAGGTAGTAGGACCCATTTGTTGCAGGTTTTCAAACAAAAGGCTGAAAGGCCACTTATTGGATATATTGTAGAAGGAATTATTTTTTTGGTATGGGTTGAACTAGATGTCTACGAGGTCCTTTCCAGTTCTGAAATTCTTTGATTCTTCCAACTTCCCCAGGGTTTCATATTGTTACATGCTCAGAATCTTTGTAAGCTTGTTTTCTTACTCAAACCTTGGGCCAGGCTCAAGATGGTTCAGGAATCAAAACTCAGATTCTAAAGATTTGAAAGGTAAATTCTGAACAGTTTACATTAATCAAATAATCATCAATTTTAGCTGAAACTAGAACAGCTATCCTTTTGAACATATATTAAACATTAGTAAATTCATGTGGCTAATAAAAATATTAGCAATTTAATCTTGATGTTAGCCAAGGTTTGGACATAAGCTAAAATGCACACAGAGTGAAAGTTATGGATTTTTGGAGCACACTCAGTTTGTTTTGAAAGAATCATAAGATGACAGGACTCAGAGGTAGAAGGGACTTCAGAGATTCACCTAGTCCAATCTTCTCATTTTATAGATAAAGAAAAACTGCTTGCTTAAGATTAACGGTTAATTCATAAATGTAGAATATATAATAAAGCAGATTTGCTTAAGAAAAAAAACAACTTCCAATTCTTGCATTTGCCTATTACACCCAGAATGGGAGAAATCTGTGAATATCACAGGTATGGAAAGGGCAAAGGTATGGCATCCATCAGCTCCTTTCCTTTCAAATGATGAGGGGATAGAGATACTTAACACATGGTATTGTTGTGGTCTGCGGTGCTAGGAACCCCAAAATGTAAGGGTATGGGGTGGGGAGGTGGTTCTGCCTTGAAAGAATTCAACCACACAAGCCTTCTAATCAAAGTAGCAAAGTTTTATTATAACATCAGTATGATATATTAGGAAGGCAGAATTTATGATTTCAAAGAGAATCTCATATGTGCCTAAAAGGTCCGGAACCGCAAGATATAAGGAATTCTCTAGGCAGAAGGCAGGAGAACTAAAGCATATATTTACACTCCACAATAACAAGCCCACAAACCAGCGTCCCCATTTTGATATTTTCATCAAAAGCTTCCAGGCCCAATAAGTCCTTCTTATAAGAGTAACCAGGAGGCCACAGAGAAGCGAGATGGTATAAGGCAAAATCGTATACATGCTTCCCCTCTACGGTAAGAAGATTACCCACTAGCCTCTAGTCAGCTCTGCTACCGGCAGCTCAGCTTCGGCTGTAGGTCTCTGGCTCCAACCGGAAAAGGAAGAGAGGATCTTCAAGCTGTCCTCTCCCCTCTTATAGAGTTTTTGACATCATCAAGCGCTGCCTGAACGACCAGGGCCGATTGGTTCTTGACTTGGCCCCTCCCCCTAGCATAGACCATGTTAACACACCTCCCCTCAGCCAGCCCCATGACTCATCACACAGGAAGCTCTCCGATCCCTGGCATGGTCGCTGGGCCTCCTGCCCCGGAAGAGCAAGCCCCAGCGTCCAGGGAAGCTCAACGAGGCAAGCTGAGTCATTCAAAGAAAACAAAGTCCATTCTGGCTACATATGATGGGCAAGATTTCTAGTAAATATGTGAATTTGATGAGGATGGAACTGATACTTATATACAAAGAAGACTGTGAAAATATCTGGATGGGGTTAAAGAGTGGTAAATAGTCTGGGGTGGTCTGAGGGCAACAGAGAAAGGGTCTAAATGGGATTGAGGAGTGGCAAGTAGCCTGGGGTGGGCCAGGTGCAGATAATGAAAGGAGTTAAGTGGTTAGAGAGACACAGTGAAAGGTCAGTTAAAAGCATTATTATGTATCTAGGTAGATTGGGATGGGCCAGATGTCTCAGGCAAAATGCCAGTGTGGGAAAGTTCAGAGTCTTTTAGGAGTCCAGGTCCCACTGCTTCATCATTATCAAATGATTCATTGGAATAGATATCTTCTCCCTTATTTACCTAATTTAGCCCATGTGCCTTGGGCATAAAGATTAGACAGCAATCCTGAAATAAAGTTGATACGCGTTCTGCCTCATCTCCCCATTCTCTCTTTTTGGTTTTTATAGGAATATTTGGCATATCGTTTATATTTGCCACAGATATACTTGTCGGTAACATAGTAAAGTACCAGACTATACGTAAGGAGGATTTTGTTATCCCTTTTAGAGTTCAGTTTCTGATCCATGGCCATGGCAGTGACTAGTTTCCAGGTGTTAGATAATAACTCCCAGAATAGCCCCAAGGATCTCAGAGAGTAATTCCTAGAATCATAGTGAAAAATAGTCCTGCTGAGGCTGTACCATGAGATATGGGAGTGACATAACCAATATTTGCTATGCTTGCACAGAATGATGATATTGCTAAAGTTAACCTGTGAGCTATTGTTGGCAAGATGCCTTCTTTGTTGCCCTATAAAGCAGATGCACACTGGTCAGTGAGTTGGGGATCCATGGGGAACGCATGGGGGAAACCACCTAGGGGAATCTGTGTGTGCTTGACTGGCCCCATTAAGGCTTGAGGGGATTTAGGGGAGTGCACAAGCTGTGCCTGTCTCAATTGAGCCTCCGCTTCTTGCCCACCCCGGGAGAAGGGTTGTGAGGGAGTGCTGTAAGAGCTGGTTCTCCCATTATCAGCAGCCCTTTGAGAAGCCTAAAGTAAGATTATTAATCCCTCCAAAGGTGTCTGCCTGTCTGACCAGATCAAGAGGCTAGAACCCAAGACCTCCAGTGCCTCCTGTGTGTTCTCTGGGAAACATAGACCTAGAGTCCAAAAGACCTGAATTTAAGTCTAGCTTCAGATACTTACTAGCTGTTTGACCCTGCTAAAGTCACTGAACTGCTGCCTGCCTCAGTTTCCTCATCTGTAAAATGGGGATAATAATGGCATCTGCCTCTCAAAGCTCTCATGAGGCTAAAATGAGGAAATAATTGCAACATGTTTTCTAAACACTAAAGTACAATATAATATTATAAATATTTAATGTAAATTAAATATATAATATATTAATATAATTGTTCAACATAAATGTTATAGATAGCTATTGTTATCATTATCAACATTATTATTATCCTAAAGGGAAGAGAAGCTTTAGTAACAGGTGTCTTCCATTGCAAATGATCAAAATCCCTCAGATCTGTTACAGTGACATTCACATACATATGCTCAGTGTATCTTTCAATGTAAACTAGCCTCCAACTTGTAAAGAAAGAACTTGAGAAGTACCTACATGTACCACGAAATATTAGAGAATATGACAGATAGAACAGAAGATAGACAGGAAGTCAATATCATTTTTTCTCATTTCTCTTCCCAATTTTTCCTCTAATTCTCTTACTTGCTTTTCCAAATCCTTTTTGAGCTCTTCCATGGACTGAGACCAATTCATATTTTTCTTGGAGGTTCTTTGACTTTGTTGACTTCTTCTGGTTGTATGTTTTGATCTTCTTTGTCACCAAAAAAGAATCTAGAGTTTGAGTCTGAGTCTGAGTCTGAGTCTGAGTCTGAGTTCGTTTTCGCTGCCTGTTCATGTTCAGGAGCTCCCTGCTGCTGCCACCGCCACGGCTGCACCACCTCTGCCACTTGCAGGGATGGGGCGGACCACTCTAAACTTGATCCCACACTTTCCCCCTAACCTGCTCTTTGGCATTTGTAGGTTGAGGAGTCTGGTAACTGCCACAGCTCAATGATTCATGGCCCTAAGGCCTGTTCTGGCCCACTGACTCCAGGTCTGATCTGTCCTGGTGCAGCCCATGCTGGGCTGTGCTCTGCTCCCAGCACCATGTGATAGACCCTTCCCAGCAACCATCCAAGCCGTCCTGGACTGTAGACCTGTTTCCCTCTGCTATTTCATGGGTTCCGAAGCTCTACAATTTGTTCAGAGCCATTTTTTACAGGTGTTTGGAGGGATTTGGGGGAGAGCTTAAGCAAGTCCCTGCTTTCCAGTCACCATCTTGGCTCTGCCCCCTGTTTACCTGGATTTTAACAAAATGTTTGAGCATGTCTCTATACACAGGTAGATTTGTGACTGGTCAAATAGATGGACCTAAAGAGTAATCATTAATGATTAAAGATTTCAACTTGGAAAAAGTTCTATTGTAGAGTGGCCCAGAGATCTCTCTTTGCTTCTGTGTTAAAAATGCATAAGAGTTTTATCAAGGCCTTGGATAAAGGCCCAAATAGCTTGCTTATTACATGTGTAGGTGACAAAAATCTCAAGAGGAATAACTGTCCCAATCTTGTAAATTAAAGGAGAATCAAGCAGATCAACAATTCATAAAGCAAAAAGTCTTTCAACAAGTGTACATTTAGAATTCTCTAGATAATGTATAAGACCTAATTTAAAACACCCAGGGACCAGAGAATGGGGAGCAAGAGGTAAGAAAAGAGGCCTTCAGGATGCTTCTGGGAGCCAAGGTGGCAGAGTAAGAAGTACGTCACTCTCACTCTCTCTGACCTCTAAAAACCCAGAAAATATCACCCCAGGAAAAACCCTGGAACAACTAAGCCAGCAAAAGATGGGGTACAGTCTTGTAGCCTGGGACGCTGGAGGGACTAGCGGGAAAGATCTCTGTCACTGTGGTGGAAGGGGAGCAGTACAGGACGGGAGGCATCCCAGTAAGCCAGCAGCAAGCCCCACCTCAGCCAATCAGGGGGAGATCCTGAGCCCCAGGGTGGTGGAGCAGGGAAGCAACAACACTAAGACCCCCAAAGTGCCTTGGCACAGGCAGAGGAAGCAGTAGACTCCAGCTTAGAAAACTACCACATGTGCCAGCAGGCAGGCATCCTCCAACAGCCAAACCTCCCCATGCTTCAGCGCAACTCCAGGAGGCACAGCTCCAGGTAGGCAGGCATCCTCCAGCAACCAAACTTTCCAGTGCTTCAAAGCAGCTGTGGGTGAGCAGGCATCCTCCAAGGGTCAGACCCCCCCCCACCCCCACCCCCACCCTGAGATCTTCAGTGTTGCTAACCCCAGCTCAGCACCACGTAAGCTGCTAGACCCCCACAGCCTCCAGCTACCATCGAGCACCTAGGCCCTGGCACACAAAGCCAATGACCAGGTCCCTGGCCCCCAGCATAAGAAGCATGGGTCAGTGCCCCTTGTGCTCCACTAGGAGAGCTCAACTTTAAAAGTCATGGAATAGGCAAACACCTTAAGCAAAAAGCAGAAATGGACAATGACCATAGATTCTTACTATGGGGACAGGGAAGATCAAAATACAAATTCAGAAGAGAAAAGAGGCCTTCAGGGCAAAGGATACAAGTCTCAGACAAAGGAGGGAGGTCAACAGGCCTCAGATGTAATGTTCTTAAGGCTACACGAGGTAGAGGAAAGGGATCAACAGTGGTCCTATGAGAGATTTCTCTCAGATTTGACACCCATTTTGAGCCAAGCTCTTGTTACTACTCTTAGTCAATGAGCAGAGATGCCAAGATTTTTATCATTTCCAATTCAGAGCAGCTCACATGAAACCGGTGAAAGCCATGGGTTTTATAGAGATGTAAACCAATCATAATTCCCTCCTCACTTCAGGCATCAAAGACACAGGAATGAGCCAGGAGGCAATAAATGTCTAGCCTTGGTCTATGACTTAATAAACAAGTAATTATTTACAATATGTCAGTAAAAAAGCTGGTTGTGGTATTTACCCAAGAATGGCTTACCAGATGTTTACACAGGGATGCAGGGGTCGAGGAAGTATGTAGTGGTTTAATTGCTTTGAAGCATTTTGTCAGCAGACAACTTAGAATCCCTTCAATAATTAAAAGATTGAATGATTGAGTCAATATCCAAAAAGATTTTGATAGGATAGAACACTGGGCTGAATCTAAGAATATAAAATTTCATATGAATGCAACCAGTTGCAAACAGACTTCCCTATGGGCAGGGAAGAGGATGTTGATGTGGTTCAAGCCTCTCTTACCCTCCACTTTGCCTATTAAAAGAACTCTGATGAGAGGAACAGAGAAAAGCTGAGACTGCTGTTGGCTGTAACCATCTTTATTAAAAGCTATGGAAAATGAGCGAAAGGTTTTGGTGCAATGGTGCTTCTATGTAGTTTTTCCTATTTCTTTAGACTGTTTTTATTTTTTGGTGTCCTATTTTCTAATTTTGTTTCATATAAAATTATTATCCATCAAAACTACTTGGTCATGTATATCTGTATATTATTTACATACAAAGAGGGCAATAGAGGATGCCAGTCATCAGCTGGGATAAATAGAACTAAAAATAGATAAGGGGAATATAATCTGTCCCAACGAGCCTTGAGCATAATAGAGAATTTTGTGAAAATACACATATGTGTGTATATATATATATATATTTATAAGTATATATAATATATATGTATGTGTATATTTTAAAACACACAAACCCCTGAATACAACCAATGAAGAGATTGGTTTGTTTGACAATAACTGTTAAACGAAATTTTTTTCTCTTTTTTTTTCAGTGAAGTGCAAAAGAGTCTGTTACCTAAAAATTATTTTTAAATAGAGTAGTTAAGCAGTGCTAAAGGTGTGGAATATTGCATACATATTCAGATACGGTCACTGTATGATTTTGCTTAACCATTTTACTTTGTTATAAGAGACCCCTCACAGATTGAGAGGAATATGCAAATGTTTAAAATGTAAAACCAAAATCCATCAATAAACCTTTTTTTAAAGATTCTTACTAGCTGTGTGGCCTTGGGCAGCTCACTTAACCTCTCATAACCTTGGTTTTGTCTTCTCTAAAATGGAGATAATATCGGCATCTACCTCCTAGCTTTTTTATGAGGGTCAAATGAAATGTAAAATGTATAGAAAAGTTGTATTTAAAGTATATCTGTAAAGTGCTTTGCAAAACTTAAGGCACTATATAAATGTTAGCTATCACTCTCTTCCATCTACTGTATGGTCTAATCATACTGTCCATGCAATTTTTGTTTTACACAACCTTCCCTCTCTCTGCGTTTACACTAGCTGTAGTCCATACCTGGAATGCTCTCCCTCCTCATCTCTACCTCTTGGAACACCTGCTTTCCTTCAAGCCTCCGCTTAAGCTCCACCTTCTACATGAGGCTTTTTACCTACAAGGGTACCTCGTCTCTGCCGTGTTCTGAATATACCAATATATAAACCCCTTAAGCACAAGGCATAATTTCATTTTTGTCTTCATATCCCCAGAATTATCACAGGAAGTATGAGGTATGAGTCAGGAAGATCTGAGTTCAAATACAGCCTCTTGACAAGTATTAGCTATGTGACCCTGGGCAAGTCATTTAACCCCTATTTTCCTCGTTTCCTCATTTATAAAATAGGGACACACTGGAGAAGGAAATGGCAAACATTCAAGTATATTTGCCAAGAAAGTCCTAAGTGGGGTGACAAAGAGCTGTTAATTTTTTTAAATTGAATTGAATTATTCTGAATTCAATTTGAATTTTTGTTGAAGGAGTGATTTTTTCTTGTGATTTCTTGTTACATGGTTTTTAATGATTCCCTAAGAGCGTGGAATTGCTGGTTTTGCCAACAGCCTTATGAACACATGTTGACTATCGGCCTTTGAAAGCATGCGGCTTCCATTAAGGTAGAATTGCCCTAGACTCTCGGGCCGGTGAGTTTTACCTGAGCTTTTACAGTTTTCCAATATTAGGAAGGAAACGGTCTACCATCCCTAAGACCTTTGTTTATGGACTGATATCATGAAAATTTATCAGTTCTACTTAATAGATGTTGGCTTCATCAAGACTGACCCAAAAAACTATGAGACCTTTAGGTGAAAACCCAGAAGTTATCTCACTGGGAAAGACTTTGAGAAAATTACAAAGATGCATGTGAGCCCAATGTGGGTGAAAGAGCAAAATTCAGTATAAAAGATGATGCTTGCTGTATATATAATATATATTTAATGTACATTTATTGACTATACAGGCAATATTTGTTGATCCCAGAAAAGGAATAAATTGCTTATTTGTTCCCATGGGTAACTGTTAGCTAAAATCAGATTTTTCTTATGTTTTAGCAACATGTGATGATGACAAAAGCCACCAATTAAATAAACAAACCAATTAATGTAGAAAAAGAAGTTTTGACATAAGTCAATGAACATTAGCTCACTGAGGAACGCCATAGATACACGGGAACCCTGCTATAACATTGTTACTGTTACATTTTTCTCTGAAAAATAGTTAGGCTTGGGGGCATACGATATGGTACATGGCATAATTGTGACCTTATAGGTGATATCAACATTTTTCAAAATGTGTTTCATGGAATCCTAGGGATTGAAATCCTAGGGCTCTCAAAAGAAAAAAAAAGGTTGTAATAGTAGACAAGAAAAAAGGAAATAAGCATTTATTAAGTACTTATGTGCCAGGTACTGTGCAAATATGGCACGTTACAAATATTGTCTCATTTGAGGCTCACAACAACCCTGGGAGGTAGGCATTATTATTGTCACCAACTTATGTTTGGGTCATATAGTAGTTAAGTGACTTGCCCAGGGTCACAGAGCTGGTCAGTATCTGAGTCTGACTTCGAACTTAGACCTTCCTAACTCAATGCCCAGAACTCTGTCCACTATACCACCTAACTGCCTCTACACACATAAACACGCACATGGCAAACCTTTATTATCATTCTGAAGGTAGGCGTGCATTTGGAGGATATATAGAACCAGGGGCTTGTACTAGGTAACTCGTAAGGTCCCTTCCAGCCCTAGAACAGTGGTTTATGTGGCCCAAAAGTTGGCTCTTTGCTTATCTGAATCAATCTAACAACATGACACACAAGCGGTGTCAGTCTATCTCAGTAGATTGCCCGCAGAGAATCACTGTCCAATTACACCCTTCTTTTAACTATCCATCTTTTTGTACCAAGGTCCCTTATGAGTAATCAGGAAGTTTAAAAGAACAAGAAAGTAAGAAGTATTAATAATCAGAATCCTGTGATCAAACATCCACCGACAAAATCTCCAACACATAAGAAACTCGAATGATAACAAGCTCTCACCAGACTCGCAGCGACCCTTCCTGAGGCACAATGGATAATGGCATTACATGTTTAAAAATCATTTCATAGTGCTGCCAAACAAAATATGGTGAATGTAGAATCAAAACTCTCAGATATTTTAAGCAAAAATGTGATGAGCTGAAAAAACTTCACCCCACTACTGACTTACACAAGCAAAAGAGAAAATGAACAGTTCTGTGAGGAATCTGTGAGCTATCACAGCTGATGCCATTCCAAAAACGCACGCATTGAATACGTCAAAGATCATGGCCATCCCACTCAGTTTTATAAGATTGTTAGATTCAGAAAGGAATTGATATGATTATTCAGCTTTACAGTATTGGTGCTCTGTTAAAGTCCTCCACTGACACTTCACTTTAGCCTGGAGGTGACCCTGAGTTCTTGAGCACCATTCGAGGAGCACATAAAATTTTATAAAGCTAAAAGGGCTTAAGCCTGGGCCTAGTGATCAATCCAATACCTCTTAACTAAGCACCTGTATACCTAAGCTTAGGAAGGCTCATCGCTAGACTAGCTGTTGGAGAATTCATGTTTTGGCCACGGCAACTTTCAAAGACCATCTCTTAAGGTACAGAGGGTTTATACACACACACATGTCTGTGTGTGTCTATATATAAAAATGTATATGTAGATATATACATGCACGTATGTATGTTTATAATATATATACATGATATGCATATACCATATACAACATACACATCCAATATCTACATTGACAATATATATTTATATTTCATTGGTATGGGTACTCCTTCTATATGTGTGTATGTATGTGTACACACATGTGTGTATGTGTGTAGATATATAAATACATGTATACAGGTACGTGTGTGTATGTGTGTATACACATAGATATGTGTATACATAAGCACATATATGTATAGATGTGTATACACACACACCCACACACAAAGGCACAAAGGTATTTCTGCCTACCTGCTTCTTTGCGGAGGTGGGGAACTACGGGTGTGAAATATTGAATCTAACATCAGAATTTTTCAAGCTATTGGCTACTTTTGCTAAATTTTTGTTCTTCCTCTTTTTGCATAGTCTATTATGAGGGATTCTCTATAGCAGGAAATAAAGGCAGGATATAGTAGAAAAAGTAGGCAGTATAAAAATAAAATATACCAAGAAAAAAATTTTCTAAGTGAAGGGCTTCTTTCATCTCTGCAAACTTTGAGAGGCACTAGGCTCCCCCAGGTGAATAGGTAAATTATGCCATGGGTGTGATGACCAGATATCATGGGGGTGTCATTGCTACCAGGAGAAAGCCAATGAGAGAGAGTACAAGTATCCGTCCATTTGCCCACCCTCCTCGGCTGTACCTTGGAATTTTCTGGACATGAAAGCCTTGATTAATAGGGGAAGGGCTGGGCAAAATGACCTAGAGGCCTTGTGCTACATAGTTGTTAACCTTCTATGGAATTTATATTGCTGTTCAACAAATCAGAAACCTGCCAAGCTCAAATGAAAGCCAGCAAAGTCACATTTGCTTGCCAAGTCAACACAAAAAGGATACTATCTGCTGGGCAAACACCCACGGGCCCTGTCACTCTCTGTGAAAAGACCAAAGAATTATAGGTGAGGGAGAGCTGAAATTGAAGAGATAAATATCAAAAGAAATGCATGGTTTTCTGTGGAAGTCTCGATGACTTCCATAAAAGCTACCATCATAACAAGGTAGTTCGGATTTCGGAGCTAATGCTTTCAAAAGTACTTTTAATAAGAAGGACTCATTTACCCATTGCATCTTGATCTAAAAAATGTTATTCTTGCCACAAACCCCATGGGGTACTTAGTACCATGATCGCTTTTAGAGGCAGGGTGACGTGTGATAGAGTGCTACAGCTGGAGTCGGGAGGACATAGGTTCAAATACTGTCTTCGACACTAACTACCACTGATGAGCATTTACCTATTCTTCATCTGTGAACTAGGCATAATAATTACCATTTATTTACCTCACAGGTTTATTTTTATGATCAAATGAGAAAATGTACAAAAATGCTTTGTAAACCTTAAAGTCCTATATAAAGGTGAGTTCGAATTAGCCCCAAGCGTCATGATATCGTAGAATCTCAGAACTGGACGGTAAATCTAGTCTAGTCTCTCCTCCTGTGGAGAAATCCCCTCTACAACAAAGTCTTTGATTACAGTTGTTCTGTGTGCTGCAGATCCATCTAACTACTCTCACACAGCCCATAGCGATTCATCCTATTCACAAACAGGTCACGAGAGATTCTTGTCAAATTTGGTACTGTAGAATGGTGGAAAGGGCAATGGTTCTGGAATCCGAAAACCTGGCTTTAGCTCTTGTCTCTGATATTTACCAACTGTGTGACCTTGGGCACGTTGCTAAACCTCTCTGGGTCCCAACTTTTTCATTTGTAAAATGAGGGGGTTAGATTTAGGTGGCCTCTAAGGTTACGTCCCACTCTGTCTATAGTGGCATGCCTATAACATTCACCTGACCTAAGAAGGTGTGACTCTATCCAAAGAAATGCACTTTTCCTAACACCCTAATCATGAAATAACCCATAAAATGTAGTACTAAGATAAAATCGGTAACTTGCAGTGGTTTTTCTCAATAGTAATTCCCCAGAATTCCATGACCTTTTGTGCTAACATCTCAATTTAAAAGCAACAAAACACATCAATTTCAGACAATATTCACTTTTCGTAACAAGTGAATACCGTGAAGTACCATAAATGCTGTAAGCAAACAAAATTCTTGAAAATAAAACTGTTTGAACCTGAATGTTATTATCCACTGTATCAGATGGTGGTATGAGGTAATGAGAGCACACAGCCTTTTCTAGTGGGTGGTACACTGCATAAAGTGCTAAGCCTGGAGTCAGGAAGAATTAAGTTCAAATCCAGCCTCAGAAATTTACAAGCCGTATTATCGTGGGGAAGTCATTTAACCCATTGCCTCAGTTTCTTCCTCTGTAAAATGAGGATAATAATCCCACCTACCTCCTGGGGTTGCTACGAAGCTCAAATGAGACAACTATAAAGCACTTAACACGGTGTCTGGATCATAGTAAGCATGATATAAATGTTAGCTCTTAGTAGTCCATGAGGAGAGATACAGGATGATAGCATGAAGCGATGGTAACATCTTAGGGAGGGTTTTTAAGGCTGGAAGAAGTGTGGGTATATTTATAGACAATTGGGAAAGAGCCATTGGATAGAGAGAGGCTGAAGATTAGACAGAGACGGGGGAGGACCATGGTGGCAACTTGCTGGACAAGAAAGTAGGGGATGAGATGAATGATGCATGCGGAAGGCTTGGTCTTGGTGAGAAAGGTCACCTCTTCACTAGAGACCCGAATAACGAAGAACAGAATAGGTGATGACATCAGAGTGTTTGGAGATATTGATAGGGGGAGCAGAAAGAGTTCAAAGCAGATAGAATCGATTTTCTCCATAAAGTGTGAGAGGAGGACCTTAGCTGAGAGGCTGAGGAAGGAGTGCTGTGGGAGGCTTGAGGTGAGAAGAGGATGTTTGGAACAACCTTTCCGGGGAGTTGGAAAATCAATTAGGGAGGAGTCAAAGTGTTGACTTACTACAGTAAGGATCTAGTTGAGATTAAATAACCTAATACAGAGATTATACGATAAGAGATTTTTAGATCTAGAAGGAATCTTAGAGGACATCAAGTCTAACCCCCTCATCTTATAGATGAGGAAATTGAAGCACAGAGAGGTTACCCAGGTTCACACAGCCTATGCCTGTGGTTTGATTTGAACTCAGGCCTTCCTGACTTCAAGTCCAGCACTTTAGCCACTATACCACCAACTGTAATAATTTAACCTTTAACCTATGTGAGTCTCAGAATATACAAGAAAACAGAATTAGAGCTCTCATTGACCTTAGAAACTGAGTGTCAGGAGGGATATTTTGCCCTCAGGGACAAAGTAAGTTACCAGACAGGATTCAAACCCAAGACCTTGGACTCCAAATGCATGCCCTATCCCTTCCACCACGCTTATCTTTCTAGTGGCTATGACTTGTCAGTGCCCTACACTTTCGCTGAATAAAAGAGCCAACTTGGTGCTATTCACTACACAATACTGCCTTTTGCCCCTTCCTCTCCCTCTTTTCTTCACAAAAGCTTAGAATACAAGAAATGTCTTAACCTAGTTTAAATAGGAGAGGAAATCATCCATGTTTGCAAAGAACCACCTCTTTCCCTCCTGTCCAAAAGTACCTTTTTTAAAATTTTTAAATAATCAAAATATGAAGAAACCCCCAGGGTGGGTATAATGGCATCTGCTTAGAATCCACTCTAAGAAGATGAGAAGAAGAGGGAATCAAATGAAGGTCATCACCCACAAGGGGAGTCACTAAATTTGTCTCAGAAGGATGGTCTTGTAACCATTGTTGTTCAGTTGTTTTCAGTCGTGTCCAACTCTCTGTGCCCCCATTTGTGGTTTTCTTGGCAAAGATACTGGAGGTGTTCACCATTTCCTTCTCCAGCTCATTCCATAGATGGGGAAACTGAGGCAGACAGGGTTGAGTGACTTGCCCAGCATCACACAGCTACTAAGTGTCTGAGGCAGAATTTGAACTCACAAAGATTGGTCTTTCTTATTCCAAGCTCAGTGCTGTATCCACTGTGCCACCTAGCTGCCCTCTTGTAACAATACTCATGATAAAACATAAATGAACCATTTTTTTGATGGGAAAATATTTGGGGCTTGGCACCAGCATACTATGGCATTCTTACGGGATGTCAGCTATAAATGAACCTTTGGCTTGATGCAGTCTGTTCATTTTTAAAGGGAGTTAAGACCAAAGTTACTATTATTGAATAGCTAGTAAATATAAAAGCGTTGAATAAATGACTGGTTTGGGGCTGTATTTGTGGGTAGAAGGAAGTACCGACAAGTTGCTTTAAAACCAGCACTTGTTTTTAAAGAAAATTCACACTATTTCCAAGAAAGACAAACACAAAGTTTAGGTTTTATTTTTTAACTGACGAACCAAAAAGGTGGAATTATGAGTGAGTGTTCAGTGCTGTCTGGGGTGAAATGGGTGTATTTGTCTCATTCCTCAAAATTCCTCAAAATTTACTAACCTGAATGTGTGAGGTGCAGGAGAAAAGAGAAGTAGTATCACATAAGTCTTTGCATGGTGTTAGGGGAAGGAAGGGAGGGAGGAGAAAAAATGTGAAAGGGTAATAAATCGGAATATGATATCATTAAAATGGAAATGCAGCATCAAAAGAAAACAGATGGGACCTTGTAGGAGAAACTCATTGCTTTCAAGGAGGAATTAAAAGTCCTCCTCTCAGCAAGAACAGAGTTAATAATCAAATTGTCTAAACAGTGATTTTATGAGGAATATAAACTAGATAGCATCATATAATGGCATATTAATTAAGAAAGAACTCAACAACAAATTATAATGAAGATTAGAACATTTGCCTGGAAACATAGTTCAATTATCAGAACATAAAGTTTATTCTCTAAGTTATACCAATCTCCTTGTCGTTGGTGAAATGATGGTGTCAGACCAGTGATTTGAGGTCAGGGATGAATGTCCTAGAACAAGTTGCCCCAGGAGTGAAAGAGGAAAACTGAAGATAGGATAGTCATGCAGTCTTATAATTCATCAGGAGATGTTAACTGCCATATAGACAAGCCTGTGGGTCCAAATGAATTTATATTTTACAGACGACCCTTCCCTGTCTGAATGCTTAGCCAGCCCCTCCCATCACCAGACCCTCCTTGTGGCCTAACTGTGCCTGGGAATAAAAGCTGAACATCAAAAGTTGTGTGGCTCATTGAAATATTGCTTTGTAGCCAAAATTCAAGTTGTAGGGCTTTTCTTTAAATCACGCTCATCGACTGAGTTGAGGGCAGGGTCACCCTAAGGATCAAGGTCCATCTCTTGGTACACACTACAAACACATAAGAACACACCAGAGAAGACAGTGTCATAAGATCATCGAGAGCTGGAAAGGACATCAGAAGCCCCTAGTCCAACTCTCTCACTACGGATGAGGAAACTGAAGCACAAAAAGATGAAGCATCTTGCCCAAAATAGTAAGTATCAGAGGCAGGGCTTGGACTTGGTCCTCTGACATCTAACAGTCAGCCTTCTGTCCCCTACAAAACCGCTAACCATTCCATTTCCTCCACCCCCAGTGGTGGCAGTGAAGTGACAGTTAGGTTAAAGTCCCTGCCACAAATACAAGGCCTTTTTTTGATGGGTGGTGAGAGGAGGAATTGGTTGAGCTCTCTGGAAAAGTAAAAATAATAAAGATAAATAATCTTTGTTTGCAGAACTAGGGGATCATAAACTGAAGGGGACTTAAAAACCATGGAGTTCAACCTCATATTATGGATGAGGAAACTGAGTTCAGGGAGGTTATTGTAGCTAATAGTAAAATGTTCCTCTCTCCAGAAACATACTGCTTTATTCATTAAACCATATTGATTCAAATGCTGTTACCTCCTTGTCTCATATTAATATCCGAATAACTAAATATTATTTCTAGTATAAGGTATGCATGTTCACATGTAAGATGAGTACTCCCACACAGCTTGTATACATGTATAGATGTGGCTTGTGGGTGGCATGGATAGAGGTGTTCTGAAGGCAGTCCAGTCTCTTTGTAGAGGAGGAAAACCAAGAGTTATCTCCATACTGCCAGCTGGGCAAAGGTATAGGCATGCTCGAAGTGTGACAACAGAATGATAACTCTCGTCTACACTCTCATACAGATAAGACTAGAACTGTATACAAGCTCACTAGCTGGGAATGGGATAATAGCTCAGCTCAAACAAAGAAAGATGGTGCGATCTCACTTAAGGAGGTCAATTCTCGCAGTCTATAAGGAGACAGGTAAGAACTCAAGGACATGTGAAGGAGCCAGCTTTCCCTACTTATCTGCAGCTTCTCCCTCCATATTTGTCTCTGGAATCACGTCTCTCTTCCAAGAAGTTCTCCCTAAAACTGAAGGTACCTTATACAAACATGTTGCATCACACGGTACTCAGCGTTCTCACTGCCAGTCTGGATTCTTCTCTCTACGTAGCCCAAATACCCCAGGCTTGGGTAAAAGCCCAGTTACACTAGTCCAACCTTAGAGGTCTTTCACAAAGAGCACCCAAACTCCATCTTAGCAGTGTCATTTTTCTCCTTTGAGCAATCAAAGATTAAGTGACTCTCCAGGGTCACACAGCTAAGTATCTGAGGCCAGATTTGAACGCAGGTCTTCCTGATTTCAGGCCTAGGACTCTACTTGCTGTGCCACTGAGCTGCCTGTGCTTTTAGGAGTGTTCCACGTCACACCAAATATCTGCTCCACCCGTATTGACCAACAAGATCCCCTTTCCTGCTTGGTCTCCTTCAAGAGATTCTTGCACATAAACCCAGGCTAAGTGTACAAGTAACAGGAAACTATAGAGTCACACCCACCTTTCCTGCTTCCCTTAACGCAGAATACCTTCCCCTACCCCCAACCCCTCATCCACAAAAAAAAACAAAAACACCCCCCCCCCCCCGCCCCGCCACATACACATTTCAATACAAACCAAACAAATAGAAGCTAAAGGAGAGAGAGAAAGCATATTCCTCTTTTCAAGGCCACTATCATACTCTCATTAGTTCTGTCTGCCTATATTTCTATGTTTATTTAGACCTATTTAGGCCTAGTCAGATTTAGTGTGCATCTCTGCCTCTGACTAATGTCATTTAAATGAATTCCTTAATATTTTTGTGTCGTTGTCTTTGTTTGTCAATGTAAGGGGCTGTTTGGGGCTAGGTTTGACTCAGACCAGTCCCAGGTAATTTATGTTTGATATTAGAATGAAACTAGAATGAAATGGGACAATTGTCAGTCATTCAGCAGTAAAGGAAGATTTACTTAGCCATAGCAGGAGAAAGACATTCAACAAAGATATGCGTTGAGCTACCCTGCATTAATTCAGCTAAGCGACGTTACCTTGTCTGAGTTGCCCATGGCAGTCTTCCAGCCAGGCATCAGAGAGGATATTTGGAGATCCTTACGGTAGTTTTATACCCAGGAGTCCGAGAAGTGATAGCAGTCGAGACACAATTGGCCCTCTGAACTGATCTTTAAGGAAAAACTACCTTGACTTTCGTAGAAGCATTGGCTAGATTATTGTTTCTACTGTGGGGGGAGGTTGGGGGTAGGGTAGGATATATCCGTGCATGGATCCCAGGTTCCCATGATGCTTGAGACCAGAAATGACTCACTTAATGAAGGAAGGTTTTTTGAACTATACTCTCATAAATACTCTGATTAGATAGATCCTCTTATGATGTAAAAGTCTATAGAATCTCACTGGGTTGGCTGGTGCAAAGCTAAAGGAGACAGAGAAAGAAGGGAAGATGATGGCAATGCCTAGACTGCTGTAGACTAGACCACTTCTAGACTGCTGCTGCTGCTGCTTCTATAGAAGTCAGCAGCACTTTCTAAAAGCTTCAAAAACTACCCTACCCAAGAGCCAGTGCTCTCAAGACTGCCACTGATCTGAGTTTCTGTAACACTTTTCCATGAATGAATTGATATTTCACCCTCCATCACTGTTGGAAAAAGCAAGGAGTTAATTGGGAGCCATGTGGAAGTGATATCTGTTTGGGGGTAGCATGATAAATGCTTGATTCAGTTACTTGTTAGTATCTTGCTAGTCTGTTTCATTAAATACTTTTTGCTAGAAAGGACAGCAATAGAATGGTATTCTGAGGGAGATAAGGAGACAGAAAAATAGATTACCAGAAAAGTCAGGGTCTTCTCCAATGGGGGCTCCACAGCAAAGTGAAATAGAATCCTATTGCTATTATATTCCAAAAATTTTCCTGAAGCAGAAAAAAGATTGAGCTAAGTAAATCTGAACTTGATAGATTACCCCTGGGCATAAATGAGCTAGAACAACTGTTTCAGGAGAAAAGAGGCTTGGAAGAGAGGAGGAAACTTCCTGAGAAAGCAGTTATCTTCTGGAAATTTGACTTTCCTAATGTTTTCCAGAAGTTTCCAAAGCATGCGTCTACTTTGGAGTGAGGAGTAGGGTGAAAGCATGGGCACAGGAAGAGTTGAAAAGAAAAGTCAGGAGGGATGGTGTCTGTTCAAAGCAAAGACGTGGGCCCTCTGAGAGGGAGTAGTGAGTTCTCCTGCTAAAGGAAGCACATTCAAGCTCAGATACTGTTGCAAGTGTTTGGTTGATTCAATAAGAAGCATTTAAGTACTTACCATATGCCAGGCTATGCTATGTACTAGAAAAACAAAGAGAGAGGGAAGAAAGAAAATACAAATAGTTCCTGCCTTAGAGGATCTTGCATTCTATAATGACAATGAGTATGGAACTTTCAGCATCTATTTCCTCTTTTCATTGTTGTGCAGTTGGGGTTTTCTTGGCAAATATACCAAAGTGGTTTGCCATTTTATTCTTCAGCTCATTTTGCAGATGAGAAAACTGAGGCAAACAGGGTTAAGTGACTTCAGGGTCACACAGCTAGTAAGTGTCAGAGTTTGAATTTGAATTCAGGTCCTCCAGGCCTGGTGCTCTATCTACTGCAACACCTAGCTGCCCCATTTCCTCTTACCTGAGGACTTAATCAACTCAGAAAACTCCAGAGACTTCTATGAGGTTAGGAAAAGAAGCTTGTAGTCCTTAGTAAGAGGAAGATAACTTGACCAGTGAGGTTCCCAAAGAGTTTTACTAGATGTAACTACAATACATGCTCCCAGAATAATGATGCATAAACATCTCTTTGTCTTTTGAATGTCCCTCGTTTCTTCAGTGCCTTTTAACCTACAGAAATTAATTCTTTCCCTAACATATTTGTCAAGGACAGAACGCGAATCAAAAGTGTGTGTGTGAAATCACATGTTTACAACATCTTAATTTGGAGTAATTAAAGAAACAGTAGAGCATTTGCCATTTGTTATTTCCCCCATCATTACAGCTCTATTTTAAAATATGCAAATGAGCAAAAAGTCATTCTTCCTTAAAATTTTTTTCCAATCATCATTATTTATGGATGTCTACATTATCAAAATCTAAGAACACTTCAGCCAACTTGGAAATACTCTGGATCATTGATTGAATGAAGGCACTGACTCATCCCTTGCTTCCTGAGAATGGCTGCTAAGGAGTAGCCTTGTCAGAGGAAAATCAAATTGCCAGGACACGGGGCCTGAAGTTAAGGGAAATGGTGTCCTTCTTAGTGTCTTAACTTTTGAAAGGGCTCTGATTTCAATGGTGTAGGGAGTACTGGGAAGCTAGTTGGACAGAGTGCCCGGAATAGAGTCAGGAGAACCTGAGGTCAAATCCAGCCTCAAACAACAGGAGGTCAAATCCAGCCTCCAGCAACAAATCAACTTACTAGCCATGTGACCTTGGGCAAGTCACTTAACCCTGTTTGCCTCAGTTTCCTCATCTGTAAATGAGCTGGAGAAAGAAATGGAAAACCACTTCATTATCTTTGCCAAGAAAACCCCAAATGTGGGTTCATGAAGAATTAGTCATGACAAAGCAACAACAACAAGGGAGTACCCAGTTAAAAATTCCCTCTACCAATTGGTAGATGGGCACCTTTTCTGCAACCAATAGCCTTAGAAACTTGATATGAGATTAGACTTGTCCAGTGTCTCACAGCCAGTATATGTTAAAGGGCAGAACTTGAACCCACATTTTCCTAGTTTGGAGGCCAATCCCCTATCCATTAAGCCGAGATGCCTCTCAAAGAGTCACAGATTTGATTCAAAATTTGCACTCTTCCAGACAATAGTATGAATTTAAATCCTAAGCCCCTAAGCAAAAAAGAAATAGAAAGTCAGAGGAGTGTCTTTCTTGGGTCTAGAAATGATCTTGTTATAAGCCTGGGGTCATTTCTCTTTTGTGGTCCCCAAACACTAGGCAAGTTGCCTGGGTGGGAGTTCTGCTACATCCTGATTTCTATACAAAATGGTGATTCTAATCTAAGTCAAGGAATCTGGCTAATAGTTGGCATTCAAAAGTGAGGCTCTGGAAACTCATTTTCCAAATCTCTTCTTCTTCCCTCTCAAACTTAGCTTCTCAGCTGGAGCTGCTCCTCAGCGGAAAGGCCAAAGAAAGAACTTTAGAACAGTCCTTGCTTTGAGACGAGAATTTTATAAGGATGAAGAACATGGGGTTCATGGCCAAACAACAGGATCAGTGGCTCCAAAAACAGTGAAGACCCAGAGATTTATTGGATGTGTGGAAAGGATAACAGATCAACAAAAATAGTAATAGTTAGCATTTCTATAGCACTGAGAGTTACAACGTGCTTTACAAACATTATACGATCTTTACAACAACCCTATAAATTAGGTGCTTTTATTATCCCCATTTTATAGACGAGGAAACTGAGGCAGTAACAGGTTTAGTGACTACCTAGGGTCACACAGCCAGTAACTGTCTGAGGAAGAGTGTAGGTGTTCAGGGAGAACTAGCATTTCTGGTAAGAGGACTGTTTGTTCATCTACCTTTGGTGCCCACCTGGAACTCAGCTTTCATCTGTGGCTCCAAGAAGCTGTATCATGAACAGTGGCTACCCCCAGTAAACTGTCTTAGCAGAAGGGCTAAACCAGGTTGAGGGTAACTGAGGGGTCTCAAACCCAGTGAATTAGGGTGTCTACCCCAAGCATGAGAAGACTTCTTGTGGCAGAATGGGTAGATGAGAACAATTTGTTCCAATGGACATGAAGGCAATGGAGGCAGGGGGTGTGGAGCGTGTAGAGCTTGGTCAGACATCAAAGACACTAAAGTCATCACTGAATCCTGGGTTACCTCCGGTCATCTTAACTTTTGTCACTTTTGCCACTGGTCTTCAATGACTCTGAAAGGGAGAATGAGGCTGATGACTTTGTGCAACTCTTCCTCACTTAAATCCAATTCAAGGATGACTCAAGACATCCCAGTGACGTTGTTGGTCTTTGAAAAATAAAAAACCAAGGACGAACAACATTTGAGGGAAGACTTGAACTAATGTTTTTCCTGACTTCAAGTCCAGTGCTCACTGCCACTAGGAACGTTAGATAAACAATCAACCAATAAGGTTTTATTAAGTACCTATTATGGGATGAGCACTATGTGAGCTGCTGGGAATACAAAGACTAAAATGAAGTGCTCCTTGCCCTCAAGGAGCTTACATTCCTTCAGTAAATGCTTCAAGAACCTGTAATATAATACACCCCTTTTGTATGCTTTGGTACAAGATTGTGTGAGTCCTTGGGACTGAAAAAATTCCTCACCTGTTGGCCCACCTTTGAGTGATGAGTCTCAATCCATTTGGCTGGGCTGGTATGATGAAAGATACACAGTCCGTGGCCTGGCCTGCACTTAAAGGATTTCCAGCTTGGTAAAAAACCTGTCAGAGCTTGCCTTCCACTAGTGTAGACCTCGAGACTCCAAGGCTACTTTCACATTGCAATGACGTATCAGATCAGGACTTCAGTGGAGAAAGAAATGGAAAAAAAGAATAAGAAAGACAAACCAAAACAGACAGAAACCAATAACATTTTAAGCGAATAGATTAATTCTGGGAGTTCCTTCATGTGGATATCCAAGGGGGAAGTATTCCTCTCTACAGGAGAAAAAGGACATTGCTTATTGAGGTCTGAGGGAGGGGAAAGGGAAAGAGGGTGCTTTTAGAGTCCTAAGGGCATGAGGTTGACTCTATCCTGAGACCTCACTGAAGTACTGAAATCACAAGCCTTCTGCTAAGTAAGCATGTCAATGTCTCCTGCATAGACTTCAAAGAGACTGCAGGCCAAGCAACTGTGCCCTTCTTGCTCCCTTTCTGATAATGGGACCACTCACCCTGGGAGCACTGGGGCCCTGCTAACAAACTGTGTATAAAAGGGTGTGCAAATCTCATCCATCAAAGCTTACTGACCAAGGCAGACAAAGAATAGATTACCTATCTAGATATACACAGTCTATAACCAGATGCTACTCTATATGTGGCCAAAAGAGATGAACAGCTTACTCCCAGGGAGATACAGATGGTAATTCCTCATGGCCTCCAGAGAAGTTAAAAGAAAGTTGTTAAATTATAACAACTTTAAGGTAGTACTGTTAAGATCAGAAAAACAAATTAAAATATAGAACAAATGTTGGAAGAGATGTAAGAATGCTGGCACCCATATATTACTAGTAGCACTATAATTTAATTGGATTTTTTCTATAGTGCAATTCAAGAAAAGCTATCAATCTATGGTCCTGTCTTTTGATTCAGTAATTCCACTTTGGGGAATATATATTAAAGAAATAACACAAAATATGAAAAACATTAAAGAATTTGCAAAAGGTATCTACAGCAATGCTGTTTGTAAGGGCAAAAAAATGGAAAATAAATGCTCTCTGACAGAGGAAAGACTAAGGAAAAAACCCCATAATATTAATAGTATATGTATGACATATGTAGAATAAAATCATAGGACACTAGAGCTAGAAGGATCTTTAGAAATCATCTTATTCAAGGGTTCTTTATCTTTGTTTTTATATCATGGGGCTCTGGGAGAAGCAGAGCCAAGATGGTGGAGAGGAGCCAGGAAGTTGCCTGAGCTCTCCCCAGTTTCCTTCAGAAACAATGTTAAATCAAGCCTCTAAAAGAATTCTGGAGTGACAGAATCCACAAAAAGAGAGAGTGAAATAATTTTCCAGCTCAGAATAACTTGGAACTTCAGGAAAGGTCTGTCTCATTTGGGTAAAAAGAAGAGAACAGCCCAGTGAAGGTAATATTCTGGCAAGGCAGCAGGAGGCTCTTAGCCACAGCACAGATCAGCAACCAAGCCACCACAGTTCTGGCTCAGAACACCAGCTGTGAGGCCTCCAGCTCCAGGGCAGCAGGCAAAATGCCAGCCCCAGAACCCAGAGAACAACAGGTGCAGCTAGGCCAGGCCACCCTAGCACAGTGGGCAAGTTGGCAGCCTCAGAGATCCTGGCACAGAAAACCAGTGACCAGACCCCTGACACCCAGTGCATGAAGTTTGGGACAGCGCCCCCTGTGTCCCAGGAGCAGAGCTCAACTTTTTAAAATGACCCAAAAACAAAAAAGAGCCCTGGCCATAGAAAGCTACTATGGTGATAAGGAAGATCTAAACACAGACTCAGAACAGGACAACAATGTCAAAATGACTCCATGCAGAGCCTTAAAGGCCAATACGAATGGATCTCAAGCCCAAAATGTCCTCTTCGAAGAGCTCAAAAGGAATTTTAAAAAATCAGGTGAGAGCACTAGAGGAAAAATTGGGAAAAGAAATGAGAGTTATTCAAGAGAATTATGAGAGTCAATAACTTTGAAAAGGAAGCGCAAAAATTGACTGAAGAAAGCAGCTCCTTTAAAAGTAGAATTGGTCAAATGGAAAAGGAGGTACAAAAGCTAACTGAAGAAAATAATTCCTTGAAAATTAGAATTAACCAAGTGGAAGCTAATGACTTCATGAGACATCAAGTCAACAGAATTTTTAAAAAGTTAGATATGGTAGAACTCTGGAGAAAATTGAATGGGGATAGAAAGCAATATACCTTTTTCTCAGCAGTACATGGTACCTACATATCAAATGCAGAAAGGCAGAAATATTAAATGCATCCTTTTCAGATCATGGTACAATAAAAATTACATGGAATAAAGGGCCATGGAAAGATTGATGAAAGATCAATAGGAAATGAAATCATCTAATCCTAAAACAACAAATCATAAAAACATCAAAGAGAATGACAATAAATGACACAACATATCAAAATTTATAGGATGCAGCCAAAGCAGTATGTAGGGGAAATTTTATATCTCTAAATACTTACATTAATAAAATAGAGAAAGAACAGCTCAACAAATTGGGCATGCAACTAAAAAAGTTAGGAAAAGAACAAATTAAAAATCCCCAATTAAATACCAAATTAGAAATCCTGAAAATCAAAGGAGAGATTAATAAAATTCAAAGTAAGAAAATTACTGAACTGATAAAGAAAACAGATGGTTTTATGGGGAGAAAAAACAATAAAATAGATAAACCTTAATTTGATTTAAAAAAAGAAAGAAGACAACCACATTACCAGTATCAAAAATGAAAATGGTGAATTCACCCCCAATGAACAAAAAATTAAAGCAATAATTAGGAGCTATTTTGCCCCACTATATACCAATAAATCTGACCATCTAAGGGAGATGGATGAATATTTACAAAAATATAAATTGCTCAGATTAATAGAAGGGGAAATAAAATATTTAAATAACCACATCTTAGAAAAAGAAATTAGACAAGCCATCAATAAACTCTCTAAGAAAAAATCTCCAGGGCCAGATGGATTTACAAGTGAATTCTACCAAACACTTAAAGAACAATTAATTCCAATACTATATAAACTATTTGGAAAAATGAGCAAAGAAGGAGTCCTACCAAATTCTTTTTATGACACAAACATGATGCTGATACCTAAATCAAGAAAAGCCAAAACAGACAAAGGAAATTATAGACCAATTTCCCCAATGAATATTGATGTAAAAATTTTTAATAAAATATTAGCAATGATATTATAGCAATTTATCACCAGGATAATACACTATGACCAGGTAGCAGAAGCACAGAGCTGGTTCAATATTAAGAAAACTATTAGAATAATTTACCATATCAATAACAAAACCAACAGAAATCATATAATTATCTCAATAGACACAGGAAAAGGTTTTGATAAAATACAGCACCTGTTCCTATTAAAAACACTAGAGAGCAAAGGAATAAATAGTGTTTTCCTTAAAATAATAAGTAGTATCTATCTAGAAACATCATCAAGCATTGATGGGGATAAGGTGGAAGCCTTCTCAATGAGACTGAGGGTGAAACAAGGATGCTCTCTTGTTCAATATTGTACTAGAAATGTTAGCTTTAGCAATAACAGAAGAAAAGGAAAGTGAAGGAATTAGACTAGGCAACGAGGAAATAAAACTATCACTCTTTGCAGATGATATTATGGTATATTTAGAGAATCTTAGAGAATCAACTAAAAAACTACTTGAAATAATTAACAACTACAACTTTCACAAAGTTGCAGGATGTAAAATAAACCCATATAAATCATCAGCATTTCTATGTATTACCAACAAAGCTCAGAAAGAGATAGAAAGAAAAATTCCATTAAAAGCATCTATAGACAATATATCATGGGACCCTTTAGCAATCTGGGCCTCTTTCTAAATGTTTTCAAATGCATAAAACCATTAGGATTACAAAAGAAACCAATTATCTTGAAGTATAGTTATAAAAAATTCAAGTACTTAGACCTTGGTAGTTTAATCTTCTCATATTATGTATAAAAATAACGAAGCCCAGAGAGGCTTCTACATAAGACATCTAGGTGGCAAAATGGATCAAGGACTGGGCATGGAGTCAGTAAGGCCTGAGTTCAAATCCAATCTCAGTTCAAATCCAATCTGTAGCTCTGTGACCTTGGACAAGTCACTTAAACTTTTTCTGCTGCAGTTTCCTCAACTGCAAAATGGGGGTCACAATAGTACCTACTTCCCAGGATTATTGTGAGGCTCAAATGAGATAAATAATGAGATCTGTAAAATTCTTAGCACAGTGCCTGGCACATAGTAATTGCTTTACAAACGTGTGTTTCATTTTCTAGAGAAGGGAAATGACTTGCCTAAAATCATGTGGCGGACAGAGCTAGGACTAAAATGCAAATCTATTGATTCCAAAGCTAGTCAAAACAGTCAGAAATCAATCAAATCGTAAGAGAATAGGTATAATCACAATGAATTTCCATTCATTGTGCCAAGAAGGTAACCAATCCTTCTCAAAAGTCATCATAGTAGAGGGCAAGATAAAAAAAGTCAGTCAAAAAGTATTTATTAAGCTTTTACTATGTGCCAGGCATTGTGCTAAGTGCTGGGGATACAAAAAAAAAAAAGACAAAAGACAGCCCCTGCCCTCAAGCACATCACAATCTAAATACGCAAACTCTAAGTATGAACAAGACAGATAAATGTACATTGGAGGTTATCTCAGAGGAAAGGCACTACTGTAGAACTAAGGCAAACTGGGGCAGGGTTATAACAGAAGGTAGAATTGTAGCTGAGACTTGGAGGAAACCAGGAGGCAGAGAAGATGGAGGGAGAGCATTCCAGGCATCAGGAATAGCCAGAGAAAATGCACAAAGTGGGGAGAGGGGTTCCGTGTGCAAGGAAAAGCAAGGAGACCAATGATTCTGGAAAAGCTTTAAGTACAGACTGTGTTCTGTTATCAGAGGACCAGCTGCCTATGCCATTTAAAATCCCGGTTATGAGGCAATCCAATAAGGGAAATTTGTTTATGAAAAATTTGATCACAGAATGGAAGCTCCTAGAGTTAAAAGGATTGCATCATTTTTGTTTTTGATTCAGGCAGCCCTTTACATAGTGCCTGGTACAAGGAGACTCAATGCCTAGGGAATTTAATTGAATTTTTAAAAGCAGATCATGGGATCATGGATGAGAGAGAACATCCATGCTGATCACACATACATAAAAATGCATGTATATTATAAGAAATGACAAGAAGGATGATTTCAGAAAAATCTGGAAAGACTTATATGAAATGATTCAAAGTGAAATGAGCAGAACCAGGATAAACTTGTACACAGTAACAGCGATATTGTATGATGAAGCCTTAGCTATTCTCAGCAATATAATGATCCAAGACAATCCCAAAGGGCTCATGATGAAAAATGCCATCCACCTCCAGAGAAAGAACTTGTGTTGACTGAATACAAACTGAAGAATGCTATCTTCCTTCCTTTCTTTCTTTTTTCCTTCCTTTCTTCCTTTCTTTCTTTCTCTCTTTCTTTCTTCCTCCCTCCCTTCCTCCCTCCCTTTCTTTTCCTTCCTTCCTTCCTTTTCTTTCTTTCATTCTTTCTTCCTTCATTCCTTCTTTTCCTTCTTTCTTTCTTTCTTTCTTTCTGTCTGTCTTTCTTTCCTTCTTTCATGTCTTCTTGCACAAAATGAGTAATAGGGAAATGTTTTACGTGATGGCATATGTATAACCTATATCGGATTGCATATTGCCTCAAGGAGTGGGGGTGGAGAGGGAAGGAGAGAGGGATAGAATTTGGAACTCAAAATTTTAAAAAAACACCAATGAAAGGTAAAAATTGTTTTCACATATAATTGGGGGGATAAAATATTATTTAAAAATACATGTATGTTGACAAAGCTCAAAAGAGGTTTTGGAGTGATATGGTTCTGAGTTCCTATCAGTGCGACAAATATTTACTAAGCACCTACTAGGAACAAGACCCTGTCCCAGGCCCAGTGTTTTGCACAGTCTATGCAACAAATATTCACTATTTACCAGGTTCAAAGTGTTATCATTATTCATTAGATTTTTTTTCTGTCAAGTTACTCAATATCTTAATTTTAGAAGGGAGAAAAAACACTCAAAAGGACAAGAGGAAGGGGAGATGGTGAAAGATAATTCTGGACCCCAGTGTTGACCATGGTCCTCTCAGGTGACCTTATATCCTCACCAAACACCAGCACTGGGGAAAGTAGCAGAATTAAGCAAGTTGTTTTAACCTTCGGGGCCCAACTCTTGAGACAGAGTTCTGTGTTCCACGTGGCAAGTTTTAAGTTTCAGGGGCAAAAGGGCTAGTCTTCTATCTGGAGGGACACATACCATCATACGTAGATGCAGTCCCTCCAGTTAATGGTGTTTCTCTCATAAAACACCTTGGGGAAGATTTGAACAGCTGGCTTGGTTTAATGATCTCATGTGGGTAAGCAGTGTTTCTTCTTCCCAGAGAATCCATTAACTCCAAGTCTGACATTTTTGTTGCAGATTCAGCCCATCAATCCTTGGGGAAAACATCAGAGGCTCTATGAGACATTGTCTCCCCAGTCTCACAGAAAGAAGGCATCATAGGAGAGTGAGATTATAGAATCAAATTAAAAGCAGGTGCAGTTGGCAAAAGGTCATCTGCCGGTAGGACCAGCCTTTTAGCCAGGAGCAGACGTCTACTTTTTTCAAGCTAGGGCTCTATCTTGACAGAAGGGAGAGAGGGGGCGGGGCGGGGTGGGGGGGGGGCCGGGCTCAGTACATCATTTTCACATTGAGGAAATAGATCTTGGCAGCCCAGCTTCAAATGAGTCATCTCCCAAAGGAGAAGCTAGAAGAGCCAACTTTATTGGCTATTTGTGATAACCCAGGCACTTTTCTTCCCCCACTTCTCCAATTAGCTGCATTCTTAACCATCTGAAAATATCCTGGAGCTTCCAAGGGGTCAGGTTGAGAAGTTAAAAGAGAAACCACGTGGTACAATGGAACATGCATTGAAGTCGAAAGACCCACTAGCTCCAAGTCCTACCATTCATTATACCTGTGGTCTGGAGCAAGATGCTTAATGTCTCTATACCTCAGTTTTCTCTTCTGTAAAATGGAGATAATCATATCAGCATTCCACCTCACCAGGATATTGTGAGGATAAAGCAAGATAGTTTGTTAGATCATATAGCAAGCATTTTGCATAAATAAATGCATGCATGCATGCATGAATGAAAGAGCATTTATTAAGCACTTTATTAGTATTAAGTACTATGTACATAGCAAGGTGGCACAGTGGATAAAGCACTAGGCCTGGCGTCAAGAAGACTGACTCAAATACGGCCTCAGACACTTACTAGCTGTGTGACCCTGGGCAAGTCACTTAACCCAGTTTGCCTCAGTTCCTCATCTGTAATGAGCTGGAGAAGGAAATGGCAAACCACTCCAGTATCTTTGCCAAGAAAACTCCAAATGGTTGTGGAGAGTCAGACATAACTGAAATGACTGAACAACAAATATCCAGATATATCTGTGATCTCATTGACTTTGATGTTCTTTCCAAAGATTATGATAACAAGCCATCCATGTCTGCCATCTTGTGTGACTCTTATCCACATCCTCTCAGGGAGTTAGGTGGTACAGTGGATAGAGCATCAGATCTGGAGTCAGGAAGACCCGAGTTCAAATGCAGCTTCAGACACTTACTAGGAAAGTCACTTAACCTTTATCTGCCTCAGTTTTCTGTAAAATTGGGATAATAAAATCACCTATTTCCCAGGGGGGTTTGAGGATAAAATGACATAAAGCACTTTGTAAACTCTAAAGCATTCTATAAAAGTTAGCCATGATCATTAATAGTAGTACTTTAAGTTTGCCATAAAGCCTCTACCCAAAGAGTTGAACCCTATTCTTGTTTTCTCCTAATATCTAGAAGATACCAAAGGAACATATAGGCTGTCCAGTCTGTCATCCTTCACCCTTTTTAAAATGAGAGCATTTTCACACACACAGTAATCTTGTGATGGCAAAAGATCTTTATGAGCTAAACTTCTAATTAAAATATTAATCACTATTAATGTCATTTCCCATTTTTCATTGTTCAAGTAGTTCAGAATTGTGTTGTTTCAAAAATGTGTTGTTGTTCAGTCAAGTCTGACTCTTCATGACCCCATTTGGGGGTGTTCTTGGCAGAGATAAGGGAGTGGTTTGCCGTTTCCTCCTCCAGCTCCCTTTACAGATGAGGAAACTGAGGCAAGCAGGTTTAAGTGGCTTGCCTGGGTCCCAGAGGTAGTAAGTGTCTGAGGCCAGATTTGAACTCAGAAAGAGGAGTCTTCCTAACTCAAGACCAGAGCTATATCCACTGTATAACCTCGTTGCCTTTATTTCACAAATATTTGGTATTGTTTTCTTCTTATTCTTCTTTCTCTTCCCTTTTTTAGTAATTCTGATCTTTGCCATGACAAGTCAGTGGTCTGACTGTATACAGACGGCTGATTCAGGGACAACTACCATGTCAGCACAAGCCTTTCCCTCTCTGTGAGAAATGAGAAATAATCTGTTTCTCTTTCTTCACCTCCTCCTCCTTCCTCCGCCTCCCCCTCCTCCCCTTCCTCCTCCTCCCCCTCCTCCCCTTCCTCCTCCTCCCCCTCCTTCTCTTCCTTCCTCCTCCTCCCTCCTCCCCCTCCCCCTCCTCCCCCTCCTTCTCTTCCTTCTTCCTCCTCCTCCCCCTTCTCCTCCTCCCCTTTCTCCTCCCCCCACTTCCTCCCCCTTCTCCTTCTCCCCCTCCTCCTCCTTCTCCTTCCTCCTCCTTCTTCTCCTTTCTCCTCCTCCCTGTCCTCCTCCCCCTCCTCCTCCTTCTCCTTCCTCCTCATTCTTCCCCTCCTCCTCCTTCCTTTTCCTCCTTCCCCCTCCTCCTTCCTTCTCCTCCTCCCCCTCCTTCCTCCTCCTCCTCCTTACTCCTCCTCCTCCTCCTTCTTTCACTATGTCCAGTGCTTTTCCTGAAGGAAAGTGTTCAAGGTTTAAAGGCATGAAGACTCATTATAGTCTATGAGTCTTTGGCATTTCTTATTCCTTTATCCTAAAGAGAACTTCTTCCTATTTATTTCTCATCCTCTTCACTCTTCCCCACCATTGCATTGAGGCAGCTAGGTGGCAAACCCTACATCTGAAGTCAGGAAGAACTGAATTCAAATCCCACCTCAGACGCTTACTAGTCATGTGATCTTAGGCGGGTGACTTAGCTTCTGCTTGCCTTGGTTTCATCGTCTATAAAATCCGGACAATAACAGCACACAGGGCTGCTACGAGGTAAAATGATGGCTTGGCAAACCTTAAAGGCTATATAAATGTTGGCTATTATTATTGAATAGCTCTGATATATTGAGTGGATACTGTATGAGAATGTATGTTGATTTTATTTGGAGGGCATGTGAATTTCTCTGCCCTTTCATACTCACCAACTAATATTTGTGGACAATGCACAATAATATTTATCATGATTTTTTGCAAATACTTATCATCAGCACTATGATTATCAAGGATAAAATATACTACTTCTGTTATATGAATGCACTTTTGTATGAATATAACATATGCAATTAGAATAAGGATACAAAATAGAAAAAAATTGCAGAAAATATCTCTGATAAAAGTTTTATAGGCAGTTGGTAAAAATCTCTAACTTGTGAAAATCATTCCCCAATAAATAGTCAAAAGATACAAACAGTTCTTTTAAAAAGGAAGGCATGTTATTAGCTAGGTGGAACAATGGACAAAGCTCAGGGCCTAGAGTCAGGAAGACTCATCTACCTGAATTCAAATCAAGCCTCAGACACTTACCAGCTGTGTGACTCTAGGCAAGTCACTTAACCCTGTTTGCCTCCATTTACTTATCTATAAAATGAGCTGGAGAAAGAAATGGCAAACCACTTCAGGATCTTTGCCAAGGAAACCCCAAAAGGGGTCACAAAGAGTTGGACGTGACTGAAACAGCAGAACAACATATTAACCAAAAAAAATAATCTAAAATGTGTTTGAACCTGTTAGTAATCAAATAAATGCAAATTTTAAAAATTCTGACATATCACCTCTCACAGATCAAATAGACAAAGATGATTAAAGATAGAAAGAGTCAGTATTGACAAAGATACAGGCAAAGAGGCATTCTAAATAGACACAAACTTCAGGTGGAGCTATAAGCTGGTCCAAACATTTGGAAAAATAATTTGGAATTATGCAAGACATTTTCAGAAATTATTTATATCCTTTGACTCTGTGATTCCATTGCTGAGTTTATACCCTGTTGCAACAATTTGGCTAGCAACTGCTGTGGGGGTGAAAGACCAACACAAGCCCAACAACAAGAACACTGCCAGCGCAGGTTCTTTTGATCTGCTTTACTAAGGAAAGTAATGATAGAGGGTTGACAATCTTATTTCAATCCAACATACAAATATCATTCACTTAGTTCAGGGGGAAAAGCCAGCACCCTGAACTTCAGAGCAAATACAAACAAATTACAAAGATACATTGTAAACAGACCAAATACAATTCATAGTTACCAAGAAGGCATCGACATCTGGGTTCACAAGCTGCAGGGCTCTTAACTACAGCTGCCCAGAGTCTCCACATCAGCACTCCTCCATGAGTGAGAGCCCCAAGCAAATAGCTCTGTTCTCTCTTTTTATACACTCTTTAGCTGTCATCAAAAGTACTGAGGGACCAGAACTTAGGCTTCTACTACTGGCTCTGGTCTTAGCAACTCCCCTTAGGACCCTGAGGGCTTCACACCCACATAGGCTTAGCACCTAGTAGATAGGGGTTTGGGCCTGGGGCTTTGCACCTCCTAAGGCTCAATCAAAGACACTTAATTTATCATTCTAAAACAGTAAAAAAAAGTCCCAACTTAATTGATATTACATACCCTAAGGAGGTTGCTGATGTGAAAAAAAGACCTTGGAGTATGAAAATTTTCATAGCTGCATTATTTGTGATAGCAAACTTTGTGAGAATGATTAGGAGGGGCTGAATAAATTGTGGTATATTAATGTAATATTCCACAAAGTATAATTAATAAGAAAAATTCAAAGAAATATGAGAAGACATGTATGAAGGAATGCATAGTGAACAGAGACAAAAGAATATGCATAATTCTACAACTAGGAGAAAGAAAAAGCAACAGAACTCATTAGAAAGCACTGGGCAATGTTCATATTCATTTATAAAGTATACATCCTTTCTTTTAACAAGCCAAAAAACTACTAAAACATAAGCTTGCATATACTCTCATTCAGGATCACTGTTCAATGTTATTTTAGAAGTAGCTAGTTGAGAGTGCTGAGTGTGAAGTTAGAAAGACTTATCTGCCTGAGTTCAAATCTGGCCTTGTACACGTACCAGCTGTGTGGCCCTGGGCAAGTCACTTAACCCTGTTTACCTCAGTTTCCTCATCTGTAAAATGAGCTGGAGAAGGAAGCGGCAAACCACTCCAGTATCTCTGCCAAGAAAACCCCAAATGGTCATGGAGAGTCAGACATGACTGAAAATGACCAAACAACAACAGGCTGCTCAGGATAGAGTGCTAGAGCTGGAGGAAGGAAGACCTCAACCTCTGACTGCCTCGGTTTCCTCATCTATAAGATGAAGATAATAATAGCACCTATTTCAGAGGGTTGTTAGGAGGCAGCTAGGTGACACAGTGGATAGAATGCTAGGTCTAGAGTCAGGAAGATCTGAGGTCAAATCCTGCCTCATCCACTTACCAGTTGTGTGACATTGGTCAAGTCTCTTAATCTCTGTATGCCTCAGTTTCCCCATCTCTAAAATGCGGATAATGATGGCACCGATCCCCCAGAGTTGTTATGAGGATCATGTGAGATCATAACTACAAAGTGCTTAACACAGGGCCTGGCGTAATAGTAAGCATGATGTAAACATTCGTTATTATTGTCACTGAGAGGATAAAATGAAATATTTGTAAAATGTTTGCAAACCTTAAAGCACCATCTAAGTGGAAATGATGCTGATGGTCATGATGATGAGGTTTCCAGGGAATGTACATTATGGGGGTTCAGTTGTGAATCCATAGAAGGTTAGCACGATATCTCAAAACAAAAATGTTAATAAAAAGTATTTGAGAGACAGCTTTAAGCAGAGAAGTGTAAGGAACTGTCATGTAGCAGTGAGGGCCCAATTATGATTAGATAATATAAATCTGTAGTGTCCCCAGTCACCAGGATTGTATGGCTTCCTCTAGCAGCTCAGGATAGAAAAAAAGAACAGGCAGGTGGTGGGAGCAACCTAAGGTTGGCTTTCAACAGGCTATAAAACGTAGTAGCGAGGAAGGAAGGAATACAGGCAAAGAACTATACATACTTTAACTGCTAAATTATGGGGTCCAGATTATAAAGGGAGGAAAATGAAGCCAAAGCAGGGATGGGGGACTGTGAGAACAAGGGGAATGAAGAAACTGAGACTACGGTAAGGACAAAGAATAGATTTAGGAAGAGTGAGCCACAAGGACAGATAGGGTAGATGGTTATGATCTAAAGAATCTAAGATTGATCAGATCTGCAGAGGAAAAAGACACAGAGGAAAGAAGCTTGAAATCAACATAGGCCTGTTCCTTCCATGATTGTCTTTTGAGATTCTCCCTCTACAGGAGCCATTAGTTACCATAGTCCAAAAGTAGGGCACTCTAGGACCCTTAGCTGGCAAAAATATTTGCCTTTGGACTTCACATAGAATTTCTATAAATGGAACACTTTCATTTTGGGAATTACGTCCCTTAGATGTCTCTATGGCATTCTACAGTAGGGAGATGCTATCAGATACTGAGGAATAAGCACTCTCAGACCAGAAAGCTTTTAAAAGCATGAGGAAAAAATGTTCAATAAAATGCTAATGAATGAAAGTGGGTAAGAGAGGAAACTATCCAAAAGAGGAGGAGAAAGATAAGAAGGAAATGGAGGCAGCATCTAATTAATTCATGCAAGTGCTAGCATTTCTAGCTGTTGTTGTCGTCCTTTGTTTTGAAGAGAACTGATGACATCACAGGGTGATATCTTGACTCAGCAGTGAATTCGATTTAAGTGAGGCAGTTATACAAAGTTGTCAGCCTCAGTCTTTCTTCCAGTCATCAAAGTCCAATGGCAAGACAAAAGTCACAACGACTGGTGAGATCCCAGGATGCAGTGGATAACCTTGGCATCTTCAATGTCTGACCAAGTTCTAGGATCCACAGCGCCTGCTTCAGGTGACTTCATGCCCTTTGGAACAAATTGTTTTCATCTGCCCATTCTGCTGGGGGAAGTTTCCACATGCTTGACGTAGACATCCCTCTAATTCCCCGATGAGTTTGAAGCCTACCAGTTGCCCTCAACATGGTTTAACCATCTGCTGAGACAGTTTTACTGGTGTGTGGCCACTTCGTATGGTACAGCTTCTCAGATGAGAGTTGGGTAACAAGTAGACACCAAAGGTGAATGAGCAGCCCTCACACAAGTGATGTTATTCCTCCCTAAATACCCCATACACTTTCACATTCCTAGTAGGAGTGGTGGCAGTAATTACGGAGTTTTCAGTATTTGAGGGGGGAGAAGCAGCATTTTCCAGGGACCACATTTCATTGTTTTCTCACCGTTCAAGCCTTTGTCTCTATGTGACCCTAGGCAAGTCACTGAATCTGAATCTGTTTCCTCATCTGTATCTACGGAGACTGGACTAGATGACCTTTGAGGTTTTGTCCAACTCATAAATCTTTGCTGCTGTGAGACCCTTTTCCCATTCCATAGCTTGTAGTGCCATAGAAAGCAACACTGAACCAGAAAAATCACAACATACCAATAACCATATTAAATACTGCTCCAAACCACTAATAATAAGTACCAATTAAAATAACTGAGTTATTTTAGTTTATTTGTGAAGTACAAATTAAACAGCACTTCATACCCAGCAAATTGGTAAAGATAACAAAAAATGAAAACATTCAATATGGAGGGCTTGCAGAAAGACAGATAGGCTAATATATTCTCAGTAGAATTGTGAATTGGACTATACAGCCTGGAAGGCAATTTGAAATTACTTGAGAAAAATCACTAAACTCTACATTCTGTTGATTGAGATATCTCTTTGCTGGAGATATCTCCCCAAGGAGGCTAACCTTACCAAGCACTAGTTCATGCAAATCTTTCCATTTCTTTGAATTCGTCATATTCATAATCTCTTATGGCCCCAAAATATTTCAATTATATTCATATACCACGATTGGTTCAGCCATTCCCTCCATTATTGGGCACCTATTTTGTTTCCAGTTTTTGCTATAACAAAAAGGTCTGCTATGAATATTGTTATATTATGCTCCCAAGGTATTAGGAAATGTTCATACAGTTGTGCTTTCCACATCTTGGAAGTAAAAGCTGCCCATTGTGAAGTGGTTAAATGGAACTTTGGTATTAATCATTAATTACAGAGGGTATGTCCAGTATAGGCTTAAGCCAATGAAAAACAGAGAAAAGAAAGATCGTTACCACCACCACCACCACCACCACCCCCGGTACCTCAGGGTACCTGAGAACCCCAAGGGATAGCTGTAGCAGGTTTGACCCTGAGGGAGTAGGGCCAGAGAGTGGCCTGCACAAAAGAAACACCTGTGTCATTGGCTGGGTGGGAGGTGGCAGCCACATCACTGACATACACACATCTGGCAGCTCAAATTAATCCTTCTCACTGGAAGGCCATCAGGGAAGAGAATGAGAGCTCATCCACTTGTCCCTTTTGTATATGATCAGTTTCAGCTCAGCGACTCGTGAGTCATCAGTTCATCAGGCTCAGAAGCCAATGAGACGGCTCTTCATCATCACATATTAGAAACCTTGATTCATCATGTCTGACAACTGTCTGTCAAGGTGCCATGTGTTGAACTGGCAGAAAGCAACGCTTCAATGTGTTTATCAAGTAATGCTGTGTATCATACTCAATTGTTATTATTAAACTGTGATCTTCGGAAGGGCGAGGATCATATCTTATCTACGTTTTTTATCTCCCTCAACATCTGTCGCAATCCATAGCTCCTAAATAAAATGTGGTTGTTACCTCCATTACACATATGAGAAAACTGAGGCCCGGAATGGTTAAGTGCTTTGGCCTCCTCTGACTCTAAACCTAGTGTTCTTTTTAAAAGAAAAGTCCTTTATTTTGTAGTCTGGCTGTAGGTATGAATGTACACAATAAACTAGTGACACTACTGCAGTCTCTTAATTACTAAGAGTTCCCAGTATCTTAAATGACAGCAAATAATTTAATCTAAACTCATATCTTCTTCTCCTTTGTCTTTCTTGTCCTTTGCATCTGTTTCCTTTTGGTCTGACTTGGCATTGTTCTTCATGGCTTTGGCAAATGCTTCGACATCGCCCTTATTTGCTGCATCTATAGCTTCAGTTGGTAAACCAAACTGAATCATAAGTGGGCCAAGCTGTACTGAACATACTTAATGCCTGCTGAAACTGAGGAGAGATCAGTGTGTTCTGAATCTCTTCTGCACTTTGTGGAAGAGATTCTCCAGAAGGAAGGTAAGGCAGCAACTGCTCTTGGACTTCAGCATTGGCCAGAATAGGAGCCATGATCTCTGGAGTATGTACACTGGCCAAGTCAACGTCCTGCCCCAGATGGCACATTCATAGCAGCTAAAATGTTCTGAAGGTCACTCAGTTGAATGGGCTGGGTTGGGCTTGTTGCTGTGCTGGTTCCATTACCTGAACTCGGTGAAGGGCTTGGACTAGTTGCAGAGGCAATTGATTGAGCACTAGGTGCTGGTGTAGCAGGAGTGGAAGAAGAGGTGGAAGATGGGGTTACAGAAGCTGACTGGCTCTGGGAGCTTGGTGAAGAGCTGCTCATTGGAGGCCCTCCATTCCCCAGTAAGCTAGCCAGACAAGGACCTGTTGGTGCACCAAGCCCTCCAAGTCCTCCCAAGCCAGTTGGTCCAATAAGTTGCATGAGTTGGTTATTAATTGTGTTACCCAGAAGGCTCTGCAAACCACCTTCACCTCCAAGTGCTAAAAGTTCATAGGCTCCACTTCCCCTCCTGGCATAGGTGGATTATTCAAATATTCATTTACTTTCCTGAAATGTTCTTTACCCCCCAGTGTTCTTTCTACTACACACAGCTTGACAAGAAATGGCATAAAGATATTTGTAACTAGATCATTATCTTTAGAATAAGACTGTTGACTTGAGAGGGATCAATTAACTTCACCCACTTAAACAGAACCATGTACACCTAGCTATATATTGCCGAATCAGTATGAGAGGAAAGGAGAATTAATTCTTTCTCTCTTGCATTTCACATCTAAGAGCCATGATTATAATATGCCTTACACAAACATAGCAGACACTCAATTAAATCTGTTAGAATGAATTGAAGATCTCATCTGAATGAAGTATATCTCTTCCTCAGCCTTAATATATAGAATTCAGCAACTCTGTTGATCATACAAAGTAGCCATTGTCAATCATTATTGGGTTGGGCAAATTCCCATAGTGTCCATCTGCCAAGCAGAGTGTTCAAGAGCCCCAGAGCATTGTTTGTACTTCTCTAATACATCTACAAAATTCTCTTATGATTATTTGTGAACATCTAGGGCTTAGCACAGTGCCTGGCACTTAGTAGATATGTAATAAATTTTTATTGAATGAATGAATCCTCTACTCAACTGTAAACTCATAAAGATAGCACCAATTTATCTCTTTATCTACCCCAGTATTTTTTCATGTAGTACTGCTTAAGCGTTTCTTGAATTGATGGACTTGGATTGACCTTCCCCAACTTAAAACCTGCAAGTTGCCACTTAACACAGCCATAAGAAGTGATTTAGAGCCTTCTGGGACAAGCTCCAGAAAACTTGTCTAGAGAAGGTGACATGAATGAAAACTCAAGTCAACTTTTAAAAATAAATTCAGTTGGAGGAGTGGAAAGACCCCATATACTAGACCCTGTGTAGGGGAGACTAGGACTTTGGGACAGTGGTTTCCATGGCAAAAACCCTGCATGCTTCAAGGCCACTGCAGGGAGAGGTCACAGCTGAGGAGGTCAATGGAGAAGAGTTCAACTGTTTTGCTTGTTACTCTTGCTCACCAGGGGCTAGGCTGAGTTGTTTCAACACTGTTGTAAGAGTATAAGCGTTGCCAGTGATGTCTAAATTTCAATGCCCTATGGCAAAAGTCTAATGGACCTGCTCAAGTTATGGTTCTGCCATATAGACAGACCATTATGCCATAGAAAGAGGGAGAAAAGAATGGAGACAGGCAGAAAGGTGGGGGAGGGAGGAAGAGAAGGAAAGTACAAGAGAGAGAGAGCGAAGGGGGAAGGAAACAAAGAGAGAAGGGGCCAAGAAGGGAGGAGAGAGGGACTGAGACAGGGGAGGGAAAGAAGCCATTTGCAGCTAAATCTGAACCTGAACATCTCATCATTCACTCCCTTTGTAATGTATATTAATCCTTTGATTAAAATGGAAAAAAATAATGCAGTCAAACCCACTTAATATGAACTTATTTAATAGAAAATCTGCTTAATGGATTTTTCCTCTCAGTCTCCAAACCATTTGGCAAAATTACAGAACAGGCACAACTGAAATAGCCAAATACTCACTGACATCAAAGCACCTTCACAATGATTATGGAGAGGAAACTATTGTTCCCTTGCATTAAAATACTTAATATCTGGTATCATATCCTGCAAAGACAAATGCTCTTTTTTCCCCCAATTAACCATTCTTTGTCATTTCCATATTTCTGGTTCAGAAGCACAGGCTACATACAACGGTGGAATATAGACAACTGTCTCAAATTAAAGGACTGCAAGATTGCCTTCACTTTGGATGATGTCATTTTCCACTTTTACTTTTGGAAGAAGACCTGATTTACATTACTATACCAGATGGAGTCTAACAACATTTTAATCATGTTTTCCAGCAGTTCTTAATATCTATTAGGCCAGCCTTGCAAATGTTTCGAGAACTAAGCATGCCTGATAAAATGTGAATATCTTCCATCGATCTCATCTATATATAAGAGGCTTTTTCATACCTCTTAACTTCCTACCTCTCAAAACTAGGAAGGGTCTTTAGGAGGGGGAAAAATGATTACCCCTTACCAATCTTCCTTAAGCCTGTTAGCACATTTTAATTTGATCAGGCAAAAAAAAAATCTATTTTTCACTATGCAGTGGCCAAATGACAATTCCCATGTATAGTCTTGGTCAGTTTTGAACATACACCTTACCCAGAATGTCTATTTAAATGGCCAAATATATACTACTCTTCAGGGTTCTGTGTTCTAATTTCCATAGCTACCTGCCTGTCATGTATCCCTATTGATTTATTTGTTTATTTATTAAATAAACAGTTATTGGGTGCTTACTATGACCACTGTGCTAGGGCTTAGAGTGATACAAAGATGAATAAGACACCATTCTTGGCCTCAAGGAGGCCAATCTAACAAGAGAGATAAGATGTGTATGCAAATAACTTATAAGACAAGATGGGATAAGCTCCATGTATGTAGTACTGAGTATTATAGAAATTACAAAAAGGGAGAGATTTCTCACTGAAGCGATCAAGAATTTTTTTTTTGTTTGCTCAGAGGAGGTAGTATTTGAGTTGATCTTTAAAAAAAATTTATTTTATTTTTAATATGGAATAAAACAAGCATTTCTATAACATCGTATAATAACAAATATGAGTGCACATGAAGCTATAAATCTCTTATGTACAGTTTGCTGTTCCTTCTAAATATATAATAAAGTTAAAATGTAACTTTCTATTTTTTTTTTAGTTGATCTTTAAGTGACAGGTAGTATTTACAGAGGCAGGTGAATGGTTTTCCTAGTGAAGGGAATATACTGAGGAAAACATGAAGTGTAGTCAGACAATAAGGAGTAGTTTGATTTGTCTGAGGTATATAGCTCTTTTAGAGGAATGAGGGGAGATACTATTTAAAAAAAATAACTTGAGACAGACTACAGAAGACTTTGAATGTTAGGATAGGAGATTTGGATTTTGTTCAACAGATCATGGAAAAGAGGCCAAAAAAAAGAAGTTGGGTTTTGGGGTTTTTTTGTACAACAGAGTAACATGATCAGAAGTGTGAGTTGTTAGGAAGGTTAGTCTGGAAGCATTTTGTAGAATGAGTTGGAGATGGGAAGACTGTCAGGAGGCTACTGCAATAATCCAAGAATAAAACGATAAAAGCTTAAGCAGAGTGGTGTCAGTGGGATTCAAAAATAAGGAACAGATTCAAGAGATATTGTAGAAGGAAAATCTACAAATGATTTGGATTGAGAGGGTGAGGGGAGTAAGAGAAAGGGTTTAAAAATGACTCCTTTCAATCTTATATGAGTTGAAAGATATTATTAACAGAAAAAGGGGAATTTCAAAAGAGTCTGGTGGGAGTAAAATGATGTATTCTATTTTACACATGTTGAATTTGAGGCACCAGAGAGACATTAGGTAGGGGTGTCCAGTTGGAAATATGAAACTGTAGATGGAGAGGTCAGAACTAGAAGTATATATTTGGGTAATTTTTGCATAGCAGTGATAGTCAAAGGTGTGGGAAAGAAGAATGAGATCACCAGGGGACAAAATGTAGAGAAAGAAAAGGAAACTGGGACCAGATCTTTGGAAAATGCCCACATTTATTAGATGGAGTGTGGCGCGGGGGGACAATAGGAGGAGACAGAGAAGGGTCTTCTTCTCTCCAGCTCATACAGTCACCACCTACCATATTTCCCCATGTATAAGACATGCCCCTTTCCAAAAAATTTGGGATCTAAAAATTGGATGGGTCTTATACAGTAGCTGTGGATTTTTTTGCTTGCATTTCCCGCTTTTTCGCACTTTGTGCTCATTGTTTCGCATTTGTTACCAGCATATTAGGTTACATTTTGCCATGTTCTGCCCAGAAATGGCTCAGAAAAGATTTTTGTACAGTGCTGAATTCAAGTTAAAAGTGATCCAGTTTGCAAAAGTGAATGGAAATCATGCTGCTGAAAATGAGTTTGGTCCTCCTCCAACTGAGAAAACAATCCGAGACTGGCTACAGGAAGAAGAAACCCTACTGAAAATGCCATGGCAGTAGAAGGCCAGGAGAGGCAAGTCAGCAAAATGGCCTGATTTAGAGAGGGAATTGAAGATACGGATTGAAGAGCAAAGGGCAATTGGAATTCCTGTGTCCACAAAGGTGGTTCAGCATGAGGCAAGAAGAATTGCTGATGAAAAAGAAGTTACTGATTTCAAAGGAGGACACAATCCGCGCTTCAAGTTCATGAAACAGAATGGACTAAGCATGCGTACACATACCAGACTTGCCCAAAAAGATGCCTGAAAGCTATGAGCAGATGAATAAAACTTGAATTCAATAACTTTATGTAATTACATTTTTTTCAAATTTTGGGCCCCAAAATTAAGGTGCGTCTTATACATAGGAAAATACAGAAGTTCAGGTCTTTATTACCTCTCTCCTGAACTATTATAATAATTTACAAATTGGTTTCCCTGCCTCTAGTCTCTCTCATTCCAATTCATCCTCTACAAAACAGTTAAAGTGATATTCCAAAAACACAGGTGTGACCATATCATTCCCGGCTCAGGAAGCTCCCTTTATCCACTCCCTATTTCCTCTGGGATAAAATACACCCTTTGCTTTTGGGCTTTCAAAACCTTTCACAATTTGATTCCAGACTATTTTTCCAGGCTTAATATATGTTACTGTTTTTTATGAACTTGATATTCTAGCCAAACTGGCCTGATTAATGGTAATTAATTCCATTTCCTGCCACTTTCCTTGCACTGTCTGTCCCTTGTGCCTAAAATGCACTCCCTACCCAAGTCAAGTAAAGTCAACAAGCATTTATTAAGCACCTATTATATGCCAGGCAATGTGCCTAACTGTGGAGGTTCAAAGGCAAAAACTTTCTGCTCAAGAAACTCACAATCTATTTTAAGAAGACAACTTTCAAACAACTATATACAAACAAAACATACACAAGATAAATTGGAGATGTCTCAGAGAGGAGATGCTAATATCAAAAAGACCAGGGAAGCAGAAATAAGGAGGGAGAGAATTCCAGCTATGAAGGACCACCAATGAAAATGGACAAAGTGAAGAATCGGAGAGTCTTGTCCTGACAGAAAGTATATCAATGTCATTGGATTTTTAAGTGTGTGGAAAGGATGATGCATAGGAAGACTGGAAAGGTAGGAAGGGCCCAGGTAATAAAGGACTTTAAAAGGTAAGCAGGATTTTACATCTGATCTTGGAAGTATCTCTGGATCTATCAAATAAAGGAGTGATACGTTCAGATCTGTGCTTTAGGAAGACCGCTTTGATAGCTGAGTGAGAGTGGACTAGAATGGGGAGAGGCTTGAGTTAGAAAAGACAACCGCAATGCTACTGCAATAACCTAGGTGTGAGATGATGAGGGCTGGCATGAAGGTGGTGGCAGCATCATAGGAAAGAAGGTGTATCTACACCAGAGATGGTGTGAAGGTGGAATGACTCAGCAGCTAAGTAGGTATGAGATAGAAGAAGGAATGCTTGAGAATAACACCTAGGGTGCAAGCTTTCATGACTGGGAGGATAGTAATGTCCTGGACCAGGGTGGGGAGCATGCAGCCTCGAGGCTACATGTAGCCTTCTAGGTCCTTGGGTACGGCCTTTTGACTGAATCTAAGTTTTGTAGAACAAATCCTTTTATTAAGGGGATTTGTTCTGTACAGTTTGGATTCAGTCAAAGGGCTGCATTTGAGGACCTACAAGGTCACATGTGGCCTCGAGGCAGCAGGCTCCCCACCCTTGCCCTGGACAGTAATAAGGAAGCTAGGAAGAGAGAAGGGCTTGAGGATAATAATAATGACTTCAGTTTTGTGCATGTTAAATTTAAGACATATATGGGTAATAGCAATTTAGATTTGAAGATCTTTCCCACCCATTAATAGCCCATGTGACCTGCTTGTGTCACAGGAAGCCCAAGTCATGTGTGGTGGAAGAAGCTTCCTGACAGGAAAAGGAAAGTGTGTCACAGGAAATGCTCAGAGAGACAGCAGTTAAAGCTGAGGGAAAGAGAGCAGACATGTGGTGGCTGTGAGTGATTGTTGGTGGCAAGGCTGCAGCAGCGGGGTGGATGGTTCTGGGATGGAGTGGTTCTCTGCTGTGATGCTGTTTATTGAATTCTTTGCTGCTGTGATGGATTGGGCTTATTGGTTTTGGGATCTGGTTCTCTGGTGTCTGAATAAATGGTTTGCTTCTTCCACCTTCTATGTGGAGAGTCTCATACACTTTGAGATACAGAACCACCCACGCATTTTGACAATCATCATCTATATTGTGATTATCGCCTTGCTGACACAATATGAAACATCTGTGTTGAGATGTCCAATAGGCAACTGACAATGTGAAACTGGAGGTCAAGACAGCAGTTAGGATTGGATAGATTGATCTGACAATTATTCACATAGAGATGATAATTAAACCCAGGAGAAATGGTGAGATCACCAAGCAAAATAGCATAGAGGAAGGAGAGAAGAAGGCCCAGCAGAGAGCCTTAGAGGGGCACCAAAGATTAGTGGGAGTGACTTGTATGAAGATCTAACAAAGGAGACTAAGAAGGAGGGATCTAACAGGTAGGTTGAGAACCATGAGACACAAAAAGTGAGAGAGAAGAAAGTATACAGGGAACAGTAATGAGGCAGATAGGTGGTTCAGTGAATAGAGCATTGGCTTTTGAGACAGGAGGACCTGAATTCAAATCTGGCCTGAGATACTTACTAGCTATGTGACCCTGGGCAAGTCACTTAACTCCAACTACTGCCAAAAAAAAGTAATTGAGAGTGTTAGTCTGCAGAGAGGTCAAGAAGAATGAGTATTGAGAAAGGGCCATAGATTTGGCAATTTAAGTAACACTAGTAACTTTGGAGAGAGCAGTTTCAGTCAAATGATGAGGTTGGAAGTCAAACTATAGATCAGACCTGCACAACTTGGCAGTAGGTATGGGCCAAAATTAAAATAGGCTAAACTTCCAGCTGCAGATAGATTAGACTAGAAAAAGACCAATGATGGCTGGCCGCTGTGGGTCACGTGACAAACAAGAGAATGCGCAGTGGCCATCCTACATTTTTTGTGGGGCACCCTAAATCCTTGCAGCCCCCAGGCTGTATGTTGTGCAGACCTGCTATAGATAATGAATGAGAGGCAGGAAAATTTGAGGCACCAGTTTTAGATGGCCTTCTGAAGGAGTTTAACCACAAAAAAAGAGAGAAAATGGGATAACTAGAGGTGATGGACAGATCAAGTGAGAAAAGGATTTTTTGAAGATTCGGAAGAGATGGGCATAGAGAAGCAACCATTAGACAGGGAGAGATTGCAGGTTAGTAAGAGAGTGGAGATGATAGAAGGGACAATCTTCTAGAGAAGACAGAATGGAATGGAATCTCTTGCGCATGTAGAGGGGTCTGCCTTGACAAAGAGAAAGTCCACTTCCTCACCAGAGACAAGGATGAAGGAGGCAATAGCATCTAAAAAAATAATATTCACTGACTCAAGATATTGATCAACTTGAATAATTACCAAGAAACAGTTATTACTTACAAGTCCTACCTATCCCATAGGAAACACGCAGGAATTCCTCACAAACAGTGAAGTATGTTTCTGGTGAGAACAAATTTTTTGGTACCATTAACAAATGCATTTTAAATTTTAAATATTCTTTATTTCCTATTTTCTCATACTTATAATATTTCTATTTTGCATATTATATAATATACATAATGTACTGGTACAATAGTGCACATGTGTAGCCTATAAACAGATGTGTATAAATTGCAAGATTGCACTCAAAAATTTTTTACTGATGGGAAGCATAATCAAAAAGCTTGCAGAACATCGCTATGAACCATAGGAGTTAGAGACATTTAAGAGAGATAGATCAACAGACATCTAGGTGGCTCAGGAGATAGAGTTCTGGGCCTGGAGTCCACAAGACCTGAATTCAAATCCCACCTCAGACACTTACTAGCTTTGTGACCTTGGTCAAGTCACTTCATCCTGTTTGCTTCAGCTTTCGCATCCGTAAAATGAGCTAGAGAAAGAAATGGCAAACCACATCAGTGTCTTTGCCAAGAAAACCCCCCAAAAGGGGTCATAAAGAGTCAGACATAACTGAAAATGGCTAAACAACAGCAAAAGCTATTGGGGAGCATGGTATAGTGTGAAGAGTGCTGAACTCAGAGTGGGAGAAACGTGGACTTGAATCCTGCCTGAGACACCTGCACTGTGTGACCCAGATAAGTCAATTAACCTTAGAGATAGCTAGGTCACACAATGGATAGAGAATTAGGCCTGGAGTCAGGAACCCCTGAGTTCAAATTTGGCCTCATATGCTTACTAGCTGTGTGACTTTGGTCAAGGCACTTAACCTCTGTCTCACTCAGTTTCCTCAAGTGTAAAATGGGGATTCTAATAGCACCTACTTCACAGGATTGTTGTGAGGGATCAACTGAGATCAAATTTGTAAAGGACTCAGCACAGTGGCTGGCACATATTACTCACTTACTAAATGCTTATTCCTTTCCCATTCCCCTCTCCCTCTGAACCTCAGCATCTTATTCCATAAAATGGGGATAGTAATACCTGTCTTATAGGGTTGTTGTGAGGATCAGATGAGGAAATGTATGTAGAGAGCTTTCTCACCTCCAAAGTGTTATGAAATGTCAGCTTTTATTAGCAGAGTGACACAGGTAGAGCTGGAATCTAGGGCTGTTCTTGCCGATATACCATGGTAGCCTGTCTATCCAAGGTGAACACGTGTCACCACGATATCCCTCCAAACCCAGGGAATGAGCATAGCCCAAGAGTGCCCCAGCACAGTGATGAAAGAAGTGGTATAAGGGATTTTACAAGAGGCTAAAGCAAACATGAAGACAGAGATTGGGAAATTGGCCTTTGAGCTAGCAACAGTACAGGTGCCTCTACTCCACCAGCCTTGACAACACTGTGACATCCAGGCAGTTTACTTCCTGAAAGGAAAACCATCTCATACTTGTTTACTATTAAAGGAACAAGCATAGAATTTGAAAAGTGGAAAAGACTTCATCTAATTTAACTAGAACCAAAAAGAAGAAGAGCTTGAGACTGAGGAACAAAAACATGACTGCCTAGAAGTGGAACGATGCCTTATTTTTTGTTGTTCAGTCATTTTCAGCCATGTCCAACTCTTCACGGCCCCATTTGGGGTTTTCTTGGCAAACATACTAGAGTAGTTTGCTATTTCCTTCTGCAGATAATGTCTTATGCTGCTCTGCTTACCCAATCTGCACCATCATTAGTAGATACTCCTTCCCCCTAACCTCTCAAGTGCTCCAGGTTCCTGTATTTTAACACAAGACCTAGGTGTGATACACTGGAGAGTGCTAGCTCCAGAGTGCAAACATGAGTTTGAATCCTAGGTCTGCCACCTGTATGACTTTGGGAGAGTCCATTAACCTCACTGGGCTTCAGTTTCCTCTTCTATAAAATAAAGAAGTTGAATTAAATAACCTCTAAAGTCACTTCCATCTCTCAATCTATTATCAAGATGAAGGTGATCCAGCTCTAAGCGTGAATGACCTTGCTCTTCCTGCCTAAGTGTGCAGGGGGACCTAACACTGTATCAGTAAGGCAATAAACACAAGATATCAATGATAATCGTGAATATGCCTATGTATCACAAAGTATGAGAGACTCTCCATAAAAAAGGTAAAAGAAGTATAACATTTATTCAGACACCGGAAAATCGTATCCCATAAACAAATGTTCAGCTCCTACAGCCAGTTAACCCACTTTGTCATAATAGCAAGGAACCCAAAACATTCAATACACAATATCACAACCTGGAGCCTCGCCATCCCAAAACCTCTCAGATCCCCTGCTGGGGTGTTCCCCAAAACAAACTCACAGTTCGGCCTGTTTGGTTCTAACCATCACGAGGGTGGTCATTAGCAGCCATAACTGTGCTCTCTCTCTCCCTCTCAGCACCAGCCTCACTTTCTCCTCCAGAGCCATCTGGGTCCAGTGGCCAGATATCAATTGGGACAACTGGGGATGGCCTGGGAAGGAGTCTCCATTGCTCCAGACTCAGGAAGACAGAAGTTGGTGTTCCAACTCCCTGTTGTCACCAAAAACCTCATCCCAACCTTAACACTAAACCTGATATCATTTGTGAGTGGTCCAAAGTTCTGTAGGTATAGGAAGCCATTTTGCATCCACTGAGTCATAGCATCATAGATTTTGAACTGAAAGTGAAACTGATATCTAAAGAGATTGTAACTTGCCCTAGTCTGGAAAAACAACACTGGAAGTAGATTTCACTCACATTTTAGATTGTTGGTAAGGAGCTATAACTTCAACATAATGGAATATTCCATGCAGATGTTTCTGAAAAATGTGTGTTCGGTTCAATTTTTGTAACTCAAGTCACATTTTAAGTGTACTTGGAGTTTCCTTATGTATCCTGAGTCCCTCTCAATCATGAGCTACCTTAAAGCTTTCTCAAGTTGAAGGCACAATTTTAGTCACATCCACTCAAAATCACAAATGGCCAGCCTCTGTCAATGTTTCTTTTTACCAGAGGACACACAAGTTCAAAGAAAAGCCACTAAATTTAATAGCATAAGAAAAGGAAAATTCCTCACATGAACACAGGGACACACTATCCAATATGATCAGTAGGGGAGGGAATACATAGAGGGAACACACTCCATAAAGAAACAAATACTCCTAAAAATGGTATCCTGATGAAATACCTGCCTGCCTCCAATGATTCAGTTTGGGGTGCTGGGAACCCCAATAATGTGATTTAGGGTTGCTGGGAAGTCTAAAATGTCAGGGTACAAGAGGGTCTACCTGGAAAGAATTGAAGCACTCAAGCCTTCTCTCAGTCAAGATTGCCAGTCTTGACTGGAGGAAGGCTTGAGGGGGTCAGGCAATTCCCCATAATAGGGCCACCAAACTATGATGCAGTTTGGGGTTTCTAGAAACCCTGACAACATGATTTGGGGTTGCTGGAACCTTATAATTTAAGGTACGGGGCAAGTCTGCCTGGAAAGAATTCAAGCATTCAAGCCTTCTTTCAGTCAAAGTGGCAAGGTTTATTGTAACACCAATAGGAGAGGGCAAAATTCTTAGTGAATCTTCCCCTTGATGGGGGTGAGATTGACAACAATGTACAAAAAGAGACCGTGAGAAGATTTGGATGGGATTAAAGAGTAGTGAATAGTCTGGGGTGGCCCAGGTACTATTGTTAAAGGAGTTAAGTGGGTCTGAGAGCCTGAGCGAAAGGACTATGGAGTATCTAGGTGATCTGGGATGGGCCTCAGGAGAGACACCAGTGATCTGGGCTGCTGCAATGTGTGGGAAAATTCAGGGTCCAGGTCCCATCACCCCATCATTCAATGCTTGCTTCCCCCTCAGAGCCACGAGTCTCCTGCTGATCTGTTAAAACCATTGGATTGTGAATGCTTCTTCCACTGCAAACCAATGGATTCTCCTGCTGGCCTTTACTGCTTTGCAGTCTGCTGGTTCTCAATTTGTCATCAACAGGTTCTCTGCTGGGGCAGCTAGGCGGATAGAGTTAGGTTTGGAGTCAGGAAGACTCATTTTCCTGAGTTCAAATCTTGCCTCAGACTCTTACTATGTGACCCTGGGCAATATTCACTTAAACCTGTGTGCTTCAGTTTCCTCATTTGTAAACTGAGCTGGAAAAGGAAATGGCAAACCACTGTAGTATCTTTCCTAAGGAAACCCGCCACCCAAAAGGAGTCAGGAAGAGTCAGACACAAGTCAAAAAAAATGAGTAAAAAACAACTGTTCTCAGATAGTTTAAAGTAGCCTTTTCAGAGGTTTATTAGCTCTTTTAGTTAATAGCCAAACAGGCCACCTAAGCTCTTTCTAGATTCACACTCAGAGCCATAGTTAGTCAGCCAGCCAGAAAAGTCCAGAGGCATTAAGGTGGTATTTTAAACTTCTTTTCATCTGCCTCAGCAAGCAGTTTTAAATTCAGTCTACTCAGATTTAAAATGAAAATGCCTTTCAACTCTATTTACTTCACATTATGTCCTTCAATATTCCAAGAGAATCACCCTTAGCCTTCATTTAGCAAACTGGAAAAGAGAGAGTGGAGCTAGACATTACAGTTCTGCTTTCAACCTACACCTAACCCACCTCCTTCCAGACACCCATTTAAAATTTTCAATTTCTTTGCAATGTAAATGATCACTGATTGAGTTTTTTATTTGGAAACCTGGATCTTTGCCTTTAAAACTTCATAAAGTTTTGTTAATTCCCTCAAACCCTTTGGCTTAATGCAGGAAGCTATTATATACATAATATGGGCATACTATGCTATTTTCCTTAATAATAGAAACATATTTAATACTTCACAAATATGGAATGACCTGAAGACCCAAAAGAAGCTATAGATTTATTTAGTTCCTACAGTTACCATGGAGAGAAGCAATTTGAAAGAATCTCTAAATGAAGCAAATCCAAGGTTGAAAACACTTTTCTCTTGAATTAAAAAAATATATATAACACAAAGTCAGGAAGTCCCTCTCCACTGTTCCACACTTCAGATAATCTGTGGCAGACACAATTGGAGCAGGAAAATTATCCTGGGAAAAATATTTTTGTCTTGGAGCAACCTCTCCACATCCCTATGCTCTTGCTGTCAAAATCCAATTTCTGATCTTGAGTCTTCAGTCTTTCTGTCTTGTTTCCTTTATTTCCTATCTCTAACCAATCTGCTCCCTCAGTGCCAGTCAGGCCCTGGAAGTATGCCCAGACCACCTTTTGCCTTTAGTCCACAGCATCTTCTGTTGCCCGAATTAGCCTCATTTTGTCCATCTGCCAACCTATTCCTTCTCTTTCAAAACCCATCTCTGGGCATATCTCCAGTAAATCTTCTTGTGTCTAATCTCAAGGAAGTGTTGGACTAACACCTAGACTCAAGCTAATTAATTCAGTTCTTTCTCTTCTTGCTAGTTGTGTGTGTCTAAGAATGGCCAAGTCGCTTCATCCCCACATAGCAATGGATCTGTGATTTCACTAATGTAACACAGTCTTTCTTGGTTCTCCTCCTGCTTTTCTGATGACTCATTCACAGGGTCCTCTACTAGATCATCATGTATTGACACACTGTAAAATACAGCCCAGGACTCTGTCCTGGACTATCTTCTCTCTATACTCTGTCTTGTGGTGAACTCATCATCTTTCATGGTTTTAATTCATACAGATGAATCCCAGATAAATAAACACATGTGCATATATGCATGTACATAGATATGTTTGTGTGTGCATGCATTTATGCATTTGTAAAGACAGACAGACATATATCTCTAGTCCCACATCACCAACTGTCTATCATACATTTCATACTGGATATCCAATAGGCATCTCAACTTCAATGTATATAAAACAAAGCTCACTATCTTTTTCTCAAAACCCATTCCTTAAAAAAATAAAAATCAAAAACTCAAACTGCCTAGGTAGAACTGTATTTATAAGTATTTCCCATCCTCTCAAGCTAGGGACCCATTCTCCTACAAATCCGTATGGGATTCTTGTTAGAATAGAGTGGGCAAAGCATATGTCCAGGGCAATTTACAACTCTGGAACAGAAGGATTTCAATGTCCTTTCCTTCCCTAGAGGGTCTTGGGAAAGTTTGGTATGAGATGGAGCAACAGGAACTGTTGTCGAAGAAGCAACATTTGTCATTTTCATCTGTTGTTGTCTTTATCAATTTGATAGGCACTGATTGACTCCTCAGACCATGATAATTGTTATTTTCTTATTACTAGTGCTCTAAAGCATTCTTTCATATGGTTGTTGATTGCATTTATTCTTTCAAAAATTGCCTGCTCATGTCTGTTTATTCTTATACATTTGTGTCAACTCCTCATATATCTTGGATATCAGACTTTTGTCAGAGATATTTGCTGTATGATTTTTTTCACCAATTAACTGCTTCACTTCTAATTCTATTTGCATTGATTTTGTTTGTGTAAAAATTTTTCACCCTCCCATAGGGAGGAGTGAAAGCTGCTTGACTCCTACTAGGATTGCATTGTATATGTAATGATCATCTACATAAATTTTATATGTACAATAATTTCCCTTTTTATATGTCAGGTAAATGTTTGTAAGAGTTATACTTACACAAATTAAATTATTATAATAAGTACTAATGTATTTTTTCATGATTCATTACCTGAATAAAAACTGTTTATCACTGTTAAAAATTTTTTTCAATTTTATGTAATTGAAATTTTCCATTTTATCTTCTATGGTGTAACCAGAATGGACTTTGTTTTCTTTGAATGACTCAGCTTACCTCATTGAGCTTCCCTGGACACTGGGGCTTGCTCTTCTGGGGCAGGAAGCCCAGCGACCATGCCAGGAATCAGAGAACTTCCTGTGTGATGAGTCATGGGGCTGGCTGAGGGGAGGTGTGTTAACCTGGTCTACACTAGGGGGAGGGGCCAAGGGGCCAAGTCAAGAACCAATTGGCCCTGGTCATTGATGATGTCAAAAACTCTATAAGAGGGGAGAGGACAGCTTGAAGATCCTCTCTTCCTTTTCCGGTTGGAGCCAGAGACGCCTACAGCCGAAGCTAAGCTGCCAGTAGCAGAGCTGACTGGAGTGCTAAGCAAGGACTGGAGGCCAGTGGGTAATCTTCTTACCGTAGAGGGGAAGCATGTATACGATTTTGCCTTATACCATCTCGCTTCTCTGTGGCCTCCTGGTGACCCTTGTGAGGCGGACTTATTGGGCCTGGAAGCTTTTGATCAAAATATCAAAATGGGGAGGCTGGTTTGTGGGCTTGTCACTGTGGAGTGTAAATACATGCTTTAGTTCTCCTGCCTTCTGCTTAGAGAATTCCTTATATCCTGCGGTTCCGGACCTTTTAGGCATATATGAGATTCTCTTTGAAATCATAAATTCTGCCTTCCTAATATATATGGTCATGTCTATCTCCCATTTAGTTAATAATTCTTCCTCAATCCACAGTTGTGGATGATTTTTTTTTACAATGCGATCTTTTATTTTTAGGCCATGCATCAATTTGGAACTTATTATGTGTTGTTGCCTTTCTATGGCTGTCATCTCCTGGTCTTGGGCAATGGGTAAAGTGGGGGTGGTAAATGAACTGTATGAATCCAAGCAGAAATGCTGCAGGCTAGTTACACAGCCAACCATCTGTTCTGTGCTAAATGTCTCCTAAATTTCCTGAACATTATCCAGTTTTCCTGATACCTGGACTACAAGGGGAGTTGGAAGAGGCAACCACACATATCTCTTCAGATCTCTAGGAGGATCAGTGTTTATAGGCTTGCCTTCCCTCTCCTTTCCCCCTTCCCTAGGGACCAATGTTTACTCTCAGGTCTCTGGCCTTGCTCTTCTCAGGTCCCTCTAGAACTTTTTGCCTGACCATGGCAGGACTGTCTGCTCTCTTTTTTTTGGACCTTGTGGTTCAGTTATACAATAGCCTTACTTAATCAAATCATCGTTAGGAATATTTTTACTTATCAATGAGACATAATCTAGGTCTTTTTAAAAAGCACTTTGTTAAAGTCTAAGGTCTACACTTGCTAATAGCAACAATAATAATAGTTAGCACAAAGCACCTACTATGTGCCAGACACTGGACTAAGCACTTTATAAATATTATTTTATTTGAGCCTCACAACACCCCTGAGAGACAGGTAACCATTTAATACTTGATGAAACTGAGGCAAATATTAGTTAAGGGACTTGCTCAGTCTCACAGCTCATGCTGGGGTCTGAGGCCACATTCGAAGTCAGGTCTTCCTGATGGCAAGCCCGTGCTCTATCCACTGTGCTACCCGGCTGCAAATAACAAACAGAATGGATCTGCTGCTTACTATATACGCCGGGCATGCTGCTTTGCTACCCTAGGTCTAGATAACTTTGTTACTCACAGGCATCTATAAAATAATGCATTTGGAAGAGATGACTTCTAAGATCTCTTCTTGCTCTAAATCCTGGCAATGTTTGAGCCTACATTTCTAAGGCTGTTACTAGTGCCACAATCTCTCTATTTTGCTCTGTCATTCTGTATGTGTATCTCAACTACTGCTGGTTTGTTTGTACAATTAAATCAGTCTCCCTGCCCTCCCCACCTCTCCCCCCAACCCACACACAGGGGCAGATTTTAATAAGCAGATAATTCATAAGTAGGTCTAGCTCTTTAACAATGAAATAGCTCCTCTTTAGGATGTGTATTTTCTCTGACCATCAACTATTCTGGTAGCAGAATGTCTTTAGTTATGCAAGCAGTCTAATAAACACCTTCCAAATCTTTATTAGATTGGAATTCATTTTTGGGGGGGTATTGGTAACAGAAGACATGATCCAAGCCATTGTTCCTCACCCCAGCTCTGAAATGCAGCAAAGCCCAAATCCATCTTCTAGCAAGAGACATGTGTCACAAGCATGGGGGCTGCCAGGAAGGCCAGAAGGGCTGGCACTTTCGAACGCAAAGATCATCCATTTGAACCCATGTCAGCTGTTTCCTGAGCATTTCCTTTCTCTTAAAGAAAACTGAACAAGGTCACTAAGTACTCAAAGGACAGCAAAGGCAATATGGCATCCCGAGGCGCTAATACTCACCAGGAATGTTGGCGACTGCCTCCCCTAACTCACTTTTCAGACCAGGTGTCAGCAATACTAGACAACACTTAGGAAATTTAGAAAAGATATTTAGAACAGACCAGCTGGTTAGATTTCTGGTTGGCTTCATAAAGTGTTCTTCTGAGTGAAACAGACAGCAAAGTCCATTTACTGATCAAGCATGGTGTCGTTGCTTCCAAAGGGTGATTAAAAGCAAGGAAAAATAACTATGATGCCACCACTAAGCCAGACTTGCATATGTTTGCTAGGAAAAGAGAAAGAGCTGTTTATCCGTAGAAGGACTAGGACTGACCTTGACTGGGCCCACACTGAAACCATACCCAAGCAGGCCCCGCTGTGTGGAGAGGAGAGCGTAAAATAGTGCTACTTCCCAGAAAGCCCATTTGATCTTCCTTTCTCCCTGTCAAGTAGGCTCCAAACCTTGATTTCATTTTCCTTTTGTTTGTTAATTTGTTTTGTGGCCTTTTATTTTTATGTTTCTTTATAAGTCTTGGGCATTTTGCATTTTTTTCTGCATAATGAAATAAAGTATGTACAGTTATCCCATCCACATTGTGGGGGTCAGGGGTGCAGCACACACCCCCTTTCCCCGCAATCTGGAAAATCTGTGTAAAAATTTTTGGCCCTCCCTTCATACAAGAGAAGTTTGAATTTTTCTTTTTCTTTGATGGGGTATTTATAGTACCTTATTGTAAAATTTGGGTTAAGTATTTGGTCATTGTCTCTGTGTCATTTGCTAGCCTTCTAGTCATCTGCAGCTTCCTCAAAACTCTCAAAAATCCCCATTTAATTTCTTGTGCTGACCTGTGACGTACCAAAATCGCCATGGGGAAAGTGACAATGTGGAAGGGATAACTGTATTGTATTTGTATTGTTAACTCATGTACTTGCTCCGAACCTGGATCCCAATCTCCACAGGTGCTATTTCTCCTAATAGTATATAATTACCCAACCAGAAGGGACTGTTTTGGCTTTTGTATTTGTACCCCTAAATGCTTAGCACATAGTAGGAGATCAATAAATGCCTTTTCATTTATTCATTAATTCGCTTCACATGCAGTGCTTTCATCTGTTTCTTTTTTGTACTCTAAAATGATCATGTTTGACTACATGTTACATGATTGAACCTGGTCTTCACGATGTAGAAGAAGTAACTGTACTTTATTTGATATTGCTAGCTTGTGTACTTGCTCTGAATCCGGATCCCTATCAGCCACATCTGTAGACTCAAGCTGTAAATATTCTAAAATTCCCATGAAAATAGGATGATTGATTTGATATAACCTATATCAAATTACTTACTGACTTAGGGAGAGGGAAGGGGAGGAAGAGGGGGAGAAAATTGGGAACTCAAGATTTTATTACAAATGAATGTTAAAAATTGACTTCACAAGTAATTGGAAAAATAAAATACTGTTAAATAAATAAATAAATAAAAATTTAGACAATGATCATGTTTGTTGGGGATGTTTAAGTTATAATAAAAAGAAATTTTAAATTTGAAAGTTCAGGGACTGGATTTGTGCAGTTTGATCCCAGAAAGCAGGACGAGAAGCTGAGTGGAAATTGAAAGGAAGCAAATTTAGTCTTGTTGTCAGGACAAACTTTCTAACAATTGAAGCTAGCCAATAAGTGAAATGGGTTGCCTTCAGAGGTGAAGGAGTCCCCATCCTTGTAGGTCTTCACACAAAGGCTATATGACCACTTGCCAGGTATGTTACAGTGGGTATTTCTTTTCAAATTTAGGTTGTATTAGGGGTTCACTGAGCTCTATTCTGACTTTGAAATTCTGATTCTGGGAAGCTGCAGAGATTTCGAAACAATAAATAGAATTCCCTTATATGGTAATAAGATCCTACTCATTGAAGGTATCCAAGTAGGCACTGGTAGCCATCTGTCAAGGATGCTCAGAAGGGATTCCTGCATTGAGGAGGAGATTGGATTAAAATGATCTCCAAGGTCTATTCCAACTCTATGATTCAAAAACCATTTGGAAGATCCACTGTATTTTAATAGTCTGCATCCAAATATGAAAGGATGAGAGTGTTGTTAAGGCTTTTGGTTGTAGAGAATTATCCAGGGGAGTATTTATTTTCTGATGAAATAGGAACCCCCCTGTAATAGAGTCACTCAACTCCACTCCTACTTTCTAGCCAAGTTGGGGAAGAAGGTAGATCAGGTCCAGATGCAGCTGAACTCAGTTCTTCAAAGGGAGGTAGAAGGGTATGAGTATGGCAGCCTGAAGCATCTGGGAGAGAATCCCAGATTTACATCCTAACCCAAGGAGGTGTCAGAAATAAATATGTCAACTAAGCATTTCAAGAGCATGTCCACATTATGGTTCAACTCTCTTTGCCCTGGCTGGTTTTATCTGTCCAACCAAGTGGGGATCAGATTAATCAACTAGAAAAAAGATGCTTGCCATAATAACTCATGTGGTGTCTCCAGGTTTTTAAGCCAAATAGATTTGTTATTCTCAACTTTTGATGTTTTTTTTCTTTCTTTTCTGGAATCATAGGAGAAAAAAAATAAAATTCTTTCCTGGTTTCATTCATTCATTTAACAGACACATGTTTAACAAATTTTCAAAACTCAGATGATAATAGGAGTAAGTAATGACAAGAATTCACAGATACACAGCACTCTAAGGCAGCACTGTTCCAGGCACTAAAGATAATTGCTATTTTTTCAAGTTACTGTTTTTCCCCTCTTGTTCTATAAACACAGTACTATGGCCCTTCAGTAACTTCAGACTATTCTTTTTTAAGGTGGCCCTATTCCTGTTGACTCTCTTCTCCTCACCTCAAATTCTCCCTTCCTATTTGTTACCCTTTTCCCTTTTGGGTTTTGTTTATTAGTTCCTTTTTCTTTTCTGTTTTACCTAGCTGTTTACTTCTTCCGTTCCCCCACCTTTTTTTCTCTCAGTCAAGTAGATTCCCTCCTCCTCTCTGCTTCAACTAGTCCTGTTGATTACTCTTTAAAATTCCCTCTTTTGTGCCGCTTTTTCTCACCTTCTTCATCATCCTTCTTCTCTGTCTATTCTAGATCCTTAGGCTCTGGTTCGTGGCCTACCTCTATAATTATCTAGTCTCTTCCTATTTTCTGAATTCCTTGTGCAATCAAAACTTCCAAGGTATCCATTCTAGGCTCTCCTCTCTAGAAAGTTTCTGCCACTGCCTTGTAGCATTTGCCCCTCAGATTCCCTTTTTCCATTGTGCCTCTCTCTCAAAATAATTCCAATTCCTGCATCAGACAGAGAAGACACTGCCTCATGGAAGGTCCTTACACCCATGTCCTTGATTATACAGCACACTACTGATCCATACCCCCCACCTGGTTACCTTCTTTCTGTTAAAATCTCCTCCTTAGGTCCAGACCCTCCTATTCCCCTAGATACCAATTGCCCCAGGAATTCCAACTTCAACCCCCACCCCATCCAATGTAATACAAGTTATCTTTTCAAGCAATAAATCCCCCAGACCACACACAGCACAAAGTCCTTCATAGAACAACTCTCTTCACTCCCAGGAACATTTATCAGCAGAACCCTGCCTCCCACCACCAAAATAAGAACTCCTTCCTTTTCCCCCTTTTTCCGTCCTTCCCCCACCCCTCCTCACCCACTCCCCTGCAGGTTCTTCTCTTCCTGAGACCATAGAGTTCATCTTCCCTGCATAGCTACCCCTTAATTTGACACAGATGCATTGTACTCTTCTCCCTTTCCATACTCCCCTTTCCCATTTCATCTACCTTCCCATGTTGTAATGTATTTCCACAAAGAGCACAATTTGCCTGTAGGCAGGATGTCACAAAGATCTGTCCTGCCCATATGGACATACAACTGGCAAAGATAATAAAATATGGGAATAGTTAATATTAGGGGAGGGGTCTGTGAAAAGACAAGCACATAAATACCAGTGTTGGTGGAGCTATGAATTGGTCCAACTAGTCTGTAAAATAATTTGGAATTATGAAAGAGCAATTACTAAGCTATTCATAATCTTTAACCCAGCAATATACTCTGCAAGTAGGTCAAATTAAAGAAAGAAAGCTCTCATGTAGCTGCACCCTTAAAATTACTAAACTATGTATGCCCTTTGAACCAGCTATACAATTACTAGACCTGCAACCTAAAGAGACAGGAAAGAGAAAAAGGATGCATGTATACGAAAATCTTTATGGCAGCTCTTTTTGTAGTGCCAAAGAACTGGAAACTAAGGAGCTTGTTACTTGGGGAATGGCTAAACAAATAATGGTTTATGGATGCAGTACAATACATTTATAAGCCATAATTGCCATTATGAAAACAAATAAATAATAAAAATAGACGTAATTGCTGTTAGAGATAACAAAAGGGACAGTTTTAAAGAAACCTGGGAAGACTTGAAGGAAATAATGCAGAATGAAGTAAGCAGAACTGGGTGAACAATTTATATAATAACATTCTTAAAACAAACAACTGTGGCAATAAAAATTATCCAACCTACAATAAAAGAGACTGAGGCAGAGCTCTGAACTATTGGCACTTTACTAAACGGTCTAATTGTAATAGTAATAGTAATTAAGGTGGGACTTTTTGCTGTTCTTCTCTTAAGTGCCTTTAATGATTCTGGCCTTTATTTGAATGGGGCAGATAAAGTGGGATCTTTTTGTCTCGGGGTACTTCTCAGCACTGAGACAATTGGGAGTCATTGATTTCTATATGATGTGATACTGGGAATGGGGAACTGTTTCAACAATCCGGCTAGCAGCTGCTGTGGGGGTGTAAAACCAACAACAACCAGCTCACAGAACATTGCAAGCCCAGGTTCTTTTGATCTGCTTTACTAAGGAAAGCAGCATTAAGGGGTTAATAATCTTACTTTAATCCAGCATACAAATATCATTCACTTAGTTCAGGGGAAAAAGCCAACACCCTGAACTTCAGAGCAAATACAAACAAATTACAAACATCAACAGACAGACCAAATACAATTCATAGTTACCAACATCTGAGTTCAGCCAGGGAGCTCATAACAACGGCTGGCCCAAGAGCCATGAGTGCCACCACTACTGTGGGTCAGAGCTCCAGAAAAGGAAAGCCAACCCCTGGTTTTATATCTTTTTTCAGGGTCAAGGGTGAGTCACACGTGCAACTCACCCATGCGATCTAAAATCATCACAAAAAATGCGACTTAAACCCACGTGGTCTAAAAGCCTCTGATGTTACAAACATGTCTCTCAAACCCATGTAAACTAGGTTTTCCCTCGAGGCAAGGAGGTTGTCAAGAACTCCTCATCTAATCAAGCAAATAAAGGCCAAACTCTTCACGGACACTTGGTTGAATTAACTGCTAAGAGCCCATTTTGATTGCCAACACAGGAACTTTCCCACACCCAGCCTGGGTGAGATCAGGTCCTTCAGGGCTCTGAACAGCATATAATTGAGGAGAGTTTGTATTTGACTTTTGGGGGCACACTTATGGAAGGGGTGTTGACACTCTTGGCAAGCTGCAAACTGCCCCTCAGCTTTGCAACCCAGATGTTGGTGTTTCTCTGGTAACTATGAATTGTGATTTGAATCAGACAAGGTCTGTCTGTTGATGTTTATAATTTCTGTTTGTATTTGCCTTGAAGTTCAGGGGGCTAAAATAAGCAAAGTGATATACCAGCAGGGTCACAGGTTGGGCGAGACAATGAATATCTCCACTGACTAGGTGGTCATAAGATGGCCCAAAAATGACTTATTAGCAAGGGGGGGGGGAGTCACAGATTGGGTGAAGCACAGGGCATCTCCACTAAGTGGTCATAAGATGGTCACCTGCTCATGTTGGACAAGAGAAAATGGTCCAGGGGTACAAAAAAGATTTGAAAGACCTTCCATGTAGTTGGGCCACCTCCATCTCACTGGCCTTTGTCACCATGACAAGGAAAAATAAGGGTCAAGGGCCTCTGGTTAACTTTCTATGATTCAGCAACTGATCTTACAATCTGCGGCTCACAGCTATAAGGCCAAATATACAGAACTTATGATCACTACTCCTATGGAATCATACTGAACTGACTAATACCAGAGTTTGCATTGGAGTCCTCAAGGAATCAACTTTCTCACAACTTTGAAAGATTTAACAGCGCTTGATTAATTCAATGACCCACCACGATCCAAAGTGCCAGTGGTGAAGAATGCTATACATCTCCTGACAGTGAGGAGATGGATAAAAGATACAGGATGAGACATACAGTTTTTGACATAGCCAGTGTCAGAATTTCTTTTCCTTGACTATGTATATTTGTTAAAAGATTTTTTTATTTTAGCATGTAATTAAAAAAGATTCTTAAAAGATTTCTTTTTTAATCTTTTTATTACTGAAATTTAAATACACAATAAGAAAAGAAAAAACAAAATATTATAAACTTAAATATTGAAACTTAAGTACAAAATAAGAAAAGAAAAAAGCACATCATGTGCACAGCAGAAAGTAAGAAAAGATTCAAAATATGTAGGGAAAAAATTTCCACTTCAAGAAAGCCTATATTAATAAATACTACACATTGTGTTGAGAGCTGTCCATCTGTTCTTGGCTTCCTTGTTAGTTTTCTTTTGTTCTCTGCTGTGCATTTTTTACTTTATTCTTTTTCCCTCTCCCTCTCCCTGTGTCCCCAAGGCTACAATGAAGTGTGGATATATTTATATGTAGATACATGGATACACGTATGCATACATACACATATATACATACATATTTTTACATATATTTTCCCTAACGGATTCTACTTTTGATCTTTGTTTTTGTATTTGTGTGTATCTCTTATTTCCTATCTCTCCTAACTCCTCTACTTTACTTCTACCCACTACTTTGCCCACCTATTACTTAACCTACCCTCCCAAGAATCCCTCCCTTACTGCATTAGCAAGGTAATAAACACAACATTGACAATAAATGTGAATATGTCTGTGTAACTCTGTATTGCAAAATATGAGAGAATCTCCATATAGAAGGTAGAAAAAGTAAAATATTTATTCAGATACCACAGGACCAAATCCCATAACCAATAAGTCCAACCCATCCAAGCAGCAATCAACTCCCCAAACCAGTAAGCCCACTTTATCATAACCACAAGGAACTTAAAACACAATTATCACAGCATGGAGCCTTGCCATCCCACACCCTTCTGCCCCCCTGCTGGGGCCTTCCTACAAACACACTCACAGTACAGCACACATCTGCTCTTTCCCTCAGCTCTAACTGCTCTCTCAAAGCATTTCCTGTGACACACTTTCCTTTTCCTCTCAGCAAGTTCCTCTCACCACATGAGACTTGGGCTTCCTGAGACATAATCAGGTCACATGGCCTATTAGTGGGCGGGAAAGATCTTCAAATCTAAATTGTTATTACATTTAGCCCCAAGATCATTCTTATCCATTATATAGGTCAATGGGGCAATCAATAGTATTTTTGGTATCACTGGTGTCAACAGAACTTTACAACAATATAACAGTGATAACACAAAATAAGCATATAAAACCGTATCATTCCCCCCTTGAATGAATGGGGCTCAAAATCTTGGGGTAAGGGGAAAAGGTCTCATCCTTCGTAGCTTCTTCCTACTGAAATTGGATGTAGAGCTATCCCTGTCCCAAGAGGTCAAAAGCCCCATTTGAGAGGTCAGTTCTTTAGCAAGCTTGCAACCAGAACTTGGTCGACACCAGGTCCAGGGATGATACATCACAGTCATAAGGTCCAGGAGTGACACACCACAGTTGTGGACAGGTCCAGAGGTGACATCTGAACACATCAGAGGGTGACATCTGGCTTAAGCAATTAGACATCTGCAGGTGGATGGTACTAAGCCTGCAGGAAACAAATCTAGCAAACAAATTTAACAGACAAAAGCCAAAAAGAAACACGGAAACAATCATAATAGAATACATGAATCAAGGATACAATTTTATAATCATTTTTCTTGGATAAACAACAGTTATAACATTATCTTTTCCATGTGCTATAACTTCTGCGCCATTGGAACATCATATGGCTTCCATTTTACCCATACTTTGGCTCTCAATTTTATTCTGTCAGTAGAATGAAACCCTTCCATTCCTCTACTAGTTATTTTGGAAGGAGGGTGAGTTTTCACAAGGGGTATTGTTTCACAAGGAATAACAATCAATTAAACTATTCTGTCATTTTAACACTACTGTATAGGTTCTTTACCCAAATTCTGGAATGTAACAATAATTTGTCCTTGATAATTAGAATCTATCACTCCAGCCAGTACATATATTTCTTGAGCTCCTAATGCTGGTTTAGGTAATATCCATCTAAAATGATTCTTAGGGATTCTCATACATATTCCAGTAGAGATTTTTCTTATCACTTTTCTAAGCCAACCAAAAGTCCTCTAAACAATGTAAATCATATCCTTCCGAACCAGGTATTCCTGAATATGGTCATGAGACATCTTCCCTCACAGTCCAATACTCAATATTTAAGATCTTACATGTTTGCTGTTTTCTAATTTGCAGATTTGGGGTCATCATTCTGGCTAGAGGTGTACTTTCTCCTAATGGTCTAATATTCCAATTATGTAAAACAGTGAACAAATTATCTTTCCAATGTTTATATGAATTATTAGAACTTAACTTTCTTAGCTGTTCTTTCAATAATCCATTCATTCTCTCAATTAATCCAGATGCTTGTGGATAATATGGAATATGATATATCCACTCTATATTGTTTAATATGTAATATCTCTTCATTTCATTATCTTTGAAATGTGACCCATTGTCACTTTGAATCTACATTGAGTTTCCATAATATAGACTTAAAATATCTAGAGTTTTACAAGTGTTCTTCAGAGTTGTATTCTTATACAGAAAAGCCACTAGTACACCTGAATAGGTGTGAACACAAGTACATATAAATTTATATCATTTACCTTGGGGTAGTGGTCCAATATAATCTATTTGCCAAATCTGGGTTGGTACTTTTCCCCTTGCTGTTTCTACACTTACTACCTGAGGAACAATCCATTCCTTTTCCAATTGATATATATGACATTCCTCTGCTGCTTGCTTTAACAATGAATGAGAGATACTAATACTTGATCTTGTGCCCACTGGTGTGTTGCCTGGACCCCTAAATGGCCAGCTGTTTGGTGGACGCATTTTGCTAGTACCAGATCAATATATTGAGTAACAATCTTTGCTAGTCCATCAACATGTGCACTGTATTTACATTCTGGCATAGTGAGGGCCACATGAGCATCTACATGAAAAACTGACAAATTAATAACCAAAGACAAATTAGTAACCAAACCATATCCCATATATCTTTCCATAATTCTTTACCCCAAACTTGTTTACCATGAATTTCCCAATTTTGATTTTTCCACATGGGCATCCATGTAGCTAACACGTTAGCTACTGCCCACAAATCAGTGAATATATGACACTGTCCTTGTTCTGCTTTAATAGCTTGATATGCTCCCATAAGTTCAGTATATTGACTACTTTCACCTATCCCAGTACTTTCCAAAGTTCACTTAGTTCATGGGTTATAGGCTACTGCTTTCCAATGTCTTTTATGACCCAAATATTTTGCTGTCTCATCAGCAAACCATGCATGTTTGTTCTGTTCTTCAGTCAGTCCATCATATCTGTCATTCCATTTCACCAAGGTTTGTACCAACTGTTGCCTCGGTTCAGAAGGTTTGTCATTTCCATCAATGTCAATGTTTGCAATGTTTGCTCATATAGAGCAGAAACTCCACTTTTGCCTGTTTCTGATCTATTGTGAATATACCATTTCCACGTAGTTATGTTAGCCTCTTGAGATGCCGGGGTACTCACTACCCAAGACATAATTGAGATTCCAGGCCTTAATATCACTTCATGGCCCAGAGTCAGTTGTTCAGTCTCTACTAAAGTCCAATATGCAACTAACAACTGCTTTTCAAAAGGTGTATATTATAATCCAGACGAAGGTAGTTTCCTAGATCAAAATCCTAAAGGTACATTTTGGCTTTGTTGTTTTTGCCATAAACTTCAGTTTGCCTAGTCATCTTGTACAGTCACTTGTAATTCCACCAGGTCACTTTGCATAGGCCCTAAATCTAGAGCCAATTGTATAGTAGCCTTGGTTTCTTCAAAAGCTTTACTCTGTTCGAGTCCCCAATCAAACTCATATTTTTCCTGGTAATTTTACAAAATTTCAAAATCTGTTCCAAATGCAGAATGTGGTACCTCGAATCCAAATAGTCCTATGAACTTTTGGGCCTCCTTCTTATTGATAGGGATAGAAAAATCTTAAATCTTTTGTTGAGCTTCTGGGAGAATTTCTGTCACAGTCCTTTATTCCATTGTATACCCCAAAATTTTGCAGTTTGAGCTGGCCCTTGAGTCTTTGCAGGGTTAATTTCCCATCCTTTGCTTTTCATATGCTCAATTAAAAGTATCAAACTCTTCTCCACTTCTTTTACATTTTCTCTTTGTATCATGATATCATCTATGTAGTGGGTAAGCTATACACCAGGTAGCTTTAATTCATCCAAATGTTCAGCCGCAATCCTATGACAAATAGTTGGGTTATGCAGATATCCCTATGGCAAGTGTGTAAAAGTATACTGTCAGCCCTCCCAAATGAAAGCAAACTGGTCCCATTGTTTAGGGTCTATTGGGATCATAAAGATAGCATTGGGAAAATCAATAACTGCGTACCAAGTGCCATCATGTTTCTGGATCCTTTCTATTAAGGTAAGAGTATCTGGAACAACAGCATACAAGGGAGGCATTACTTTATTCAATTATCTATTATCCACTGTCATTCTGCACATCCCATCTGGCTTTCATACTGGCCAGACAGGGTTTTTCTATCGAGAGCTTGTTGGAACTAACACTCCTGCTTCAACATATTCCTTTATAGTATTGGCAATTTCATCTTGCCCACCTGGCACACGATACTGCTTCAAAGTAATTATCTTAGAAGGTTCATGTAAAGTGATTGAGTCCATTTTTACTTTTCCCACTAAAACTGTGTTAATTCCCATCTTCCTTACTGCAAATATCTCCCCTCAGGTAAATTCAGAGTCATGCCTTTCAATATATCTATTCCAATGATGTATTCAGGAATGGGTACAATGACCATGGCATATTTTTTTCTTAGGCAATTGTCCAATTTTCATCAGTTTGACTTGTCTGACTGATATTTCAGCCCCTTCTAGTCTTATAATGCTAATAGGAGTTCCATGACTGAACTTGTCAAGATGTCCACAAATCAAAGTGGCCTCCGCCCTCATGTTGATCAGTGCTCTAGTTATAGTATTTGATCCATTTTTCCAATATATAGTCAGATTAATATGGGGTCTGTAATCCCATCTGTGTGTTTCTTTAATCTGAGCTGAGGCTTGGCTTATTTCCTAGTCTCTTTGAAGGTGTGATTCACTTGGATACAAGGGTTCAATATCTGTAGGATTTGTAGGGGCAGTTCTTACTTATCTATTCTGTTTGCTATTAAGCCTCTTATCTAGGTACATTTCGTATAGCTCATTAGTTGGAATACCATCTATTCTTTCAAAATCTACCCCTGCTCTCAAAAGAACAGTAAACATTTCTTTTCTTGTCACTCTATTCTGACTTTGAATCTGATGGCTATTCATTCTTCTCTCTTGAGGAAATTTATCTTTTTCCCAGTCTCCTAAATCATTTAACTGTGACTTATCTAGCACCTCTGAAAGAGGTTGCCCTACCTTTCCAATTAGCAGAGTCAGAATTAGATGCTTATAAGCAAGAGGAGCCATCTTCACTATTAAATTTCTATGAGAGACTCCCAAGGGAGTACCATATTATGCATCTGTGTTTCCCATCATAATAGCAGTCTTCATTACCTCCTCCTTTAATTTTCTCATACAGTCCCTAAGTGAATACCAGGCCTTGTCCGCACTGAGTCACATAGAGTCGGTGAGACACTCTCTGTTACATCCTTTCGCTGCTAAAGCTAACAGACTAATCGTCCTGTTACCTCCTTGCAGATGATAGTCCCTAAAAGCTTGATGAACAAAAGGATTCTGACTAATGATTATGAATTTCATTCAGTCCACACTATCCATAGATACTCCTGCGGCCCCTTCATCAGTGATTCTTACAATTCAAGATATTAATGATTCTCCCATTCCTTATATTTCTCTTGGCTCTTGTTCGTCAAATCTCCTATTAAGTTCCGTTTTCTTCTTTTGACAAAGTCCTGGAAGTCTGAAAGTTCATTAAATATACATTTATTTTTATTCAAGATTATGCTTAGCTTTGCTGAGTACTGGGTATGACATTTTCTGCCAGAACCCCAGTTCTTTTGTCCTTTGATGAACAGTAGTCTTTTAGTGTCACCACTGCTGGGTCTTGTGTGAGTCTAATTGTGGCACCATAATATTTAAATTTTTTTCTTGCTGCTCATAATATTTTATCCTTGAGCTAGGGGTTTCTGAATTTGACTATAACATTCCTATGGATTTTACTCATAGGATCTCTTTCAGGTAATGACCAGTGGCTTTTTTTCTATTTCTACTTCCCCCTCTTGTTCCAAAGCTTTAGGACAATTTTCTTTAATTATTTCTTGTATTATGGTACCAAGATTCTTTTTTTGATCATAGCTTTCAGGGAATTCAATTAGTCTTATGTCTTCTCTTCTTGATCCATTCTCTAGATCAGTTGTTTTTCCTATAAGATGTTTCACATTCTCTTCTATTTTTTCATTCTTTATATTTTGTTTTATTATTTCTTGATCTTACACCTTCATTGGCTTCCCCTTGCCCAATTCTGATTTTCAAGGAGTTGTTTCCTTCCTTAAGATTCTCTATCTCCTTTCCTAATTGGTTGACTTTCTTTTCATAATTTTCTTGTTTTCCTTGGATTGTTCTCTCTTTTTTTTTTTTTTTTAGTTTTTCCTCACTCTCTCTCACTTGATTTTTAAAATCTTTTTTAAGTTCTTCTATGAATTATTTTTTGAGTATGTGATGATTTGACATTACTCTTTGGAGTAGAAGAGGGTATTTTTGCTTCAGTATCATCCTCTGAAGTTGAACCCTGATCTTCTTTATTCCCATAGTAACTCTCTATGGTTGGATTCTTTTTTCCTTTGCCTGTGCATTTTTTAAAATTTGTAGTAGCTTAGTTTTCATAATCACCTGTAGTTCTGAGGTATGGGAGATTGTGCCTCTTCCCTTAGATATGGAACCAAGGGATCTCCAGCCTCCTGGATGTACACATAGCCAGTGGTATCCCTGCCCCACTGCTTCTGCACTCATCTGGTGTGTGTTGGTCAGAGCACAGCTGCTCTGGTATTTCTTGTCAGCAGAGGTTCCCTTGATCTTTCCTGGCTCAGACACCTAACATTCCTCACTGTCTCAGAGGTAAAAGTTCCTGCAGCTTGGGCTGAGGTAGCCTCCCAACCCAGCTAACCTAAGGGCTTGCCTCTTCTCATTTAAATGGACCTAGAACCTAGCCTGGAGCTGTTTAGTCTTCACAGGGACCAAATCTCATCCTGGGACTTGTCTTCAGATCTTCTCCAACTGTCCCAGGAGAACCCCTACTCTAATTTATTTTTACTACTCAATATTTGCCCCGAGGCACTATTTCATCTCTTTTGTGGGGGAAAATCTTAAGAGCTTGGAATTTTCTGACCTACTCCACCATCTTCCGAGATTCCTCTCCAAAAGATTTTCTTTTTATTTTTTTATTTACATTGTGGGGTGGGAGGGAAAAATAAATGCTTATTAACAGAAAATTTAATTTTAAAAAACAAAATAAATCATTAATTAAAAAAAGATTTACTCTATACTAAAATATCTGTAATCATATTTCTTCTTATTTCAAAATACAAAAAAGAAAAAAGGTGCCTTCTGATTGAGGAATGGCTGTACAAGTTTGGCATATGAATGTAACAGAACATTCTTGTGACAAAAGAAATAATTAATGCAAATCAGGGAAATTTAGGAAAATTAGTATGGAACGATGCAAAGAGAAAAAAGTAAAATTAAGAAAATAACAAATACAATGACACAACATGAATGAAAAAAAACACTTAAAAACAGCCCAACTCTGATTAATTGTAGTGACCAATTCTGATCCCTGAAACACACTTTCATCCTCTTGATAGAGAAGTGATAGACTATAGACGTAGTATGCAGCATCTGTTGTCTGACGTAGATGATAGATTGGTCTGTGGAAAAGTAACAGTGATGTAAAAAAGGAAAAATCAAAAATACTTTAAAATTTAGAAATAAGTCACTACATATGGCAAGGACAAAACAAATCATAAAAACGAAATTGTGTCTTCATAGATAGGTAATAGCTAACAGATAAAATAGTGATTTCAGAATCAACTGTTCAGAGGCAGCCAGTTCATCAGTTTCAGAATATGTCAATGTAAACACCAAACTAGGAGAAGGATAAAGAGAAAATACACATGTGATTACATCAGCTCCAAGACGAACTATTCAAATAACGCAAGGGAAGGATTTGAACTCAGGTTTTCCTGACTCCAAGTCTAGTATTCTATCCACTGCATTGCCTATCTGCCTCTATACCAAAACAGAAGAAAGTTTAAAGATGAAAGAAAATACTATATATAATTACAGTACAACTCCAATCAAATCTACTCAAATAAAATATTTATGGCCAAAGAATGATTAATAGGTAAAGGTAAATACATTATTGTCAATTATGACTGTTTCCTACAAAAATTTAACCAATGGAAAGCAGTCACCACAACAAGGAGGAGAAAAGTCTTTAATCCACCTTAGCCAGCAAATTAGCATTCAAGGGTAACATCAGATTAGAGAATCAGTTTTCAAATTTGGGGGTCTCAGGACCAGTTTGCACTCTTAAAAATTATTGAGGACTTTATGTGGGTTATGTAGGTCAATATTCACCATATTATAAATTAAAATGTATTTTTTTTAGACAATAAGGGTTATGTGACTTGCACAGGGTCACACAGCTAGTAAGTGTCTAAGGACAGATTTAAACTCAAATCATCCTGACTCCATGACTGATTGCTCTACCCACTGTGCAATCTAGCTGCCCCTAAAATGTATTTTTAAAAATATTCATTTGAAATAATTCCTTATATGTCAATATAAATGACATTTTATTTAAAATATTTACTATTTTTTTAAATAACTATATTTTCCAAAACAAAAATTAGTGAGAAGAGTGGCATTGTTTGAAATACTTTTGCAAATCTCTTTAATGTCCGGCTTTCAAAAAAAGCATGAGTAGATTGTAACTGGCACAATTTGAGAGACTACTCATATAACTAAGGTCCTAGATCCATTGACATATTGAACGTATGTAACACCACAATCTCAGAAGAACTAAAATGACTAATATCACATAGGGCAATTGAACATTGTGTGTTAAATGTAAGTAAGCTAAAACTTGTTACCAGAAATGACTGGTATGAAGGAAGTAGGGTCCAAGACATTCTTGAGAACAACCATAAAGGAGGGCAGTTGTTCACATATAGAGGCTATGAGACAAAGCCGATGGACAGTACAGCTATTGAAGAAGGAAAAAACACACAAAGAAGGTACTTAGGGCTTTAGATGAGTAACTCTACAGACAGAAAACATGAATGACTGAACTGAACTAATGTGGAATCAGTAGGATAATTTCTATGATAACAACAAACAACTTTGAAAGACTTAAGAACTCTGACCAGTGCAAAAACCAACAATTCCACAAGACTGATGATTAAGCAACCTGAAAGAGAGAGGGCTGCTAGACTCAAAAGTACAGAATGAGTGTGCATTTTTGGATGTGACCAATGAAGGAATTTGTTTTGTTCAACTATGCATATTTGTTGCAAGCATTTTTGGGGGTTGTTGTTTTTCCATTGGGAAGGGAATGAAAGAGAAGGGATAAAAATTTTTATTAAATTTTAAAAATATTCTGTGGAGGATTTACAGAATGCAGTGGACACAAAATAATTAGTACAGAATAAGAACGAGTGGAGAGGACACATTCTATGAAAATGGAGGGAAGTAATAGTACCCACATATATGTCATCATGGATAATGTGATCTCGATAAGAGATATATATTTTTTTAAGATTTTTTTATTTAATATATTTAGTTTTCAGCGTTGATTTTCACAAGAGTTTGAATTACAAATTTTCTCCCCATTTCTACCCTCCCCCACACTCCAAGATGGCATATATTCTGGTTGGCCTGTTCCCCAGTCAGCCCTCCCTTCTGTCACCCCACTCCCCTCCCATCCCCTTATCCCTTTCTTTCTTGTAGGGCAAGATAAATTTCTACGCCCCATTGCCTGTGTATCTTATTTTCTAGTTGCATGCAAAAACTTTTTTTTGGTTTTTGGACATCTGTTTTTAAAACTTTGAGTTCCAAATTCTCTCCCCTCTTCCCTTCCCACCCACCCTCCCTAAGACATCAAGCAATTCAACATAGGCCACATGCATAACATTATGTATAACCTTTCAACAATACTCATGTTGTGAAAGACTAACTATATTTTGCTCCTTCCTAACCTATCCCCCTTTATTGAATTTTCTCCCTTGACCCTGTCCCCTTTCGAAAGTGTTTGTTTTTGATTACCTCCACCCCCATCTTCCCTCCCTTCTATCATCCCCCCTTTTTTTAATCTTCTTCTTCCTCCTTTTTTCCTGTGGGGTAAGATACCCAATTGAGTATGTATGGTATTCCCTCCTCAGGTCAAATCTGATAAGAGCAAAATTCACTCATTCCCCCTCACCTGACTTCTCTTCCCTTCCTACAGAACTGCTTTTTCTTGCCACTTTTATGTGAGATAATTTACCCCTATCTCCCTGTCTCAATATATTCCTCTCTCACACATTAATTTTACTTCTTTTAGATATCTTCCCTTCATCTTCAACTCACCCTGTGCCCGTTCTCTCTCTCTGTCTGTCTCTCTCTCTGTCTCTGTCTCCTCTCTCTCTCTCTCTCTCTCTCTCTCTCTCTCTCTCTCTATATATATATATATATATATATATATATATAATGTATGTATATATATATACACATACATATATACACACTCACATATACATATATATACATAAACATATATATATGCATATTCCCTTCAGCTACCCTAATACTGAGGTCTCATGAATCATACACATCATCTTTCCATGTAGGAATGTAAACAAAACAGTTCAACCTTAGTAAGTCCCTTGCAATTTCTTTTTCTTGATTACCTTTTCATGCTTCTCTTGATTCTTGTGTTTGAAAGTCAAATTTTCTATTCAGCTCTGGTCTTTTCACTGAGAAACCTTGAAAGTCCTCTATTTCATTGAAAATCCATATTTTGCCTTGGAACATGATACTCAGTTTTGCTGGGTAGGTGATTCTTGGTTTTAATCCTAGTTCCATTGACCTCCAGAATATCACATTCCAAGCCCTTCGATCTCTTAATGTAGAAGCTGCTAGATCTTGTATTATTCTGATTGTGTTTCCACAATACTCAAATTGTTTCTGGCTGCTTGCAGTATTTTCTCCTTGATCTGGGAGCTCTGGAATTTGGTGACAATATTCCTAGGAGATTTCTTTTTGGGATCTATTTGAGGAGGCGATCGGTGGATTCTTTCAATTTCTATTTTGCCCTGTGGCTCTAGAATCTCAGGACAGTTCTCCTTGATAATTTCTTGAAAGATGATATCTAGGCTCTTTTTTTGATCATGGCTTCCAGGTAGTCCAATAATTTTCGAATTATCTGTCTTGGATCTGTTCTCCAGGTCAGTGGTTTTTCTAATGAGATATTTCACATTGTCTTCCATTTTTTCATTCCTTTGGTTCTGTTTGATAATATCTTGATTTCTCATACAGTCACTAGCTTCCATTTGCTCCAATCTAATTTTTAAGGTAGTATTTTCTTCAGTAGTCTTTCGGACCTCCTTTTCCATTTGGCTAATTCTGCCTTTCAAGGCATTCTTCTCCTCATTGGCTTTTTGGAGCTCTTTTGCCATTTGAGTTAGTCTATTTTTTAAGGTGTTGTTTTCTTCAGTGTATTTTTCAGTATTTTTTTGGGTCTCCTTTAGCAAGTCATTGACTTGTTTTTCATGGTTTTCTTGCATCCTTCTCATTTCTCTTCCAATTTTTCCTCTACTTCTCTAACTTGCTTTTCCAAATCCTTTTTGAGCTCTTCCATGGCCTGAGACCAGGTCATGTTTTTCTTGGAGGCTTTTGGTGTAGGCTCTTTGACTTTGTTGACTTCTTCTGGCTGTGTGTTTTGTTCGTCTTTGTCACCAGAGAAAGATTCCAAAGTCTGAGACTGAATCTGGGTGTGTTTTCACTGCCTGGCCATATTCCCAACCTACTAACTTGACCCTTGAGTTTTTCGGCCAGGTATGACTGCTTGTAGACTAGAGAGTTCTGTGTTCCAAGCTTGGGGGGATGCACCAGCTCTACCACACCAGCACTCCTCCTTCCCCAAGAACCCCCAACCTGGACTGGACTTAGATCTTCAGCAGGCTCTTCACTCCTGCTCCAATCTGCCACCCAATTCCCCCCTCTAGGTGGGCCTGAGGCCAGAAGCAACTGCAGCTGTAGCTCTGTAGCTGCCCCACCTCCGCTGCCCCCGGGGCAGTAGCCGAACTGCAAACCCCTTCCACTCCCACAGCTTTTCCCACTAACCTTCTCTGTCCTTGGTGTTTGTGGGTTGAGAAGTCTGGTAACTGCTGCAGCTCACTGATTCAGGGTGCTAGGGCATGCTCCGCCCGACTCCTGGTCTGGTTGGTCCGCACCACCCACGCTGGGGTAGACCTTACCCAGAGACCATCCAGGCTGTCCCGGGCTGGAGCCCTGCTTCCCTCTGTTCTTTTGTGGGTTCTGCAGTTCTAGAATTGGTTCAGAGCCATTTTTGATAGGTTTTTGGAGGGACTTGGTGGGGAGCTCATGCTAGCCCCTGCTTTTCAGCCGCCATCTTGGCTCCACCCAATGAGATATATTTTTAATAGTAGATCATTCCTAGGTCCCTGAAATCATATCTCACAGAAAACTGACCAGACTACCTTCTCCACTTAGAATAGGAAAGGCCTTCTATGAAAGGTATTAGCAGCCAAAATGGAAATGTCTTACCACTTGGGAGTGGGGAGAGGGACTTATATTAAGTAACTAGGTTTGTTTTTTAGTTAGGATCACAGATTTAGAGCCAAAAGTGACCTCAGAGGCCATCCAACCTAACCCTCCCATTTTATAGAATAAGAAATTAAGGCCCGGGGAAGTTAAATGAGTTGCCCAGAGTGTCATATAGGAAATAAATGGCAGAGCCAGGTTTCAGACCCCATTCTTCTCACTTTAAATCTAGCACTTTTCAATGCCTACCTTAAAGCATTTGCACTTCTAGTCTCAGAGAAGAATCTTTATAAGTAGAATTTAACCACTGGGATCCAGATGGTAGAGGAAAAGACAGGCTGGCCTGGTTATTTTATCATGTCTTGGGTCACTGACAGCTTTGGATTATCATGTTTACATTATGATGAATCAGTAAACTTCTTCCTTTTACCTTCCTTTTAATCAGACAGTTTCTCTCCTGTGTATAGTTACTTCTACCGAGAATGGTGGAATCAGAGACTAATGTCTCCCTAAATCCCTAAGGAAGATATTTATAATATTGAAAAACTGGAAACAACTCCAATGGCTCACAATAGGGAGGGGAATAGCTAAGCAAATGGTTATATAGTAGCATGATTGAATATTATAGAGCTATCAAAATGAGAAATGTATGGCCTCTGCCAATAAGTGAAAAGATATATACTGTATGAAACTGAAACTCAAAAATGAACTTAAAGAAACAACCAGAGCACAAAATTGTAGGTATACACAATTTACAGCTCCCTGTCTAAGATGTACTTTAAACTACACATAGACACACACACATACACACACACACACACACATTGACAGAAGAAAATTGGTAATGATTTAAGTGCATTTTGATAGCAGAGGGTTGTTTGTTTTGTGGGGGAGGGGAGCTGGACAAGTTATTTGAAAGGCCACATAACATAGTGAATAAAGAACTAGAATTGGAATCAGAAAGACTTGAATTCTAATTCTACCTCAGTCACTTATTAGCTGTGTGACCTTAGGCAAGTCCTTTAATTTCTCTGTGCCTCATTTGTCTCACCTATAAAATGAGAGGGTTGGGTTTGGTGTCCCCTAAGATTTCACCAGATTTCACCAAAAGTCTAAACCTGTGATTCTGTGTTTCCATGACTTTGGACAATGCTCCAGTCATGAATTCTCTTCTTGCTATGTACTCTTGACTGTATTCCCAATGAGATTCTCTTTCTGCTTTTTTGAAATTGGACACTGAGGTCTGATGCAAACTTATTATTCAAGCCTATGTTTTTATTCCCCTATAATCACTCTCCTCCCTGAAAAAACAACAACTGTGGGTCCCATCTGCCAGCAGCTTTAACAAGAGAAAATCAAGGTTGTTCACAAACACACACCCCAGTTCTATAGCCATATTATAAGAACCTGAAGTCAAGCTTCATTCTCGATCCCAAAGGTTTCAAGCCAAAAATCAAGGTTAAAGGAAGTCCCAGTCTTCATATGGGGATTTCAGTCACATAATTCAAAAGTACTCATTCAGAGGAGAGATGGATATGGCAGCAAGCCAAGGTTGGACCCATTATCAGGCTCAGCCAAGCACCCTCTGAAACACCCTTTAGACCCTGCCTATATCCCACTCCAGCCCTTTCCACCCTTCCACTGTGCCCTATGGAATTCTTGTTCCCTAATGAACAAACTTCCTATCATCCTAGACCTCTTATTCTCATACTTCTTCCATCTACTAGCCTTCATTGAGATCTGGCCCTTCCCTGAAGATACTGCAATCCTACCATTTTCTCTAGCACGTGTTGTTTCTTCCAAGCACCCTGGTCCTGGAGGGGAAGTCAGAATACTCCTTGATCCTCACTACTATTTCGGATTCTCCCTCACCAACATCTCTCCTTTAAAGTACATTCTGTCAGAATTCCCCTCTCTACCCCCCATCCCCTCACACACACCCTCACCCCATCCACCCCCCACCATTCCAAATCACAGAGGGATGGTTACACTGGCTCTCACCATTACCCACAGAGATACAACTTCCTTAATTAGAAACTCTGACATTTTCCTTCCATCCTAAAATTTCACTATATCTTGTTTCTCCTAAACCTGTTCTTCTCCTTCATTATGACTTCTGATCCCTCATGCACACCTGAGGACTGCTGCTATGAATAATTTTAAGGATCTAATCACATAGTATAATGAACTCTCTATTTATTCAGAGCTAAACATTGTTCAATAAACTAAATCATAACATATCATATATATATATATATAAATAATCTTTTAACACTCAGTATGTCATATGACACATGGCATATATCATTGTATTCAGTAGCATTCCCCAAAATACTTGTTTACACAAGCAGGGGGTCCCACATCAGGGTATTTCCTAGCACAACATATCATCCTTAAGGGGTAGCAGAAAATACAAACACCATTTACCCCTAGGTCACAGTAAGTTACAATCTCTTCAGTCAATACAGAATGTCCAAGTAAAGTCCTCTTTTATCTTGACTTGAGACTGACTTTCAAACCCCATGGTTCCTCCTGCGTGGGGTGACCCACTCCCAGCTCTTGCCTGGGTTCACACACAGGCAGCTCTCTGCTCCTGCTCCTTGTCTCAGCTAACAAGGACTGTGCCACTCCAAGTTCTTCTTGTTCCTGCCTGACAGCAGGCTCCAGGGGCTCCTGCTTGCAGCTTCTGTTTCTAGGACAGCAAAGCTTAACAGAGTCACAACAATATTTACACACATTACCAGCACCATTGTCTCAATTTACTCATAAAGACCAACAGACAGGGCCTCTGTCTGAGAAACTAACACAGACCAACAGACAGGACATTTGTCTGAGAAATAAACACAGACTAACAGACAGGACTTCTGTTTGAGAAATTAACACAGACCAACAGACAGGACATTTGTCTGAAAAATTAGCACAGACCAACAGACAGGACTTCTGTCTGAGAAATTAACATAGACCAACAGAGTGCCAGCATCACAAACATTCTTTCTGTTAGGCCTCCCCATAAGCAAATTTCCCTAGCCTGCTCGCACTTGCTTCTCTCTCTCAGCTCTGCTTTTCTCTTTACCCACCCTCCCTCCAAGCAATCCAATATATACTGTATCCAATCAAAGACTCTTGATTCAAACACTTGGTTCAATCAAAGACAAGACTCAGTCAAGGGCACTTGATTGGCTTAGTGCTGAGATGCTTGGAGGTCAGCACTTAATTGGGTTAATGGTTAATTAATTAAATTAACCTTACATTAAGCACTTAATGTGTTACAGAAACTTAACTCTAAAAGAAAAAACAGCAAAAAAATCCCCCATTGCTTGCCTCAGTATTTTTTCAGGCCATTATCCTTATCTGATTTTACCTTCTTCCATTTCCAATCTCAGTCTTATGGTTAGTCATTTCAACTCTACAGAGTACTTGCCCCCTTTGTCTAGTCACTACTTCTCTTTTACCAAATTTCAACCTGAATTATTTCCACTATCTTGCCTCTTCTTTCCCTATGCACAAGCTACTGCGCTGTTCTAGAGAAAGTCTCAGAACTCTACTGACTACATTACACATTTCTTTTATCCAGTATCAACTGGGCCCTCACTGTAGCAAGGCAGTCTTTTTATCCTCCCTAATTGATGCCCTATCTCACTCCCGACAAAAGCTATTGAAAAGCTTTTCTTCTCTCCTCAAGCCTTCCACACTATCCTCTTCCCCTGCTTTCTGTAGAAGATCCGGCTTCTTACTTTATTGGGGGGGGGGAAAGGGGGAGTGCTATTCAATGTGATCTCCCTCTTCTCTTTTTTTACTTTAAATCTCTTTGATGTATTCACTCTGTCTTCCTTTCACCCAGTCTCTGAAAAAGGTAACCCTTCTACTTGCAAAGGCAAACCCTTGTACATATGCACTTGCTTCCACCCCTTCCCATCTTCTCCAGCGGTTTGTATCCTCAATCATCTGTCTTTTCTCTCAGATCTTTAACTTCGATCTATCTACTGGTTCTTTCCCTGCTATCTTCAAACACACCCAAATCTCCTCCATACTTAAAAAAAATCTACTACACCCTATGATCTCCTCACATTATCATCCCTCATCCTCCTCTCTTTCTCAACCAACACTTTTGAGGAAGGACAGAGTGAAAGGAGAGAGAGAATACAGGGAGGAAATAGGATGAGGGAAATAAAGTTAGCAATCTCTGCCTTGGCTTCTCCTCTCCTCTCTCTCACTACACGAACCATTACAACCAGGCTTCCCACTCCATCACTCAACTGAAACTGGTCTCTCCAAAGTTACCTATCATCCCTTAATTGCCATATCTAGTCAATCAAACCTATTGTTTTTACATTACCTTCACTCCCAAATATATTTCAGGTTAAGTGACTCAATCAACATCACACAGATAGCAGAGGCAGAGCTAAGATCCAAACAATTCAACAAAATTAAGCAATGCATTCTTATACTATGAGCTACATATCTTTCTGTAACCCTAAAGTAGCTCTTTGTATGTGATAAACTTCAGGACTGGCTGTCTTTTTGATGAGGATTGTCTGTCTTTTTGATGCTTCCCTCCCTCCTCCATATTTCTGAAGCAGCTTTGTGGAGTATTTGACGATTGGATGAATAGAATGCTCTCAAAGTTCTCACATTAAATTCCCAGCTGGTTTATCTTGATTTGAAAAGTATGAATTATGGAAGAATTTATTTTTTGTACTTGGCAGGTTTGGTTCTTGCCCACTAGTTTCTTCAAAATGGATGTCTCTCTATAAACTTTTACTTCTGATGCTTTACACACTCAGTTGTGCATAGAAATCTATCTTACCCTACAGGATGTAGGAGGGGAAGAGGATAAGACAAGTCGAGGTAGTGCTCATAGAAGGGAGGGCAGATTGGGGTGGGGGCAGGCAGTAATTAGAAGCAAAACACTTTTGAAGAGGGACAAGATGAAAGGAGAGAGAGAATAAAATAATGAGGGAGGAGGGGGAATAGGATGAGGGAAATAAAGTTGGCAATCATAACTGTGAAAAAAATTTTGAAGCAAGTTTCTCTGATAAAAGCACCATATCTCAAATATATAGAGAAATGAGTCAAATTTGTGGGAATAAGAACCATTCCCCAATTAATAAAATAAAAAGCTAGTTTTTACATTTCAAAACTGTTTATAGACATGTGAGAAAATGCTCTAAATCACTATTTTTTAAAATTTTATTTTATTTATTTATTATATCTAGTTTTCAGCAGTGATTTTCACAAGAGTTTGAATTGCAAATTTTCTCCCCATTTCTACCATCCCCCCCACTCCAAGATGGTATATATTCTGGTTGCCCCGTTCCTCAGTTGGCCCTCTCTTCTGCCTCCCATCCTCTTTTCCCTTCCTTTCTTGTAGGGCAAGATAAATTTCTATACCCCATTGCCTGTGTATCTTATTTCCTAGCTGCATGCAAAAACTTCTCTTTTTTGTTTTTGAGCATCTGTTTTTAAAACTTTGAGTTCCAAATTCTCTCCCCTCTTTGCTCCCCACCCACCCCCTCTAAGAAGGCAGGCAATTCAACATAGGCCACATGCATATCATTATGTAAAACCCTTCCACAATACTCATGTTGTGAAAGACTAACTATATTTTGCTCATCCCTAACCTCTCCCCCTTTATTGAATTTTCTCCCTTGACCCTGTCCCTTTTTGAAAGTGTTTGTTTTTGATTACCTTCTCCCTCTATCCGCCCTCCCTTCTATCATCCCCCCTTTTTTATCTTCTTCCTCCTTCTTTCCTGTGGAGTAAGATACCCAATTGAGTGTGTATGATATTCCCTCCTCAGGGCAAATCCGATGACAGCAAGATTCACTCATTCCCCCTCACCTGCCCCCTCTTCCCTTCCTACAGAACTGCTTTTTCTTGCCACTTTTATTTGAGATAATTTACCCCATTCTATCTCTCCCTATCTCCCTCTCTCAATATACTCCTCTCTCATCCCTTAATTTGATTTTATTTTTTTTAGATATCATCCCTTCATATTCAACTCACCCTGTGCCCTCTGTCTCTGTCTCTGTCTCTCTCTCTCTCTCTCTCTCTCTCTCTCTCTCTCTCTCTATATATATATATATATATATATATATACATACATACATACATATATGTATATATACACACACACATATACATATATACATACATACACACACATGCACATATATACATACATACACATATATATATATATGCATATTCCCTTCAGCTACCCTAATACTGAGGTCTCATGAATCATACACATCCTCTTTCCAAGTAAGAATGTAAACAAAACAGTTCAACTTAGTAAGTCCCTTGTGATTTCTCTTTCTTGTTTACCTTTTCATGCTTCTCTTGATTCTTGTGTTTGAAAGTCAAATTTTCTGTTTAGCTCTGGTCTTTTCACTGAGAAACCTTGAAAGTCCTCTATTTTACTGAAAATCCATATTTTGCCTTGGAGCATGATACTCAGTTTTGCTGGGTAGGTGATTTTTGGTTTTAATCCTAGTTCCATTGACCTCCAGAATATCATATTACAAGCCCTTCGATTTCTTAATGTAGAAGCTGCTAGATCTTGTGTTATTCTGATCATGTTTCCACAATACTCAAATTGTTTCTTTCTGGCTGCTTGCAGGATTTTCTCCTTGATCTGGGAGCTCTGGAATTTGGCAACAATATTCCTAGGAGTTTTCTTTTGGGGATCTTTTTGAGGAGGTGATCTGTGGATTCTTTCAATTTCTATTTTGCCCTCTGCTTCTAGAATAGCAGGGCAGTTCTCCTTGATAATTTCTTGAAAAATGATATCTAGGCTCTTTTTTTGATCATGGCTTTCAGGTAGTCCAATAATTTTCAAATTATCTCTCCTGGATCTATCTTCGAGGTCACTGGTTTTTCCAATGAGATATTTCACATTGTTTTCCACTTTTTCATTCCTTTTGTTCTGTTTGATAATATCTTGATTTCTCATAAAGTCCCTAGCTTCCACTTACTCCAATCTAATTTTTAAGGTAGTATTTTCTTCAGTAGTCTTTCGGACCTCCTTTTCCATTTGGCTAATTCTGCCTTTCAAGGCTTTCTTCTCCTCGTTGACTTTTTGGAGCTCTTTTGCCATTTGAGGTAGTCTATTTTTTTTAAGGTGGTGTTTTTTTCAGTATTTTTTTTCAGTATTTTTTGATTCTCCTTTAGCAGGTCATTGACTTGTTTTTCATGGTTATCTTGCATCCTTCTCATTTCTCTTCCAATTTTTCCCCTACTTCTCTAACTTGCTTTTCTAAATCCTTTTTGAGCTCTTCCATGGCCTGAGACCAGGTCATGTTTTTCTTGGATGCTTTCGATGTAGGCTCTTTGACTTTGTTGACTTCTTCTGGCTGTATGTTTTGGTCTTCTTTGTCACCAAAGAAAAATTCCAAAGTCTAAGACTGAATCTGAGTGGGTTTTCGCTGCCTGGCCATGTTCCCAGCCAACTTACTTGACCCTTGAGATTTTTGTCAGGGTATGACTGCTTGTAGAGTAAAGAGTACTTTGTTCCAAGTTTGAGGGGATGCACTGTTGTTTTTTCAGAGCTATTTCTATACAGCCAGCTCTGCCACACTAGCACTCCTCCTTCCCCAAGAACCACCAACCTGGACCTGACTCAGATCTTCAGCAGGCTCTGCACTCCAGCTCTGATCTGCCACTTAATTCCTCTCACCAGGTAGGCCTGGGGCCAGAAGCAACTGCAGTTGTAGTTCTGTAGTTGCATCACCCCTGCTGTCCCCCAGGGCAGTGGCTGAACCAAGAACTCCTTTCACTCTGTCCCCACAGCTTTTCCCACTAACCTTCTCTGTTGTCTTTGGTGTTTGTGGGTTGAAAAGTCTGGTAAATGTCACAGCTCACTGATTCAGGGTGCTAGGGCCTGTTCTGCCTGGCTCCTGATCTGGTTGGTCCTGCTGCTGCCCACTCTGGGCTCTGGTCCTTTCCACTCCCAGCTCTGTGCTATAGACCTTACCCCACAACCATCCAGGCTGTCCTGGGCTGGAGCCCTGCTTCCTGCTGCTATTTCACGGGTTCTGCAGTTCTAGAATTTGTTCAGAGCCATTTTTATAGGTTTTTGGAAGGACCTGGCAGGGAGCTCACGCAAGTCCCTGCTATCCAGCCACCATCTTCTCTAAATCACTATTGATTAGAGACATGCAAGTTAAAACAATCTGAAGTACTACCTTTCACCCATCAGGTTGGATAACAGGATAGAAAACGAAAATGACAAATGTTGGAAAATTGAGACACTAATGCATTGTTGATGGAGTTGTGAACTGTTTCAACCATTATGTAGAGCAATCAGGAACTATGCCCAAAGGCCTATAAAACCATGCATATCCTTTGACCTAGTAATACCATTACTAGATATGTATCCCAAAAGAGATTTTAAAAAAAAGAAAAAGGACCCATATATACAAAAATATTTATAACAGCTTTTTCCTGATGGCAATTTGAAAATTGAGGGGATACCCATCGATTGGGGAATGGCTAAATAAGTTGTGGTATATGATTGTGATGGAATACTATTGTGCTATAAGAAATGATGAGCAGGATGCTCTCAGAAAAACCTAGAAAGACTTACATTAACTGACGCAAAGTGAAATGTAACGGGTACAAAGTAATTGCAATATTGTAGGATGATCAGCTATGAATGATGTAGATATTCTCACCATACAACAATCCATAACAACTCTGAAGGACTTAGGACGAAAAATGCTACCCATCCCCAGGTAGTGTGTGAGTACAGGCTGAAGCAACTTTGGGGTTTTTTTTAACTTTCTTTACTTTTATTGAGTTTTTAATCTATGTTTTCTTTCACAACATGACTATCATGGATATGCTTTTCATGACTACACATATATAACCTATATGGAATTGCTTGCCTTCTCAATGAGGGGGAGTGGGGAGGGAGGAAAGAAGAGAATTTGGAACTCAAAGTTTTAAAAACGAATATTAAAGATTGTTGTTTACATTTAACTGGGGAAAAATTAAATACTAAAGAATATAAAAAAAATTTTTAAAAAGAAATGATGAGCCAGATGCTCTCAGAAAAACCTGGAAAGACTTACATGAACTGATGCAAAGCGAAATGAGTAGAACCAGGAGAAAACTGTATACAGTAAAAGCAATATCATAAATGATCAACTGTGAATGACTTAGCTATTCCCAGTGAGGCAACTATATTCCCATCCAAGCTATTCCCATCCAAGACAACTCTGAAAGACTTATGATGAAAAATGCTATCCATCCCGGGAGAAAGAATGATGGAGTTTGAATACAGATCAAAACATATTTTTTAAGCTTAATTTTTCTTGTTTTTTTTATTTTGGTCTATGTTTTCTTTTATGCATGACTAATGTGGAAATATGTTTGCATGACTACACATGTATAACCTTTATCAAATTGTTAGCCTTCCCAGTGAGGGGGGCGAGGAGGAAAGGAAAGAAATTGGAACTCAATTTTAAGCACAAATACTGAAAATTGTTTTAACGTGTATTTGGGGTAAAATAAAATATTAAATTTTTAAAAGATCTGATGCTTCATATAGCATGCCAAGTCTTGTTAAATAGACAATCCTGAATCCCTTCACTATGCTTCTAGATTTTGCATTTGTAACTTCCAATTTATTTGATCACTTCATCCCTTCCCTAAGAAATTTACAGTGATTCTGTACCTCAATTTACTTACCCATAAAATGAGTGGTCTGAACTGGATGGCTTCTAAGGCCCCTTGAATTTCCAAATCTGTGATCATTGTAGTGTGCTTTGATCTTTTCTGAGTCTCAATTTCTTCATCTGGAAAATGGGAATCAAAACCATGCTACCAATGTCAGATGGTTATCGTGAGACTCAAATAAGAAAATCACTTTTTAAACCTTAAAAGGCCATGTAAGTGTGAACTATTACAACTTAAAAAAAAGAAATTTAGAGTGATTTCTGATACTTATCCCTTAGTATGCCATTTCCAGCTTCTTTAAACTTGCAGCAATGTTTCCTTTTGATGTGTATTAACAATTTAACTGAGAAAATGGGCATCTACCTCAGACAAATTGAGACTTGGGAAAGACCTTAGCTTAAAAAGGTCAAGGTCTTCCACTGCATCCTGGGCCATTGACAGTCATCTTGACTTATGTCTTGCCACCAGACTCCAATGACTCTGGGGGAGAGAGTGAGGCTGATGACTTTGCCCCACTCTGCCTCACTTAAATCCAGTTCATGCTCAAGTCAAGACATGGCCCTCACCATCTCCATTGCTGGTCCATTGTCTGCATCATGCCCCCCAAGTGTGGTTGGTCTCCAAAGTACTATTCAAAACCCTCTTCTTTCTAAACTCTGTTGATAACTCATCAACTCCCATGCGTCTATCGTTTCTTTGCAGATGTCTCACAAATCTCTAAATTCAAGTCTTTCCCCTGAGCTTCAGGACCAGATCACTTATAGAATATTTCAAGTTTGAGGTCCCAGAGACATCCATATGCCCAAACAACGCTTATGATATTTTGCTCCTAAATCTTCCCCTTCTCCAAACTTCGCTATTTATATAAAAGCACCACCGTGCTTCCATTTTTCTTTTATATATAAATAATATTTTAGTTTTTCTAATTACACGTAAAGACAATTTTCAACATTCATTTTTATAGGATTTCAAGTTTTAAATTTTTCTCCCTCCCTCTTTCTTCCCACCTCCCCAAGGAATCTAGTATACACACACACACACACACACACACACACACACACACACACATATACATACATACATACATATATACATACATACACATACAGATATATATACATACATACACATACAGACATATATGCATACATATATGTACATGCACACGTGTATATATATATATATGCACACACATATATATACACATGTAGAACATTTCCACATTAATCATGTCGTGAAAAAAGAAACAGAACAAAAGGGAAAAAACATGAAAAAAATGTGAAAATATTATGCTTCAATCTGCATTCAGACTCCATCAGTTCTTGCTCTGGATGTAGATAGTGTTTTCCATCATGAGTATTTTACAATTCTCTTGGATTATTGTATTGCTGAGAAGAGTCATAGAAAAAGTCAGTCATAGCCGATTATTGCACAGTGTCATTGTTACTGTGTACAATGTCCTCCTGGTTCTGCTCATTTCACTCAGCATCCAGTTCACGTAAGTCTTTCCAGGTTTTTCTGAAATTTGCCTGTTCAGCATTTTTATAGCACAATAGTATTCCATTACATTCATATACCGTAATGTGTTCTAGCCATTCCCCAATTGATGGGCATACCCTCAGGTTCCAATTCTTTGCCACCACAAAAGGAGCTGCTATAGATATTTTTGTACCTATAGGACCTTTTCCCTTTTTTCTGATCTCTTTGTGATACAGACCTAGTAGTGGTATTCCTAGATCAGAGTGTGCACCTTTTGATTGCCCTTTGGGCATAGTTCCAAATTGCTCTCCAGAATGGTTAGATCAGTTCACAACTCCACCAAAAATCATGCTTTGATTTTTCTAGGTTCATAATCTCAGCATTATCATTGACTCCTCACTGTCATCCTAATATCCAATCAGAAATCTTTCACATTTCTTGTACCTGACTCCTTCTCTTTACTAACATATTCACCACCTTAATTCAGAGCATCCTCACCTCTCACCCAGATAATTGCAACAGCCCCCTAACTGATCTTCATGCCTCCAGTGCTTTGCATAATACCTAGTAAATAATAAGGCCTTAGTCAATGTTTGTCGATTGATTGATTGGACAACAAGCCTAACCAGTCCAAGCGGCAGTACAATAGGAGAAATTGAGCACTTCCAGGAGTGGTGGAGGAAGAAAATACATCTACCCATATGATGCCAGAGAGATGCCCTTAGTATAAATCCTGCAGTGTGGAGATTTCAGGAAATATTTGAATTGAGTATCACTGATTAGCCTGGAAGGTCTACTAGACTATTTAAAGGAGCTGAGTAATAGGAAGACTGCTCATTTGTTCTTACAGCAAAATATCCTATGCTTGATGGCAAGAGAACCTTTGGTTAGAGCAAGTAACCTGTGAATTGAGGAGAGAAAAGTTAATGCCAAAGGGGCAGTGCAGCTATTGCACCCACCGTGTTCCATCATGGGTTCCCTCCCCTTGTGTGGTCATTGTGGTATGGGAGGCTGTTCACTGGTGCCTATAGTGGCCAGGGGAAGTAGTTCAAACTATTCCAGACCCTTCATCCCACATCCACCAGAACTGGGGAAGTAAGCCAAAAATGAAAGCTATGTTCTTGTTTCAACAAGAGGTTGCTTATGTAAATCTGCAATGTGAGCTAGATGGGGGTTTTTATTACTTTAAAATGGTTTTTTATGCTTTAAAATATTAGTTGCTACTTATTAAGCCTCTATTTCAAAAGAAGTCTGCCTTGTAACACACAGCACAGTTAACCAAAATAAATGGTCACATTCACTATATTTGATAGTTTAAGCCTAATTCTGCAATCGTAGTCCACTATCCCTCATCAAAAGGAGAGAGATGTGTTTTATCATCAGGTTCCTGGAGTCAGGACTGGTCATTGCATGGACCTGAATTCTGATGTCTTTTAAGGTTGTTTTCTTTTATATTATTGTAACCATTGTGAATACAATTTTCTTGGTCCTGCTTGCTTCACCTTTTATCTGTTCATGCAACTCTTCCCATGTTCCTCTGAATTTTTCACATTTGTCATTCTTACGAAACAATAATTGCAATAGAGAAAATTGGGTGCACATTTATTAGGGAATGGCTAAAATATTGTAGTATGGGAATGTAAGGCTGTGAGGAAATGTAAGGTTGTGAGGAAATCCAACTATGAGTGTTCTTAATTTGGGGTCTGTGAACTTGTATTTTTAAAAACATCTTTTTTTTAAATTAAGATTTTTTATTTTTGGTTTACAACACTCAGTTCCACATGATTTTGAGTTCCAGATTTTCTTCCCCCACTATCCCAAGATGGCATGGAATCTGATATATCTTCTACATAAAACTTCATTTTAAACTTATTCATAAGTCAAATTGTAAAGAAGAATTATGACCAATGGGATGAATCATGAGAAAGAAGAAACAAAAACAAAAATACAAAAACAAAAGAGAAAAAAAAACAAAAGAAAAAAAAGGAGAGCAAATAGTTTGCTTCAAACTGCATTCAGACTCCATAGTTCATTCTCTGGATGTAGATAGCATTCTCCATCATGAGTCCTTTGGATGTGTCTTTGCACCTTGTATTGCTGAGAAGAGCCAAGTCTATCAAGGTTAGTCATCACAGAATCGATATATCTGTGCTTGTGTATCATGTTCTACTGGTTCTGCTCTATTCACTCAGAATCATATCATGTAGGTTTTCCCAGGTTATTATGAAGTCCGTATCTTCCCCATTTCTTATAGCACAATAGTATTCCACTACATTCATATACCACAACTTGTTCAGCCATTCCTCAATTGATGGGCATCACCTTGATTTCCAATTCTTTGCTACCACAAAAAGAGCTGCTATAAATATTTTTGTACATATGGATCCCTTTCCCATTTGTGTGATCTCTTTGGGATACAGCCCTAGAAAGGGTATTGCTGGGTCAAAAGGTATACACATTTTTATAGCCCTTTGGGCATAGTTCCAAATTGCTCTCCAGAATGGCTGGATCTGTTCACAACTCCACCAGCAATGAAACAGTGTTCCAATTTTCCCACATCCTCTCCAGCATTTATCATTTTCCTGTTTTGTCATGTTAGCCAATCTGACAGGACAGATGTGGTACCTAAGAGTTGTTTTCATTCGCATTTCTCTAATCAGTAGTAATTTATAGCATTTTTTCATATGCCTGTAGATATCTTTAATTTCTTCTTCTGAAAACTGCCTGTTCATATCTTTTGACCATTTCTCAGTTGGGGAATGACTTGTATTCCTAAAAATTTGGCTCAGTTCCCTGTATATTTTAGAGATGAGCTTGTTTGTTGCTGTTAATTTAACATAATCAAAATTATCCATTTTGCATTTTGTAATGCTTTCTATCTCTTGTTGGGTCATCAATTCTTCTCTTTCCCATAGACCTGATAGGTAAACTATTCCTTGCTTTCCCAAATTGCTTATAGTATCAGCCTTTATTCCTAAATCATGAACCCATTTTGACTTTATTTTGCTATATGGTGCAAGATATTAGTCTATGCCCAGTTTCTGCCTTACCAGTTTCCAATTTTTCCAGCAGTTTTTGTGAAATAGTGAGTTCTTAGCCCAGAAGCTGGATTCTTTGAATTTATGAAAGAGTAGATTGCTATAGTCATTGACTACTGTATCTTGTGTACCTATCTTATTCCACTGATTCACCACTCTGTTCCTTAGTCAGTACCAAGCAGTTTTGATGACTGCTGCTTTATGGTACAGTTTAATATCTGGTATGGCTAGACCACTTTCCCTAGCATTTCTTTTCATTAATTCCCTAGATATTCTAGACCTCTTGTTCTTCCAGATGAATTTTGTTATTATTTTATCCAGCTCTGTAAAATAATTTTTTGGTAGTTCAATTGGTATGGCACTGCATAAGTAAATTAATTTAGGTGAAATTGTCATTTTAATTATATAAGCTCAGCCTAACCACAAGCAACTGATGTTTTTCCATTTATTTAGATATGACTTTATTTGTGTGAAATGTGTTTCATAATTATGTTCATATAAGTCCTGGGTTTGTCTTGTCAGGTAGACTCCCAAATATTTTATAGTATCTATGGTAACTTTAAATGGAATTTCTCTTTTTATCTCCTGCTGTTGGGCTTTGTTAGTAATGTATAGGAGTGCTGAGGATTTATGTGGGTTTATATATATCCTGCAACTTTGCTAAAGTCGTTTATTTTTTCAAGTAGTTTTTTACTTGATTCTCTAGGATTCTCTAAGTAAATCATCATATAGTCTGCAAAAAGTGATCATTTAGTTTCTTCTTTGCCTATTCTAATTCCTTCAATTTTTTTTCTTCTGTTATTGCTACAGCTAACATTTCTAGTACCAAATTGAATAATAGGGGTGATAATGGACATCCTTGTTTCACCCCTGATCTTATTGGGAATGCATCTATCTTATCCTCATTACAAATAATGCTTGTTGATGGACTTAGGTAGATGCTATTTATAATTTTAATGAAGGCTCCATTTATTCCTGTGCTTTCTAGTGTTTTTAATAGGAACAGGTGTTGTATTTTGTCCAAGGCTTTTTCTGCATCTATTGAGATGATCATATGGTTTCTGCTAGTTTTGTTGTTGATGTGATCAATTATGTTGATAATTTTCCTAATATTGAACCAGCCTTGCATTTCTGGAATAAATCCTACCTGGTTGTAGTGCATTGTTCTCCTGATAAGTTGTTGCAATCTTTTCGCTAACATTTTATTTAAAATTTTTGCATCAATATTTATTAAGGAAATTGGTCTATAATTTTTCTCTCTGTATTGACTTTCCTGGTTTAGGTATTAGTACCATATTTGTGTCATAAAAAGAATTTGGTAGGACTCCTTCTTCATCTATTTTCCCAAATAGTCTATAAAGTATGGGAATTAATTGTTCGTTACATGTTTGATAGAATTCACATTTAAAACCATCTGGCCCTGGAGATTTTTTCATAGGGAGTTCATTGATGACTAGCTCAATTTCTTTTTCTGAGATGGGGTTATTTAGGTATTTTACTTCTTCTTCTGTTAACCTGGACAATTTATATTTTTGTAAATATTCATCCATTTCCCTCTAGTTGTCAAATTTATGGACATAGTTGGGCAAAATAATTCCTAATTATTGTTTTAATTTCCTCTTCATTCGAGGTGAATTCACCCTTTACATTTTTGATACTGGTAATTTGGTTTTTTTCTTTCTTTTTTTTAATCAAATTGACCAAAGGTTTATCAATTTTATTGGTTTTTCATAAAACCAGCTCTTGGTTTTATTTATTAATTTACTAGTTTGCTTGATTTCAATTTTATTCATCTCTCCTTTGGTTTTCAGTATTTCTAATTTGGCATTTAATTGGGGACTTTCAATTTGTTCTTTCTCTAGCTTTTTCAGTTGCATGCCCAATTCATTGATCTCCTTTTTCTCTATTTTATTCATGTAAGCATTTAAAGATATAAAACTTCCCCTAAGAATTGCTTTTGCTGCATCCCATAAGTTTGGTATGGTGTCTCACTATTGTCATTCTCTTGAATGAAGTTATTAATTGTTTCTATGACTTGTTCTTTGGCCCACTCATTCTTTAGAATTAGATTATTTAGTTTCCAATGAATTTTTAGTTTATTTTTCCATAGTTCTTTATTACAAATAATTTTTGTTGCATCATGATCTGAAAAGGATGCTTTGACTACTTCTGCCTTTCAACACTGGATTGTGAGGTTTTTATGCCCTAGTACATGGTCAGTTTTTGAGTATGTGCCATGTACCGCTGAGAGGAAAGTATATTCCTTTTTATCTCCATTCAGTTTTCACCAGAGATCTATCATATCTGCCTTTTCTAAAATCCTATTCACCTTTTTAACTTCTTTCTTGTTTATTTTGAGGTTAGATTTATCAAGTTCAGAGAGGAGGAGGTTCAGGTCCCACACTAGTATAGTTTTGCTGTCTGTTTCTTCCTGTAATTCCCTTAACTTCTCTAAAAATTTGCATGCTATACCACTTGGTGCATATATGTTAAATAATGATATTGCTTCATTGTTTATGGTGCCTTTTAGCAGGATGTAGTGTCCTTCCTTATCTCTTTAAATTAGATCTGTCATTGCTTTTGCTTTGTCTGAAATTAGGATTGCTACCCCTGCTTTTTTTACTATAGCTGAGGAGCAATATATTTTACTCCAGCCTTTTACCTTTACCCTGTGTGTATCTTCCCATTTCAAATCTGTTTCTTGTAAACAGCGTATTGTAGGATTATGGTTTTAAATCCATTCTGCTATCTACCTCTGTTTTATGGGAGAGTTCATCCCATTCACATTCACAGTTATGATTACTGTGTCTTTTTCTCCTTCCTATTTCCCCCCTGCTTATGCTTTTCTTTCTCCCTTCTCCCTTCCACTCCTCAACATAGTTTTACTTTTGACTGCCACCTTCCTCAGTTTACTTTCCCTCTTGATTCCCCTCCCTTACCTTACCTTTCTCCCCTTGCTACTTCTTCCCTCCCTTTTGACCAACCCCTCCCTTGTCTTTCCTCTTTTCCCTCCTACTGCCTGTAGGACAAGTTTGATTTCTATACTTATCAGGATATGTTATTCCCTTCTTGAACCAAATCCAATGAGAGTAAAACTCAAATACTGCTCTTCTCCCTCCCTTCTTTCCCTCTACTATAATGTTTTTGTGCCTCTTCATGTGATTTAATTTACCCTTTTCTACTACCTCCTTACCTCTTCTCCCAGAACCATCCCTTTATATCTCTTAATTATATTTTTATCATTATGTCAGTTATTTTATACTGACACCCACAGTCTTTTATATCCCTTTCAATTGTCATAATAACTGTACTATTCTCAAGACTGACATATGCATAAAACATATATAAAACAAAATAATCCTATATTGGGATGTAAATAATTTGCCTTATTGATTAACTAGGTTTTTTTCACCCATTTACCTTTTTATGTCTCTCTTGAGTTTTGTATTTGAAGATCAAATTTTCCATTGAGTTCTGCCTTTTCATCAGGAAGGTCTGGAATTCCCTTTATTTCATTGAATGACTATCTCCTTGCCTGGAAAATTATGCTCAATTTTGCTGGGTAGTTCATCCTTGGTTGTAGTCCAAGATCCTTTGCCTTTCGGGATATCATATTCCAGTTTCTCCTGTCATTTAATGTAGAAGCTGAAAGATCCTTCGTGATCCTGACTGTAGTTCTGTGATATTTGAATTGTTTCTTTCTAGCTGCTTGCAGTATTTTCTCCTTGACCTGGTAGTTTCAGAATTTGGCTATAATATTTCTTGGAGTTTTCAATTTGGGCTCTCTTTCAGGGGGTGATTGATGGATTCTTTCAATGACAATTTTACCTTCTGGTTCTAGAACCTCAGGGCAGTTTTCTTTAAGGATTTCTTGGAAGATACCTTCCAGGCTCTTTTTTTCATCATGGCTTTCAGGTAGACCAATAATTCTTAGATTGTCTCTCCTGGATCTGTTTTCCAGGTCAGTTGTTTTTTCAATCAGATATTTCATGTTTTCTTCTATTTTTTCATTCTTTAGATTTTGTTTAACTGATTCTTGCTGTCTCAAAGTCATTAGCTGCTTCTTGCCCAATTCTAATTTTTAATGTATTGTTTTCTTCCTTTAGCTTCTCTATCACCTTTTCCATTTGGTTGATTTTACTTTTCAATGAGACATTTTCTCCATTTACATTCTGATTCTTCTTAGCCATTTCCCTGATTTTACTTTTTAAAAATTTGTTTTCATCAGTGAATTTTTTTTCCATTTTTCCATTTTTTCTTTTACCTCCCTAATTTGGTTTTTAAAGTCCTCCTTGAGTTCTTCCAGGAATGCTTTTTGGTCTGGAGACCAGTTCACTTTCCCTTTTGAGGTTTCAGATGTGGGTGTAGTGTCCATGCTGTCCTCTTCTGAATTGGTATTTTGATCTTCCCTGTCTCCATAATATGAATCAGTGGTCTTTGAAAGCTTCTTAGTGTTTTTTTTTCCCATGGTGTTTTTTTTTCTTCTGGTTTCTAAAGTGGATCTCTGCTTCTGGGGCTCCGGGGGCTCTGTCGCAAGTTTCTTGTGCTGGGATCTAGCATTATGTGCTATGGCCTGTGGTTTCATGAGGTGTCGGGGAGGATGGTCTGGCTTCTGGGGGTCTTCTCTTCCCCAGGACTGCTCTACAGCACAGGTGGTCTCAGCTGTTGTCTGTGCTGGTGTCTGCCACTTCTCCTAGCTGTGCAAAGCCATGTCTGAGGTCCTGGAGTTGACGTTTCTTAGCTCCACCCCCGGGGCACAGTTACTCTCATTGTTCTGCTGAGGTGAGGGCTGCTGGGACACCTCTCTTCCTGCCCTAGTCACCTTCTGCCACCACAAGAAGGGCTTTCTCCCCAACTTCTCTCCCTACTGAAGCCCCCCTTCTGGCTCCTCTGTTTCTCCTGTGGAAGTGTTCTCTGGGTTTATTCAAGGGTGGGATGAGAGCCATTTTACCTGGACATCATGGCTCCCAGAAGTTCAAGAAGGCGAGTTTCAAACCTTCAGACTATGGGTTGAAAGCCTCCAGGCTAGCTGCTCCCACAGCTGCAGGCTCTGCACTGGTGTCTCCCGGAGCTCCGACAGACTCCTGTCCTAGACTGAGAGGCCTGCGGCTTGATGACAGCCGTAGCTGGTACCTTCACCCTGGGCCAGTTCCTGCTCTGGTGTTTGGTTCACCCAGCAATCTCCCAGACCAGTGCATGGCTGGATTACTCTGCTGTTCCTGGTTGGTTTGGTCTGGTGCCCTTGCCTGTGCCCAGCACTCCTGCCCCTCTCAGTCTACTAATGGCTTATGACTCTCTCAAATCTGCTCAGATTCACATTTTTAGATGTATCTGACAGAATTTGTGAGAGAGCTCCAGTAGTTCCTTCCTTTCACAGCACCATCTTGGCTCCGCCCCTTATTGATATCTAAAAATGCCTTGATAGCTATTTCAATTTAATTCCTTGGTAATCCTTTGTATTTTACTTTGTACATATAAAAATATTATTCTTAAGAGTCCATAGGCTTCACTAGACTCCCAATAGGATCCATGACACAAAAGTAAGCTAATAACACCTGAAGAATAAGAAGGTGGTCTGATATCTTATAACAGGATCAGTTGGCAGCAGTCTGTGACTATAACACTCCACCTTGGTAAACAAGTTCAGAAGTCCATATACTCATCTGTCACCTAAGGTAGAAGTAAGAACTTGAATAACTAGGAAAATGAAGAATTCAGAACAGTGACCCTTCAGAATTCAGGTAACTAGAAGTAGTCTACCACGGTAGTTTGCTGCCTGGGCTCCAGACAGTTCCGGTTTTTAGTTCTGTTTACAGACACCTTGGCCAGAACTCCTATTCTTATGCTGGGCATGGGCAATGTATTTATTTAAAAATGGACAAAATTCAAACCCAGGCTCTTCAAGCTGGCTAAAGACTGAAACCCAGTGGCATACACTGAAGTATGTGGGACTAAATTGTTCCTGTTAAGTTTGAATGAGAAGATGTGTTGGTAACTAAAAATGGGCTCCTTAGCACTTAGTTCAACAAGTGCCCTTGAATAGTTTGGCTTTTGTTCCCTTTGAGTAATTCATTGAGCCTTACTAGGTGCTAAGCCCCAGGCCCAAACCCCTATTAGGTATAAAACCTTAGTGGGTGTGGATTGGCAACTAAGGTGGGGCCCAAGGTGGAGCTAACTCCAGGGAGGGCCTAGTTTACATGTCTGGGAGAGCAGAGGCTTTTAGACCACTTGGGTTTAAGTCCGCCTCTTTGTGACAATTCTAGGTCACGTGGGTGAGTCGCATGTGTGACTCACCCCTGATGCTGAAAAAGATATAAAAACCAGGGGTTGGCTGTCTGTTCCTTGGAGCTCTCTGCCGCAGCAGTGGTGGCACGTGACTCTGGGCCAGCCCTTGTTCTGAGCTCATGGACTGAACCTAGATGTTGGTAACTATGAATTGTATTGGATTTGTCTGTCAATGTTTGTAATTTGTTTGTAATTTGCTCTGAAGTTCAAGGTGCTGGCTTTTTCCCCTGAAGTAAAGTGAATGCTGTTTGTATGCTGAATTAAAAGTAAGCTTGTCAACCCCTTCACCTTGCTTTCCTTAGTTAAGCAGATCAAAAAAACCTGTGCTGTTGGCAGCTTTCTGGGTGCTGGCTGTGGGTGGATCTTACACCCCCACAGAAGCTGCTAGCCAGATTGTTGAAACAGAGGATCAGACAGAATGACCTCTGAGGTCTCTTCAAGCTTTAGATCTCTGATTATATGCGTTGTTACTAAGCTTTTCATTCATTAGAGTATAGGGGACTGAAACTTGAAAAGCATAGCCAAATGAAATGCTTGCCTTTGGTAATTTCCTAAAGAATTTCACCAAAAAGACCATACTTCCTTCTTCTCTCTCTCTAACAAATTATCTGCACCCTCCCTTTACTGTCTGTGTCATATCTTTCCTTCTCTGGTAAACTGAGAGCCATTTTATCAATTAGCCTTAATAACTCAAAAGCCATCTCAGAGGAGGATGACTTTTTAAAAGACAGTTCCACCTTTGTTTGGGGACCTATGTGTTTGGACACCAGTTTATGAATAACAGGATGGCAAAAAAAAATCTATGTATTTCATCAAATCCTTCTCCAACCCAGAATGCAAGCCTGGGGTTTAGGGAGTGTTTCACACACATTCTTATCAGCACCTACCACGTTGTGAACCAGTGTTCAATAAATACATACTAAACAATAGCAAACACATCCACACTAGATCTTATAATGACAGGCCTGGCTTGCTCCCCCTGAGTGCTTCTAGTGCCCATGAGTGGGGCCGCTTGACTCCAGTCAGACCCCCAAATAACATAAATATAGGAACCCAGGGAGACAGATCAAGGTCTTGGTGTTACCTCAATCTTGCTATTGTTCATAGATTTAGAGCTGGAAAGGAGCTTCGAGGTCATCTAATCCAAAACCTTTGTTTTACAGTTGGGGAAGTCAGGGCTCACAAACTTGGCCAAAAGACTTACCCAGTGTCATACAGGTATTAAGTGGCAGAGTCAGTATTTGAATAAAGTTCTCTGACTCCAAATCTAGCATTTTTCCATTACTATTTAAGGTTCTGCTCTAAACTCGTACCCTAGTTCCAGAACTTACCTTATTCCTTTTGACTAAATCTTTCCCTTAAACCCCAGTTCCAAAACTTAATCCCCCAATTTGTTCTCTCCCTCTCCCTCCACCACACCTGCATCCATCTTCACGCTTACCCTGATATAGTTCCAGTCCCTACACACACACACACACACACACACACACACACACACACACACACATACACTAATCCCTGCCTTTGTTCCCTGTTTACTATCTTAGCTTCTCCAGGAATAGTCTTCATCATATCCTGAGTTCTCTCTGGCAGTCAGTCTTCCCAGAGCCCTAGGCCTCATGGCTGGGTTCCTCTATCTGTTTCCTGACATCCTTAATACTGGTCCCCTGCTTGCCTAGATCTCGATCAATATCACCTACTCCTTCTGGACCTTCTATATATGCCATTACTATTGCTAGATTTCAGTGGGTCCACCTTGGCCTTTGTTAAAAGATCTCTGTTGATGAACTTCAGTTTGCTTGCCTAGTGTCTGGGTCTCAGCTAGTTCCACTCTGAGCCTGATTCGCCATTCACATTGATTTAGTGCTTTGAAATTTGTAAGCCATAACTCTGGAAAAGATCTCTGGCAGGAATTTATAACCCTGTTTGTTCCCTTACTTAATATCAGTAGTCAACAGATCACTAAATAAAGTTATCTTGGTAGTTGTGTCTTTCAAAAAGTTTTGTATTATTTCAGTGCATGGGTGTAGGAACATCTTGTCCAAAGAGAGTCTTCAAGTTTTTATTTTGTATTACCAAATGAAATCTTCTGAAAAATAAATAATAATAAATGCAGGACAATATTTCCTTCCTTACATTTTAAGCAGTTATATAATTATAAAAATATGATATAAAAATATGATATTCGATATTTTAAATCATTTAGGAAAATCTCATGTTTTCATCAAGGCTACCCTCAATAGGTGAAAGACCATTCTTATAAACATTTTATGAAAACAAGAATGTAGGAATATGAGCCATTAGTTGTAGATGTCTTATCCATTATCTATTTTTGGCATAAGCATGATGTATGATCTTTTCTACTCTTTTGATAACCCTTATCCTTGAGATTCTTGAGAATCCAGCACTTTAAGATTATATAACTTTGACCCAGAAATACCATTATGAGATCTATTTCCAAAGATGATTAGGGAAAAAGGAAAAGAACCTATATATTCTAATCTAAAATATTTATAGCAGCTCTTTTTATGATGGCAAAGAACCAGAAACTGTGGGGATACCTATCAATTATTGGGGAATGGCTAAACAAGTTGTGGTATATGACTGTGATGGAATACCACTGTGCTACAAGAAATGATAAGCTCAATGATCGTAGAAAAACATGGATAGACTTGCACAAAATAATAAATAATGAAATGAAGAGAACCAAGAGAATGCTGTATACAGTAATAGCAATGTTGTTTTAAGAATAACTTTGAGCAAATAAGTCATTTTAATTATTATAAATACCTGAATTAACTACAAAGGACATGTGAAGGAAGATACTATCTGCATCCAGAGAAATAACTAGTAAATAGTAGTATGTATAGAATGATTTTACATATATTATAAATATGTATATATACACATGCATACATACATATTCGCGTCTAATGGTAGCCATCTCTAGGGTGGGGGAGTGGAGCAGAGAGGAAAGAGAAAAAAGGAAAAAGAAATTGACATTATAACTTTATCATAGTTAAAAGGAAAAGCAAGGTGTACATAAGAGATTTGCAGTTTCATGTGCAATCATCTTTTTTTATTATACTATGTTATAGAAATACTTGTTTCACTCCATAAATTTAAAAGAAAAGAAATAAAAATTAAAAGAAAAAAAAAGATGATATAACTTCCAGTACAGACTTCTTCAATTTGCCTTATTGGGTCAGATCAAGTCACTCTTCTTAATTTCATCCTTTTGAATGCTATGGGTGATCTGCACATACTTCAGGACTGAGATGGTTGAGTTAAAATTCAGGGAAAAGGACCCATATGTACAAGGATATTTATAGCGGCTCTTTTTGTGGTAGCCAAGAATTGGAAATCAAAGGGATGCCCATCAACTGGGGAATGGCTGAACAAGCTGTGGTATATGAAGGTAATGGAATACTATTGTGCCATAAGAAATGGGGATGATACAGACTTCATAACAACCTGGAAAAACCTACACGACATAATGCTGAGTGAGCAGAGCAGAGCCAGGAGAACATTGTACACAACCACAGATATATGGATTCCATGAGGACCAACCCTGACATACTTCGCTCTTCTCAGCAACGAAAGGTGCAAGGACAACTCCAGGGGACTCACGATGGAGAATGCTATCTTCATCCAGAGAAAGAACTGTGAAGTTTGAATACAGATCGAGGCACACTACATGCTCGCCTTTTTTCTTCTCTTTTGTTTGTGTTTTTGGGGTTTTTTTTTTGGTTCTGTTTCTTCTTTCTCATGATTCATTCCATTGGTCATAATTCTTCTCCACAACTTGACTAGTGTATAAATTAATTCAATGCGAAGTTATACATGGTAGTTATATGAGATTCCATGCCGTCTGGGGGATGGAGGGGAGAAAATCTGGAACTCAAAATTATGTGGAACCGTGTGTGGTAAACTAAAAATAAATGTAAATAAAAAAATCAAAAAAAAATTCAGAGGTTCCTCTCTTATTGCCAGGTCACTTGGTTCTAAGATTTTCCACAAAAGAAGGATTGTAATGAAATATGATGTGGAGTTATTTAATAAAACGTGGGGGGAAGGAGCCAAGTATCACCCAACAGGCAAAGAAGAACAGCTATTAATTCCATTGGCCATAATGTTTGTGTAGAAGGAAGTCAAGAGAGGAAAAAAAGGAAAATAAGATAAGGTCACAAAAAAGCCTGAGAAATGAGAAATGTAAGAGATGGGCAGGAAGAGCACGGATGTCCCAAGATGAGACGTCAAGGGACCGATTGTAAATCTGGACTGTCAGTAACACTTCTGTTATGGGCCAGACAGAAGCCACAGGACTAAAGGGAACTGGAGACAAGTGACATCTGGCTGATACTATTTGTTACTTCTCAACCTTAGCTAAGCTGAAAAAGCTAAATGAAACTATAATGATGGAATGTATATATATATATATATATATATATATATATATATATATATATATATTTCATGCTACTTGAATGTGTAGATCCCCTTCACACTAGAAGCAAATTCAGCTATGCACTTTCAGCCTTATGACATAATGACAAGATCACTGGATCTTACAAGCAAATTTCATCGAATTCAAAGAGCAATTAATTCCCATATTATATAAATCATTTATAAAATAAGAAAAGAAGGAATCCTACCAAATTCCTCCTATAGTATAAATATAGTCTTGATAGCTAAGCAAGCAAGAATCAAAATAGAGAAAGAAAACTACAGACAATATCCGTAATGAATATTGAAGCAAAAAATTTAAATAGAATATTAACAAAGAGGTTACAGCAACATATTAAAAAGATCATATGCTATGACTGAATTAAATTCATACCAAGAATACAGGGTTGGTTCAATATTATGAAAAATATAAACATAACAAAAACAAAATTCTTATGATTATATTAATAGAGGCAGAAAAAAACTTTTGACAAAATATACCTACTTCTGTTAAAAGTACTAGAAAAATATGAATGGAAATTTTTAAGATGATAAATAGATCATATATTTAGAGCTAGAAAGGACCTCTGAGATCATCTAAGTCAACACTACCCACCCCTCCCCAACACCATTTTACATATGAGCAAACAGGACCAGAGAGTATCAGTGACTTGCCCAAGATCACACAGGCAGTAACAGTAAATCCCAGAGCTGGAATTTGAATCCAGGTTCTCCTATTTTAATTCCTTTTATTACAATTATTTTAAATTTTTTTGTTTTCAATTCCAAATTCTCTCTCTCCCTTTGAGAAGGCAAGAAATGATACCCATTATACACATGAAGTCATGCAAAATACTTCTACATTAGACACATTGTGTGTGTGGGCAGGGGTGGGGGGAGCCAGAAAAATAAAGTAAAAACATACGCTTCAATCTGTACTCAAAGTTCATTAGTTCTCTCTCTGGAAGCAGATAGCATTTTTCATCACAACTCCTTTGGAGTTGTTGTGGATCATTATACTGATAAGAGTAGCTATGTCTTTCACAGTTGATTATCATTACAATATTGCTGTAACTGTGTACAATGCTTACCTGGTTCTGCTCACTCCATTTTGTATCAGTTCATATATCATCTCAGTTTTTTCTGAAACCATCCCCTTCATCATTTCTTACAGTACAATAGTGTTCCATCCCAATCATGTGTAGCACAACATGTTCACTCATTCTCCAAATGATGAGCATCCCCTTGGTTTTTTTTGCTACCATGAAAAGAGTTGCTATAAATAAATTCATACACATGAATCCTTTTCCTTTTTCTTTGATCTCCCTGAGGTACAGACCTAGTAATGGTATTGTTGAGTCAAAGAGTAAGCACAGTTTTATAACCCTTTGAGCATAGTTCCAAATTATTCTCCAGAATGGTTGGACCAATTCACAGCTCCACCAGCAGTGCATTAGTGTCCCAATTTTTCCCCATCCCCTCCAACATTTGTCATTTTTCTCTTATGTCATGTTAACTAATCTGATAGGTGTGAGGTGGTATCTCTAATTCCAACACTCTTCCCATAGGTGGTGAAACAGAAGCTCAGAGATATGAAAAGAGTTTCCCAAGATTACCGAGTAATATTATTAATATTGTTTAAACCTAGCTTTATGTGACTGGAAAATTATTTAAACCAAAAAGTTTATTGTAGAGGTCAGGCTGACCTGAAAGATGCTCTAGGGAAGTCAGATGGTTGTAAGAAATGCTTAGATCCCAATCAGTACTTATTTCGGGACCCCTCAGCTCTTGTCTTGGGTCAGCCCTCAAAATTGGAGACTAATTTCTTCCTAAGTGAGGCCAATTGGCCAAATGTCTTCACACCTTTGTCTGAACTCTATATTATATAACCTCACAAAGACTTGGAGAGGGAGCCACACTTCTTTTTGTTTACTCTTCTCTGCTAAATCATCTAATAAATTTATTTCCAAAACTATTTCAGATTTTGTGGTTCCTTCTCTTGAACGACATTACCCAGGTAGTAAGTAGCAGGGCCAGGATATCGACCTATCTCCCCCGACTCCAAATCCAATGTTTTTTTCCTCCCACCATTGTCTTATTTATTGCCAATCTCCTAGAAAAAGTTTTCTTCACTCATAGCCTTCATTTTCTCTCTTTTCATTTTCCAACCAGTTCCAGTGTGGCTTCCAACTTCACCCCTTAAATGAAAATGGTTTTCTTCACGCTAACCAATGAGTTCAATTGCTAAATCTAATGGCTTTTTCTTAGTCTTCAAGTTGACCTTTCTTCAGCATTGGACAGTGTTGACTATGCCCTCCTCCTGGATGCTGTCTCCTACCTGGTCTCTCCCCTGGTTCTATTTTCACCTGTCTGTTCATGCCTTCTCAGATTCCTTTACCGTATCAACATCTGTATCTTGTTCCCCAGCCATGGGCCTCTTCTTTTTACCCTCTACACACACTCTCCCTGGGTGATGTTACTGGCTCCTGTGGGCTCAATTATTCTATGCCATTACCAAATATGTTTCCAGTGTAGCACTGGAGCCAGCTGACTTGGCTCACAAGAGTGGATTGGTAAATTTTCAGTATAAGCATTTATACCTCACAAATCAAGGCCTGATTACTGTTTTGGTGATTGTCTAGACTTAAGAAATAAAATGTTAATGCAGATTAAACTTAAAAATGTGTCTGGGTTCTTTGCTTCCCTGGAGAATCAATCGTTAGATATTTCCCAGCATTGCAGTAATATATCCAGCCCTAGTCTCTGAGCTCTAATCCCACACTGCCTGTTTGGCACCTCTTACTAAATATCCTTCGGGCATAACATGTCTAAAACAGACTCAAAATAACTCACCACCCTGCCTAACTTCCCTATACCGACCAAGGGAATTACCATCCTTCCAATGTCTCATATTCACTCAGAGTCATCCACAGCTCCTCTGTCTTCCTCACCCTCACTCACATTCAATCAGTGGCCCAAGCCAAATCGAGTCTAACTTTATTACATTTCCCCCATCTATTCCCTTCTTTCCATTCACACTACAGCTGCCCTAATTCCTTATGACCTAAGGCCCTCACTGTTTGTTCTTTGTTTCTAAGATAACCAATGACATCACGGGAGGGTATCTTGACTCCCTTGTGAACTGGCTTTACATGAGGCAGAGTTATACCAAGTTGTCAGCCTCACTCTCTCTTCTGGAGTCATTAAAATTCAGTAGCAAGACAAAAGTCGGGACAACTGGCAATGGCCTGGGATACAGTGGGTGACCTTGGAATCTTCAGTCTGACCAAGCTTGAAGCACCCCACGGCTCCTGCTTCAGCTATTGTCATGGCTGTTGGAACAAATTGTTCTCATTCGCCCATTCTGCTGAGGGCAGTCTTCGCATGCTTGGGATGGACATCCCCCTAACTCACCAACATGCTTGAGGCTTACCAGTTACCCTCAACCTGGTTTAGCCCATCCTTCAAGAAGGTTTTACCGGGGTGTGGCCACTGTGCATACTACAACTTCTTGGAGCCACAGGTGAGTGTTGGATGAAGGTAGACACCAAAAGTGGATGAGCAGCCCTGAAAAGGGCTCAGCATATTTGGCAAAGCTCTCATTACCTCTCATTTGAACTATTTCCATCCCTTCCTAATTGGACTTGAGGATTCTTGGTCTGTTCCCTCTCCAAAAGAGTTACTATAATGATCTTCAGCAGATGTCTGACTGAATCACTCTTTGGATCACAAATCTTCAGTGGTTCCTTATTGCCTCTAGGACAGAGGAGGTTAATGTGTGGGGTTTAAAGCCCTTCGCTCTAGTCTTATTCATCCATACTTATTATGTTACTCCCCTTCACATATGCTAGAGTCTAGCCAAATTGGTTGACTTGCTATTTCTCCCCTGTGACATTCTATTTTCCCTTTTTAGTGGAAAATGCACAGGTCCTCTCCCCAAACCTGGAATTCACTCCCTCTTTCACCTCAGCTTCTCAGAATCAAGGAGAAGAAAAGGGAATAAGCATTTGTATAGCACCTATTGTGTGCCAAGCACAATAATCTTGCAAGATAGGTACTTCTATTATTCTCTTTTTGGAGCTGAGGAAACTGAGGATAGATATATATGTACATATATCAAACAAAGGTTATATTACTTTGATAGGTTCACAAAGCTAGTAAAGGTCTGTGGCATAATTTGAACTCAGGTCTTCCTGACTCCAGGTTGAGCCCTCTATCCACTGCATCCCCTAGCTGCCAAATAAATGAATCAATAAATCGTTTCTATCAAAAGATCCAGCTACACTAGGCTAAACCTCAAGTTTTTGGTGTCCTTATTATGTAACTTTGTTTACTTTATATGGACTTAATCTGTGCATTTGATGTTTCCCAACTGTAAAACTTAGCATTTTGAAGGGCCGGGCTGATTCATTTTGTCCTTGACTTCCCAGCCCTTGACCAGTGAGCATATTATTATCAATTTTCTTAGCAAGGAGCCTTTGCTGATAATAGATACTTAATAAATGGTTACTGCTCCTTAATAAATATGGTTATTTGGGCAGCTAGGAGGTGCAGTAGATACAGTGCCAGGAGTCACGAGATCAAATCTGACCTCAGACACTTACTAGCTGTGGAACCCTGGGCAAGTCACTTAATCCTCTTCGCCTCAGTTTCCTCATCTGTAAGATGAACTGGAAAAGGAAATGGCAACCACTCCAGTGCCTTTGCCAAGAAAATCCCAAATGGTGTCAGGAAGAGTCTCTGACCCAACTGAAATGAATAACAACAAAATGCTTATTGAATGAATGAATGAATGAATAGTTGGATGGATGGATGGATGGATGGATGGATGGATTGGATGGATGGATGGATGGAAGAGGTCAGGAGTCTCTTTCAGGTATAAACTCATTTTCAGCCTATAGCAATTCACACTAAATTTTTCTAAACTTTAACTGATTGATTCTATCTCTTCCATTCCATCAAGGAAAATCAAAGATAATCTTCTCAACCACCCACCAGGGCAAAGGAATACAAGCAAGCTAAAACAGATCTTGGGAAACTACTGGAAAGGTAAAGGTATGTGTATTTGACACCTCCTTGAGGGTGAATAACAACTGGCTTCCAAGGGGTTCTTTCTTTCTTTGTCTTGAAGTTCTCAGAATACTTATTTTTCACTTGCTTTCTTTGGAGAAATAGCGTACCCAGGACTCCAGCTGCCATCTTATTCATCTCATCTTCTGAACATTTTCTCTTCTGATAATTTGATTTTTTTTAACCAATGTGCTTGCTACAATGACATTCCACTACGATGAAACAATATGGATGCCTCTTGCAAACTCATTACAATGAGATTTGATCTATAAAAGGAGGCATCATGTACCACCTACTATAAAAGGATTTAGAAACAGGACAAATTTTAACAAAAGAACCCAAGTTTGCCACAAAGTCCTTTGCCAATTCACTTTGTCATTACCAGTCTCACTATATCAAATTATCTTGTATTTAGAGCAAGTAGATGGCACCATGGATAGAGTGCCAGACCTGGAGTCTAGAAGACTAATCTTCCTGAATTCAAATCTGGCCTCAGAAACTTACTAGCTATGTCACTTAGATCTGGAGTCAAAAGACTTAGTTTCAAATCCCACATCTGTCATTTGCTACCTGTGTGACCTTAGGAAAGTCACATAATCTCCATAAGCCTCAGTTTCTTCATCTCTAAAATGGGGGAATTGGACTCTGGCTTCTAGAGAATTCTTCTAATCTTGTCAGGTACTTTGGACCTCATAGTATCTTAATAAGTACTTAATGAATTTCTATCAATTGTACTTATTTGTGTTACCCTAACATTCTGTTTTTCTTCCAATTGATGCTTAAAACTACCTATGAGGTTTTCAGTTCAGTTAGGCTTAGGAAAGAAAGTTTATTGAGAGGGCGGATCTCCTCAGTCTGTTTTTTCCCTCTCCTCCAAAGCTCAGAAGTTATAGATTAACAGCTTACCAGTCACCTTATCAAATACTTACCTCTGAACTCTGCCTGCTACCCCCAGCCAAATGAAACAGGTCTGGGGAGGGCATCCTGCAACTATCTTGAGAAAAATTATGTTCTGAAAGTTTATGTTGCATTTCAGGAAATTGAGTCTTTATTGATAACTGTCATCCTTAATTCGGGCCCATTAACAGGGGTTTGGTCTCCTAAGACAGTAAAAAGCAAACACAGTCAGTGCCTAAAACAAACAATAGACTCAAACGACAAAGAACCAGCAGTCATAGAATCACTGTCCCATAAGTTTCTGTGAGCCCATCAGAGAAGCTAGCTTACCACGTCTTTTGTGAGAAGTGAGCAATGAGGGCAGAAGGTACAAGGCTCCAAACTGAGGGAAAGAACTGTGTCTGGGAGTCATGCAGAGAGAAAAGCTGGTAGGTACATTGGTCCAATAGATTGGTGAAAAACAACAGCAGTAGTCCAAGGGTTAAAATATAATGTAGGGCTTCAGCTAGCAAGAACAAGCCACGACTCACCTGTGACTAAAATATTAGATTTTAGCAAAATTGTGTACCTTAAAATCCAGAGATCAAGGGTTTGATCTTCATTCAAATATTCACATAAAAGTAATGCTGGCACAGCCAGGAAATAAGGAAATTACATTTCATTGCACTAATAGACTATCTCCAAGGGCAGTATTTTGAGAATCTGAGAGTTTTAATGACCTCCCTCTGATGTTTTGCTACCACCTAAAACTATTCCTGTAGAATACTGAAATATCCTTCTCTGTTCCTATAAGGAAAAAAAAAGACGTGTTTCATCCAAAGTCATTATGAAAAAGGATTCAAGGAGATTTCATTACAGGGTCTCCATGACTCTTTCCCTCCCTCTCTTTCCTTCCCTCCCCCACCCCAAGACAAAGCTTATTTCTATGATTCATGATCTAGTCACAAGAATAAAAGGGTAGAAAAATAGATGCCATCAGGGCAGCAATCAGTACGTCTTGTGGCAAAGGGAAGAGAGAGTTTACTTTGGGGTTCCTTAAGATGGCTGCAATTAGCAGCTAAAGTTGCCACGTAATATAAAATATTGAAAAGGCCTTTAAAATGTGAGGCCTAAATGAGTAAAACATTTTAAAGACTTTTCCTTAACCGTGCAAAATAACTCCTAAGTGACTCCCTGTTATTTTTCCGGGCATCAGTACGTCTTAGATGTTTAAAGAAGGGTCTCTTTCTCCAGATTGTTGAGAGTTGAGACTTTCGAGATGAAGTGATGCACTCCCGATTCTTGCTGTAGTTGGAAGCCTGGGCCATTCTTAATTTGAATTCATAATTATCTGGAGGGGGCTTGGAACTGTGCCAGACACTAGAGGACTTGATGGCACTGTCAGGCCTGTCCTCTCTGCCAGCAGGAACAGATCTTTGGAGAGAAGCACAACTGTTCCCCACCTGTGAAAACTGATTCTTCATGCAAAGGTGGAGGGAAGCCAGCTCTAGGAGCAAGATAGAAGGAAGCATTGTTCGCATTCCTATAGGAATTAGAGCAGTTGGCCACAGGGAATTTCAGATCTGAGACAATAAGGTAACCTTATTACATAGAATATGGCCAAACAATACTTCCACAAGGATAGGGCATGCCCAGGAAACAAGCTAGTAAAGACAAGGTAATAAAACATAGCCAGGAAAATTGAAGTAGACCATCAAACCATGCATAGCTCAGAGTTTAAATCAAAGAACCAAGTGCCCGCATCCAAGAAAGGAAGATGAACAAAATCGCTGAAGAAGGTAACTAAGCCTTACCAGAAGTGAATGACAGGATTTATCATCTGAAGCCAACTCTTTTTCAGCACTAGGCCTTGGATGTGGCATGGCAGATAAGTATTCAAGAGACAAAGGGCACAATTCCTCTTCCATTGAGCTTCCAGCTTCCGAATGTATACTATAAGCCAAGGTACATTTATTGAGGGGCATACTCTATGTGGGACATTATTGCTAGGTGCTATTTTATGACTTCATAACATGTACACCACTTTATGCAGCTGAACAAAGCTTCTTAGTGGTGCAGGGTTAGCCTTGGAGGCAGAATTGAAGCTTGTAAAGACCAAACAGGAGGGCTATGAAAGCTCCAAAAGCACTGAGAAGTCTTGAGTCTTCAGTGGAGTAGGCTGACTTGATAAGCAAACAAAACAGCTTGGCTTTGCCCTTGAGAAATAAACTTCAGAGGAAAGAGCCTGGCAGCTATCCGTAAGGGATATAACAACTTTAGATCTAGTGGATTTCTCTGCCTTCTTCTAGACAGCAACATGGAACAGAGTTAGAGAATTGGCTTCCTTCCTAAAGGTTGTATGAAAGAGTATTGTTTATGGAAGTCTGATCCAATCATCTATAGTCACATTCTACACCTTAGAACACAAGTTAAAAATCTGGAGTCTGTGAACTTGGGATTTTTTTTAATTTTGGTAACTATTTCAACATATTTGGTTTTCTTTGCAATCTATGTATTTTATTTTATGCATCAAAATTATTGTTCTGAGAAGAGGTCCAAAAGCTTTATCAAATTTCCAGAGGGGTTCAGGACACATAAAAAACTTTACGAACCCCTGTTTTAGACCTGTATTCAAAATAAATATTTATTGAGTAATTGATGTGTGTCTGGTATCATGCTACATGCTTTTAAGTAAAGGGAAAGTCATAAAAAAGATAGTTCATGTAAACATACAAAGAATCATGTAGGAAGATGTCACAAGTGGACTAAAGTGTATAAAGCACTTTGTAAATCTTAAATTTCTAGGCACCAATTAAAAATATAGAGAAGAGAAGGAAATTCAGAAGGGGACACAGAAAAGCAGGGCAGTGTTGCAACTGTCATGTTAAATTTAATATGTGCTTTTTAAAAAAACCAACCTGTATATAATATAGATTCATAATTTCATGTATAATCTTTTTTCCGTTCTGCTTTGTATGTGGAAATATTTACGTTTATTGATGTTTATGAAATTCATAACAAAAAATGATTTTTTAAAAACCTTAAAGCACTATGTAAAATGTCCTTTTGGGCATTTGTTTTTGCTTCCTAACTTCCTGCTTCCTTCTAGTATCTCCCCTCTCCCATATATCCTCTACACAGATACCAAAATAATTTTCCCACAGTAGATTGTCATTCAAAGCCTCAATTGATTCCCACTTTTCCTCCTCCCCACCCACACACTATGATCTTTTGACACTAGAGCCCTTGCTGTTCTTCCCAAACCACACTCCATCTTCTGATATGGTGCATTTTCACCACCTGTTCTCCCATGCCTGGAATGTTCTCTCTCCTTATCTCCATCTCCTGGCTTCTTTGGCTTCCTTCAAGACTCAGCTCAAATTCTATTCTATACGAAACCTTTCCCAGAACCACCGCCCCTCCACCATGCTGACATCCTTCCCCTGAAATTGAACTCCAACTGACCCTGTCTATGTCTTGTTACCTTTCATCTCCTCAATTAGAAGGTGAGTTTCCTGAAAGCAGCAACCATTTTTGCATTTGTTTATATTCCTAGCTAGGTGGTACAGTGGCTAGAGTGCTGGGCCTCTAGTCAGGAATACTCATCTTTCTGAGTTCAAATCTGGCATCAGACACTTACTAGCTGTGTGACTCTGGGTAAGTCACTTAACTCAGTTTCCCTCGGTTTCCTCATCTGTAAAATGAACTGGAGAAAGCATTGACAAACCACTCCAATATCTTTGCCAAGAAAATCCCAATTGGGGGAACAAAGAATCAGACACAACTGAACAACACTCATCCCCAGAGCTTAACACAGTGCCCAGTTATATTATGTGCTTAATGCATATGTGTCTACTTGCTTTGCAGGTTCCCTGTTGTCTCTAGGCTAAAATACAAACTTCTTAGCCTAGCATGTATGTGATCATGCCCTTATATGCAGGTGTGCTAGAGCCAACTCCTATCGACTCACAGAGCCAATTATTAACTTTTCAGTGTGAACATTTATTTATACTTTGGAAACTGGCAAACTACAAATCAGGGTTTGGGTTATTGCTTTGTTGATTGACTCCTAGACTTAAGAAAGTGATGGAAAACATTTTAAGGTAGATTATATTTAAAAGTATGCAACAGCGGAACTGCTAGGTGGCACAGTGGGTAGAATGCTGGGTCTAGAGTCAAAGGAGACTTGCCTTCCTGAGTTCAAATCTGCCTTCATACACTTACTAGCTGTGTGACCCTGAGCAAGTCACTTCACACTGTTTGCCTCAGTTTCCTCATCTGTAAAATGAGGTGGAGAAGGAAGTGACAAAGTGTTCCAGCATCTTTGCCAAGAAAACCAGAGTCAGATACAATTGAACAACCACATCCTGCATACATTTTTCTTTAGGGAGCCAGCTTTCATACATTCTACATTCCAGCCAAACCAGACCAGTAGCTGTTTTCCTAAGCTGGCGTTCCATCTCCTACTTCCCTGTCTCCAAACAGGCCGAAAATATGCTCCCCTCATCCCCACCCCACTCCACTTCTCCAAATCCTTATCTTCCTTTAAGGTCTCCTTTGTAGCACTTCTAATCATACCCTGTCCTTAGAGCTCTCTGCCTCCTCAAATTACATTGTATTTACTTCTTAAGTACAGGTTCTGTCGTTCCTAGAGGAGCTAAGCTTCTCAAGAGCAAGTTGTTTCTCTGTATGCCTAATATCTAGAAAAATGTATCCTGTACATGTATACAGTACCTCTTATATGCAGTAGGCATTTAATAAGTGTTGGGGCCTTTTTTAAAATGTATTGAATACTGTCAAGAAGGAGGAACATGATAGTCCTCTTATGTTCTGTCCTAGTCAGACCTCATCGAGAGTTAAATTCAAGATACCAAATTTTGGAAGAGCAAACGATTTAGGAACCATACCAGTATGAAAACCAGAAGGAATCTAGAATGTTTAGCGAGAGGAGATTTGAGGGTTACATGATAGCTTCTCCAAGAATATTAAGGACTGTCTTATGGAAACTGAATTAGACTTGTTCTGCTTGGCTCAAGAGGGCAAAGAGAGGAAAAACAATGGGTGGATGTTGCAGGAAGCAGATTTCAGTTCTATTTAATAAAAAAAAACTTAACCATCAGAGTTTCCAAAAGTAGGATAGGCTGTATCTAAAGGTAATGAGTTCCCTATCATTAGAAGGTCTTCAAGTAGAGACCAGATGACCACTTGTGATCTAAATGGCCTTGATAGTACCTTTCAACCCTGAGATTATGTGACTCCCATACAACAGGGTTCGTGACCTCTAAGAATTTGGATAGTCTAAACATAGCCTTAAAGCAGGTGGCCTTAATCTTTTTTGTGCCATCATCTCCTTTAGCAGTTAGGTGAAGCCCGTGGACTTCTCAGAATATTTTTAAATGTTAAATATCAATGACAGGTTAGTGAAAATACAGATGTAACTTTTTTCCCATCCAAATTCATAGATCCCTTGAAATTTGTCCACAGCTTCCTTTGGGGTTCCAGTAACTCCAGGTTAAGAACTTTTGGCTTAGAATGCGGCGAACTAGAAGAAACAATAACATTAGCAATTCCCTTCTGCTTTGACCTTTTGAGAGATCCAGAAGCCCAGTAATTCAAGAGGCTATTTTGGTCCAGATCCAAAGCAAAAGAGTCAATGGAATGGAGAACTGGGTCTCCACTGAGGCTGAATAACACAGTACTTGGCTAACTCTCAGACTCCAAATGCTAGCTATGAAAAAATCTGTTTGCATTTTCATTCTGCATTTTTTTTTCCTTTTGATGCAGAGCAGACTTGGGCTAGCATGGGGCTAACTTCTCCCCACCCCACCCCACCCCACTCCCAGTATATACATACTGGCATTTTCCTGCCTTTTCAGTAAAGAAAAATGCCTCCTTTCCCCACCCCCACCCCCAAAATGGACAGCTCCGGTCAGAATTCTTAGGTGCCAATCCATCTGCCTGAATTAACAAAACGGAATACGAAACATTAGGATTTAGACAGATTTAATGTAGCCCCTTCCCAGCACCCTTCCCTCCCTTCTTGGGGCACTTGCTGGGGATTCAAAAGACATGCTTTCATTTCCACCACAAGCAGTAATGACAAGTTTAGATCTGAAGACATAAGACATTATTATCTTTGGAAAATAAATGACATCCAAAACAATGATGCATTGAGGGCCCCAGTCAATAAAAGCATTACTGACATAGATCCAGCTGCTTCAGATTCAAAGATGGCCTCCCTGAGCTTAATAGCATGGTGTCATCTTGTTACCAGAACAGCAACTCCAACTCCAGAAAGGGTTATACTTTATATTTATTGGTCTATTTTTCCATCTTCAGAATATTTTCCTGTTTTATCTTCCCAACAAGCCCATGAGGTAGATATACCCATTCTATAGAGAAAGAAACTGAGAACTCAGGAAATGAAGGAACAGGCCCATGGTCATATGACTAGTCAATGGAAGAGCTGAAACCAGAAACCAAAACAGATTTTCTCAACACCAGCTTTTCACATCTTCCCATTAGACCACTGGGTTTACAATTCAGGCAAACTACCAGAGTTCCTGAACTAGGAAAGATGGTCTGCTCCTCTGCACTGTAAAACCCTCTCACACTGGATGTGACCATTCCTCCTGAGGTAGCCATAACAGCCTGCAGGGCTTGCCCTATCACTGACCATACTAAGGCCACAGGTGCTGAGCCTGTGCTATCACCCTTCCCCTGAGCACAGAGAAGGGCATAGTGCACTTCAGGACCATCTCAGGATCTGGAGGGCACCAGAGGATCACATCTCTACTCTACTTGGTACTAAAGGGATACAATCTTTTCAGAGTCTTCACAATGATCTAAAGTTGACTTCCTTTTTTTCTCATAATGTTGATTTGACAAAGGCCAACTCTACCTGTATCAAGCTCCTTTAGAGACAAGAGGTCACAACAGTCTTGAAATCAGTGACTGTTAGCACCTACCATGTATAATTCTTGTCTGCCTTTATAAATGTGACAGATTCACAGAATTTCAGAGTAGAAATGCACCTCAGGGGACATCTTGAACAACGATACACAAAAGGAATCTGATAGGATCATAGATTTAGAACAGGAAAGGATTTCAGAAGCAATCTGATACAATCCTCTCATTTTACAGATGAGAAAAGTGAAGTCCAAGGAGGGTCAGTGATGTTCCCAAGATCAATCACAGATTAAGTAATAAAAGTGAGATTAGAATTCAAGTCCTCTGATTCTTTTTTAAAATTTATTTTATTCTGAATTTAAGAAATTAAACAAGCATTTCTATAAGACAATAGAATAGAAAAAATGTACATGAAACTGCAAATCTATTCCTTTTAAATATGTAATAAAGTTATCATGTAACTTGCTTTTTTTCTTTTTTCCTTCCCACCTCCCACCCTAAAGATGGCTATTAGACACAAATAAATGTATATACATACATATATGTATATAGATATAGATATAGGCATGTGTATGTGTGTATAAAATCATTCTATACATATTTCTGTTTATTAGTTCTTTCTCTGGGAATTTATAATAATCAGAATGACTTAGTCACTCAAAGTTGTTCTTAAAAGAGTATTGTTCTGTCCTCTGATTCTAAATGAGGCACTTTATCTACTCTACCAGGCCCACTCTAACATACATAAGTGGTCATCAAGTGTCGTTTACAAGAACAAATCCTAAAACCTGAAATAGTTTTAGAAAGAAATGGATTAGGTTATGAGAGAGAGAGAGAGAGAGAGAGAGAGAGAGAGAGAGAGAGAGGAGAGAGGGAGAGAGAGAGAGAGAGAGAGCTGGAAAGAAAGGGTGGCTCCCTCTCTCTAGGTTCTGGAAGGTTTACAAAGGTATCCCCACACAAATTACACAACAATCACATCAAGGGAACCCCAAACACAAGCTTGGCTGGACTCAGAACAAGTCCAGGGTGAGGAGACCCAAAACAAGAATGTTTAAGTGGATTCCTGGTAGTCACCTCTAGCATTCCTAGAGACTTACTGAGGTCAAGGCGGGCAGCATTCTAGGTTCAAACTTTTAATCTCTTAAAGTTGGATTCAAACAGTATAATAAATAATAAGCTTTCTGAACAATATAATTAAGCATTCTTTCCAAGTCAGCTTCTACTCAAAGATTTTAAAAAAGGGGAACCTACTACCTCTCAAAGTTGGCCATTCCAAATATGGACAGACCTAATTATTCAGAGGGCAACTAGGTGGTATAGCGGACAAAGTGGTAAGCCTGGATTCTGGATGACCTGAGTTCAAATCCTGCCTCAGACACTTACTAGTTGTGTGACCTAGGGCAAGTCACTTAACTCAATTTGCCTCAGTTTCCTCATCTGTAAAACGAGCTGGAGAAGGAAATGGCAAACTCCAGTGTCTTTACCAAGAAAACCCCAAAAGGGGTCACAAAGAGTCAGACATTATTAGGAAGATTTTTTTGTTTTGTTTTGTTTTTTTTTCCTGACAGAGAGTATAAATCTGCCTCTTTGCAACTTTTACCCAGTGTTCCTGTTTCTGCCCTCTAGGGACAAATAGAATCCTTCTTCAACACAACAGCCCTTCAGATCCTTGGAAACAGCTAGAACCATCCCCACAGGGTACTCTTCTCCACATTAAACACTGCTAGTTTCTTTAGCCAGTCCTCAGATTACATGGACTCAAGACTCTTCATCATCCTTGGTTGTCCTTCTCTGGATACCATCCAGCTCATCAGTGCCCTTCTGAAATCCATACTCAAGATGAGGTTTATATCACCCTGCATAATTAGACCTGTTTAAGCTATGACTATGGAGTTAAAGAACCCAGATTCAAATTTCACCTGTTATTTACTACCTGTGTGACCTCAGAAAAGTTACCCATCCTGCCTAAATCTCAGTTTCCTCACCTGCAAAATGAAAGGTTTGAACTAGACAGTCTCTGAGGTCCCTTCCCTTAACCTTCAGAGAAGTTATATGATCTGCTCAAGGTAACACAGCTAGGAAGTGGTGGTTATTACATCAATGATAGACTGTCATTGGCTAATGTGGAAATATGTTTTACATGACTTCACATGCATAACAGATACATTGCTTGCCTTCTCAATGAGTGGGGAGGAGGGACTAGAAAGAGGGAGAGAATTTGGAACTCAAAATTTTTAAAAATGAACGTGAAAAAACAAAATGTATTAAATAATCAAATGATTAATTATTTTTTAAAATGATATGCTAAAGTACATAGGACCTCAGTTTCCTCACCTGTAAAATGAAGGATGGGACTAGACAGTCTCTAAGGACCTGAAACGATCAGATTAATTCTGTGTCTTTTTAAATTGACCCTATTTATAATTAGTTGATTTTTGTCCTGCACTGCCTAACTCATGATTCTTTGTCTCTGAACTTAATTCAGAAATGTATCTGGCCTACGATGAGTTAAGTTTAGAAATACAGTTCTCCTGTTAATCACTGTTCTATTCTTGTTTCAAGGAAATCTGTTACCCTTGGAGGATGCAGGTGAATACCAGGGAGTCTGGTCTAGTATCTTTATACCACTAAACTATCCTTCAGGGATGTCTGGTTTGTTATCCAAAGAAGTCTGGTTTTCTAACTCTATCCTTGCAGATTCGGCTAGACTCAAACAATGAATATTTCTTAGTCACAGGAAGGAATGAGGAGGTTGTCGCTAGCCCTCGTTCCCGATTTCTATCCAATCATATTTTCTTCCACCTATTAAGCTAGGCTTCCTGTTTTCTGTACTCTCCCAAACTATAAAAAATTTTGTTAACCCCATAACTGGGTCTTAGCTTTGCTGGGGAAGTTGAGATACTATTTATTGGTAAATTTTAAGCTATATTAATAAATTGCTTGTAACTCTGTGCCTCAGTTTACCCTAATTATTTTAGCTGTTCCAATCCCTTCTAGCTCTAGAGCTGTGATATTGTGATCCATCTGTATTTTTCTCAGGCAAGCAAACAAGCAACTCAAGCCATCTTTATTTTAATTCCTCTCCCTGCCCACCCCCAAAATAATAGCGTATTATTACCATCAGCTTTCCTAAGCTCTATGAGTCTTCTGAGCAACATGTCAAAAATCTATAAATCTATAGTCTAAAAGGGCCACTATCACATTCAGACCTTTTGCCCTCACCCTAGGGACGATGGTCATGCTAAATTCAACTGACACTGAGTTCATTCAGGGGAAGAGTGAATGCCATTAGCCAGACCGCCCAGCAGGAGACATTTGTGTAGGTCATCTCCTGACACAGAAACAGGGGTCAAATGTTGGCCTTCTGGTCTTTTTTTGGTTATAATCTGAGAAAGAATACTGTCTCATTCTGTCTATATAATTATAAATATATAATTCTATACTAATATGGAAGTAGTAAAAAAAATCCTAGAGTACTTGTACTTCTAATTAATTGGACCAAAACAGTGTCCCATGGCTAGCTACACCCAGTTTTCTTTTCCCTAATATTGAGACCCAGTCTTTTTCTCCTTTCCCCTTGAAAAATTAACCAAAGTTGCTGAAATGCAGGCAATTGATTTGGACTCTACTAGACAAAGAGAAAAAAAGAACATTCTTCTTAATACTTAAAATTCTGGAGGATACGGTCTAGGAAGATGTATATTTTAACACATTGCAATCTATTACTAATACAAATTTACCTTTATGCAATAATCACTACTTTTTAGCTGTGTTACCTCAGGCAGATTCTTTAACTTCTCCGAGCCTCAGTTTCACCATCTGTAATTCTTAGACTAGCTAATTTAGGTGGGAGCCTTGAGAGTCAGATGAAATAATAACAACTCTTCATGACTTTAAAGTGCTTTATAAAGGTCTCCTCATTACTAATTGGGGATTTGCATTGGATGAGGGGGTTTCCTCACTTTGTGTATAAATGAAATCAAAGTCCAGCCTAAAAGAAGTATTTCTTAAGCACTTACTACAGGCATTGTACATAAAGAAAGACAAAAATAGCTTTTTCCTTCATGGAGTTTACATTCTAAAGATGAAGAGTAACATGAAAATAACATATAATATGCATATAAAGTAGATGGAAGGTAAAAGGGGGGAAAATACAAATATTTTGCAAACATAAACTCTCCATTCCATGGGCTCTTCTAATACTGTGGAACTATTTCCTTCAGCTCAGAAATGATCCATTTTGGTAGTCTTAGAACTTCTCATTTTTCAAACCACTTCAACTTCCCCCACCCTCCTCTCCTCCCCAAACCTCAGCACTTTAATTACGTAGTGTTTTGATTTCCCCACTGTTATTGTCATATGACATTAAACATCACAGAGTAATGGGAAAGTTAGAAAATTTAAGTCACACTAGGGGAGATTTCCTTTGGCTGGGTTTCCCCATTTGAGGTCAAAGGCTCAGTATTTTCCTCAGTTTGAAGAAAACATACTGGGAGGGTTTGGGGTTTTCTTGTGTGGGTTTTTTTTATAAATATACTGTTGGATAGAATCCAGGAGTACGCTTGCTGTTCTCTTACTGATAACTTTTTATTTTAAATCATGAAAGCTGACCTTTTCTTACTTCAGTTGCATTGAGTGATCTCAATACCTAAGTTTCTCTCTGTATTTTGCATCACAAATCCACCCACAATGATTAATAGCTACTGACCCCTGGGTCTTTCCTACTGGTTCTGTCCAGCTTGACATTCAGAATGATGGAGGCCACCTCCCCTTGAAATCTTCTGCGATAGATGAGATTCTCTACCATCCTCTTCCCAGTAAACCACAGGAGCTTATCTCCTTCAAGCCCTCTCACTAGCTGGCCCAAAGGCTCTTGAGACTATGCCCAGTTTACATCTTCCCTACCCCAGAAGGCTGAAAGCCCCAGCAGAGTTCACCACTCTTTGAGCTCTACCCCTCTCTATTTCCCTCCAGGTTAAGCCACTGAGACTAAAAATAGCAAGATTTTGTCTTGCCAACTATAAGGACACTGAGATATTTTTAGGTCTTAGAATCTGGAAATTATAGCCACCTGTGAATGAATGAACAAATGAATTAATGAACAAATGTAAAAGCAAGTATTAAATGCATACTGTATACAAAACACTATATCAAGTGTTAGAGATAGAAAAATAAAACAGTCTTGGTTCTCATGGAGTTTGCATTCAAATAAGGGGAGATAATGTTTATGAGAGGTTTCAACCAAAAGTTCAGATGGGAAAGGTCCTATAGTCCTTAGGACACAGAAGCAAAGCAGATGGTAATGCAACTTCTTTAATGTTATTTTTACTAACAAAACCACGCCCACTGCTAATGTTGAAGCATTTGATAGTGCCTATGACTTTAGTGGAGACAATTTACTACTCTGGATTTTCAGTAGCTGCAGATGCTGAAGAAGCATCTCCACAAGAATTACTCTGGTTAGGGGGGGTTGGACTGGAAGCAAGCATGGTTGTGGCAGTGAAGAGATAGAGGTTCAGAGAGGTGACAGGATTTGCCAATGGTGACCTCGTTCAGAAGCGAACCCAGATTTTCATTACACTGTATGTGACATTGATGGATATGACACTGATAGGTCCAACTCTCCATATAGTGAGAGTGTCTAAAGAAAGACCACCTAGGAATGTGAAAACAGGAAGGTCAGAGCAGAGAAGAGGAATACCTAGTAGTGGCAAGAGACTTCCCACGGACAGCTATCATAATCCTGATGTACACCAATCCCATGTGAATAGCCCACTGTCAGAATGAGCCAGTGTGAGGAAGCTGGTAACTCTTCATCACAGCTGTTGATGTTTGTGTTGGGAAATGGGAGAAGGTCCTGGTACTTTGAGTGCTAAAGATAGGAGTGTGGTGTGTAACAGGAATACTCACACTGACAACTGAAGTCCAAAAGGTCAACTTTCTATAGAGAATGCACATTCCTGCAGTCTCACCTGGGCAGGGAAATAAACTCTTTTCATAGAAGAGTGAATGGAGATCAGATAGGAAGACTGTGAGAGGGGTAGAAAGGGTAAGGGGTCAGACTTCAGACAGGAAGATTTGGGGGAAGGAGGGACTAGACTTGGAGGTGGAAGAATGCTGGGTTGGGTTACAGTAATACAACAGCTATTAATATAACAGCAATACAATCAGTAATACATTCGAACAATGAACAGTTATTAAAAAGGAATTGAAATGATATGATAAGGGAACACACCAGAAAAGTCTGTTCTATTACAGACTAAAACAAAGAGAAAAAAATGCACATTTTTCCTCTAGTGGATCCCTTAGAATAATGGTATTCAAAAGTGAGTACCAGGTAGATAATCTCCCAGGTGGGTACTTGCAAATATAGAGAGCTCCCAAGTTAACCCAGATAAAGCTCCCACTTGCAGCTCTCCCTCTGAGGCCAACTGTTCAACTCACACTTGAGCAGCTTCTTCTCTTCCTTACTCTCCCCCTTCCCCAGTCCCCATTCCCCTATCTTCTCCTTCATCTTCTTCTTCTCCTCCTCTCTTCTCCTACCTCCCCTCCAGCAGTTTCTAAGAGTGTTTCCTCCTACATCAGAAAAGAATGTGCTGTGGACTCAAAAAAAGACTTCTAGTAACCAGGATTTGTTACCCCTTTTCCACATCTGTTCCTTACGTATATACCTCATTACCATTATACTTCAAGTTTGAACCTTTTCTCCTCAGGGACCTTGTTTGTACAAGACAGAGAACCTCTGGTTTGGGAGAAATGTTTTGTACCAGCTCTTATTAATGTACCATCTAAGTCAATTCCTTTGCTAAAAGCTAGATGAGGCCACTGACTGATTATTAATGGGAAGCATATTGGTAGGGGCTCATGAGCAACAGCACTGGAAACTCAAACACTCAGGGTTACTCTTAGAACCCTGAGGGAAAAAGTAGTTAGTTACCATCTGAGGCCCAGGCCAGTCAGTGCAACTTGGGAGAATGGTCCTAGAGGATGTACTACACTTGATATGGAAAACACCAAGATATTTAGAAACAGTACTTTAGACTCGGCCGCACCTGAGAGTGATAATTGTTGTTAGGCTTTATCCCTCTGATGCTTAGGTCCTTTTCTTCACACTGACACATAGATATCTTGCTCTTAGAATAAATAGACATCAACCAATCCATCAATAAGAATATCTATTAAGTGCCTACTATGTACCACGCACTGTGCTGGGTAATGGAACTAGGACAAAAATTAAATAGTCCTTACTCTTTGATGGGGAGATAAAGGGTACGTAGATAGGTATTCACAAAAAAATATATTTTATATATACCTTAAATGTTATTGTGTGTGTGTTTATATACATACATACACACATACAATAAGTTCAAGGTAATTTGGGAGGAACTCACTAGCAGCAGGAGATCAGGTAAAGATTCTTAACCCGGTTTTATGTTGTTATTGATCCCTTTGTCAATGTGATAAAGCCTCTGGATCTCCTTTCAGAATATTTTTAAATAATTGAAGAAAATGCTAAGATGACTTTGAGCTCAATGCCTCGCTTAAATCCAATTCCTACGCGAGTCAAGATGTCACCCTCATGATGTCGTTGGGCCTCTTTGAGAACGAAGGAGTGACGGCAGGAGTTTAAGCGAGTCATTTTCCTAGAAGACCTTTAAGGTCTCTTCCTGCTTTAAATCCTGTGATCTTGTGACAAGTTTTCAGAGTTCGGGAAGAGAAACACAATGAGGAAACTTCCCGTATCAATGCGATTTGGCAAGTTAGGGCCTTGGGCACCTGCTTGTTTGGGGCACTTAAAGTTTAAGTGACTTGCTCAGGGTCATGCAGCCAATATGTCAGAGAGAGGACTTGAAAAGAGATCTCCTTGCTGACTCCCAGGCCATCTCTACCTCACACGCATTCTATTTACCTTCACTAAATTCCCACTTTAATGCCTTATTGTAGCATGGAAGTGACCCTGGGTTCTAGAAGATTGTGCAAGGAAAGCGCAGGGTCCAATCAAGCAGGAACCACTTCTAGCAACAGTCACTGTCCCCTGAAGGGTACTGAGAGTTTCGTCACAAAATGATTTCTTTTTTGCAAACACCAAAGACCATAAAACCATCTGCTAAGGTATGGAGGGGTTGTAATTTTCATCTGTTTGAAGGAGATCCCACAAGGATACATTAACAAATCCTTGACTTAGGAGTATTGAAATATTGTGGATTTTGTTTGTTTGTTAAGTGACTTGTCCAGGGTTACACAGCTAGTAAGTGTTAAATGTCGGAGGTGGGACTTGAACTCAGGTCCTCATGACTTCAGGGCCCATGCTCTACCCACTCTACCACCTAGCTGCCTGTATTGTTAACAGGAATGGGAAGATATTTCCCATCTATTAATAGGTCTATGTGACCTGCTTGAGTCACAAGAGCCTGTGGTGGGAGGAGCTTGGTAACTGGGTAGAGCCAGGAGGGGTGGAGCAGGAAGAGAGACAGAGCAGGCAGAGCAGCAGTGTGAGTGATAGAGGGAGTGGTTTTGCTTAAGGGAGCTTGTTAGTGGGGAGGCCTGACAGAGGGAAGGCTTGGGCAGGGCGGCGCCCCCTTCATCAGTAATGTGTATAGACTTCTTTGTTACTATGGTGGATTTGGGTTTCTGGTATCTGAATAAATGTCTTGGTTTCATCTTCAATGAAGAGAGTCTGTTACATCTTGTGATTCAAACCTGGGAATTCACCTGCATATTCATAGCAGCCACTCTGGGTACTGCATTGGCAATATACTGCCTTAATATTGTGGGGTTTTTAAAAAACTTTTCTGTGTGTATATGTCTTGTCTTCTCAACTGTACCAAAGGTGTAAAATATACCCCACCAGCCGCAGCTGGCCCACAGCATTCCTGAATGCAACCCAAACCAGCTTAAAATGTAATTTGGGAGTATTAACAAAATAAATAAAATATAATATAATAAAACAGAGAAAATATTGCATTTTAAAACTAACTCAATAGGCAGCCTGTAGTGATTATGCACCAATTAGTGACCCTCGTTTCCATTTGAGATTGACGCCGCTGAACTGGACCGCCCGCTTCTTTAAGGCAAGGAATGAATTTCCTCTCACATTTTCATTATATGTCACTCATAGCCTCTAGCATAGTCCCACCAGCCCAAGGGATCCTTAATAAATGGTAGCTGATCTCCTTGCTGGCCTTATACAACTTGGTATGGCTTTTCTGATGATGGCATCAAGGAATGTATTATGAAAGGGTATGGCCTTCTTGATAGCCCCCAGAGATTAGATAATCACCTCAAAATTTCCCCTTTGATTTCCCTTTAATGTTTCCTCTATTTCACCTTAATAACCCAGTATGGATTTGTGCCCCATACATTTGTCTAAACTTCTTTTTGAAGCTACTTCTATTTTCAGCCTATACTGCCTACTTTAAAAAAAAAAAACTTTGTTTTAATCAGCCCAAATTCTGCCTTCTCACTCTCCCCACTCCATCCTTCCCCCCAGCAGAGAGCATGAGAAAAACAAAACCCATTACAAATATATAGTCAATCAAAACTAGGTTCTGTATTAGCCATGTCCAAAAAAAAAAACTATATTATTCTGCATTGAGGGTCATCCACCTTTCTGTCAGGAGATGGGTGGCTTGTCTCATCATTGGAATCATGGTTGGTTATAATGCTAATAAGAGATAAGCACAAAATAATTCCATCATATTTGTTCATCCATTCCTCAATTTTCAGACTCCCCCCCCACTCAGATTCCCATTCTTTGCCACCTCAAAGAGCTATAAATATTTTTCTACATTCTTAGAGTTTGTTTTACTTAGGACTAATCTCTCCTTTTATGTACACTCCTTCTAATTCCCCCTCCTTCTTTCTCACCTTTCCTTCCTATTTCCCTGTTGAGAGAGATATATTTCTGTTCCCAACTCTGTGTGTGTGTGTGTGTGTGTGTTCTTCTTTCTCTTGACCAGCTCAGATAATTGAGGTTCAAGGGTTAGCTGCTCTCCCAACCCTTATTGGTAAACTCTTATATACTCACAAGTGAAACAATTTCCCCAAACCTTCCCTTCCCTCCCCTCACTGCAGTGTGTTCCTTTTCTCTTCTCTTTTCATTCTTTTCTTAAGATGATCAAGACATAACATAACCAACCCAGGCCTTGTCTAATCGTACTCCTTCTATGACCCCTGATAATGATAAGGTTCTGAGGGGACACACATATATCTCCTGATATTTTAATGTAAGCAAATTATCCTTGTTTAAGTCCTTATCCTTGTCCATCCAGGATTACCCTTTTTATGTTTCTCTTTACCTCTGTGCTTGAACTTCCAGTCTCTATGCAGTTCTGGTCTTCTCATCAGGAATTCTTAGAAGTCCTCTTTTTCATTGAAGATGCATTTTCCTCCTTATACTGAAGTTTTCTGGGTAAATTATTCTTGGCTGTAACCTCACATCCTTTGGCTTCTGGAACACTGTATTCCAAGGTCTCTGCTTCTTTAAAGTGGTGGCTGCTAAATCCTGTGTGATCCTGACTGAATTCTTAGTTCTTGAATTTTTTTTCTTTTTGGCTGTTTTCAGTATTTTTTCTTTGACTTGGAAACTCTAGATTTTGGCTACAATATTCCTGGGAGTTTTCATCTGGGGATTTCTTTCAGAAGGTGACCAGTAGGTTCTTTCTATTTCCACATTGTCCTCTGGTTCTAACAAATCTGAGCAGTTTTCTTTTAAGATATTTTGAAAAAGAATGTATAGGTTCTTTTTTTTCTCATAGTGTTTAAATAGTCCAATAACTCCTAAATTTGTTTCTCCACTATCTGTTTTCCAGGTTAGCTTTTTTGTTGTTTTTCTTTTTGGTTTGTGTGGTTGGTTTTGTTTGGTTTTGTTTTGATTTTGCTGAGATACTTTATTTTCTTCTTTGACTTTGACTTTGTTTTAATATTTTTTGTTGTCTTATAGAGTCATTGGCTTTGATTTTGTTCATTCTAATTTTCAGAGAGTTTGCTACTTAGACAAGATTTTGTATCTTTTGTGCCAAGCTGTTAGTTCCCTTTTTAATTCTTTTTTCCAAAATTCTCATTTCTTTTCCAATTTTTTTCCTCAAGCGCTCGCATTTCATTTGTGAAAACAATTTAAACTCTTTTTAAAACTCTTGATTCATCTATTTCAGAAATTCCAGTTGAATTTTTGTCCAAGCTCTATTTTTTAAAGGCTTTTCTCATAGAAGTTTTGGGGTCATCCTCGTCTTCTGGGTTTGTGTCTTAAGTTTCTCTGCCACCATGATAGCTATTTTGTGGTGGACTTCCAGCCAAATTCCTGATTTTGGACTTTATGATAGGCTAGGTTCTATGGCTCTGCAGGAGGGCTGGTCCTATTGCTCCTTTCTTGGAGGTATTGGGAATTTTGTTATTCCAAGATCTCAGGGATAGGCTGACCATCTATAAGCTTTTATTGTCCCCAGAGTGGTCTGATCCAAGTCAAAGTCTGTTTGCTGTCACCCCGGTTTGAGCTCTACAAGTTTGTTTGTGTGTTTGGTTTTTTCCTGGGTTTGTGTTCGGGTCTGGGCAAGAACAGACTGCCGTTGGATTCAGCTCCTATTAGCCATCTGGAAATCTCTTTTGGTTCACAATGGAAGAATTAAAGAATCCCAACTGATGTTGTTTACTTCTAAACTCATCTTCCTTTCTCAGTATGTCACCCAGGGCCTTAATACCTAAGAATATTCCAGGGTGCACACTGGATCTGTGACACAGTAGGTAGTGGGCAATAAAGCTGCAAGCTGGCATCTGTTCCCATCATGGCACCCTGGTATGAGTCAGGTGGAGCTCTGGTGTATGTCTGGGACATCCTCTTGCCCCAGTGCACAGCCTCTCTTTTTCCTGGGCCTTACAGTATTCCTGGCCCAACCTTTTCCCCAGTGTCCTTAGACTTCCCCATCTGTCTATCTATTCCAATCTGGGCTGGGTAAATGACATTTTTTTCTGAATTCCTCCATCAGGATTCAGCGTTGTACAGTTTCTAGATCTATTTAGAGAAGATTCGTGGAGGGGAGTTTGGTGGCACCATTTCTATCACTCTGCCATGTTTGCTCTACCCCCCCCCATTAGAATGATTTGTTTGATAATTTTTTTTTCATCTAGTAGGTATTCAGAATCAATCAATGAAGAAGCATCTATTAAGCACCTATTATATGTCATGCATTGTACTAGGCATTGACGATACAGAATAATAAAATGTGAGAGTTAGATAGGACCCTGGAGGTCATGTAATCCAACCCTATCATTTTACATGTGAGGGAACTGAGGTCAAGACAAGTGAAATGGTTTGCCCAGGGTCTCAGACCTAAGAGGCTGCACCAGGATTTGCCCTTGTTTCCTGACTCCAGATCTTACGGTGTTTAAATCAATAAATGAATAAATGAAAAAGAATTTTAAGTGCTTACTTAGTAGATTCCAGGCAGTATGCTACTATTCCTTATTGTCTTCCTTTTTTCCTTAATTTCCTTTATCAGGTTTTAAGATTGGGCAGCTAGATGGTGCCATAGTGCATAGACTTCCAGATGTGGAGTCAGGAAGACTCATCTTCCTGAATTTAAATCTGGCCTCAGACACCTAGTAGCTTTGTGACCTTGGGCAAGTCACTTAACCCTGTTTGCCTCAGTTTCTTCATCATAAAATGAGCTGGAGAAGGAAATGGCAAACCACTCCAGTATCTTTGCCAAGAAAACCTCAAATGGTATCACAAAGACAAATGACAGAAACACGACTAAATAGTAACAACAAAAGATGCAGCCCCTAGTAGTAATATGTCAAGATATAGTAAATAACTTGACCCCTTCAATACCATCATCCCTTCTCATTCCAATCTACCCAATGTATAAGAGATCTTTCTCTTGTTTTTCTTATATCTTGTGAATACAAGTCAGGTCCTAAGGAAATCCATCTGTCACCTCTTACTAGATGAACAGCCCACCTCCTTGTCTGACCAAATAGGTCTTCACTAATGTATTTTATGGTAATTCTCATATGTTCTTTCTCCATAGTATTTGTGATTTTGAATTTGACTCTTTTCATTCTATTCATTTCCAGGATGAAGATATGAGGAGTCAGATACTTCCAGCTTATGATTTCTGAAGTCCTAGAAAAGTTCTTCTACTCCTCTGAAATGTCACTCTCACCAGATCATAGATGCATGAAATTCTGCAGCTTGAAATGTGTTGCTTTGGCTTAAAGGCTTTACCTTCTGTTAAGATGCAAACGATCTTGGGGTCAACTGGTCCTCACATGGCAGTCACCCCCTTGATGCTCAGAGAAGTAGACCTCCCCTGTTAAATCTCTCTTGAAGTTCAGAAAATAGCTTTGAATGTGACACTCTTGGTTTAGAGCTGACACTGTTCCTCTGACTTTTCAGAGTCAATAGCATGTACACCAAACAAACAAAAAGACTTCATATGCAAGGCATATTTCTCTTTCTAAAACAGCCTTTACATAGCTTTGCACATTTGAATGAACTGGTAAAATATTGGAATAATTTTTCAGGAATGGCCTGAAAATTTAAAAAATGTCATCTTAAACCTTCTTGTGTTCTATAGTGGAGAAAACTTTGATCATAGAATCAGAAATTCTGAGTTTCAAGTGCTTCCTCCAGCAGTGATAGTGGAAGAAATACTGGATATGATATCAAGAGGTCCAGAGTCCAGTCCCAGCTCCTCCACTTGCTACTTGTGGGAAGCAGCATAGGAGAGTAGAAAGGACACTGGATTTAGAGTCAAAGAACCTGAGTTCAGATTCTGACTCTACTACTTACCACCTATGTGAGAACAGGCACACACCACTTTATCTCTCTGGATCTCAGTTTCTCCATCTGTAAAATGAGGGGGTTAGACCAAATGGACTCCAAGAACTTTCTAGAACTAGATATATAATCTTATGTAAAATGTCAACTCTAATATTTCAATGAATATTTGTACTACTTGTCTAACAGGGTATATGGGTTAGGGGCAGCTAGGTGGTACAGTGGGTAAAGCATGGGCCTTGGGTCAGGAAGACCTAAGTTCAAATCCAGCCTCAAAAACTTGCTAACTGTGTGACTTTGGGCAAATCACTTAACCTAATTGCTGCCAAAAAAAAGCCCCAAAAAACAAATAAAAACAGGAACATGAGCTATGTTACTACATGATTGAGATTTGCAAAGTTCCTTCATTATTCCTATTAAAATACCTAATGATCAACTGTGAATGATTTAGCTATTCTTGGCCATACAAGGATTTAAGACAATTCTGAAGGACTTAGGAGGAAAAATGCTACCCATTTCCAGAGAAAGAACCAGTTCCATTTTTAAAGGATTTGACCTATGATTTCAATGACTTAGGAAATACCATATGAAGAAACTCCATCTGTCAATGTAGGTCATACATAGAGTAACCTGAAGATCTGAGGCATTAAGTCATTTTCCTAGAGTCACACAGTCATGTATGAGAAGCAGAAAATCTTGAATAGAAGGCTTCCTGCCTTTAAGGTTATCTCTACTGACTATATATGCCATGTTGCCTTTTCCCTATGTGACTTCTCGCAGTTTGGACTCATTTCCACCTCCAGGCCTTTGTTCATTCTTCTTCCCTACTTTCTCATGACCTCCTCCCCTTCTCTGTGTTTCCTGCTGATTTCTTGAGCCCCAAAATCAAGTCATGGCTCCTCCATGAAGCCTGTCCAACTCATTACTCCAACCCACATTTCTTTTTTCAAAAAAATTTAATATTTTATTTTCCCCCAGTTACATGTAAAAACAATTTTTAATGTTTTTTTTTAATTTTTGAGTTCTTTTTCCTCCCTTATTAAGAAGGCAAGCAATTTGATATGTTATATATGTGCAGTTATATAAAGCATCTTCCCATGTTAACCATGTTGTGAAAGAAAACAGACCAAAAAAAGAAAAACATAAAGGAAGTAAAGAAAAAGTATGCTTCGCTCTGCATTCAGACTATCAGTTCTTTCTCTTGAGATGGATCGCATTCTTCATCTCAAGTCCTTCAGAATCACCTTGAATTGTTGTATTGCTGAGAATAGCTAAGTCATTCACAGCTGATCATCACACGATATTGCTGTTACTGTGGACAATGTTCTGGTTCTGCTCGTTTCACTCTGCATCAGTTCATGTAAATCTTTCCAGGTTTTTCTGAAAGCATCCTACTCATCATTTCTCACAGCACAATAGTATTCCATCACATTCATATACAACAACTTAAGTGTTCAGCCATTCCCTAATTGATGGACATTCCCTCAGTTTCCAGTTCTGTGCCACCACTAAAAGTCCTGCTATAAATTTTTTTCTATACGTAGGTCCTTTTCCTTTTTGTTTTTCATCTCTTTGGGATATGTTCATGATAGTGTCCAACCCACATTTCTATCTTCCTTCTCAGAACTCCTCTGGCCAGGACAGACTGAAGGAAAGATTGTGAAACAGGATGAGCTGATGTCGGTGCTCCAGGTCTCCCTTTTCCAAATGTTTGTCCTCTTCTGGGTCACTTCTTTATCCCCACTCAGATGCTCAGTGACTTCAGATTCTTTCCACCTACTCCGACCAAACCTGATTTAGGGAACTGATCTGTCTTATACACTAAGGTATGAACTCATCCATTTCTTCAATAAACATTGACTAAGGCCCGTAACATTGAACATATTCTGATGCTAAAAGACTAATAAGGCTGAATATATGGCCCTTCCCAAGATTATTTGCATTTCACTTGAACGTAAAGCCTTTAGTTCAAAGAAACTCATTTCAAGTTGCAAAATTTCATGGATTTAATTGAGCTGGTGAGAGATTGTGAAGGAGTAACAGAACTTTCCCAGAACTTTAGAAATCATAGGCTATACATGGTAGACTCCTCATATTACTCATAGGTCTGGCCTGGCCTATAATATTCATACCTTATCATATATAATTGTATTATCAGTCATGTTCAACTCTTTGTGGCCCCATTTGGGGTGTTCTTGGCAAAGACACTGGAATGGTTTGCCATTTCCTTCTCCAGCTCATTTTACAGAGGAGGAAACTGAGGCAAACAGGGTTAAGAGCTTTGCCCAGGGTCAGGCAGCTACCAAGTGTCTGAGGCCAGATTTGAATTAGGGAAAATGAGTCTTTCTGACTCCAGGACCAATATTCTATCCACTGTGCCACCTCATTGTCCTGATATAATTATGTATTTTTCCTTAATTACTTAATGTGTGTTATTCTTGACTTCACAACTAAACTATAAACTCCTTGAGGACAAGGACCATGTCTTTAGTTTCCTTTTTTTTTTTTGCAGGGGGGAAAACAGGGCAATTGGGGTTAAGTGACTTGCCCAAACTCACACAGCTAGTAAGTGTGTCAAGTGTCTGAGGTGCCTCTTTAATTTGCTTTATATGCTCCCATGTGCTAGAGCAATCAATAAATAAAATAAATAAATACATATAAATTCATGAATTTTATATAAAATAATAAATATATCTTATATTTATATTTTTATTTATACATTTATTTACTTACAATATATTTATATTTACATTATATATTTTATAAAATAATAAACATATAAAAATAAAATTATAAAATTTATAATTATAGGGGCAGCTAGGTGGTGCAGTGAGTAAAGCACAGGCCCTGCAGTCAGGTGGACCTGAGTTCAAATCCGGCCTTGGACACTTGACACACTTGCTAGCTGTGTGACCTTGGGCAAGTCACTTAACCCCAATTGCCCTGCCTTCCCCCCTCCAAAAAAAATTTATAATTATATATAAAATTTTATAAAATAAATAAGTAAAATAAAATTTATTAAGCCAGGCACTTTGCTAAGTGCTGGGGATACAAAAAGAAGACATATAGTAGATTCTCAGTGTGTTTTGATTAATTTCTCCAGATCAGCATTTCTTCAGTATATGCCAGTAATTGTGAAAATCGGAAAGGAAAAAGACAGTCACTTTTCTCAAAGAGCTTACACTCTAATGGGTAAAACACCATGAAAACAATTCTGTATTCTTCTTGGGTGTGTAACTTAGACAAAACGGTTCAACAGGATTGCATGTAGTGACGTAATGTAGCCTACACAGAGCTGTTCTAGGAATTTTGTGGCCCAGAGTGACCATCAGCACAAAACCTGGGGCAAGTAGCATAAAATTCATGCTCATTTGAGGGGCAGTGGATAAAAAAGATATATACTGCTCTGTAAAAAGGGAGAAAGAAACCCCAGAAGCCCACTGGGAGGCCACTAAAAGGGGTAGGAAATCACAGGGTGATTAAAGTGCTAAATAGGTACAAAATTATATTTTTTCTACTCAACCAAAATACACAAATGGGCTCAGCACTCTCTAAACTCAGTGTTCTAAGGAGTTAGCCACCTTAGTGGCCTTCTGGTTCAACTATTGCCTGAAAAAAATTCCTTCTACAATATAGCCAACAAGTAGTCACGTGACTTCTGCTTGGAGATCTCGGAAAAGGGGAACCCATTACCTCCTGAGGCAGCCCACATGTCCATATATATATATATATATATATGGATATGAATGTATATAATTGTTAGAAAGTTTTCCCCGACATCAATCATAAATTTGCCCTTTTGTAACTTTCATCCAATTGTTTCTGGCTCTCTCTCAGGAGTCAAATAGAACAAAACTAATAATCCCTCTTCCTCCAGATAACTCTTCACACATTTGAAGACAGCTATCAAGCTCCCCGTGAGTTTTCTTTTCTCTAGACTAAACATACCAACCAATCCTTGTATGATATGGTTTCACAGATCTTCTCCATCCTTGTTGCCTTTCTCTGGACTGCCTCCAGAATGCCCTCTGGACACCCTTCTTAAACAACAGTGCCCGGAACTGAACACAATACTCAAGATGAAGACTAATGAGGACAGAGCAGCAGTCGGGCAATCGCCTCCTAGTTCTTGGAATCTGCACCTCTATTTTACGCAATCCAACATTGCATTAGCTTTTTTGGCTGTCACATCACACCAATGACTCATATTGTGAATCCATGAAAATATCTAAAACTTTTTCAGACAAACAGCTGACTAATTCTTCCTCCCTTATCATATATTTGTAAAGTTTAATTTTTTTAACCCAAAGCGTAAGACTTTTCATTTGTTCTTATTTTCTGTTGTTCAGTTGTGTCCAACTCTTTGTAACCCTATTTGTAGTCTTCCTGGAAAAGATACTGTAGTGGTTTGCCATTTCCTTCTCCAGCTCATTTTACAGCTGAGAAAATTGAGACAAAAAGGGTTAAGCGATTTGCCCAGGGTCACACAGCAATATGTGTCTGCGGCTCAATTTGAACTCAGGTCAATGCTCCTGACTGTTGAGATCTTTTTAGAATTAGACTCTTATCCAAATTTGGAGGCTATCCCTTCTAGCTTTGTGTTATCTGTAAATTTGACAGGCATGCCATCCATGTACCTAATCAAGTCTTAATGAAATATTAAATAGCTCGAAATGTTAAATAGCTCAGGGCTAAGCACAGATCCCTAGGACACTCCACCGAAGACACACTGAGCCCCCAACAAATTCTTTTTTAGTCCAATCTTTCAACCAGTTTTGAATCCATCGAACTATGTTATTTGATCTACATATCTCCACCTTTTCTGTAAGAATACTATGAAATATTTCATCAGTGCTTTACTAAATTGAATAAGTAAACTTTATTTATAGAAGTTCCTTAATAAAGCAGGGCTTAATAATCCTGACCTCCCCCCTACACACACACACACACACACACACACACACACACACACACAAAGGAAACAAGGCTAGTCCAATTTAGTACATTTAAGCTCTGAGTTTCCTTATTCCAACTTCTGCTTTCATTAACCAGTCAAATTCCCAAAGTTAGGCTTAGCTATACAGGAGTGAAGAGCAATAGGGTGACTTTCTCTAATGACATTAACTCAATCATTGATGAGTATGCTTCCCCCAAAACTATCAGTTGAAAATAATTTAGCTAGCCCAACTTAAATAGCTTTTGGAAAGGGGTATTTAATAAGATGGTATAGTAAGAACAGAGCAGGTAGGTGACACAGTGGAGTACTAGGCCTAGAGTCAGGAAGATGTGAGTTCAAATGTGGCCTCAGACACTTACTAGCTGTGTGACCTTGGGCATGTCACTTAACCCTGTTTGGCTCAGTTTCCTCAACTATAAAATGAGCTGGAGAAGGAAATGCAAACCACTCTAGTATCTTTGCCAAGAAAAACCCAAATGGGTCACAAAGAGTTAAGACACAACTGGAATAACTGAACACAGTAAGGATAGGAGGCACAAAACAACCCTCCTGCCCCGCCCATAAAGAGTCTAGCGGGAAGGTGGTCAAAAGCTCGGTGAGTGCATGTGACAAAGGAGCGAACCACAGCTCAAGGTTCCTGGAAGTCCTTTTCTCCTGTTCGATGGGTACTCAAGAACTCCTCCTTAAGGATATATTCATCGGTCCTTGGCTCGAGATGCAGATACCGCCCCCAGCTGATCCAGAGGCACCACTAAGACCCTGGTGGCAAAATGGGAAGTCCAAGATCCTCCTGACCTTTCATGACTAACAAGGTTTTCCTGAGGCCAAAGGGAGTGGAGAAAGAAAACCTAGCCAAAGCCAAAGCAGAAATCTGTCCTTTTCTGCCCTCTCCCTCCTGACTCCTCTGGCATTCTCCTTAGGGGTGTGCTAGAAAGCCACACTGACGCAGATTTCTGGAATCAATCCCTTCTCAGCTCACTTGATAATTTATAGGCCACCCCTGGGTGGTGGCCAGACTATACAAACATCCTTGAGCACCGTCATTGCAGGAAGAAGGCCTTTTGACAAAATTGAACTGATTGGTTATGCATCTTATTACTAATTTTAAAACTTTATATGGGTTTTTTTTAGTCATTTTTCAATTGTGTCTGACTCTTCATGACCCCTTTTGGGGTTTTCTTGGCAAAGATGCTGGGGTGGTTTACCATTTCCTTCTCCAGCTCATTTTACAAATGAGGAAACTGAGGCAAACAGGGCTAAGTAACTTACCCAGGGTCACACATCTAGTAAGTATCTGAGACCAGATTTGAGATCAGGAAGATAAGTCTTCCTGGCTCTGGGCCCACTATCTTCTACACTACCTCCCTGCCTTATACTCCCATGATTACACAGCTAATTTAAAGTATCTAAGATCAAATTTGAATTCAGTTCTTCTGACTCCAGGTCCAATGTTCTATCCACTGTGCCACCAGCTGCTATATAGAGCAAAAAGGAAGAGGAGAGCCTATGAGTGAACCTTGGGGAACACCCATAGTTAGGGGCATGATATGCATGATGAACTAGCAAAGGTGATGGAGGAGCAGTCAGACAGTGCTGCAAAATCCCAGAGAGGAGAGAATATCCAGGAAGAGAGAATGGTCAATAGCATGGAATGCAGCAGATAAATCAGGAAGAATCGGGACCATCAGATCTGGCAATGAAGAAATATCAATAACTTTGGAGAGAGCAGTTTCCTTTGGGTGATGAAGTGAGAAGCCAGATTGCAAAGAGTTAAGGAGTGAATTAGTGGAAGCAGTGAGTCAAGGAGTCTGACCAAGACTCAGGATGATACCTTGAGGAAATGGTCTGGTCTATTAAAGGTTTTTTTAAGCATAGGCAGAGACTTGGGTATATTTGAAGACAACAAGGAAGGAACCAGTTGAGAGTGAGAGTTTGAAGATTTGTGAAAGAGGGGGAATAATTTAGGGTGCAATCTTCTGGAGAAGACAGGAAAGAGTGAGATCAAGTGTGCACAGAGAGGGGTTATCCTTGGCAAGGGTCACAGACTGGGGGAAAGGAGGAGAGAGTGGGAGATAATGTTGAGGGTTTTAAGATTAGAAGAATGGGAGAAAGGAGAGCTCACAAGAATGACTCTTTTTTTTTTAAATAAACAGACACTTGCAAAGTCCTTAGCTGAGAGGAGAGAGAATAGGATTTAGAGAAGGGGGGGTGAGGGTGGGGGGGGGGGGTGAGTAGGTAAGAGGACCTGAACTGTACTTCTGTGGGTAATGAACTAGGGAATTAATTCAGAAGAAATAAAAGGACTGACCTGATGCAGTCAAGGCCCTCCTTCAGTGCTGAGGGAAGTCTCATTCTCCATGATTTTTCATGCATCACTGACAATGACTCAGCAGTCCCATCTGCCAGCTCTTTCTGGACCCAAGGATGTTGCATATCTGTGCCAAGTGACTTGAATTCTTCAAGGATAGCTAGGTACTCTCTGCCATTCTCCTAACTTAACGTTGAGTAGCACTTCCCTATTAGCCATTTTCATTACTTCTTTTTCCAGGCTATCATCTTTGCCAGAGAAGTCAGAAGGAAAATTCGAATCAGACAAACCATGAATGACTCATCATTCTTCTGAGTCTGGCCATTCAACTGGCTCTGAATCTATCTCAATGTGGTGGCCGACTTATCAAAATAATGAAAAGATGTGAAATATTTTATTAAATGCTTTCTGAATATCTAGGCAAATTATGCCTACATTCTATGGCAGTCTAGAAACCTTGTCCAAAAAGAAAATTAAATTAGTTTGTCATGAACTTTGTCCTCTTAAGCTCCCCTTTAATGTTAACTTCCCCCTTCAGAATGTAAGCTCCTTGAGGTCAGGAACTGTCTACTTGTACTTGTGTCCCTAGCACTAAGCAAAGTGGCACACATTAAGTGCTTAATAAATGCTCTTTCTCTCAAAAAAAAAAAAGATGGGGGGGAGAGAAGGACCTATTTGTACAAAAATATAGCAGCTCTTTCTATAGTGGCAAAGAATTGGAAGTCTGGGGGATGTTGGTCAATTGGAGAATGTCTAAACATGATTGCAATGAAATATTATTGTGTTATCAGAAATGACAAACAGAAAAACTTGGAAAGACTCACATGAACTGATGAAAAGTGAAGTGAGTAGAACCAGGAGAACATTGTACACAATAACAGCAACATTATATAATGATCAACTGTGAGAGACTTAGCTATTCTCAGCAATACAATGATCCAAAACAATTCCAAAGGGTGTATGAAGAAAAATGCTATCCACATCCGGAGGAAAAACTGATGGAGTCTGAGTGCAGATCGAAGCATATTATTTTCACTTTCTTTATTTTTATTTGTGTGTTGGGTTTTGTTTTTTTTTTTTTTTTGGTCTGTTTCCTCTTTCAGGACATGACTAATATGGAGATGTGTTTTACATGATTACACATATATAACTTAAGTCAAATTGCTTACCGTCTTAGGTACGGGGGGAGGTGAGGGAAGAATGGAGAAAATTTGGAACTCAAAAAAATTTTTTAAAATGAATGTTATAAGAGGATCCTAGAAGGTGGCAGTGCAGGTTAGAAAACTTTCAGCTCTCCAAATTTCTTCCATGAAAAAAGGTAGAACGTTGACTCAGAGGGAATGTAGAGCAGCAGAAATCAACAAAAGTCAGGGTAAAACAATTGTTCACCCACGACCACTCCAGAAGACACCAGGAAAGACCTGAACTCCACCCACAGAGGTTCAGCCTGAGGGAAGTGCAAACACCTCCAAGCTACCTCGGCAGAATCAACAAACAAGAAGCCCTGGGGGCAAATGGGGTTGGGAAGCAGCCTCAACCTTAGAAACTTTCGTCTCCCAGATAGTATAGGAGTCTGAAGGCTGAGTAGGAGATTAAAGGACCTTCCATTGTCAAGGATGCCACGTGCAGCTGTGCTGACCAGATGCATCCCACGCTGTGGTTGCGAGAGAGAAGGAGCTAGCACACACCTGCAGTAGAAGATGCGTGGGGACCCTGCTGGCTGTGGGCACTTGCAGGAGAGCAGAATCCCTGATTTCAGTTCCAGGGCAGAGAGGACAGCTGTAGTTTGCAGCCACCTAAGGGACCCCAAGGAGCAAGATCATTTGCAGGACAGTGTAGCTGGGGGCCCTAGTGTTAGCTTAGGAGTGGAAAGGAGAGCCCAAGGTTGAACCCTGAGACAGCCCTCAGAAAATAATAGTAAGAAGGACCTGAGGCTTGGGGCATCATTCCCTGTACCTTGGGACTAGAACTTGATTACAGTAATAGCTGCTAGAAAAAATAAAACAACAACAACAACAAAAATAAAAATGAGTAAGCAAAGGAAAAAGAACCAATCGTAGGTAGCTACCATAGGGATAGAGAAGATCTGGTTTCATATTCAGAGGAAGATAATGGAATTTTAAAAGCCACTCCTTTTTCAATGAGAAATGTCAAATAGCCTGAATCACAAAAAGAGTTCTTGGAAGAACTAAGAATAAATTTAAAAATCAAATAAGAGAGATTAAGGAAAAATTAGGAAAAAAATAAGAGCAATCCAAGAAAATCAAGAAAATTATGAAAAGAAAGTCAATCAACTTGGAATAGAGAATCAAAAACTTAAGGAAGAAAAATATTCCTTGCAAATGAGAATTGGGCAAAGAGAAGCTAACGATGTTCTAAGACATCAAGAAATAATAAAACAAAATCAAAAGAATGAAAAAATAGAAGAGAAAGTAAAACATCTCATCAGAAATAACTTATCCGGAAAACAGATCAAGGAGAAATAACATAAGAATAGTCAGACTACCTAAAAATTATGAAAAAAAAATCTTGATAAAATATTATAAGAAATTATCAAGGAAAATTGCTCTGAAGTTCTAGAACAAGAAGGCAAAGCAGAAATAGGGGAAAAAAATTCACCTATTACCACCTGAAAGAGATCCCAAGAGGAAAACTTACAGGAATATCATAGCCAAGTTTCGAAGCTCCCGGGTTAGGGAGTAAATATTGGAAGCAACAAGAAAAAAAAAAAACAATTTAAGTATCATGGAGCTACAATAAGGATTACACAAGACCTAGCAGCTACTACATTGAAGAACTGTAGGTCTTGGAATACTATATTTCATAGAGTAAAAGAGCTAGCATTATGACTAAGGGTGGCTTACCAGGAATAATCCTGGATGAAAAAAAAAGGATATCTAATGAACTCAAAGACTTTTAGGTTTTTGTGACAAAAACAGCAGAACTTAAGGGAAATTTTATCATATAACATCTAGAAGAAATATAAAGTAAACATTAAAGACCAATTATAGGGGACTCAATAAGGTCAAATTGTTTACTTCATATAAATGAAAATATTATGAATATTCATGACTGCCTTCATTATTTAGGTAGTTTGAAAGAAAAGTTTGGGCTGAGCTGAGTATGATGGAGTGATTCTAAAAAAAAAATAAAACTGTGTAGGGAGAGATAAAAAGTAGCAATTGATTTATGCAAATGAGGCATTAAAAGAAAAATTTATACAGAAGAAGGTAGTAGGAGGGAGGGTAGGTAGTGTTGGAGCCTTCCTCTCATCAAGAATGGGTTAAAGAGGGAATAACATATATATCTAGAAGGGTATAAAAGTTTTCTAAATTCAGAAAGAAATAAGAGGTCAAGGTGAAAGGGTAGGGGAAAAGGATAAGAGAAGGACTCCTGGGGGAGTGGGTAGGTTAAGGAATAGGAGGGCAAGGAAGCAGGTAGAAGTAAAGCAGAGGAGTGAGGAGGGATAGGAATAGGGAGGGAAAATAGGAAGGAGAAAAATACACAAGTAATTATAGCTTAGAAGGTGAATGGGATAAACTAACCCATAAAATGTAAACTGACAGCAGAGTAAAAATTTGAATTCAATTACATGTTGCTTTCAGAAAATGCTATAAAAATGAGAGATAAAGGTCAGGAGTAGGATTTATCATGTAAAAAAAAAAGCAGGGGTAGTAATCATGATGTCAGGCAAAGTTAAAGCTAAAACAGATTTAATTAAAAGAAAAAAATAAAGAAACTACATTATGTGTCAGCAATATTATTCAATGTTGTTTTAGACCATTTAAAATAACCAGACAGTATAAAATATCTGAGAGTATACCTGCTGAAATGGACACAGGAATTATACAAACATAAACATAAAACACTTTCTATACAAATAAAGCCAGATCTAAATAATTGAAATAATATTTATTCTTCATGTATAGATAAAACCAATATAATAAAAATGATGATTTTACTTAATTAATCTATTTATTCAATGACATCCCAATTAAATTGCTAAAAATTATCTGAGTTAGAAAAAATAATAACAAAGTTTATTCAGAAGAACAAAAGGTCAGGAACTTCAAAGAAACCAGGGAGAAAAAAAGATGTAAAGGAAGCAGATTCAGTAGTTTCAGACTTTAAACTATATATTATAAAGGGAGAGCATTGTTGAAGAATAAAATGGATAATTTTGATTATTTTAAATTAAAATTTTCCTGTATATATAAGACCTATGCAGACAAGAATAGAAGGAATGCAGAAAATGGGGGCAAACTTTTATAGACTTTTATAGACTCAGATAGGATGCTGGAATATTGCTGTGGCATAGGAAATGATGAGTTGGTTGATTTATAAAAGCACTGCTCACCTATTATTCATAAAGTACCTGACTTGGTGCTTACAAAATGTAATAAAGAAAAGAAAAAAGCAAATAAAATTGAGCTTCCTGAATATATATTCTTTGTTACATGGGATGGTTCTTTAGAAAGGGGAGGGGAAAACTTAGCTAATATAAAAATAAAAACATTGATAAAATTTTATTTTAAAAAATTCTTAAGGGAAATCATGTTTCCTAATATCAGAAGAAAGTCTGGTCCCTAGAAAGCTTCCCAGAGAAGATGTAATATTCCCCACAGGGATTAGGGAATTGGGGGATGATTGGAAGTCACACCCTCAGCCTCAGGTCACCATGTATAGATTCCTTAAGTCTTCCCGCTCGCTACTCTCTCTTAATTTCCATTTATGTGCTGTTTTCCCTCTTGGAATATGAGGTTCTCTTTCTTTTTTGCTTGATTTTGTATTCCCTGCATTTAGCACAGTGCCTGGCACATAGTATACACTTGGTGATTTGATGTCCCCAGCAAATCACTCAGAGTGCATCCACATACTAAATCCTCTGAGATCCCAGGGAAGCTCAAACGTTGTCCTTTTTTGAGTGACTTCCCAAAAATCTCCAAAAGGTCCATGTGACACAGATTTTATACTCTGATTCGCTGAGGATAACAAATAACTAACAAAGGGAAGAGTGTATCATGGGTGGATGGGCCTGTGAGAGTTTGTCCCAGGAGACCATATTTGCATTCATGAGATGTTGTTTGGACTTAAGTCACTGCCCTGCAACTCACAATTTTCCTGAAGTCTGGTGTTATCAAGGAGGCATTTAGGGTAGTAACCCTTTAGTAGCCCCATTCTGACTGACTCTTGGAGAGAACTTCACAGTGGTCCAGTTTCCTTTCCCTGAAGTATACGCTATCTCAGAGCTCTCTGGAGACAACCTGACACCCAGTGGGATCACGCTTAGGCAACCAGGTTAGGGATATTTACCATATAAGTTAGGGTCTCTTCCTCTGAATAGTCATCAGGCTTTTCACAGTCTATTCGTTTCAAAGCACAAAATTCTAATTTACAGAGCTGGGAGCAGAATTCACTCAGTCATCTGTTGGCATATGCTCAATGATAATTTTCCATTTCAAACGTAATATAAAGCAACTTCTAAACGAGCATGCGAAACATAAGGCTGCCTCAGCTAACCCCCAAACAGGTGCTGAAGTTGCTTTCTATTTCAGGGGAGAATTCATCACCACCTTTTGTATCTTGTTTAAACTGAGACAGGGAACAGCACTTCAAAGAAAAAAAAATTTTAGGGTAGCTTATCTGAGCTAAGAGATAGAGTAATTCACCAAGTGATTAGAGTACTAGAGTCCAGGGCATCCCAGGGAGGAAGTCCTGCACGAAATCCCTGATAGGTTCCTTCTCTCCCCTCCTCCAGGTCTGGGGCTCTGCCTGGGCAGTTCAGAACCATAGTGGGTATCTTTTTTGGAGAGTAGGCAATCAAGGTTAGGTGACTTGCCCAGGGTCACACACCTAGTAGTCTGAGGCCAGATTTGAACTCAAGTCAGTGGACTATCCACTGTACCACCTGGCTGTTCCTGCCATAGTGGATAGAGGGCTAGACTTGGGATCAAAAAGACTAGGGTTCAAATCCTGCCTCAGATATTTACTAGGTATGTAACTTTGAGCACAAATAGTCACATATCTAGTCTCTCTCAACTGCATCTTTCTTATCTGTAATGAGGATAGTAAGAGGACCTATCTCCATGGGTTGTTACAGAGACCCAATGAGATAACATCCGTAAGATGCATTGCAAACCTGGAAGTGTTGAGGCACAGGAAGCAGGGCATAGCTCCTGCTTCAGTGGCTCTCAAAGAGCATTCCTAATACCCAGAGTATCTTTCATAGCTGGCCTAGTGCCATGGTCCCTGACCTCCTGGACTCCTGCTCCCAACCCTTTGTCAGTCCCTGTCCTTCACTGACTGGTCAGAAATAAGTTCTTATTTTGGCAGGAGCAATTGGATACCTACCGTGGTCAGATCACTGTCTGCCTTGGCAGAGATTCAAAATTTGCCTGAACCCTTGGAAAATTCAGTCTGATAGCTGTACTCCCTTGTAATATCAATTAAGCTGGGACTTTTTTATTGTTTTAGAATGATAAATTAATTAAGTGTCTTTGACTGAGTCTTACTAGGTGTGAAGCCCCAGGCCCAACCCCTATCTACTAGGTGCCAAGCCTATGTGGGCATGAAGCCCTCAGGGTCATAAGGAGAGTTGCTAAGACCAGAGCCAATAGTAAGAGCCTAAGTTCTGGTCACTCAGATGACATTTGATGATGGCTAAAGAGTATATAAGAAGAGAGAACAGAGCTATTTGCTTGAGGCTCTCACTCCTGCCTCCTGGCTCATCAGTCCAGATGTTTCCTTGGTAACTGTGAATTGCATTTGGTCTGTTTATAATGTATGTTTGTAATTTGTGTTTGCTCTGAAGTTCAGGGTGCTGGCTTTTTCCCCTGAACTAAGTGAATGGTATTTGTATGTTGGATTGAAATAAGATTGTTAACTCCCCAATCTTACTTTCCTTAGTAAAGCAGATACAAAGAATCTGTGCTTACAGCATTCTTATTGTTGGGCTTGCGTTGGTTTTTCACCCCCACAGCAGCTGCTAGACGAATTGTTGTAACACCCCTTTCCTCTTATTCCTAAGATTTAAATTATTAAAGAAATTTACTGAGTGGGCCCTGACTCAGTCAAACCGAGACCTATTAAAGACCTTAGCCTGAAAATGCCAAGGTCTCCCAGTGCATCCTGGGCCATCTCCAGTTGTCTTGATCCATATCCAGTCACTGGACCCAGAAGGCTCCAGAGGAGAAAGTGAGGCTGGTGACTTTGCACAGCCCTCCCTCACTTACATGTCATGGCGTCATCTCCCCGATGTCATGGTCCTCTTTAAGAACGAGGGACAAACAGCAAGCAGCAGCAGCAGCAGCAAGATTTAAATTAGACTAAATTCAATTAGCTGATTAGATTGTGAGCCTGTGGGCAAGGTCTGTCTTTCTTCTCCTTTTGTATCCCCAGTGCTCAGTACAGTGCCTGGCACATAGTAGGCATTTGTGTTGGTAAGCAGAATGGGCTCTTAGCACTTAGTTGGCTTTTGTTTCCTTTGAGTAATTTGGTATATTTCATTGAGCCTTACTAGGTGCTAAGCCCCCGGCCCAAACCCCTATTAGGTCTAAAACCTATGTGGGTGTGGATTGGTAATTAAGGTGGGGCCCAAGGTGGGGCTGTCTCAGGGGAGGGCCTAGTTTACACATGAGTTTGAGTGATAGGTTTGGGACATCAGAGGCTCTTAGACCACGTGGGTTTAAGTTGCCTCTTTGTGATGATTTTAGGTCACGTGGGTGAGTCGCATGTGTGACTCACCCCTGACGCTGAAAAAGATACAAAACCAGGGGTTGGCTTTCTCTTCTTTGGAGCTCTTACCCACAGCAGTGGTGGCGTGAGTAACTCTGGGCCAGCCCTTGTTCTGAGCTCCTGGGTTGGACCTAGATGTTGGTAACTATGAATTGTATTGGGTCTGTCTGTTGATGTTTGTAATTTGTTTGTATTTTGCTCTGAAGTTCAGGGTACTGGTCTTTGCCCCTGAACTAAGTGAATGATATTTGTATGCTGAATTAAAGTAAGCTTGTCAACCCCTTAACCTTGCTTTCCTTATTAAAGCAGATCAAAAGAACCTGTGCTTTTGCAGCGTGCTGGTAGCATGCTTGTTGTTGGGCTTCTGTTGGTCTTTCACCCCCACAACAGCTGCTAGTTGGATTGTTGAAACAGCATTTAGTAAATGTTTATTGATTGAGTGACTTAAAGAAAATGAACATCTGAACAAATAAGGGAATTGGTAACCTTGCTGTGCAACCTGAGGTGATTCTCTGTACTTTACTTTCAAATCTGTCAAAAAGGAATTCTACTCACCTACCCTGATGGGCATTGTGAGGGTAAAATGAGACAAAAAGTCTCTGAAATACATACAACACTGCATAAGGTATGCCTTTTTAAACACATGCATGGGTTGGTCTCAATTATCTGTATGTTTTAGGAATAAAAACTAAAATAAACAGCCAAGTGGCACAAGGGATAGAGTGCCTGGGCTGGCCTTCAAATCTGGCCTCAGACATTTACCAGCTACGTGACCCCGGGCAAGTCACTTCACCCTGTATGCCTCAGTCTCCTTGTCTGTAAAATGAGCTGGAGAAGGAAATGGCAAACCACTTCACCATCTTTGCCAAGAAAACCCCAAAAGGGGTCAGTAAGAGTCAGAAGCAACAGAAACAACTGAATAACAACTTCGATAATTATCCCAAGTCTCCCAAGTTCCTCTGGAATCTACTGTGGCCATTTGGTTTTGGAAATGGCTGCTTTAGCTAGAGGGAGTGGTGTCTAGTGGATTAGAGAGCTAGCCTTGGAGGCCGGAAAAACTGGTTTCAAGTCCTGCCTCTGACAAACACTGGCTTGTGACCCTGGACAAATGACTTAACCTCTCAGTGATCCCAGACAACTGTCCTCTAAGCTGTAGAACAGGTGCTGACCTCCACTGTAAAAAGAAGTTTCTTCACTGGGTATTCCCTACATCAACGAGGTCCAGTTCCTCGGGCTTAAAAACATTTCTTCCTTGATTTATTTTTAAAAACACTTAACTATACCTATTAACTAACCAGGACTCAACATGCTTTGTTCAATGTATTCTACACTCCAACCTAATTGGGTGACAGAGCACCAACACAGCCACCCCACCCCCAACATGCACACACTCTGCAAAATGCAGCCTTCATCTGCTCCAACCCCTTAGCTCACGGTGTTTCCTATGCTTAGAATGTTCTCTATCCCCATCCCAACCCCTATCCCTTATTCCCCCCTAGGAACATCAAGGTTCACCTCAAATGCTACATCTGCTGTAAGGCCTTCCATGATGCCCTCACTTAGGGGTGGTCCCTCCCTCGACTACTCTCACAGAATCTTCTGCTGCCAATAAGCATTTATTATACTTCTAATTGGTATTAACATTTTTCTCTGTACATATAATCACCCATGCTAGATTACAACCTCCTTAGGTCAGGGATCCTGTCTTATTTATTTTTGTAATCTCTCCAACAGGTAGGTGAATCAGTGAATAGAGCACTGGTCTTGGAATTGGGAAGACTTGAGTTCAAATTCGGGCTCAGACACCTGCTAGCTGTGTGACCCTTGGCAAATCATTTAACCTCTGTTTGCCTTATTGCACTGAAAAAGAAAATGGCAAGATATTCCAGTATCTTTGCCAAGAAAAACCCATGGACAGGATTGGCATGGGGTTGCAAAGAGTGGTTCGTAACTAAACAAAAACAATCCTCTCCAGCATCTAGGACAGTGTTGTGCATATAGCAGGTACTTAATAACTATTAAATGAGTTTGAGAAATACCCAATGTCTTCCACTATTTAAACTTAAGTTGGTTTTTTTGTTTCTTGAAAATTAGACTCTTTTTCTTTTATTTTTCTTAAGTGCTAGCCAGGGGTGGGGAACCTGCAACCTCAAAGCCACATACAGGCCTCTAGGTCCTCAAACAGAAGTTTGGATTCCAAGTGCCGCACTTGAGCACTGAGAGGGCCACATGTGGCCTCGAGGTCACAGGTTCCCCACCTCTGGGTGAGGATATGGGATTAGAACAGGAATTCAGAGGTCAATTTCCACCGTTCCTCAAAGAGAAAGTGTGGCTTATATGTGGATTCTTTGGACTTTTGACATTTTTCTCTGGGCTAGTCAGGTATTGCTTCCTATGAGGCTTTCAGCCAAGTGGAAGTTTCTGAGGATTAGAACCTGCTGGCAAAATTGATCTCTGTTTGAGCTGGGTTCAAAAGTCACATTGGCATTCTCCTAGAAAGGACAGGGCTGCCCATATTGACACAGTGTCATGAATGCAACCTGCTGGACAGATGAGACAAACAGCCCCAAATCACTGTATGACTGTTGGAGACACCACAGCTATCTTTACAGAAACAATATTTGTTTCTCCTCTTTACTTTCATTCGATAATGCTGACATGGTAGCCTTCTTTCCACATGAAAGTTTCTGCTTTTATCTCTGAAAAGTTTAAGCAAAGCTTAAAGATGGTCACATGTTCCATTCCTGGGTGAGTACAGGAAAAGTTTCAGACTAGCCATTCATGAGGATCATAGAACCACAGAGTTAGCTAAGAGGGAATTTCTATTTGTTCAGTCATTTTTCAGTAGTTTTAGACTCTTCATTACTCCACTTGGGGTTTTCTTGGCAAAGATGCCAGAGTGATTTGCCATTTCCCTCTCCAGCTCATTTTGCAAGTGGGGAAACTGAGGCAAACAGGCTTAAGTGCCTTTCCTAGGGTCAAGACAGTAAGTGCCTGTGTTCAGATTTGAACTCCTGACACTAGGTCCAGTGCTCCATCTACTGTATCACCTAGTTGCCCAAGAAGGCACTCAGAAGAAGTCATCTAGTGCCATCTGTTTGTTAAAGGTGAAGAAAGTGAGGCTCAGAATGGTAACGATAAATAAATAAACAAACAAACAAATGCTTGTCCAAGGTTACATGGATAGTGAGAGCAAAATAAGGACTTGAACCTAGGTCTTCTGACTCCGAATCTAAGATGATGATCTCAGTTGGCTAGAGCAGTAATGTCAAAATCAAATAGAAACAAGGTCACTAATCATTATGTTTGGATCCCTGTTGGATGTATGTTGACTTAGTTTTAAAATGTAGTTATCCATGTTTTATTGTATTTTTATTTATTTTGTTAAATGTTTCCCAATTATAGTTTAATCTTGTTTGTCCTGGACAGGGAATCCTGTAGGCCAAATGCAGCCCTACTTGGAAATCCTGGCAATATCAATAAGAGAAGAAAAAGGAATAGAAGGAAACAGAATAGGGAATGAGGCAATAAAATGATCTCTTTTTGCAGATGATATGATGGTATATTTGGAAAATTGCAAAGACTCAATTAAAAGTTAGTTGAAACAATTAATAATTTTAGCAAAGTGGCAGGATACAAAGTAAATCCGTATAAGTCATCAGCGTTCCTATATATCACAAACAAAAGCCTGAAAAAAGAGATAGTAAGAGATATCCCATTTAAAATAACTCTAGAATGTATAAAATACCTGGGAGTATACCTGATAAAACAAACCCAGGGACTTCTCAACAAAATTATAAAAATATTTTTATATAAACAAAACTGGATTCAAATAATTGGAGAAATACCAATTGTTCATGGGTAGGCAGGGCCAATATAACAAAAATGACAATTTTACCTAAACATGTATATAATATACACATATATGTATATGTGTGTACATATATAGATGTATATGTATTACACACACACACACACACATATATATATATATATATGTGTATATATATATATATATATATAATCCCAATTAAACTGCTGCAAACTTTTTATACCTCTGGGCTAAAGCATTTTGTTAATTAATCTAAGGTTTTTGTGGGTAGCTATGAGTAACCATGGTTGTGAAAAGAGGATCAGGGAATCCAAAGTAAAGGTAAAACTAGAAATGTTGGAACAAAGCAAGATGATCCAGAAGTATATGGAAGCATAGGGTCAGAATGGCATCAGGCATTTAGGAGCACTTATTTATTTGTTCAGTCAACAAAATTCTTTTCTCATTTTCACTTTATTTTTTAATTAACAAGCTTTTATTTTCTCTTCTTCCCACTCCAAATGAAATGAAAAACCCTCGTAACAAATATGCATAATGGAGAAATCTAAGATTGTGGATTAGGAGCAAACTGTATTGTCCAATTCAAGATTTAAGGTGGCTAGACCAAGTAGTGATTAGAAAACCTAAAAAGAAACAGCACTGGAGGATCTTGCTAGCCCAAGGTCACAGGTAAGTGAGCAGGTCAGTATCTGTGAAACAGAGATGGGCCAGGGTCAGGACCAAGCTGAGAACCAAGGAGTCTCCCAGAGGAGCCACCAGGCTCCCAAAAGGCAACAGCGCATTGTGGAGATGGGATCTACTCTGAGGTCAAAAAGGAGCTGAATTCCAATCCTGCCTCTAACACATACTAGCTATGTAATCATCAGTCATTCAACAAATACAGGTCGCAGAGGGGAAAGAGGACCATGGCCTGAGAACTTGGCTAGGGAAAAGGGATTTGGTAAGCACAGCAAATCAATCAGATAACAAGTACTGATTTGGCAGAGGAGAAGTCCAAACAGATGCTCCAGGTCTAGGGAGACAAGAGGTCAAGTCCAGAGAGGTCAGCTAAGGCAGAAAGGTCCAAGCAAGTTCTTTGCTGCCATGGAGGAAGAGTTCAAGAGGTTTAGAGAGATAAAGATAACGGTTCTCAGAAACAGAAAACATCAAAGTGAATTCTCAGGGAAGAGGCTGTTTGCTCTTTTCACACAAACAGTCAAAAGGCAGGGAATACACAGAAGAGAGAGGTCAAGGCAAAGAGTGGTTCAAAGCAAAGAGTGGCTCAAAGCCAGGTGAGTAGTCAGGAGAGCATCAAAAAAAAAAAATACAATTCACTAGAGATAAGAGATCTTGAAATTGTGGCAAGACTTTGTTTTTGCTGTAATTGGATCCAGTGACTGACTTTCCAGGGACTGACTAGGCCAGGTTAGGAGGTTTAGCAGGGCAGCAACTTACCAAGGTCACGGGTTGAATGGACAAATAAATTGATTGACTTTCTAGGGAAACAGGCTTGACCCAGACAAGGACCTTGCCATTGAGAATGAGAAGACACAATCCAGAAAATGACCAGATTAGCACAAATCCCTAGTCACTGCCTAGGCAAAGGGAATAAGTACTCGCATAGCAAATACTATGTGCCAGGCACTTGTCCTTTCACAAATATTATGTCATTTGAGCCTTACAACAATTCTAAGAGGTAGGTGCTATTATGATCCTCATTTTATAGTTGAGGAAAATGAGGTTGAATGACTTTCCCAGGGTTACACAGATAGTAAATGTCTGAGGCTGGATGCGAATTCAGATCTTCTGGATTCCAGTCCCTGTACTCTCTCCACTGAGTTACCAGTTGCCTCTAGAAAGGCCATACAAAGCAAATGGTCAGGAACTTTTCCGTCTCTTTGGTAAAGAGCAGTCTGCTATTTATTATCCAGTTGTTTCAGTCACATCCGACTCTTCATGAATTGGGGTTTTCTTGGCAAAGATACTGGAATGGTTTGCCATTTCCTTCTCCAGCTCATTTTCCAGATGAGGAACTGAGGCTAACAGGGTTAAGTGACTTGCCCAGCGTCACACAGCTAGTAAGGGTGTGTAGCCAGATTTGAATTCAGGTCTTCCTGACTCCAGTTCCAGTGCTCTATCCACTGAGCCATCTAGCTGCCCTACAGTCCAGTATACTATAAGCCATTTAACAACGATGATTATTTTGTTTCAATGCCTTCCAGAATCAGATGACTGATTCCAACTAGATGTTCCGAAATAAAACCCAGGGTTATTGTCCAAGTCATAGTAGATAGCATCTTTGAATTACTTATATAGAACAGTGAGTCTCAAACTTTTTGCCCTCAGTTCATCTTTATACTCCTAAAAAATATTGAGAAACCTCCCCTAAAGAACTTTTACTTATGTGAGTTACGTCTAATAATATCTACCATAGTGGACATTTAAAAGTCTTAGTATCAATAGGAAAATAGTTTTGCCTCATTTTCCAAGGACCACCTTACCAAAGTCCCCCACCATGGCGGGGTGTATTAGCAGGGCAACAATCATAATATAGACAATAATTGTCATTGTGCCTGTGTGGTTCTGTATTGCAAAATATAAGAGACTCTCCATATAGAAGGTAGAAGAAGTAAACCATTTGTTCAGACACCAGAGAACCAGATCCCAAAACCAATGAGCCCAATCCAACACAGCAGCAAAGAATTCAATACACAATATCAGAGAGAGAACCACTACATCCCATAACCTTCCACCCCCCTGCTGGGGCCTTCCCACAAACACGCTCACAGCACAGCACATGTCTGCTCTTTCCCTCAGCTCTAACTGCTCCCTCAGCATTTCCTGTGACACACTTTCTTTTTCTTCTCAGCAAGCTTCTCCCATCATACGCAACTTAGGCTTCCCATGATGTAATCAGGTCACACGGTGTAACAGCAATGCTGCTAGCAGCTACTGTGGAAGTAAAAGACCAGCAACACCAACACACAGAAGGGCTGCTAGCACACGTTCTTGGGTCTGCTTTTCTAAGGAAAGCAACTTTAAGGGGTTGACAGTCTCACTTTAATTAAACATATCTACACCATTCACTTAGTTCAGGGGGAAAAACCAGGACCTTGAACTTCAGAGAGAATACAAACAGAAATTGCAAACAGAAATTATATAAACAGAGCAAACACACAGAGAAATCCATAGTTACCAGAAAGAGGCACCAACAAATCACCAACGCTCTTCCAATGAGTGTGCCCCCAAAGGCAAAATGCTAACCTCTGAGCATATATATATATATGGGCATCACAACCATGCGACTCAAGCCCACATGACCTAGGCTTTCTTGTGACTCAAACACTTCCCCAGAGTCAGAGGGCATCACAACCATGGGACTCAAATCCATGTGAACTAGGCCTTCCCTTGACATAAGCAAAGATTCCTTAGTGCTGAGAAGCACTCCAAAACAAAAGACAACAAAAACTCCACTTTGCTTGCCATTACATTTGAAAGGCAAGACTGATCAAAGATACTTGATTACCTCAGCATTCCAAAAGAGAAAACAGCTAAAAAAGTTCCACCCTGATTACCATTATACATGGCCTCTTAATGAGTCAGAAAGATCTTCAAATCTAAATTGTTATTACATGGGGAGAGGGGAGAGGTAGGCTGGTTCTTTTCCTCAAAATATATTGAAAATGTCCTTGAGATCTACTTGGCTCAGGGGACTAAGGCTTGAGCTGCTGGCACAGCCTCCTGGTCTCCTGAGTACAAAAGCCTCAGAGATCTCCAGCTGGATCCTAAAGTTTGGCCAGCAGACCACCATGGGCAACACTGAGGTGGGAAAGCTGTACTCTTCTAAATCAGTGCTCTACCTTCAGCCAAATGTCCTTCCTGGGCTAGGTAAACCTACTTTTATTAATGGTTATCCACACTGACTTGTTTCATTCCTGTTTGGAACTTAAGATACCAATTCAACTTGTTAAGTTTGAGATTAAGGAAACCTATTATCCCCACACCTTTCCCAGCCTAGCTGGGTCTGAGAGATGGCAGTAACCAGAACCAGTGGCAGAGTGCTGAAAGTTTCTAGACCCTGAATTCCTGGACCCAAACACGAATAATCAATGAAAGAGGAAAAGGAGTTCCCAAAGAGGGATTCACAGGGTCCAGTTGTTGTTCCGTCATCAGTCGTGTCTGACTCTTCATGACCCTATTTGGGGTTTTCTTGGCAAAGATACTAGAGGGGTTTGCCATTTCCTTCTCCAACTCACTTTACAGATGAGGAAACTGAGGCCAACAGGGAAGTTGGAAAGCATTTCTTGAGAGTACTGAACCTAGTTTCTTTAAAAAAAAGAAGAGGGGAAATTTTGGGATGCTACCTAGTTCCTGGGCTTGGCTTACTGGAGAGAAGAGGTTTAACCACTTGGCCTTTACTGCTATTGAATATTCTTTGGACTGTACAAGTCTGATGGAGAAGGGATTAACCTCCAAATGACCCCAGCCTTGGAGAAGTCTCAACTCTTAGGGTAATGCTATCAGCCTAATTGTCTAGATCCCCAGGGGAAGGTGGGACTCACTGAAACAGGAAGGAGAACTATACCCACTGATTATGGGTTACTGTGAGTCCTTTGTGTTTCTAGCATTCTTGCTGTGGGGTAAAATATTGTCTTGTATCTGATGTTGCTCATTTGAGTGCTTACACAGGAGCTGGTGTGACCCTTTTATTCATACCTGTGAACAACAAGGCACAAGCTTAAATATTCTGAGATTCCGAAGGGAATCTGATTGGGAGCAAAGGAGCCAAGAGAATGATTTTGGTCAAGCTCCCAGATTGAACCCAATCCCCAGCAAGCCAGAGCATGGAGTGCTGGGCTGCAGGTTATAGTCAAGACAAGCAAGGTCTGAGAGGTCCAAGGATAGAAGGAGTGTCCATATAACACAGCAAGACTCAAGAAGACAAAACGGCCACAGGCTCTATGACAAGAACAAAGTCAGTCAAGTACTGAAGCAAAGGAAGGAGAATGGAAAAAAACCCTTGACCAAACTCAAGGGTTCAGAGAAGTATGAAAGAGCTTGAGAAGTAGGTCGGATGCCCATGCTGGCTTTTAAACTAGGATTTATTGAGCTAGCCTTGTCTACCTAATTGTTCACTTCTGAGTGGTGGTGCAGTGGATAGAGTGCTAGGCCTAGAGTGAGAAGATTCATTTTCATGAGTTCAAATCCAGCCTCAGATACTGTCTAGCTGTGTGACCCTGGGCAAGTCACTTGACCCTGTGCAAACAGGGTTTCTTCATCTGTAAAATGAGCTGGAGAAGGAAATGGCAAACCACTCCACTATCTTTGCCAAGAAAACCCCAAGCGGGGTCACAAAGAGTCAGATATGACTGAACAACAGAATGTCAATAATAATATTAGGAGAATCCCATTCCTCAAAGGACATGGAACCATAGATTTAGACCTTAAAGGAATCTTAGAGGTCAATGGTGTTCAACTTCCTTGCCTTATAGACAAAGAAACCAAGAAACAGAGAGGTTGTTCTTTACACAAGGTCACACAGGTCTTAAGTGACAGAGACAGGATTAGCTCCTATAATTCCCATCACTGTTAGGAAACAAGGACATTGGGCCAGAAGGAAACACGAGGATGCTTTGTGAAATAGTGACCCAGGAATAAGTCTTGACATGGAGTTAAGGTTAACCTCAACTCTACTGGCTTATGACCCTGGACGAGTCACCTAAACCTTTCAGATGCTCAAGTAATCCTATAAACCTTCCAGTTTCAGATCAGCTACTGATCTGCATTGATAAAGAGGGGAGTAGGGGCTCCTCACAGAAACTTCCCATACCATAGAATGATAATAACCAAAACACGAACAGAAACCCTCAAACACCACGAATTAAATCTCATAAGTACATGATAAGTCCCATTGGACATAACACCTCCAAGGTGTCCCTGCTGAGTGAGATAGGTAAAGGGCACAGTGTTAGGAAGAAATATTTTTACCCTCAATGAAACATCACATGCAAGTTTTCAACATGATAAAATATATATATATATGAGGATGTATGTGTACATATACATACATAGTATCTATAAAATTTCAAAAGCTTGCATTATTTCCACGGAGTAAGCACTAGTCTTTTTTTTAGGGAGGAAGGGGAGGGCAAGTTGGCTTAAGTGACTTGTCCAAGGTTACACAGCTAGGTGTGTCAAGTATCTGAGGCTGGATTTGAACTCAGGTCCTCCTAACTCCAGGGCCTATGCTCTATTCACTGCACCTCCTAGCTGCCCCTAGAGTCTTTCTAAATAAATACAGTAGTAAAGGAAAATACCCTCTCTCCTTGCTCTTTGACACAGTTCTAAAAATGTTAGTAACTACAGTAAGGCAAAAGAAAGAAATTAAAGGCATAAACATTGGCAAAGAGGAGACCAAATATTCTATTTGCTGACAACATGATGTTTTACTTAGGAAACCCAAGCGACTAATCAAAGAAACTTAAACTACATATACATACACATATATATGTTTATGTATTTATATATGTATAGGTAGCTTTAATAGGGTGTCTCTCTTTGACAGCTTAAAACTGCATTAAGACTTTTGGGATATGCTCTATTATCAGACTTGGCCAATGTATTTAGCAATTTTGCTGAGTTGTTTTATCATTCTCCCTCTTTTAAGATCCTTGCTACAAGGGGCAGCTTTCTGGGAAAGCGATACTGCAGAGAGTTTCATTTTTCCCTTAGCTCCATATTGGTTGCCTTTCTTGCTAGAGATCAGGTCATTTTCAGTTGAGTCTGACTCTTTGGAAAACCCCACTTGGGGTTTTAGTGGCAAAGATACTGGAATGGTTCACCATTACCTTCTTCAGCTCATTTCACAGGTGAGGAAACTGAGGCACACTGGGTTAAGTGATTTGCCCAGGGTCACACAGCTAGTGTCTGAAGTCATATTCAAACTCAGGTTTTCCTGACTCCTGACTATCCACTGTACCACCTAACTGCCCCAGAGATCAGGAACAGGCAACAATAATCTACATTGCTATCTTTGTGTGTGGTTTGGCCTTTGCTCTCAAAGAGGACCATGACGTCAGCGAGATGATGACATGACTTGCGATTGACTTTGATTCAAGTGAGGGAGGGCTGTGCAAGGTCACCGGCCTCACTTTCTCCTCCAGAGCCATCTGGGTCCAGTGGCCAGATGTTCATCAGGATGATTGGAGACAACTCAAGATGCAACTCAAGACCTTGGCCCTTTTAAGCTAAGGTCTTTTCAGGTTCTCACTTTGAAGGAGGCCATGTCCATTCAGTGAATAGGCCTCTTTAAGAAGTGAATCAAAGGACGGCCCCTTTAATTAAAAAAAAAAAATCAGTCTGGGAGGGGAAAACCCTCAGAGTTGCTAGCCAAAAGAGAAATTTAAATAATTTACTCTGAGCCAGGAGGGCTCAAAAAAATAACCATTAAGTGGTGCTTGCGCAGGGACCTATTCTTGTACAACCCATGAGATCCAGAGTGAATTGGGTTTAAGTCTTGGTCTTTGAGAAAGCAATCTAGCTAGTAAACCCCAAGTTAACTAGGTAGCTTTCAGCCATCAAAATTTACCTTCCTTTGGACAGAACACTGCTTTCTCTAGTACTGGAACAAAGTCTGTTGAGTGTCCTCTATATTGAGTTATCATTACCTGGCAATCAGAGTCCCTTTACAAGCAAATGGAGTTAGAGGGTTAAGCAGTCTGGCTCATACTCAACCACCATGGCTCCTCCCCTTAATCTCACCATTGTCTACTACCTCTCCTCCTATAATTTCGTAGTTACTCCTCTTAAATAGCCTATCCCTTTAGTGTTCCCCTGCACTGGTTTGCTCTTAGCCTGGGCCTGTATAACACCACTGGCTGGGACATGCCTGCTACAACAAGAATACTGCCATAGAGAAAGGGTTCTTCCAAAAGAGTGGTTCTTTCTCAAGGTACATTGGTAACAAGAGACAGGATAACATTATTACAGTACATGTGACTAACTCTTACAGTGTGTGCTGGAATTCTTGACTTTTTATTATAGACTCCATGACTTCATCTATCTGGCCTATGTCAACGTTGTAATTGGAAGGGAGCATGGCTCTGTGCTATGGTTTAAAAGTTCTGGAAGAGAAGGAATACAAGTTAGGGCTGAGGTGTTTATCTGGTTTTGCCTCAAGAGACTTGATTTCAAGTCTTAGACCAAGGAAAGGAGGTGGGTAAGGCTCATCACTGAGCCAGCACTGGCAGCATTTCCTGAATATTATTACCGTACTAGGGTGGAATTGCCTAGCAGGCCTCCTTGTCCCAGGTAGAGCTCTGTTATAAAATCAGGCAGGACTCTCTGGAGCAGCGTCACTAAAGGCCTAGGGAAAATGGCTTGCAGGTGACAATTAAACCACATTCTATCCCAGACAACAGGACATTGCATACTATATGCAACTATGCCTACAGGAAGTTGACTCTATCGAGGCTTCATAGGTAAGCAGCATTCCCTGAACTGAAATTCGCACAGCCATCCCAGTCTCCTCCCAGATGGTTCTACATAAACATACCCAGACTCTGGGATGGCATACCAACCCAACCAAAGAAGATAACTGAAGGTGAGCACAGCTTGCCTTCCTCCATGAGTTGGCCTGGCTGAAAATGCACACTGATGGCAGAGGTCTGCCTCACTGAAGTCCCATCTCCCTATACAACCAATTGTTCTGTACAAACAGAATGAGCAGGGGAAGGTTGTAACACACCAGCAGAGTTGTAATTTTTCCTTAAAGAGCCTGAACACAGCTATGGGAAGCAGAACAGATAGGTAGTTTTATCATTCTCCCTCTTTTACGATCTTTGCTACAAGGGGCAGCTTTCTGGGAAAGTGATACTGCAGAGAGTTTCATTTTTCCCTTAGCTCCATATTGGTTGCCTTTCTTGCTAGAGATCAGGTCATTTTCAGTTGAGTCTGACTCTTTGGAAAGCCCCATTTGGGGTAGAAAGAGAGCTAGGAAGTCAGGAAATCTGGGTTCAAATCTTTTCAACACTTAGAAGTCATGTGACCTTAGATAAGTCACTCAATTTGTCTCTCCCATAGAACATTTGTAAAATGGGAAGGGGAGGAGGAAAGAAAGCAGTTGGAGGAGATAATGACACATTTATGTCACACTGAAATATTTACAAAGCGTTTTCCTCTTAACCATTTGGCAAAGTAGATGGTACAAATATTATTTCACCTCATTTTATAATTACTAAAAGCATATAATTAAATGTCAAATGAAGAATATAGGAAACAGGTGCTCTGGAATTCAGGAAAGGACTGATTACCATGGGCTGAGGTGATCTAGGAGGCTTCTCTAGCCAGGAGGGAAGAAAGGAAACTACCAGGAGAATCCTTCCACAACCAGCTTTGTCAGTAATGACCTTGACCTTCTCCCCTAGACCTCTAAGTTTTTGTTTTTATTTCCTTCTTAAATCAACATTTTTTTGTAGTAACACATCACCCAAATAAACCCCTCTACAAGGTTTAACAATACGCAACACCCCCTAAGCCATCTAACAGTGGGATTCTGGTAGTGTGGACTGCACTTTCCATTGTCATGGAATACCAACTGGTAACAAAAAAACCCTTGTGCTCTAACTTTGATAGCGGTTTTCGATAGGAGTGTGTTGTCTCTGTTTGCATTTGTCCAATCAATGCGGATAATATCAACATTGTCCATTTGGTTTGTTAATGATTGTTGTATTTTGTTGCCTCTCAGTGTTGTGTGTCTCTTAGTGTTGTCATTGTCAGTGTGTGTTGTTGTTTTGACTCCGCTTTCTTCAGTCTAGATGGTTCCCAGGGTTCACTAACAGGCTGGTAATTGGGCATCATGGGCATCTTTACTAGACTTTGAGTTTGATGAGGGCAGGGGCCACATCTTCTCAAAATTTTTCATTTCCCCCTACCAAAGCTACTTGACTAAGGCTTTAAACCCAAATCACTCTGGCTTTCATGGAATGGCCAATAATAGTCCCAACCCAAGCCTCTGCCGCTCATTGCTTAGGTGCAGATGGCTTCAAATGAGTGTAAATAGCCATTATTCTCTATTCTAGCAGGAAACTCAGAGGGTCTTTCCCCTCCCAGGGGGATGTCTTTGTGATAGTAAATTGAGCCATCTTTTATCTCAACTCTTACCTATCCTTTAGTCATTGAATGGGCATGATTTCAGAGAAACTGAGGCCTGGGAAAGACCTTAATTTAGAGAAACCAAGTTCATCCACTGCATCCTGGGCCATTGCCGGTCATCTTGACCTTTGTCTTGCCACTGGACTCCCAGTGACTCTGGAGGAGACAGTGAGGCTGATGGCTTTGCACAGCCCTGCCTCACTTAAATCTGATTCTCATGCGAGTCAAGACATCACTCTGCTGAAGTCATTGGTCTTCTTCAAGAAGGACTGACAACCCCATTTTCCCCCAAACATCTGGTAAAATGTACTACACAGTGAAGATTCCAAATAAACTTGCCTCAGATTTAAATTTGGGAGCATTCCAAATGATTTGCCGCAATAGAAGTCTTTCCCCCAGAGAAACCAAATGCTAAAATAATAATAATTTCTGGCCTTTATATACAACTTTAAGACTTACAAGCAGGTCAGACCTATTGCTTCATTTGAGACTTGACTCACAAGAGCAGCAATGTGGTACAAGGGGAAAACTCCTGCTTCTGGAGTCAGAGTATCTGGGTTCAAATCCCACCTCAAGCACTTAGTAGTTATATAACCACAGACAAGTTTCTTTCCTGGGCCTTTCTTTACCTGTGAGACAAGGGGTTCAGATAGGATGATCTCAAAGGCTGCATCCCGCTCTAAATCTTGCACCTACGTAGATGCTTTTCGTTGTCTAAAATTTTCACAAGCCCTCACCCCTTTCCCCAACCATTTCATACATACTATCTTTCCCATATATCTTTAACACACGACTGCCCTTCTCTGCCCCCCTCCCATACACACTCCTCCAATGGCATTAAGAAGTGGAGGAGGAAAAGGTCGGGAGGAGGACAGAGATTCAGTTTCTCCTTCCCTCTTTCTGCTCTTCCTTGCAAAAGCCAGGATGCAAAACACAGTTCAGGATGGTCAGTGGGAATAGCCTAGGTAGCTCCCTATTATCTGCCATAATAAATTCAACTCAGCTCTCAAGCCTGAACACTAATTGCCTACCCTTGCCCCATGTCACCAATTTCACTACTTCACTAACACACTAACCACATCTGAAATAACAGGAAGGCAAATTTCAGTTCAATATAAGGCAACACTTTCTAGCAATTAGAGCTGCCAAAACACGTAATAGGCTTTCCTGAGAAAGAGTGAATTCCCTGTCACTATAAGTTTTTAGATAGCATCTGGTTGGCCATTTATCAGGGATATTGCAGACAGATTTTATGCATCGTCAACCCTGTGAGGTCCCTTACAATTTTGCAATTCAATTTTTATAATTCTAAAACTGTTTGAAATCCCCCCATCTTCTCAATTAATTAATTATGCTCACGAGGTCCTCTAAGCCTCATCTTCTCTGATTTCCCCTACCCCATTCTCATTATTTCTTTAACTATCTTTTCTCTACTTATGTGATCTATTTATTTGTCCTACTCGAATTGGCATTTATTGCTTTGCTTTTGTGTGGTTGTTACACAACTTCACATATCTATGATCTGTATTCCCAAATGAATGTTAAGCTCTTGGAGGGAAACTTTTCCTCCTAGGACCTAATGTGGTTTTGTGCAGATTGTGCACATATAGTATATAGCAACTAAAGGCCCTCTCACTTATCTGTAGATTCCTCACACCCCACACCCCACCCCCAGGCAGGCTACCTCAGATTCAAGGTACTCTCTGGGTCTAAAAACCACGTAGGAAACAGAACTCACTAGTCCCAAATTTGTTTGCTTTTATTAATCAGCCAGAAGACATAAATTACTTCACTAGAACACACGTTTAGAACTAGGAAAGACCTTAGAGCTTATCTAGTCCAATCCTATTATTTAATGGATATTGAAACTGGGTTCTAGAAATTTAGTGATTTACTCAAATAAACAAAAGCAAAGACATTAAATGAAATAGCATAGCAAGAAAAATAACGATACAACACACTCCCCGTATATCTGTGATACACACTCCCCCAAGACGTTTCTACCATTAGTGGGAAGAGTAGATTCCTATACGTAGCATGCAGGAGAAGCACACATTCAGGAAATATTTGGCCAGGTCAGGGCTAACACAGGGAGAAGCATACCTGTGGGGTTAGGTAACATGAAAGGAAGAACAACTCAAACCTCTGCTGCTGGAAGGCCACAGATCTCCTCTGCTAATCATGCCTAGACCCATTACTCATTCATCTCATATGGTAAGTAGTCTTTTTTTCTTTGAACTCACTTTGCTTAGAGTTGAATCACATAGTCTTTTGTACCAGACAACTATGTAACTTAAAGTTAGCAATCCCCAAGCTTCTCTCTGTTTTACCACACAAATTAATTTGATTCAGAGGGGGAAAAATGAGGAAACTAAGTAATTTTTCTCTACCTACCTGGTCTGTATTTCTGCCTTTATTATGATCGATGGACCAGCAACAAGCCTCATAGGCCTTGAGCCACCTGAGAGAAATTATTATTTTCTATTATATTAATAATGAATTTTTAAATTGGGATCCAGGTTTTTCTCCTCAATTTCCTCACCAAGGCACAGCTCTTGTTAAAAGTCAGTCTCTGAAGGACAAGACTGATTGATTGTTCTTAGCCATCAAGGAACATATTCTTCAATTCTGGGTGGGACTCTACCCAACTAGGAGATGTCACTCCTACTTAGAGTATAAACAGACTCTAAGCTGGGCTAACTCTTACCCTGGGGAAATGAACCCCTGTCCTTGTACCCCTCCATCAGGGTTTAGGATGACCCAGCTCATAAAGGAGAAAACCAACCGGAGTGGTCTGGATGGAGACGGATTCCTCTTTCCAGATTGCTGCCATGTTCTCAGCAGGAGGAGCTAAAGACTTTTAGCCCACCTCCTCATTAAATGTCCACCAATTACAGTTGAGTTTCACTTGTCAAGGGAGTTCCCTTTCAGAAGGGATTTAAGGTTATTTGTAAACTCCTTTATTGTCTTTGGTTTCAGAGAGAAACCACTGACCATCAATTTATTGATTATCAGCTAGCCTAATTAATAAATTCATTATTAGTTACCTAGAAGCTATGTCTCTTGGGGTTTTCCATTTATCACACATTGTAAATATATAATTAATTGACAGATGAGTCTGTGCTTTACCATCATTTGGGGGGTGGCAAGATAAGAGGGAAGAAAAAAAGGGGAAAAAGAGAAAGTGATAAGATTATTACATATATAAAAGGAATAGCAAGTCGTACATAAAAGATTTGCAGTTTCGTGTGTAGTCATCTTTTATTTCTATTCTACTATGTTATGGAAATGCTTGTTTTTTTTGTCTTTTCAGAATTAAATAAATAAATAAAGACAACTCTCTCACTTCAAACATCCAAAGCAGTAGTAGTAGAAGTCATGTTTCCAATCTACCAGGTAAGCGTTTCACTTAGGGAAGTGCCTCCCACCTGCCCACCTAGCTGTGTGACTGGTATAACCAGCCCCCACTAGCTTCCAGAAGATTCCAGTGCCTCTGGCTGGGACTCTTGACCATCTCCAGGTATCTAGTTTCATGTGTACACACAGAAGTGCCTGACTCATTCCTACATACCCCAAGTTGCCTGGTTGGGCTATTCATACTGCCGCTCCCAGTATAGTCTATACTGCTGTCTCATAGCTGTCTCACAAACGACTCTACCAGTGACTTCAACCCGGATTTCATGCTTTGACAACCTCATTTCCGTCATCACTAGCTGTAGATTGTTATCTTTGTAAGGGATAACATCCAATGGCCAGAATATATGCTGAAGCTATTGTTTGGAGGAGGGAAAGAGCTTCATGGGTTGTGAGGTTAATGACTAAATGTTATAATTTAGGTAGAAAGACAAGCATCTAATGTTTCAATTTATGAAACCCAATTACAGATGGTAGGTAAACCATACTGAGAAGAGCCATGTGTCAAACAATCACAGAGTTTTGGGGGGTGGGATTGCAGAGGAAGCAGCCAAAAGGAAGCAAATGTCTATTAAAACTTGATATAATGACAATATACTTGTTCACAACACCAGAGTGGGAGAGGTGAGGGGACTGGGAGCTAGAGTCTCGTGCTTAACAAGGCTTTATAGTCCTGGTAGTTTGAATACTTATAACATTGTTGTTCAGTCATCTCAATTGTGTCTGACTTTTTACCACCCCATTTGGTGTTTTCTTGGCAAAGATACTGGAGTTGTTTGCCATTTCCTTCTCCAGCTCATTTTGCAGATGAGGAAACTGAGGCAAACAGGGTTAAGTGACTTGGCCAGGGTCACACAGCTAGTAAAAGTCTAAGGCCAGATTGGGACTTGGGTCTTCCCAACTCTAGGCCTAACAATGGGGATGGGATCTGAACCTCTAAAAGGAAAAGACCACATCTTTGGGATCTGGACCCCAAAAAGGAAAAGCCCATGGACTTACCCAATTGGCCCAGGCCCCTGGCAGTTGCCTGGGGCACCCTGCCCTTCTTAATAATCCTTCATTGTGGCCCCCATTGTCTGCCCTGGCCCCATCTTAGACCACCACTCCTTAATCCCATCTAGACCCTTCTCTGTTACCTCCCAGTCACTCCAAGCTATTCACCATACTATAAAAAGGTCAGTCTACCAAATTTCTCAGATTCCTTAAGAGTCTGGCCTGCTTGTCAATATAAGCTTCACAAATGGCCCTGGTTATTAAAAGTTCTTCTTACTTCTATTGGCAAAACCATAAACCTTGTCTCTGACTGAAAGAAGGCATGAGTCGAATTCTTTTGAGGCAGGACCCACGTCTTTTGCCATTGAATTTCGGGGTCCCCAGCACCCCTAGACCTCAACAACTGTATCAACACTATTGACTGTACCACCTAGCTGTTATATGATGATTATTCTAGAGCACTGGCTCTGGAACCTTTTTTAGTTCATAGCACAATATTTTTCTTAGCTATGATTCAGACAGAGAGTCTGAAGACTCATATATGTGCATGGTATTGAAAATGTAAGTCCTTTACAACTAGTTGAAACTCAAAGTACATTAGTATGCCTTGGCACATTCTTTGGGAACTTCTCTACAGCGATTAACTTTTTTGCTTTTTTAATAAAAGTTCACATTAGCTAAATTGAGAGGAAGTATAGCATACTGGAAAAAGAGAAGCTCTAGGAGTCATGAAGACCTAGAGTCTTGTCTTCCATGCATGCTAGTCTAGCATGTGACCCTGGGCAAGTCTATTAACCTCCCAGTGCCTCCAGCAATTCTCAGTCTGGACTGAGATGCAAAGTAGATGCAGATCTGAATTTGTGAAGGTAATTTCCTCACCCAGAGTTCCCTATACAAGCAAACCACAGGTCTAGTTTATTACTTAAGTTAACATATATTTGAACACACTCCTGTTCAAATACATATTCTATGTTGATGACTTCAAGCTGTAATAACATCATTTAACAGATCTCACAGTTACACAGATTCATCGAGAGTTTGTTTCCTTTATCAAGACCTAAGTGTCAATTTTTCAGAAGGGTTTATGCTTCTGCCTTAATTTTGTCTACTTTTCAAAAACTACATTTGCATTTGAAAGGTTCTATGTTACATCCTGCCACCTTGTTCTTATTGCTTTTTATGTGAGTTTATCTATAACAAGGAATGCCTGGCTTCTTCATCCTAAACTTTATTCTTCTGCCTCCAGGCTCTTCCAGTTCTAATCCATTCCACATACCACCATAAGGTTAATCTTTCTATAGTACCACTTTCAGTATACCACTTCCCTGCTGAATACATTGAAAAGAAATCTCCTTTGGCAGTGGGAAGCCAGAGAGAAGGGGGAAAAGACAGATTTTCAATGATTAAAAAAAAAATAAAAATTTAATATAAAAACAAATGTTCCTTGACCATTAAATAAAGTCTGAGTCCTTTTTCTTTGCATTCAAAGCCTTTAGTAATGCAGATCCAAACTTATTTTGTTAGCCTTCCTTCCCAGTATTCCCCAACATAAATCCTGCTCTCCATACAGGCTGTTCTATTCACTATCCTAGAAAATACCTTGTTCATTTCTGCTTGCATGCCTTTCCTAATGTTATTCTCTCCTCCCTGAATGCCTCCCCAACCTTCTCTGTATCTATCAAAACCTTCTTCATACAGCTCAAGTCTCACTTCCTTCATGAAAGTTCTATCTGCCTCCTCTGGATTCCAATATCACTTCCTGTCCATACTGCTCACTTGCCACTTAATTTTCATGGATGTCAGTCTTATTTGTCTAACTGGATTGAAAGCTCCTCGAGGGCAGGGACAGTAAACAATGCATTTTTTCATCTTCCACAGAATATCCTGCCTTCCATTGTCCACCGTGTGTTACTCTTCTTTTGTTTTTTGGAGATAATGGTGTTCCAGTCTTGCTACCATACAGAAACACTGGTAAAATGTTTGTATTAAAAAGACAGACCTTCACTGTTATAAGAGGCTTGGGGGGCTAGTAAAAATGCTTTGCAATTTCCCAAAAACAATCCAACCTACTCTTCTCTGCCTTTTCAATTCTAGGTCCAGCTTATTATGTAGTATTTACACACACACACACACACACATACATATACACATTCAAACATACATGTGTATGTGCAAGCATCTATTGTGCAATGTGTACATGTATGCACACTTATACATATGTGTGTATACATGTGTGTAACATTGTACATATACACCTACATTCATTTATTCATGTACATATATGTATGTTCAACAGTATACACATACACATATACATGTATACGCCTACATATGCATATGTGTGTATGTATACACAGTTAAGCAAGCTATGAAATCTAGGTAATAGACATTCTTCATTCATTTGGTTCTTATGTAGATGGAAAGGCTAAATTCCTTTCAGTGATCTTACATCTCTTCCAGAAGGTTCTGTAATGTATTGGAGTTTGATGTAATCAACACAATGTCTTCTACAAAAAGGAGAACACACCCCTCAGCCTACATGGGGAATCCCTCCTCAACCTGGACTTTACACTGAATCTCCTCCATCGCAGTGGTGGATCATTCTGGCAAGCTCATATGTCCCTATATTGTGCCTTGCATGATTTTTGTTATCAGAGGGTCATTGAACAGGGCTGTTCCTACAATTACAGCTTCCAAGAAATATGAAAGTACCTTAATATGTAGATGAGAGACATCTTGTTATAAAAGAGCTTTTAAGGGGGGCAGAGCCAAGATGGCAGCAGGAAAGCAGGGACTTGCTTAAGCTCTCCCCCAGATTCCTCCAAACACCTGTAAAAAATGGCTCTGAACAAATTCTACAGATACAGAACCCACAAAATAACAGAGAGAAGCAGGTCTCCAGCCCAAGACGGCATGGATGGTCGCTGAGAAGGGTCTATCATACCGTGCTGGGAGCGGAGCACAGGCCAGCATGGGCCATACCAAGACAGACTAGGTACTGAGGAGATCGGGGAGAGCAAGCCATAGGACCCCGAATCACTGAGCTATGGCAGCCTCCAGACTTCTCAACCCACAAACGCCAAAGACAAATTAACAGATCAGTGGGAAAACTGCTGGACCGGGGTGAGGGGAGGGTGGTCAGCCCCAGCCCCAGGGGGTGGCGGAGGTGGTGCAGCATGGCGGCTGCAGCAGCAGGAAGCTCCAGCGGCTGCTTCCAGAGCTCCAGCTGCAGTTGCGTCTGGCCCCAGGCCCAGTGGGAGGAATCAAGCAACAGATCAGAGCTGGAGTGCAGGGAGCACTTTGCTGATGCAGAGGCAGGGTTCTCTTGCTTTGCCCTGCTCTGATCTGGGTTGCAGTCCTGGTTGGCAGTTCTTGGGGGAAGAAGAGTGCTGGTGCGGCAGAACTTGCTGTGTAGAAATAGCTCTGAAAACAGCAACCAAACATCCCTGAAGCTTGGGAAAAAGCACTCATCATTCTGAAGGCAGTCATACCCTGACAAAAACCTCAAAGGTCAAATAGTTGGCTGGGAACATGGCCAGGCAGCAAAAGACCCAGACTATTGAAAATTCTTTGCTGACAAAGAAGATCAAAACATACAGCCAGAAGAAGTCAACAAAGTCAAAGAGCCTACATCCAAAGCCTCCAACAAAAATATGAATTGGTCTCAGGACATGGAAGAGCTCAAAAAGGATTTGGAAAGGCAAGGAAGAAAAGTAAAGGAAAAATTGGGAAGAGAAATGAGAATGATGCAAGAAAATCATGAAAAGCAAGTCAATGACTTGGAGACCCCCCAAAAAATACTGAAGAAAATAACACCTTAAAAAATAGACTAACCCAAATGGCAAAAGAGCTCAAAAAAGCCAATGAGGGGAAGAATGCCTTGAAAGGCAGAATTAGCCAAATGGAAAAGGAAGTCCAAAAGACCACTGAAGAAACTACTACCTTAAAAATTAGAATGGAGCAAGTAGAAGCTAGTGACTTTATGAGAAATCAAGAAATTATAAAACAGAACCAAAAGAATGAAAAAATGAAAGACAATGTGAAAAACCACTGACCTGAAGAATAGATCCAGGAGAGATAACTTAAAAATTATTGGACTACCTGAAAGCCATGATCAAAAAAAGAGCCTAGACATCATCTTTCAAGAAATTATCAAGGAAAACTACCCTGATATTCCAGAACCAGAGGGTAAAATAGAAATTGAAAGAATCCATCAATCACCTCTTGAAAAAGATCCCAAGAAGAAAACTTGTAAGAATATTATAGCCAAATTCCAGAGTTCCCAGGTCAAGGGGAATATTGCAAGCAGCCAGAAAGAAATAATTTGAGTATTGTGGAAACACAATCATGAAAACACAAGATCTAGCAGCTTCTACATTAAGGGATCAAAGGGCTTGGAATATGATATTCCAGGGGTCAATTGAGCTAGGATTAAAACCAAGAATCACCTACCCAGCAAAACTGAGTACAACACTCCAGGACAAAATATGGATTTTTAATAAAATAAATGACTTCCAATCATTCTTGAAACAGAGAAGACTAGAGCTGAAGAGAAAATTTGACTTTCAAATACAAGAATCAAGAGAAGCATGAAAAAGGTAAACAAGAAAGAGAAATCATAAGGGGCTTACTAAAGTTGAACTGTTTTGTTTACATTCCTACATGGAAAGATGATATCTGTAACTCATGAAACCTTTCTAAGTATAAGCATAGTTGAAGGGAATATACATATATACATATATATATATATATATATATATATATATATATATATATATATATATATATAGACAAAGGGCACAGAGTGAATTGAATATGAAGGGATGATATCTAAAAATAAATAAATAAATACAATTAAGGGGTGAGAGAGGAATAAATTGGGAGAAGGAGAAAGGGAGAGATAGAATGGGGTAAATTACCTCACATAAAAGTGGCAAGAAAAAGCAGTTCTGTTGGAAGGGAAGAGGGGGCAGGTGAAAGGGAATGAATGAATCTTGCTCTCATCAGACTTAACTTAAGGAGAGAATAACATACACACTCATTTGGGTGTCTTACCCTACAGGAAAGTAGGGGGGAAGGGGATAAGAGAGAGGGGATGATAGAAGGGAGGGCAGAGTGGGGAAGGAGGTAATCAAAAGCAAACAGTTTTGAAAAGGGCCAGGGTCAAGGGGATAAAATTGAATAAAGGGGGACAGGATGGGATGGAGGGAAGTGTAGTTAGTTAGTCTTTTACAACATGACTGTTATGGAAGTATTTTGCATAATGATACATGTGTGGCCTATGTTGAATTGCTTGCCTTCTCAAGGAGGGTGGGTGGGAAGGGAAGAAGGGAGAAAATGTGGAACTCAAAGTTCTAAAAATAAATGCTCAAAAAAAAAGGTTTGTTTTTTTTTTACATGCAACTGGGAAATAAGATATACAAGCAATGGGGTATAGAAATCTATCTTGCCCTACAAAAAAGTAAGGGGAAAGGGGATTGGGGGGAGTGGGGTGACAGAAGGGAGGGGAGACTGGGGTAAAGAGCAATCAGAATACATGCCATCTGGGGGTGGGGGGGAGGGTAGAAATGGGGAGAAAATTTGTAACTCAAAATCTTGTGGAAATCAATGTTGAAAACTAAAAAATATTAAATAAAGAAATAGAAAAAAAAAGAGCTTTTAAGGCAGCATTTGTTCTACTGAATTGGGGGCTTTTTTCATAACCAACAAACAATAAGCACAATAAGCTTTTATATGCTCTACAATTCTCAGTTGTTTCTAAAATAGTAAAGAGGTGGTCCATTGTTGAATATCACCTTTGAAAACCTGCTTTTTCCTTACTAATACCCTCAAAGAATGTGCCCTCAATTCTTGTATAGATGATCTCCATAAAGATTTTGTATTATGAAAGAGTAGTTGTTGATGTTGTCTGGGTCATTTTTTTTTTTTGGTATCAGTAAGGACTGAGATTTCCACTCTCTGCCGCCCCTCCTGATTTTGTTGTCTTCCTCTGTTTCAGATACACCCTTTGTATTAAATAAATGAATAAAAAAGACTTCTCAATGCCCTCACAATCATATCACTGCCAATATCTTTTCTATAATTTTAAAAATCTAATCCTATTGACTTTATCATCTTTGTTCTCTTCAGTGTAATCTCTGTCTCTTTAGTAAGCATATCAGTGAATCTGATATTAGGTTCCAAGCATTGTGGTTCCATTATCCTTGATTGAGGAAAAAAAAGTAATATTTTTTGCAATTATTTCCCATTTTTATTCTGTTTATGGTCCTCTTCCCATTTTCATCCTCTAATCCTTGGGATAACTTAACTTTGTTAAATATCTTACCAAGTTTTCTTTAGACTGATTTTATCCTCTACTATTCCTCTCTACTTTATGAGATGATACAACTCATAATTGCCCATCATCCTCATTCATAAAATTTTACAGATGAATTTATATTCTAACCCAGTATTGCCCTTGGCAGTCATCATCCTTCATTTGGCAAGTAATCCAAATGTTGGCTATATTTGATGAGACAAATATAGTCCTAATACCTGAACTAGGAAAGGATAAAGCAAAGAAAGAACTACAGAACAATATCACTAATGATTATTGAGTAAAAAATTGTAACTAAAATTCTGTCCAACAGACTTTGAATAATCCAAAAATTATTCATTGTTCAGGACAGATGTATATCAGGGATGCAAAGATGATTGAAAACTTTGTTGCTCAGTTGTCTCAATTGTGTCTGACTCTTTGTGACCTGATTTGGGATTTTCTTGGGAAAGACACTGGAGTTGTTTGCCATTTCCTTCTCCAGCTCTATTCACTGCACCATGTAGCTGTCCTGAAATTGAATACTGGGAAGACATTAATGTAATTAATCCTATTTTTTCAAAAAATTTATATGATTATATAAAGAGATACAGGAAAAGTCTTTAACAAAGTAAAACACTCATTTATGCTAAAAAAAACCCCACTATAAATAGAATAGTAATAGAAAAAATTTAATAGTAATTTTAAAAATTTATGTATATGTATGTATATGTATATATAATATATATATAAAATCGGAAGGTAACTTTATGTGCAAGACGGAAAGTAGAAGCTTTCCCAACCCTTTCCCTTACATTATGTGACATAGTTCTGGAAATGCTAGTGATAGTAAGAAGATAGGAGAAAGAAATCATAGACACAGTCAAAGAAGAAAAAAAAGGGTCCTTGTTGACTGGTTACATAATAGTTTGCTTAGAAAATCCTAAACATTAACAATAACAACAATATTTATTTCATGCTTACTATGTCCTAGGCACTCAGCTAAACACTTTATAGTAGTATCTTATCTGATCCTCACAACAACCCTGGGAGGTAGGTACTATTATCATCCCCATTTTACAGATGAGAAAATAGACAAACAGCGGTTAAATGACTTGCTTCCAGGATCACCCAGCTAGAAGTGTCTGAGGCTAGATTTAAATTCAGGTCTTACTGACTCCAGGGCCAGTACTCTATCTACTGCAACAACTTCAGCTAAGTTGTTGGATACCAATCAAGATGGAAGAGCATTTCTATATAGAAATAACAAAATGCAGGAAGAAATAATAGAAATGAAGTCCTATTCAAAATTACTATATGTGGGAGTCACTCTACCATGGCACATTCAAAACATACATAAAAAAATAAGAAATGACTTCTGTAACAGGAGGAATATTCAGTGTTTGTGGCTAGCCTGGTCCAACTAGCCTCAAACACTTACTAGCCGTGTGATCCTAGGCAAGTCATTTAACTCTATTTGCCCCAATTCCTCATCTACAAAATGATCTGGACAAGGAAATGCCAAATCACTCCTGTAACTTTGCCAAGAAAACCCCAAATATGGTCACAAAGAGGCAGATGAGACTGAAATGACTGAACGACAAACAGCAACAAACAGTCCAACATTATATAAAATGATACTACCTAATGAAAGATTTATTGCTATACTAAACTACCAAAGAATACTTTTTTAAGAGCTAGATAAAACAATAACAAAATTCATCAGGAAGAGCAAAAGATCTAGAATATCAAGGGACATTATGAAAAAAAGTAAGAATGAAGGGAAAATAACACTTCTAAGACCTCAATTTATACTACGAAACCATAATCATGAAAACTATTTGTTACTGGTTAAGGTATTAGTGGAAGGATCTGAAATAAGGGAACTCAGTAACACAGTATTTGATAAATTACTTGGAAAAAACTCCCTATTTAACTAGAACTTCTGGAAAACTGAAAGGCAATTGACAAAAATTATAGTTCGACTAACATCATACACCATATGCCATAAAAGATTCAAAATGGTTATGTGACCCAAATATTAAAGATTACATAATTGTAAAAAGTAGAAAAGAACTAGTTCAATTACCTTTCATAGCTATGGTCAGAGGAAGAATTCTTGATTGAATGAGAGATAAGGCTGATGAAAAAATTTCTGAATATCCTTTGTACAACAAAGTCAAGGCAACTGTGATAAGAAGGGAAACTGCCCATCGAGGGATAATTTTTGCAACTTATGTTTGCTAAAGTTCTGATTTCCGAGACCCGGCTGTTTGGTCGGTTGTTGTCCTTTGTTCTCAAAGAGGACCAAAATGACATCACTATGCTCCAGTCAAGTTACAGTGTGTCCAACTGGCTGATCAGACCAACATGAGCTTGGAATGTTCTACCGCAGGTCAGGCTATAGATCATGTGAACATCTGGGGCGGATTCTCCAAATTTGGGCATCTCGTGTTTCTTTGGAGTTGCTTCAGTTCTGCTTTGCTCATAGAGTACAACACTTTCTCTGATGAGGGCAGTCCTGTGACAGTGTCTCCAATGTCACACAATCAATTCTGAAGTTAAGAGAGACCCTGAGAGTGTCTTTCTATTGCTTCTTCTGACCACCATGTGAACACTTGCCCTGTGTGAGTTCTCCATAAAACAATCTTTTTTGGCAAGCGTACATTTTGCATTCGATGGCCAGCCCATTGAAGTTGTGTTGTCTAAAATAGAGTTTGAATGCTTGGCAGTTTAGTTCAAGAAAGGACCTCCAGTATCCTACCAGACGATCTTCAGAATCTGCCTAAGACAATTCAAATGGAAGTGATTCTGTTTCCTGCCATGGCCCTGGCATATTGTCCAGGTTTCACAGGTATACAACAATGAAGTCAGCACAATGGTTCTGTAGACCTTCAGTTTGGTAATCTATATACCTCTTCCCTCCCATACTTTCCTTCAGAGCCTCTGGCAATGCATGTATCAACCTCATTATCAATGTGTACATCCCTGGAAAGTACACTACCAAGGTAAGTGAACTTATCCACAGTATTCAAAATTTCTCCATTTGTTGTATGGATGGTGTAGTGTGGCTGATGAAGCACCTGTGTTTTCTTGGTGTTGATTGTTAGGCCAAAATTAGCACTAGCAGCAGAGAATCAATCCATGGTTTCTTGAATCTCAGCTTCAGAGGCTGCATTGAGTGCACAATCATCTGCAAACAGAAAATCATGCACCAACCCTCCCTCCACTTTGGTCTTGGCTTGTGGCCTTTTCAAGTTGCAGTAGCTGATCTTGATGCTGTGTTTGTTCTCATTGAAGGTATTTGACAACACAGCTGAAAACATCAGGCTAAAAAGCATGGGAGCAAGCACACAGCCTTGTTTCATTCCATTAATGGCTGAGAAAGCACAAGAGCACTGTCCATTATCCAGAACCCGGGTGAAGCCATTATGAAATTAATGTACAATAGTGACGAACTTTTCAAGGCAACCAAATTTTGACATAATTTTCCATAAGCCCTCATGACTGGCAATATCAAAGGACTTGGTCAGAACACAGACTTCTGTTCTCTCCTGGCATTTCTCCTAAAATTGTCAGGCAACAAACACCATATTGACTTTTCCTCAGCCCTTTTTGAGGCCATACTGGCTCTCAGGTAGATGACCATCTTCCAGGTGAAGAATCAGCCTATTAAGGAGGACTTGGGCAAGAATCTTGTCATCAATGACTAAAAGAGAGCGAGACCCCCCCCCCCCGTGATTGTCACAGGATAAGCTATTTCCTTTACCTTTTTAGAAATGGACAATGGAGGCATCCTTGAACTCCTGGGGGATAACCTCTTCTTGCAATACAACCTGAAAATTTTCAGTCAGCTTTTGTATGAGCAATGGACCCCCTCCCTTGTAAATCTCAGCACCAGGGGCTTTGCCACATGAAAGGAGCCTAATTGCATTCAAAGCCTCTTCTTCAGTTGGAACTTCAGGTAGGGAGGGATTGACTTCAACCTGAGGTAAATGGTCAATGGCTTTAGCATTGATTGATGATGGTCTGTTGAGAACACTGTGGAAGGGTTCAGCCCATCTCTCTAGGATCATGTCCTTATCACTAATCAATGCAGCTCCAACAGCACTGAGTAGGTGAGACATACCATAGGTCTTTGGCCCATAAATAGCCTTTAGGGCAACATAAAAGTGCTTTGAATTTTTACTATCAGCATAAAACTGAGCTTCATCAGCCTTCTTACTGAGCCAAGAATCTTGCATTTTTCTAAGCTCCGCTTGCATTTTAGTTTCGTTGAAATTAAATGCTGCCTTCTTAGAGATGGATGAGCTATCCTGCTGGTAAAACCTCTGGAGTTCTCATTTTTCATTTAGCAGCTTCTGAATTTCCCCATCTTTTTCATCAAACCAGTCTTGAGATGTTTTCGAGTGTTCTGACCCAGATGAGCAAATGCAGTGCTGTACACCAAATCTCTGAAAGCTGCCCACTCCTTTTCTGCTCCACTGTTGCCAACTGTGCGTTGGCTCAACTTCCCCTCCAAGTCAGCAACAAACTGTTTCTGCTCAGAGAAGCACTCTAATCTGTTAACATTAATTCTTCTGGCAGTCATTTTGCCTTGGGGGCACCGCTTTTGTTGAATGCGAATATTTAGCTTGGAAAGGGTAAGTATGATCAGTCCTGCACTCTGAACCATACATGGCCTTCATCACTCTCACGTCCTGTCTCTTCTCCTTATAGTCACACAGTCTATTAAATGCTAATGTTTGCTCTGAGAGTGCATTCATGAAGTTTTATTGCATTTAGGTAAATGGAAGACAATGTTGGTGATGAGAGGGTCATGAGATGCACAAGTCTTCAGTAGTAAGTGACCATTGCTGCTGTTGTTCCGACTCCATTCCTCCATAGGACTCCCTGCCAAGTCTGGTAGTCTGAGCCCACTCTAGCATTAAAGTCACCCAGAATTAAAAACTTGTCCTCTTTTGGCACGTTGATGATGAGGGTCTCCAGGTCTTCATAAAATTTTTCTTTGACCTCATCAAAGTTCCTCATGGTGGGAGCATAGACGCTGATGATGGTGGCATGACACTTTCCTGCAAGTGGCAATCACATTGTCACGAGCCTGTTGTTCACTCTTTTTGGCAGGCATACAAGCTTGTTGCCTAGATTAGTTTTGATTGCAAAACCTTCACCAGCTTCATGGCTCTCTACTTCGCTGCGGCCGCTCCAGAAACACATATATCCAGCTCCAACTTCAGTAAGCTAGCCTTCATTTGCCAGTCTTGTTTCACTCAGGGCTGCTATTCGGATGAGATACCTGCTGAATTCTCTTGCAACAAGAGCTGTTCATCTTTCAGGTCTACCAGATTTTGTGTTGTCTATAAGTGCACACACATTGCATGTGCTGATGGTGAGTGGAATCATCTTTGCAGATGTTTTTGTACACTTTTTTGTATTTTGACAGTAGGGTAAGATGCCCGCCTGCTGCAATAATCAGGCTAGGGTTGGGTAAGCAGACAATTTTTAGGCACCTTTTCTAGCCCCTTCCTCACACCAGGAGGTGAGCAGTGAGATCCTTAAAAGGTTGCTCAGACACACCCAGGGGGCTGCCCAGTCCCACTGCTGCTTCCAGTGAGACATGACCATATGGCCTGGGCCTCCTGTGTGTAGAATTGTGACTACAGCTCCCAGTATATCTGCACCTGCTGCTTTGTCACTTGCCTGTCACCACAGGACTTTGAGATAGGTATAATGGTAAAATGGTATGAGTGAAGTCTTTGGATTTGTGTGTAGATTGGATTTAAGTGAGGCAGAGTTGTACAAACTCCTCAGCTTCCCTCTCTCCTCCAAAGTTATCACAGTCCACTGGCAGGACTGAGTCAAGATGACTGCTGATGGCTGAAGATACAGCGGATGAGTTTGGCGTCTTCAATGTCTAACCAACCTCTAAGCACTCCATAGTGCCTGCTTCAGCTGCGTTCATGGCTGTTGGAACAAATTGTTCTCATCCACCCATTCCATCAGGGGAAGTCTTCACATGCTTGGGGTAGACACCCCCCTAACTCACCAACCGGTTTGAGACCGCTAGGTTACCCTCAACCTGTTTTAGCCCACCTGCTGAAACAGTTTACTGGGGTGTGGCTGCTGTACATGCTACAGCTTCTTGAAGCCACAGGTGAGAGTTAGGTGGAACAGGTGGAAACCAAAATTGGAAAGCAGCCCTGAAAAAGGCTAAGCAGCCCTCCCACCAAAGGTACTGGTCTTCCCTGAACACATTCTACTCCAAGATATATGAAAAAAAACATAAAAGTATGAGACCAAAAGTCATTCCCTAATGGATAAATTATTAAAGGCATGAACAAGTAGTTCTTCAAAGAATTACAAAATATTTACAACCATAGGAAAGGTTGTCTGTGTGGCAGGGTAAATAGAGAGCTAGCATCAAAACTATGAATACCTCTGTTTAAGGCCCACTTCTAATATATTGATTCTGGCTGTGCGACCCCGGACAAGTCACTCAACCTCTCAGTGATCCAGCCCAAAGGTATCAAACTTTTCTCCTACAAAACTCCCCAGTGGCCAAAACCAAATTAAAATGCTATTGGGAAATGTTTAGCAAATGAATAAAAATACAATAAAATATAAATAATGTTAATTTGTGTTTTTCTGAGTTAATATGCATCCATCAGGGATCAGTTTTTGGCTTTGTTTTTCAACTCAACAAAATTTTTTTTAACTTTATTGATTAATTTTTTTTAGTTTTCAACATTCACTTCCACAAGATTCTGAGTTATAAATTTTCTCCCCATCTCTCCCCTCCTCCCGCTCCAAGATGGCATGCATTCTAATTAATCCTTTCCCCAATTTTCCCTCCCTTCTATCACACCCTACCTTTCTCTTATCCCCTTCCCTTCTGTTTTCCTGTAGGGCAAGATAGATTTTTATATCCCATTGCCTGTATATGTTATTTTCCAATTGCATGTAAAAACAATTTTTAACATTTGTTTTTAAAACTTTGAGTTCTACATCCTCTCCCTTCCTCCCTCCCCACCCAACCTTATTGAGAAGGCAAGCAACTTAATATAAGTTATACATGTGTAGTCATGCAAAACACTTCTATAAAGTTATGTTGTGAAAGATTAACTGTATTTCCCTCCATCCTATCCTGCCCCCCATTTATTCCATTCTCTCCTTTGACCCTGTCCCTCCTCCTATTTGCCCTCCCTTCTATTATCCCCCCTCTCTTATTCCCTTCCTCCCTACTTTCCTATAGGGTAAGATAGATTTTCATACCCAATTAAGTGGGTACGTTATTCCCTCCTTAAGCCAAATCCGATAAGAGTAAGGTTCACTCATTCCCTCTCACCTCTTTCCCCCTTTCCCCTCCATTATAAAAGCTTTTTATTTCCTCCAACTACTCTAATACTGAGAAAGGTCTCATGAGTTACAAATACCATCTTTCCATGTAGGAATATAAAGAGTTCAACTTTAATGAGCCCCTTATTATTTCTCTTTCCTGTTTACCTTTTCATGCTTCTCTTGATTCTTGTGTTTGTAAGTCAAATTTTCTATTTCAGCTCTGGTCTTTTCATCAAGAATGCTTGAAAGTCCTCTATTTTATTGAATATCATTTTTCCCTTGAAAGATTATACTCAGTTTTGCTGGGTAGGTGATTCTTGATTTTAATCCTAGCTCCTTTGACCTCCAGAATTCCAAGCCCTTTGCTCCCTTGATGTAGAAGCTGCTAGATCTTGTATTATCCTGATTATGTTTCCACAATACTTGAATTTTTTCTTTCTGGCTGCTTGCAATGTTTTCTCCTTTATCTAGCAATTCTGTAATTTGGCTACAATATTCCTAGGAGTTTAACTCTTGGGATTCCTTTCAGGAGGTGAGTGGAGGATACTTTTAATTTCTATTTTCCCTTCTGGTTCTAGAATATCAGGGAAGTTTTCTTGATAATTTCTTGAAAGATGATGTCTAAGCTGTTTTTTTGATCATAGCTTTCAGATAGTCCAGTGATTTTTAAATTCTCTCTCCTGGATCTTTTTTCCAGGTCATCTGTTTTGCAAAGAGATATTTCACATTGTCTTCTATTTTTTTTCATTCTTTGGGTTTTGTTTTATAATTTCTTGATTTCTCATAAAGTCATTAGCTTCCATTTGCTCTATTCTAATTTTTAAGGAATTATTTTCTTCAGTGAGCTTTTGGACCTCCTTTTCCTGCTTTTTAAGGCATTCTTCTCCTCATTGGCTTTTTGGACCTCTTTTGCCATTTGGGTTAGTTTATCTTTTAAGGTGTTATTTTCTTCAGCATTTTTGGGGGTCTCCTTTAACAAGCTTGACTTGTTCATGATTTTCTTGTGTCACTCTTATTTCTCTTCCTCTGCTTCTCTTACTTGCTTTTCCAAATCCTTTTTGAGCTCTTCCATGGCCTGGGACCGATCCATATTTTTCTTGGAGGCTTTGGATGTAGGAATTTTGACTTTGTTGTCTTCTCCTGGTTGTATTTTTTAATCTTCCTTGTCACCAAAGTAAGATTCTATAGTCTGATTTGTTTCCTGCTGTTTGCTCATTTTCCTAACCAGTTACTTGACTTTGTAGCTCTTTGGGCAGCAGGGGCGGGTACTGTCCCAAGCTTCAGGGGTTTTGTGCAACTGTTTTCAAAGATACTTCTAGGGACTTGTAAATTTTCAGCTCTTCAAAGGTGGTATGATCAAAGGAGAGGTATTTACTACTCTCCTGGCCTGTGCTCTGGTCTGTGAGTGACCACAAGCACTCTTTTCTGCCTTGGAATTGTGAGGAGGATTTCATCTCCACAGCTACCACAAGCTCCACCATGCCAGTGCTCCTCATTCCAAGATCACCACCCAGGACTGCAACCCACATCCAAGCACAGGCAAAGCAAGAGAATCTTGCCTCAGTGCCAGTAAAGAGATCCCTGCAATTCCCCTGCAATCAGCCTCTTGATCCCCCCAGTCTGTAGGCCAAGAGCTCCGGAAACAGCCACCAGCCACTGCCACTGCCCTGGGGCTGGGGTTGGACTGCCCTCCTCTCTCACACAGTTCTGACAGACCTTTCCTACTGACCTTCTAAGTTGTCTTTGGTGTTTGTGGGTTGAGGAGTCTGGAAACTATCGCAGCTGCCGGTGATTCAGTCCTTTGAGGCCTGTTCTGGCCCTGTCTGTGCCAGCATGGTCCACACTGGATTGTGCTCTTCTTTCAGACTGGTGCAACAGACCTTTCCTGTCAACCTTCCAGGTTGCCTTGGGCTGGAAATGTGTTTCATTCTGTCATTTTGTGGGTTCTGCTGCTCTAGAATTTATTTAGAGTCATCTTTACAGGTATTTGAAGGGGTTTGGAGGAGAGCTCAAGCAAGTCCCTGCTTTTACTCTGTCATCTTGGCTCCACCTCTCCTTCCCCCTCCAGGAATCAGTTTTTATTTGAGTTTGACAACACTGCTTTAAGTAATTCTCTAAAACTATATTAAATTGAAGAAAAAGTACCAACCCAAATTAGTAAATGGAATTTCTGTATCTGGGGTTTCTCTTTATAATGAAATCATAGTTCCAGTCTTTATCAATATGAAAGGTAGTTTCAAATCACCATGTAAACAGGATAATCTGGAGAATATTGCCCCCTATCTCAGTCTAGACTATTGTACTGAAGCAAGTTGCCTCAAAATCTGAGCATAAAACCTGGCCCCTTCTATTGGGCAGACCCTTTGCAAAAGGACATTTGAAACCAAAGATTTTGGTTGGTTCCATGTCTCCTCACTGCAGGGGTTGCCTACTGAGTCTCTTACTCAGGGGAGTCTGAAGAGAAAGACAATTTTTGTTCTCTCTTTCTTTCTCTTTTTCCTTTCTTTCTGTGTCCAAATTGGAACTCAGACAGCTCTCCCTTGGATTTCCCATTGTAGGGAAGGATTCCTCCATCCCACCCTTGGACTCATGGCAGTAAGATCATGTGCACTCCTAGGTAGGTGTGTGACTAATCTCAAAGTCAATCCTAGCTGCTTCTTTCATTTTCTGTTTCTTTTTCTAAGCCCATATACCCAGTTAACCATTCTGAGATGGATATTTCTATTGTTGGCAAGAGCCTTGTGAATTTAAGAGGTCAGGAGTTTCTAGGTCCAGCTGTTGGTTGACCAATGAGAGGTACTTCTTGAAGTTACCTCAATACTTCTCAGAGCAGAAGGTACTTCCTGCAAAGACAATGATGTTTCTCAGAGAAGATGGCCACCAATGGAGGATGAGCCCAAGCCATGTCTTCTTGCCTTGTCAGAAGAATGGATTTTGAAGGAGTTGTCCAGATGGTATAAAAAAAGAATGGGGGGGGGTGCAATGAGGCGGCACAGTGAGTAGAGCACCAGCCCTGGAGTCAGGAGGATCTGAGTTCAAATCAGGCCTCAGACACTTGACATACTTACTAGCTGTGTGACCTTGGGCAAGTCACTTAACCCCAATTGCCCTGCCTTCCCTGCTCCACAAAAAAAAAAGAGCAGAAGGTGAAATTGTTATTCATCAGTCCTATAAAATTGTTAATATTTTCATACTATAAGTATCAACTCCCTGCCCCCAAGAAAATATAATAGGAGTTATGGGTTATGGTTTCACAAATTATGTCTTTCTCAATTTGTTCTCATGAATCTTGAGTTTGAAGCATGTTTTTTACGGTGGAAGAAACAAATAGCTATCCTTTACCTGACCCACTCTTGATATTAAATGACTTTCTTAAATCCCTTTTGGGTACATTCTAGAAAAGAACTAAATGTAAGTTTAAAAGACCCATAAGCTCAGGTAAATGAGGCGTCTTTTACCATTAAAGCGACCCAGCTCCAGGTTCTCACAGCACATTCAGTCCTAGGGCAGACTTGTTTCCGAAAAGAGGAGTTGGGCATTTTTTTTTTCTAGTCATTTCTGGCTATTTATTCTTCACCCACATCAGACTGTAAGGGAAAATTACTTAAAACTTAGGTATGGGTCATTTCTAGAATCTCTTCTGTCAGGATCCCTGTGCCAAGATCACCCCTCTTTTACTATTAGGAGACATTCTGTTTTCCAGAGTTAAGGTCTACTAAGCAAGCTGTGCCCTTGGCATAACAACAATCCTTTAGGCTCACCCTCTGGGTGATCTCAGCCATTAGCAAAATCCCAGAACTGTTCACACCAGCATCAGGTGGTCTCTGAGCTTGGACAAGCACCTACTGTAGCCATGTTCCAGTCATGAAGTCCTGCTATGAATCAAACCTGTCTCATTGTTGCTGTCACCCTCATTGTCAGGGCTACAGCTCACTGAGTAGCCATTGGTATAAGTAATGAGATTTGTCCCTACTGCCTCAGGTTCCCCTACTTTGGGGGTGGAGGTTGGGGAACGGCACGTGTGTGTCTAACTCCCCTCCATACTTGCAAGCCATTTCCCTCACTTTGAAATTAAACTTCTGTTTGATTTCTGACTGTCCTGCCCCTAGACTGCTCTGTTTGGCTCCAGCCAAGCACAGATTAGAGGCCAGCTCACTGTGACACTTCACAAGTAGTTATTAGGTGCCTTCCTAAAAAAACAGTACTCAGTGTACAGCAAAAGGACAGTTATTTATTGTTCCTATAAAAAAGAGAAATTTTTAAATCATAAAATACTCAAAAATGTGCATCAAGAACAACTTTAACATGAAGCTATATTCCATCATATTCTCGTGCCACAATTTGTTTAAATATTCTCTGATGGATGTCTTCTTTGTTTCCAATTCTTTACTAACCCAAAAGTGCCACTATAAATATTTCTGTGTCCGTGGGTACCTCTTCCTTTAATGGCCACTGAGTAGGAAGCTTTTTGCTTAATGGAAATATCCTTCAATATTGTATCCCTATCAAGATGACAAGGAGAGAAGGGATACCTGGGAGAATCAGATGCCTCTTGTTGAATATCTTTTGCTAAAGGGCAGTTAAGTGAACCAGTGGACAGAATGCCAGGCCTGAGGTCAAGAAGACTCATCTTCCCGAGTTCAGATCTGACCTCAGACACAAGCTCTGTGACCCTGGACAAGTCACTTAACCTTGTTTGCCTCAGTTCCTCATCTGCAAAATGAGCTGGAGAAGGAAATGGCAAACCATTACAGTATGTTTGCCAAGAAAACCCCAAATGGGGTTGTGAAGAGTCTGAAATGACTGAACAACCACAACAGAAGGAGTGGGCTGTTATGAGAAAAGGCCCAGCTCCAAGGATGCTCCCCAGAAGGGGGATGTACTCCAGCCAGAGAAGACTGAGGAGAGGAGAGGCAGATTAACACCACTGCATAAGCTTTGTTTAAGCGATTGCTATCAAAGATCTATTCTAGGATAATGAATCAGAGATAATGAGAAAAAACTGACTTTGATATTTAGAAGACAGGCTAAACCCAGTCAGCATGAACCCAGAGCAGAGATCTTTTAGTAGGAGAAGATTCCTCCACTATGAATCTTTTAGAACCAATGATCAGAAAAATGAAAATGAAAACAACTGGGAGGTCTTAACCTCACACGAAGCAAATTGGCAAAGATGACAAAAGATGAGTTCCTTAGTGTTGGAGGACCTGTGGAAAGCTGTGGACAGGCACAGAAACACAGTGCTGGTGGAGCTGTGAATCAGTTCAACCATTCTAGAAGACAATTTGGAAAAATGTTAAGAATGTAACTAGAAGGTAATGGAATACTATTGTGCCATAAGAAATGGGAATGATACAGACTTCATAACAACCTGGAAAACCTACACGACATAATGCTGAGTGAGCGGAGCAGAGCCAGGAGAACATTGTACACAACCACAGATATATGGATTCCATGAGGACCAACCCTGACAGACTTCGCTCTTCTCAGCAACACAAGATGCAAGGACAACTCCAAAGGACTCACGATGGATAATGCTATCTACATCCAGAGAAAGAACTATGAAGTTTGAATGCAGATTGAGGCACACTTCATGCTCGCCTTTTTTTTTTCTCTTTTGTTTTTGTTTTTGGGTTTGGTTTTTTTGGTTCTGTTTCTTCTTTCTCATGATTCATTCCATTGGTCATAATTCTTCTCCACAACTTGACTAGTGTATAAATTAATTCAATGAGAAGTTATACGTGGTAGTTATATGAGATTGCATGCCATCTTGGGGAGGGAGGGGAGAAAATCTGGAACTCAAAATTATGTAGAACCATCTGTTGTAAACCAAAAATAAAAAAAAGTTTATTATAAAAAAAAGAATGTAACTAAAATGTCTATACCTTTTGACACAGAGATTCTACCACCAGCAATATAAGAAAGATCGGTCTCCTTGTTTTAACAATCCAGCTAGCAGTTTCTGTGGGGGCATAAGATGCACCCAGGAGGCTGCCGGCATGCCGGGAAAGCACAGGTTCTTTTTATCTGCTTAAACAAGGAAAGCACGGTGAAGGGGTTGACCAGCTTACTTTAATCCAGCATTCAGTTAGTTCAGGGGAGCATACAGACAAGCATCAACAGACAGACCCAATACAGATTCATTCACTTACTTCAGGGGAAAAAGCCAGCACCCCAAAGTTCAGAACATTCATTTAGTTCGGGGGAAAAACAAAACCAGAACCCTGAACTTCAGAACTAAATACAAACAAATTATAAATATCAACAGACAGACCCAATACAACTCATAGTTACCAACATCTGGGCCCAGCCTGAGAGTAAGGGCTGGCCCAGAGTCATGCTTGCCACTGCTCCCACGCCAACCGGAAAAGGAAAGAGGGCTCTTCATGCTGTCCTCTCCCCTCTTATAGAGTTTTTGACATCATCAAGTGCCGCCTGAATGACCAGGGCTGATTGGTTCTTGAGTTGGCCCCTTCCCCTAGGTTAACACCCAATAGGGTGTGGCTCTGGAGTCAACACCTCCCCTCAACCGGTCCCATGACTCATCACACAGGAAGTTCTCTGCTCACAGGCATGGGTTTCTGAGCTTCCTGCCCCAGAAGAGGTCACACAGGAAGTTCTCTGCTCACAGGCATGGCCCAGCAAGGCTCAATGAGATAAACTGAGTCACTCAAAGAAAACAAAGACCACTCTGGCCACACTCCTACATATCAAAATATTTATAACAAAGCCATTTGGAGTAGTAAAGAACTAGAAAAAGTAGATACTCAGTGACTAAGGAATAGGAAAGCAAATTGCGGTATATGAATGTAATAGAATATTAACCATGTTGTGAGAAACAATGACTATGAAGAATGTGGAGAAACATGAGAAGATGCATAAACTGATGTAAAGTGAGGTAAGCAGGACCAAGAAACCAAGGTGCACAATGACTCTAACAATATAGATAGGAAAAAAACAACAAAACACATAAAAACTGAGTACTATATGGTAATGACCAAACTTGGTCCCAAATTAAAGATATGAATGCACCTTCTTCCTTTCTTTGCAGAGTGGGGACTATAGGCATAGGACACTTCATAGAATGTTGGATGTGGTTGATATGGTATTTAATTTTGCTGTACTGATTTTTTTTCCTTCTCTTTTTTTTCTTTCAGATAAGGGATGGTTCAATGGGAGAGATACATTGGGAGATATAAATAATATGAAGCCAAAAGATCTCAATAATTTTTTAGCTTCATTTCGATTAAATGTCTAACTTAGGAAATACATTCCCTAAAATCTCTCAGTTAACAAACATTTTACACCTCTTTGTAATCATCTTGTTCCCGCTACCAATATGTTGCAGAAGGCACTAAATCTGGCATCAGAAAACCTGGGTTCAAATCCTACTTGTCCCCTGGGACTTCATGTGACTCATTTAACCTCTCTGGGCCTCAGTTTCCTCATCTGCAAAATGAGGTAGTTGGAACAGATATAAAAGATCCCTTCCAGCTCTAAATCTATGATCTTTACATGGTTGTTTTCAATGTATATAGATATTTCTCCAACTCTTGAATTTTGAGGTTGTTTCTCATTTTTTACTATAAGTTTCAGCTATAAGCATCAGGTTAAGGTCAGCAGGATTGCAAAATAATCAGCAGGACTCAAAAGATAAGATTTAAATAGGGTTCTTATCAGGGAAAGATCTTATCAACTGCAGCTCCTCCAACACTAAGGAACTTGTCTTCTGTCGTCTTTGCCAATTTGCTTGGTGTGAGGTTAAGACCTCCCAGTTGTTTTCATTTTCATTTTTCTGATCATTGGTTCTAAAAGATTCATAGTGGAGGGATCTTCTCCTACTAAAGGATCTCTGCTCTGGGTTCATGCTGACTGGGTTTAGCTTGTCTTCTAAATATCAAGGTCAGTTTTTTCTCATTATCTCTGATTCATTAGCGTAGAATAGATCTTTGAGAGCAATCACTGAACAAACTCATCAAGGTTCAAGGAAGCCATAGAGGGCTAAGATAATTTTGTCAGATAGTGCTTATGATAAGGAAATCCCAAAGATAACTGTGGTTCTGATGAAAGTTGCTGACTGGCTGTGTACTTTTGTTCCAGGAGCCCCAGAAATTTTTAGTCATCTCTCCCCACCAAGTGGAATTCCTAGAGTGTTAAAGAAGCCTCTGGCTCATAGTAAGATTTGTCCTTCTAGGGACAGAGATAATCTTTAATTCACCAAAATGCTTCCTATAGTCTTGAAGACTCATCTTCTTGCATTTAAATCTGGTACTTAGTAGCTGTGTGACCCTGAGCAAGTCCCTTTTCCCCTCAGTTTCCTCATCTGCTTCTCTCAGTTTCTTCATCTGTGAAATGAGCTGAAGAAGGAAATGGCAAACCACTCCAGTATCTTTGCCAAGAAAAACTCAAATGGGGTCACGGAGAGTTGGATATGACTGAACAACAACAAAATGGACTCAGAAAATAACCAAAGATAAGACCCTAGGGAATCTAAGTTGTTCAATGTTGTTCTTATTGGATTTTTCATCCTTCGGGGTGTCTATCTTTCCCAAGGAAGGGGCCGGGACCTGGGCAGGATTCCAATAATAAATTCCGAGAAGCTGTGTCTTTGTCTCCTCTCACTTCCCCCAGCATAGTTTCTTCCTTATGCCAGCTGAAAAGGGGAGGTCCTGGAAAGACTGATATCATAGCTACTAAGAAACTAAGAACAGCCTCTGACACATGCTGGTCAGGTGAACATGGGCAAGTTACTCAAAGTTCAAGAACTTCAAAGTTCATGCAGTAAAATCTTGAAAACTATACTTTATAGACAAATTGCCCAGCTGCATTGATTGGGGGAGATAAGCATACTGATGAAATCACAGGTTCAGACCCTCCCCCCAAAAAATATTTTAAAGGCAAGAAAAGAAACTGCTGAGCAAGAAAACCAATGACACTGAGAAAATTTTTGTGCTAGAGAACCCAAAGCCATCTTCTAGGAGAAATCACAAGGGCTTTTGATACCAAATTGATCTAAAGGCCTAGAATCATATACAACCACCTCCAAAGGTTTACCTTCAAGAAACAAATTAGAATGGGTTAGAAAGAATTTTCAAATAGATCTGAGGTTATTTCTGTGACACGACTAAACTGTGATTGGTAATACTTTAGTATTTGTGAGAAAGTTACTATTTACAGGCAGTTTCAAAGTTTTTAATATGGGAAATACTTTGAATTCCTTGCTAATTTAAGTTCATCTGTTCAAATAAACAGTTCTATTTTAGACATAAAAAGTGGATAAGGGGTAGACCTTTTATTCTAATCTCTATCTCTGTTAACCACATCTTCAGAGTCTGGTAGTTCAGATCATGCAATCAAGGCACCCACAATTAGAATCTGGGGAATGCCTAGGTAAATAGGCACAGCTGTACTTTGGAAACTGTGCCAGGGTGCAGCTGCTGGTGATTTTGCAGGCCTGGGTAAGAGACCTTGATGTCGGTTTTAAGCATTTTGTGATAAACTAGCAGGGGCGGCAGTGGGGTTGTGGTGGCATAGATGGAGGGTTTGTTTGTGGATTATTAATGGACAGACAATAGTGGGTCAAGAAACATTTATTAAGTGCTGGCACCGTGCTAAGTGATAGGAACACAAGTGTGATAAAGAAAGACAGTCCCTGCCCTCAAGAAGCTTACAATCTAATGGGGAAGACAACACAGAAAATGGGAATGAAAAGGGCAGGGCAGAGGTATCACCTATGCCAAATTTAGAAGTGTACTTTGTAGGGTAAATGCTATGTAGAAATTGTTTTAAGTTTGATCCACTCTCCCCAGGAACTGAAGTATTAGATGGGAGAATGTGGCCCCCAGGGTTTGGGGGTGGGGGGTGGGTGTTTTGCATGATGGAGAAGTCCAAAGAAGTAGGGCCAGATGGGAAAAGAAGAGATGGCTGGCCAGTGTGCCCTCCTTAAATGGATGTTTGGAGAGGTGCTCTCTCCTACATCCTCCAATCACAGGAGTCTCAGGGGCAGAAGCTACTGATTAGGTATGACTACCAGGGCTGATGTGATCCTGTTAGGAGAATTAGCACTGAGAGTCAGTGCAGAGTCCAAAGTGGGCTCAAGTGAAACAGTGGGTGTTTCTGAAAATTGCTTGGCTTGTTTAAGAGTGTAAGAATCTGGGAAAAGCAGAATGTATTCCAGAGAATTAACGGTGTAGAGAAGATCTAGGAGCTTGGAGCCCTGGAGGTTTGCACAAGTTGCTTCCTGGTGTTTCACTAATCCGGCTAGCAGCTGCTGTGGGGGGTGTAAAATCAACAACAACCAGCTCACAGAATGCTGCAAGCCCAGGTTTTTTGATCCACTTTACTAAGAAAAGCAACGTTAAGGGGTTGACAAGTTTACTTTAATTCAGCATACAAATACCGTTCACTTAATTCAGGGGAAAAAGCCAGCACCCTGAACTTCAGAGCAAATACAAACAAATTACAAACATCGACAGACAGGTCAAATACAATTCATAGTTACCAACATCTGAGTTCAGCCAGGGAGCTCATAACAAGGGCTGGCCCAGAGTCATGCGCACCACCACTACTTGTGGGTCAGAGCTCTGAAAAAGAGAAATCGAACGCCTGGTTTTATATCTTTTTCAGGGTCAAGGGTGAGTCACACATGCAACTCACCCGTGTGACCTAAAATCATCACAAAGATTCGACTTAAACCCACACGGTTAAAAGCCTCTGATGTCACAAACATGTCACTCAAACCCACGTAAATTAGGCCCTCCCCTGAGGCAAGGAAGTCATCAAGGACTCCTAATTTAATCAAGGAAATAAAGGCCAAACTCTTCAGGGGCACTTGGTTGAACTAAGTGCTAGGAGCCCATTTTGATTGCCAACACATTTGGGAGTACCAGGATTCAGCAGGATTGTGTGCAGCAAGGGTTGGGAGTATCATCTGGATCTTCATGCCCTTCCTGGGGAGTAATACCACCAGTGATCTTTGAGGAAGAGATTCATATCCTATATAGGACAGGAATAGCACAGTAGGTGCCCAGAAGGGTACAAGAAGACCTAGACCATGGAGCACCAGTGAGATCAAAGTGCCTACAAATGACAGATTCATGACACCTACCAACTACCTGGTGACACTATATTCAAATTGCAAATGGAAGATATTATTCAAAAGGAATAGATTAGGTTTTAAAAAAAGTAAATAATATAGTGGGTTAAGAAGACATGCTCATTTTAAAATATCCACAACCTAAAATGGGAAATAAAGGTGTTAGACGCTTGTTTGAGGATCACTGAGAATCAACATTGGAGTGGGAACATACAACCAATAGTAACTGACATATATAGTGTTTTTGAAGTTTAGCAAGCACTTTCACATACGTTACCTTGTCTAAGCCTCCTAATACTCTAGTGAGATAGGTTCAGTTCTTTGGAGCAGTTAAGCCTCTTGAAAATGAAATCGACATACCTAAATACATAAAATAATTAAATAAACTATATATTGGATGAATGGAAATGGATCGTAAAAACAATTGAGCTACTAAAATCAGAAATAAATGTGATACAAAAACAAGAGACATCAATAGCAAAGCCAATTGTGCTGCTGAGCAAATAGCTCAGCTATTTGGGAGAAAGTATACAAAAGTAAATACCAAAAGCATAGCATAAAATGAAAAAAGATAATAAACATAACTGAAAAACACATGAAGAGCCAATATAAGAATATTAAAATAATACCTAGATATTGTTAAATGAGTGTTCAAAGACTATAGTTTACACAGGAGAAAATAAAATAAATCACCACAATGGGGAAAATATGTCCTCAGTAATAATGACATAAATAAAAATGCATTTGGGGCAGTGGTGGGATTCAACCAGTTTGCACCAGTTCGGTAGAACTGGTACCTAATTTTAGGTTGAGTTCAGGAACCAGTTGTTAGCGGGGGTGGGACCTGTGCCCTCCATGTCAACAGCACCTGAGACGCCTTGGCTGCGGAGCTGGTTGTTAATTCATTTGAATCCCACCACTGATTTGGGGTATATATCACTATATATCTTACTAAACTAGAAAGGATAAAATGATAAAGCCCAGTTTGGGGGGGGAATATAAAGAAAGAAATGCTGTGCAATCAGTCATTGTTGAGAGCTCTGAGAACTGGTTCAAATTCTCAGAACAATCTGGCAACATGTAGGTAAATTCACAACTTTTGACCTCATTTGTTGCATTTGAGAGAATAAACCCCAAGGAAGTAATCCAAAAGGAAAAAAAGTAACATAAAAAGATGCTATAGATAAAATAGTTATATGGAGGAGATTAAATGAGTAAGGAGACTTTATCTTACAAAATGCTTTTGGAAACATGAACAAAAAAATGATACTAACTTCTGCAGAAAGTAAGAGCATTATAAATTCAAATATGGGAATGAGGATATACGGTAACTCATAACATGATATAAATAATGTTGAAAAGTGAAAATTCGCCTTCCTTATAATAACAAAAGCTGAGAAACCATTCAAACACTCCACAATAGCAAACTGGTTAAGCCAACTGTGATATATGTACACAATGTAAAACCATAAGGACATTAAAAGTGACAGGTATGTGGAATGTGTCAAGGCCTAAAATATGTGAAGTCATGACAAATTTCAAAAGCAGAAAACAAGAGGTTATATACACATTGCTCATAACCCTTTTGAGTGCATGTATGTACACAGATAAAATCAAAGAATTTAGGGGGATGTAAATATGTTCATTAAGTTATTTTAATGAACAAATCATTTCACTTCATAATAAGAAACATGCAAAAAGTGAGCACTTTTCATTCTTAAGATGGAAGGTATAACCTCTATTTTTCTTTTTAAACTATGCTTTAGATTAAGATGTCGTTTGTTGGGGGGTTTTTTGCTTGATATTTCAACATTCTGGACTCTGTTCTGGGCAACATGGATGATACATAGGCAGAATAGGCAGCCACCAATGTTTTATGAATTGAGTGGGTAGTCAATGACCGCAACACAAAATGCCTCCTATTGATGTCTACAATTCCACCATTATTGATTGATGGCTGGCACTATCCTGGTTTGTTTGTTTTTTAATGTGAATACCTCTGACCAGAAAAACACATTAAGTCTCTAAAATCTTAGTGTGAATGGGTCAGTTGGGTTGTTTTTTCTCTGTGACAGGAAGGTCAAGACAATACCTTGGTATTTAAAAACAGAATATGGATTTCTGGCTCATGGATTAAAACATGGGAATTACTTTTGTCCAGGGGTCAGGTATATCTAGTAAGGGGAAATAAAAAATATGTTTGCTTTGAGACTGGCAAATCTGGTCCAGAGGACTTTAAATTGAAAATGAGGATAGACATGGATCGAAATGCCCACATGCATACGCTAAGCCAGATACTGTGCCACGCATGAAATAGAGAGGACAGTAACTATAGGAACAACTCACATTCATAAGTAGCTGTAAGATGTATTTACAAGAAGACTATCAGCAGAGAGGACCAACAATTCAAGAGCTAGCATCCAATTGTTTGTAAATAGTCATCTGCATGTTATCTCCCTCTTTAGACTGGGAGCTCCTTGAGAGCAAGGACTGTCTTTTGCCTTTCTTGGTATCCCCAGTGCTTAGCACAGAGCCTGGCACATAGTAAGTACTAAATAAATGTTTGTTGACTGACTGACTAAAACCCATGACCTCAACTGTCTATGTACATATGTTCCAAGTATGAGCAATAAGCAGGTTGAACCAGCAATCTCAATGTAAAGAGGTAAATTCAGCCTTTTTAGACAACACTGTTGTCTAAATGTTGTTGAATGGGACTTCGTGACTGGAATATGGCCATGAATGAATATATGCTTTATTCAAAAGGTATATATTAGGGGCATATGGGCATTTAAAGAGGACTAGCACCTCTGGCGTAGGGCTTACTGAGCCCTTTTCAGGGCTGCTCACCTATGGTGACACCTACGGTGTCCACCTGGCACTCAACTCTCCCCTGTGGTTCCAAGAAGCTATAGCATGCACAGCGGCCACACTGAGGGTGACCAACAGGCCTCAGACCCATCAGTGGGGTAGGGAGGTGTCTCCTCCAAGCATGTGAAGATGTCCCCCAGCAGAATAGGCAGATGGGAACAATTTGCTCCAAGGGCCATGAAGGAGGGTGAAGTAGGCGTTGTAGAGAGCTTAGAGCTTAATCAGGCATTGAAAACGCCAAGATCATCTACTGCATCCCAGGCCATCGCCAGTAATCCTGACTTTTGTCTTACCACTGGACTCTGGAAAAGAGGGTAAGACTAAGGACTTTGTGCAACTCTACCTCACTTAAATCTAATTCGCACACGAGTCAAGACATTACCCTGTGATGTCATTGGTCTTCTTAGAAAATGAAGGACAAACAACAAATATTAGTTAAAAAGAGAAGGTGCAATAATATTATATGTTAAGATATACTCATGTGGTGGCAAAGAACTAGACATCGAGGGAATGCTGATCACTTGGGGAATGGCTAACCAAGCTGCAGTACATGACTGTGATGGAATACTACTGTGCTGGAAGAAGGGATGGGCTGGCTGATTTTAGAAAGACTTGCATGAAATAATGAAGAGGGAAATGAGCAGAACCAAGAGAACGCTGTTTACGGTAATAGCAATATTGTTTAAAGAACAATTGGGAATGATTAAAATTATTCTGAATATTACAAATACTCACATCAACTGCAGAGGACCTATGAAAGAAGATACTATCTACCTTCAGAGAAAAAACTGATAAATAGAAGTTTGCATAGTATGTATATATATATATATATATATACTTTATGTAGATAGATAGATAGATAGATAGATACGTATGTCTGTATGTACGTATATGTGTGTGTCTCTGTGTGTGAAAGGTGTGTGTGTGAAGATAGTCTGGAACTTAAAATGTAACAAAAAAACCACTTTTTTTTTTTAAAGAATATATACTCAAGCCAGAATGGGGAATCATGATATATTATGCATTTGGTTGAGGATCATTTCTTAAACTCAGGTTTTCCTGACTCCCAGGCCAGTTTTCTAGCTCCAACGCCACACTGCCTTTCAGTTTATTGTTACTATTTTTAAACAAACACATTCACACACCGCATACAATGTTCCCAGTGCTTTTGTGTTTCAACATTCATTCCTGAATGGCAAATAGCCTTGTGGTTGAGGTCAAACCCCTTTGCCCTTGTTCATAATAACAAACTGCATCATCTTCACAAAGTCAGACAAGGTCAGATTGTTATCCAGAACATGGAACTGGCCATGGAACCATCAAGACTATCCTTTCTCAGACTTTCTTATTTCACTGAGTAAGCTCCTCTCATAGCTCACATCAACAAGACTGGCTGTTTCTCAAGATTGCAATCCCAAAGCTAGAGGAACCGTTTTTAACTGTACAGCACTGACTTGGCAAATGTTAAAAATTATAATAGTAATAAACTGACGAACAAATCGAAATGATGCTTCTCTCATTTCATTGATCCTTGAATTCATTGTTCTATGGACTGGCATAAGAAACCTATAGAATCCTTACAACGCTCTCAGGCTACACCTGTGCTTCATCGTTAGTCAAATGCCCTCCCCAGGTGTCATGTCAGAGTAGACCAGCTACTTCATACAGGGTCTATCTTGCCAAAGTTGGCCCTAGATTGGAGTAGAGCTGGTCCTGGCTAAATGAAAAGGGACCATCTCTCAGCTCTAGTCATTTTCTCTACCTATCTCCTGTCCCTGGCATGGCTCCCTTTCTCATCTCTGCTTGCTGCTTTCTCTGGCTTCCTTCAAGTCTAAACTAAAACCCCACCTTCCTAAGAAAGCCTTTCCCAACCTCTCTTAATTCTAGTACCTTCCCTCCTTTAATCATTTCCTATTTTTTCCTGTATATAGTTTGTTTGTATATATCTGTTTGCTCATTGTCTCCTCCATTAGACTGTGAATTCTTTCAGGGCAAGGACTGTGTGCGTGTGTGTGCGCGCGCGCGTGCACGTGCTTTTTGTATCCCTAGAGCTTAGCACAATACCTGGCATGGAGCAGGCATTTAACAAATGTTTATCGACTAAAAGATCATAAGATTATGGGATTTTATATCTTGAAGTTCAAATCCCAGCTCTGCCACTTAGTACTTATGCATCCTTGGGCAAAGTAACTTAAATGTTCTAGGCCTACACTACACCTTTCTAAGGTCCCTTTCAGCCCTAAATCCTCTGATCCAAGAATGCTGCTGCCCCACCCCCAACATCCTGTCCTGGTATCTGAAATTCCCATCATTAGCATTGCTATCTTGCACAAAGGCAGTGGGAATAGTAAAGGTCACCATTGGAATGCAACTATGTTACCTGAAAGAAGTAACACTTTAACACTCGCCTGTTATTGTGTTAAGTAATTATTTTATCAGATCAACTAGTTGTCAGTCAACAGAAAAATAGAGAATGGGGAAATGTTTTCATAGAATGGAGAGGGAGCCCCGAATCCCTATAAGGTAACAGGAAGATTCTGCATGCTTACTTCAGAGCTGCCCTCCCAGTTAGCTAACCCTTCCAAAGGCTTGAGATCAAGAACTGATTGTCCCTCATAGTTCTTTCTTTCCGCCGTCTCTCCCTTCCTTCCTTCTTCCCTCCCTCCCTGCCTCCCTTCTTTCCATTGTTTCTTTCTTTCTTCCTTTCTTTTTCTTTCTCTCTTTCTTTCTTCCTTTTTTTCTTTCTTTCTTTCTTTCTTTCTTTCTTTCTTTCTTTCTTTCTTTCTTTCTTTCTTTCTTTCTTCCTTTCTCTCTTTCTCTCTTTCTTTCCTTCATTCTTTTTTTGTAAATAGTATTTTATTTTTACCCAATAACATGTAAAGATAGTTTTCAACATTCTTTTTTTTTATAAGATTTTGAGTTTCAATTTTTTTCTCCCTCTCTCCCTCCCATCTTACACTCCAAGGTGAAAAACAATCTGATATAGGTTATACATGTGCAATCATGTAAATATATTTCCACATATCATGTTGTGAAAGAAAAAACAGAACAAAAAGGGAAAGCCACAGAAAAACAAAAATGAAAAAAGTGAAAATGATATGCTTCGATCTGCATTCAGTCTCCATACTTCGTTCTTTGGATGTTGATAGCATTTTCCATCATGAGTATTTTGGAATTGTCTTAGATCATTATATTGCTGAGAAGAGTCCATCATAGTTGATCATTGCACAATATTGTTGTTGCTGTGTACAATGTTCTCCTGGTTTTGTTCACTTCACTCAGCATCAGTTCATGTAAGTCTTTCCAGGTTTTTCTGAAATCCACCAGCTTGTCATTTCTTACAGCATAATAGTATTCCATTGCATTCATATTCCACAATTTGTTCAGCCTTTCCTCAACTGATGGTCATTCCCTCAATTTCTGATACTTTTCCACCACAAAAAGAACTGCTATAAATATTTTTGTACGTGTGAATACCTTCCCCTTTTTTAGAGTTGTTTTAGATCCTTGCATTGCTAAGAAGAGGTAAGTCTAGCAAAGTTAATCATCAAATATTGTGGCTATTACTGTGTATAACGTTCTCCTGGTTCTGCTCATTTCACTCAGCATCAGTTCATATAAGTCTTTCCAAATTTTTCTGAAGTCCACCTGTTCATCATTTCTTATATATAGCACAACAGTATTCCATTAGTTTGTTCAGCCATTCCCCAACTGATGGGCATCTCCCTGATTTCCTATTCTTTGCTGCCACAAAAAAAGAGCTGCTATAAATATTTTTGTACATGTGTAATGGTAATTAAGGTGGGACTTTTTGCTGTTCTTCTCTGAAGTGCCTTTAATGATTCTGGCCTTTGTTTGAATTGGGCAGATAAAGTGGGATCTTTTTGTCTTGGAGTATTTCTCAGCACTGAGACAATTGGGAGTCATTGATTTGTATATGATGTGATACTGGGGATGGGGGACTATCCCACACCCAGCCTGGGTGAGGTCAGAGCCCTGAGGGCTCTGAACAGGATATAATTGAGGATAACTTGGTGTTTGACTTTTGGGGCACATTCATGGAAGGAGTGTTGAGACTCTGGGCAAGCTGCAAGCTGCCCCCCAGCTTTGCAACCCAGAAGTTGGCACTGGTAACTATGCATTGTGATTTGAATCAGACAAGGTCTGTCTGTTGATGTTTGTAATTTGTATTTGTATTTGCCTTGAAGTTCAGGGGGCTGATCTTTTCGCCCTGAACCATGAATGATATTTGTATGTTGCTTTGAAATAAGATTGTTAACCCCTTAATGCTATTTTCCTTAGTAACGTAGATCAAAGAAGCTGTGTTGGCAGCTTTCTGGGTGCTGGTTGTTGGTAGATCGTATACTCCCACAGCAGCTGCTAGCAAGATTGTTTCTATAACACATGGGTCCTTTTCCCATTTTTATGATCTCTGGGATACGGACCTAGATAAGGTATTGCTGGGTCAAAAGGTATGAACAATTTTATAGCCCTTTGGGCATAGTTCCAAATTGTTCACCAGAATGGTTGGATCAGTTCACAACTCTACCAACAATGCATTAGTGTTCCAATTTTCCCACATCTTCTCCTGTATTTATCATTTTCCTGTTTTGTCATGTTAACCAATCTGATAAGTGTGATGTGGTACCTCAGAATAGTTTTGAATTTGCATTTCTCTAACAGTGATTTAGAGCATTTTTTCATGTGATTATAGATAGCTTTAATTCCTTCATCTGAAAAATGCCTGTTCATATCCTTTGGCCATTTATCAATTGGGAATGACTTGTATTCTTGTAAATTTGACTCAGTTCTCTATATATTTTTGAAATGAGGCCTTTATCAGAGATACTGGTTGTAAAAATTCTTTCCCAGTTTTCTGCTTCCCTCCTAATCTTGGTTATATTGGCTTTGTTTGTGCAAAAACATTTCAATTTAGTGTAATCAAAATTATCCATTTTGCATTTCATAATGTTCTCTATCTCTTGTTTGGTCATAAGTTCTTCCCTTCTCCATAGATCTGACAGGTAAACTATTTGCTCTCCTAATTTGCCTATGATTATGACCCTTTATGTTAAATCATGTACCCATTTTGACCTTGTGTTGGTATATGGTGTGAGATGCTGCTCTATACCTAGTTTCTGCGATACTACTTTCCAGTTTTCCCAGTTTTTGTCAAACAGCGTGTTCTTCTCCCAGAACCTGGAGTCTTTGGGTATAACAAACAGTAGATTACTATAGTCATTGACCATTGTGTCTTGTGTACCTAACCTATTCCACTGATCCACCACTCTATTTCTTAGCCAGTACCAAGTAGATTTGATGATTGCTGCTTTGTAATATAGTTTTAGATCTGGTATAGCTAGGCCACCTTCCTTTGCACTTTTTTTTCATTAATCCCCTTGATATTCTTGACCTTTTGTTCTTCCAGATGAAATCTGTTATTTTTTTCTAGCTCTATAAAATAATTTTTGAAAGTTTGATTGGTATGGCCCTGAGTAAGTAAATTAATTTAGGTAGAATTATCATTTTTATTATATTAGCTCAGCCTGCCCATGAGCAATTGATATTTTTCCATTTGTTTAGATATGACTTTATTTGCATGAAAAGTGTTTTATAATTGTGTTTATATAGTTTCTGGATTTCTATTGGCAAGTAGACTCCCAAATATTTATTATCTACAGTTATTTTAAATGGAATTTCTCTTTCTTCTTGCTGAGCTTTGTTGGTAATATATAGAAATGCTGGTGATTTATGAGGGTTTATTTTATGTCACATGACTTTGTTAAAGTTGTTAATTATTTTGAGTACTTTTTTAATTGACCCTCTAGGATTCTCTAAGTATACCATCATATCATCTGCAAAGAATGGTAGTTTTGTTTCTTCCTTGCCTAGTCTTATTCCTTAAATTTCTTTTTCTTCTCTTATTGCTAAAGCTAACATTTCTAGTACAAAATTGAATAATAGTGGTGATGATGGGCATCCTTGATCCACTGATCTCACTAGGAAGACTTCTAGCTTATCCCTATTACAGATAGGAGATTGCAGATGGTTTTTCAAAGATACTACTTATCATGTTAAGGAAAGACCCATTTATTCATATACTCTCTAATGTTTTTTAATAGGAATGGGTATTATATTTTGTCAAAAGCTATGGTCAATTATACCAATAGTTTTGCTAATATTGAACCAGCCCTGCATTCTTGGTATAAATACAACCTGGTCATAGTGTATTATCTTCATGATAAATTTCTGTAATCTTTTTGCTAATGTTTTATTTAAAATGTTTGCATCAATATTCATTAGGGAAATTAGTCCATCATTTTCTTTCTCTGTTTGGGCTCTTCCTGGTACAGGTATCAGCAAAATGTTTGTGTCACAAAAGGAATTTAGTAGAACTCCTTTTTCACCTATTCTTCCAAATAGTTTGTATAGTATTGGAATTAATTGTTTTTTAAATATTTGGTAGAATTCACTTGTAAATCCATCTGGTCCTGGAGATTTTCTCTTAGGGCATTCGTTGATGACCTGTTCAATTTCTTTCTCTACAACGGGATTATTTAAATGTTTTATTTCCTCTTCTGTTAATTTGGGCAATTCATATTTTTCTAAATATTCATCCATTTCACTTAAATTGTCAGATTTATTGGCATACAATTGGGCAAAATAGCTCCTAATTATTGCTTTAATTTCCTCTTCATTGGTGGTGAATTCACCCTTTTAATTTTTGATATTGGTAATTTGGTTTTCTTCTTTCTTTTTTTAATCAAATTAACCAAGGATAATCTATTTTATTTTTCATAAAACCGTTTCTTAGTTTTATTTATTATTTCAATAGTTTTCTTATTTTGAATTTTGTAAATCTCTCCTTTAATTTTCAGAATTTCTCATTTGGTATTTAATTGGAGGTTTTTAATTTGTTATTTTCTAGCTTTTTTAATCGCATGCCCAATTCATTGATCTGCTCTTTCTCTATTTTATTCATGTATGCATTTAGATATATAAAATTTCCCTAAGTACTGCTTTGGCTGCATAAATTTTGGTATGTCATTATTGTCATTTGGCATGACATTATTGTCATTCTCTTGATGAAATTGTTGATTGTTTCTATGATTTGTTGTCTGATCTACTCATTCCTTAGGATTATATTATTTCATTTCCAATTATTTTTAATCTATCTTTCCATGAACCTTATTACATGTAATTTTTATTTCATCATGATCTAAAAAGGATACATTTAGTATTTCTGCCTTTCTGCATTTGATTGTGAGGCGTTTATGCTCTGATACATGGTCAGTTTTTGTGTAGGTGCCATATCCCACTGAGCAAAAAGTATGTTCCTTTCTATCTCCATTCAATTTCCTCCAGAAGTCTATCATATCTAACTTTTCTAAAATTTTGTTCACCTCCTTAACTTCTTTCTTGTTCATTTTGTTAGATTTATCTAATTCTGAGAGGGGGAGGTTGAGGTCCCCTACTAGAATAGTTTCACTATCTATTTCTTCCTGTAACTCACTTAACTTGTCCTCTAAGAATGTGGATGCTATACCACTCTGTGCATATATGTTTAGCATTGATATTACTTCATTGTCTATGATACTTTTTGCAAGATGTAGTTTCCTTCTTTGTCTCTTTTAATTAGATCTATTTTTGCTTTTGCTTTGTCTGAGATCAAGATTGTTACTCCTGCTTTTTTTTTAACTTCAGCTGAAGCACAATATATTCTTCTCTAACCTTTTACCTTTACTCTGTATGTGTCTCTCTTCTTCAAATGTGTTTCTTATAAACAACATATTGTAGGATTCTGATTTTAAATCCACTCTGCTATTCACTTTTGTTTTATGGGAGAGTTCATCCCATTCACATTCACAGTTATTACTAACTGTATATTTCCCTCTATCCTATTTCCTCCCCACCTTTAATACTTTCCTCTCTTCTTTCATCCTTTCCCTCCTCACCAGTGTTTTGATTCTGACCACCACTTCTCCCAATGTGCCCTCCTTCCTATCAGTCCCACCTCCCTTCTTTTTTTCCCCCATTTCCCTTCCTACTTCCCTATAGGGTAGGATAGATTTCTCTACTCAACCCAGTGTGTATGTTATTCCCTCTTTGAGCCAAATTGGATGAAAGGTTCCAATAATGCTCACCCATTCTCTTCTTTCCCTCTTCTGCAGTAGGTCTCTCATGGCCTCTTCATGTGATATAATTTACCCTATTCTGCCTCCCCCTTTCCTCTTCTCCCAGTACAATCCTTTTTTTAAACCCCTTAATGTTTTTTTATCATCAAATCCATGTCAATTTATAGTCATATGAGGCCTCTGTCTAAGTATACTCCTTCTAATTATCCTAATACATTTCTTAAGAGTTACAAGTATCATCTTCCCATGTAGAGATGTCAACAGTTTAACCTTGTTGAATACCATGTTGTTGTTTTTCTTCCTGTTCATTTTTTTATGATCCTCTTGAGTCTTTTCTTTAAAGATCCCATTTTCTGTTCAGCTCTCATATTTTTATTAGGAAAGTTTTCTAAGTCCCTTATTTCACTGAATATGCATCTTTTCCCCCAAAAAATTATGCTCAGTTTTGCTGAGCAGTTGATTCTTGGTTGCAATCCAAGCTCTTTTGCCTTCCAGAATATCATATTCTAAGCCTTCTGATCCTTTAATGTAGGAGCTGCTAAGTTCTGTGTAATCCTGATTGTGGCTCCATGATACTTGAATTATTTCTTTCTGGCTGCTTGTGTTATTTCCTCCTTGACTTGATAGCTCTGAAATTTGGCTACCACATTTCTTGTAGTTTTCATTTGGGGATCTCTTTCAGGAGGTGATCAGTGGATTCTTTCAATTACCATTTCACCCTCTAGTTCTAGGATATCAGGCAGTTTTCCTTGATAATTTCTTGAAATATACTGTCCAAGCTCTTTTTCTGATCATGACTTTTAGGTAGTCCAATAATTCTTAAATTATCTCTACTGGATCTATTTTACAAGTCAGTTGTTTTTTCCATGAGGTGTTTTACATTTACTTCTATTTTTTCATTCTTTTGATTTGGTTTGATTTGATGTCCCATGAAGTCATTAGCTTCTACCTCCCCAATTCTAATTTTTAAGGAATTATTTTCTTCAGTTATCTTTTGTACCTCCTTTTCCATTTGTCCAATTCTACTTTTAAAAGAGTTGTTTTCTGCAGTCAATTTTCATTTCCTTTTCCAAGTTGTTGCTTCTTTTTTCATAATTCTCTTGCATAACTTTCACTTTTTTCCAAATTTTCTCATCTAGCTGTCTTACTTGATTTTTAAAATTCTTTTTGAGCTCTTCCAAGAGAACATTTTGGGCTTGAGACCAATTTCTATTCCCCTTTGAGGCTTCACATGCAGGCATTTTGATACTGTTGTCCTCTTCTGAGTTTGTGTTTTGATCTTCCCTATCACCATAGCAGCTTTCTATAGTCAGGAGTCTTTTTTTGGTTTTCTGCTCATTTTTAAAAGTTGAGCTCTGCTCTTGGGGTACAAGGGACACTGTCCCAAGCTTCTTGCCCTGGGTGCCAGGGATCTGGTCACTGGTTTTCTGCTCCTGGAGCTGGTGGTTCACTCAATGGGCTAGGGTGGCCCAGTCTAGTTGTGCCCTGGGTTCCAGGGCTGGCATTTTGCCTGCTGTGCTGGTGCTGGAGGCCTCACAGCTGGCCTGCTGTACCACTGGCCTGCTGAGCCAGAACCATGGGGGCTCTGTTGCTGATCTGTGCTGTGGCTTAGAGCCTCCCCTGGCTTGCCCAAACACTGCCTGTGCTGAGCTGCACTTCCCTTTTCCCAAAGTAAAACAGACCTTTCCTGAAATCCTTCTAAGTTATTGTAAGCTGGAAAATTGTTTCACTCTGTCTTTTTGTGGATTCTGTTCCTCCAGAATTCTTTTAGAGCTTGATTTAATGTTGTTTCCGAAGGAAACTGGGGAGAACTCAGGCAACTTCCTGGCTTCACTCCACCATTTTGGCTCTGCTGCCCCTTCTAGCTCCAAAGAGAGAACTGCCTTCTCAGTAACTTCTCTAGGCAGGGCAGCCAAGTTCCAATTGCTGAGAGATCAGCCAATTCTAATTTCTGGACTTTTGAGTGTGCAAAATTTCATTGCATTGACTTAGAGCTTTGCATTTAATTTCCTTGGCTTGTTAGGAGCAAACAACCACAACAACAAAGGAGATGATGGAAAGAAAATGGACTAATTGCACATAGGGGCTGGAATGTTTATTTGAAAATGTCATTTGGGATTCAAATGCATGTGTGTTAAAATGAACACAAACATTTTTATTTCAAAAGGCATGTAACTAATAACCCTATTCAGAGTATATGAAGAAAATCCTGTTCTTTTTTGTATATGTGCTACATTTTATTCACTCTAATTTCTCAAGTAAGCTCTGTCCCACTTAGCCAAAAAAAATAGGACAGCATTCTTTTTGAAAATTAAATAAATATGTTAAGTTTCAGTTATAAGAAGGAAACTATTTATAAACAATTCTTGTGGGGGGAGGGGGGGAAGCAGTGCCCCTGAAATTGTTCAAAGCAAATGAAATGCTATTGAAAAATATCTGGCTAATTCGCAAACAACCCAACCAAACCAGAGCCTCCTGCATGTCGCAATAATTTTCTCTCTGGCTTGACACAATAAACAAAAAAATTTTCCTTTTTATCATATTTTTATTTTAATTTTCTTAGGATAAAGAGTTCAGAGCTACAAAGGACCCAAAATTCTCTGCAAAATAACTTCGTGTTTTATAGCTGAGAAAAGTGAGACTCATAGTGGGTAAGTGGTCTGCTCAGGGCTGCCAACATCCAGATTTGGGACCAGGTACACTGACCCCACAAGCAGTTCTTCTCTTCTCTTCTCTATTCCTTTCTATTCTCCTTTACAACAATAATAATGATGGCTATCATTTATATAGTCCTTACTAGATTTCAGGCGCTGTGCTAGGTACCTTACAATCTCAGTCTCCTTTGATCCTCAGAACAATCCTGGGAGGTAGGTACTATTATCACCTCCATTTTACAGATGAGGAAAACGAGGCAAACAAAGGCTAAGTAACTTGCCCAGAGTCACAAGGCTAATAAGGATCTGAGACCATATTTGAACTCATGGTCTTCCTGATGGTAGGCCTGGCACTCTATGAACTGTGCTGTGTAGCTGTCCCTCTATCTGCAAAAGAGTTATAATTTTGGTTCTTGTCTAAATTAGAGTATTTTCTCTGTGTGTCTCAATATGCTCAGCATGATAGATGACTGTTCAAACTCTAAGTGACAAAAAGAATGTAGATATTTTGCATATCAAAGGATTCTAACAGAATCCAACAGCTTTAACAAAGCCCATTTATCTCCCTGTAGGATTAACCTTGTGAGCAGTTAGGTGGCATGGTGAAAACAGTAGTAGTTATGGAGTCAGGAGGACCTGAGTTCATATGTGGCCTCAGACGCTAACTAGTTGTGTGACCCTGGGCAGGTCATTTAACTCTGTTTGCCTCAGTTCCTCACCTGTAAATTGAGCTGGAGAAGGAAATGGCAAACCACTCCAGTGTCTTTGCCAAGAAAACGCAGTCACAGAGAGTGAGATGTGACTGAAATGACTCAACAGCCACACTGATTAAACTAACCCTTGAGGGATATGTTACCTATTGGGGGAAGCCATTTCCCTGTCCTCTCCAGTATATCCTACTCTAAGCTTTTCTTTTTGTTTCTTATTGCAGTTAAGTGCTACTGGGTAATTCCAATTGGAGTTCCTAAATGCATGAACAGTCTCTTCCTGGCAGTTTGTAACATCTTCTCTTGACCTAGAAGCTCTAGCACTTAGTGACTACATTTGTGGATAAGGTTAATATGAGTTTCCTCTCTGTACTTCGTTTGCCCTCTAATTCTGGGCATTTTTAAAAATTATATTTTGATATATGGTATACACGATTATTTTCTCACTGTGGGATTTGGGGAGGATGCCACTGATTTTTATATTACTCTTAAAATTCTGTCTTTCAGTTTAGTTGCCCTTGAGGGACTAGGCATATTGTTCCACTTTTGTTATTTTTTGCCTTTTTATAAAAACAATTCTTGTTGCATAATTTAATTTTAATTGTCTCCTCCATTCCTTTCTTTCAGGATATCCACTATTTTACTACAGTTTTCCAGTTTCCTTTCCAAACCATCTTTTCTTTTTTAGAGATTTTAATTAAGAGCTCTAATTTTGTATCTCATCTCTTCCCTTCTTTTATTAAAGGTTTTTGTCATTTTTAGAGTTCTAACCATTCCATTCCCTTTTCTGGAGTTTTATCTGGATAGCCCAAGGCTGGGGGTGGCCACAGTAAAGAGATAAGTTTCTCTGTCACTCTCAGCTCCTCATTGAACATCTACTCTTTCAAGGGTATATAAACTGTGAGCCTACTGCCATGAAAAAGATAGCCAAATGACCATTCTTTTATTAATTACATGCTGGTCTTATTAAAAAGGTGATTGAATAGCCCAGAAACCATGTCTCTAAACACGTTGCCGTCAGAAAATAAAGCTTGGTGGGATAAAGAAGTTCACAGGATCATAGATCTACAGCTGGAAGGGACCTCGGAGGTGATCTACACCAGCCCCCTCACTTTACAGATGAGGTAACTGAGAGGAGATTGTGATTGACCCAAGGTTATACAGGTAATGTCAGCTAGGGAAGCGAGGTGGTGCGGTGGACAGAGTGCTGGCTCTGGGGTCAGGAAGACTCATCTTCATGAATTCAAATTTGGCCTCAGACGCTAGCTGTGTGATCCTGGGCGAATCACTTGACCCTGTTTGCCTCAGTTTCCTCAACTGTACAATGAGTTGCAGAAGGCAAATGGCAAGTCACTCCATTATTTCTGTCCAGAAACCCCCAAATCAGGTCACAAGGAGTCGGACATGACTGAAATGAATGAACAACAACACATAGGTAATATCAGACGTAGAATTTGAATCCAGCTCCTCTAACTTCAAAGCTAGGACTAATCCTACTTTACCATGCCATCTCTGCATCATGTCACAGTACATAGAGCATTGTCCCTGGAGTCAGGAAGACCTGAAATTGAATCCTGCCTAAAACACTTACTCGTCACGTGACTGCTGGAAAGTCACTTAATTTCCATTTGCCTCAGTTTTCTCAACTGTAAGATGGGCATAACAGTACCTTATACAGGATTATTGTGAGGATCAAATAAGAAAATATTTGTTAAAAGTGCTTAGCATAGTGCCAGGCTCATAGTAGGTGCTATATAGATGCTTATTCCTCCTATCTACCACTTCTTGTTGTAAGTAGTTTTCTGGTGCTGTCCTGACTTTCCTCCCTGGTTTTAGAATGCTACTATAAACTCCTTTTTTCTGTCTTCTGCCTCATCCTTGAACTGTTACTTGTCTGAGCAAGGCATCTTTTACTTTTTCAGGTGATCACTTAGAACATGGTCTCTTTCTCCAGAATAGTTCTTTCCTTGATGAATAGCTCCTAATTACATTTCAGGGGAAAGGACAGATTAGTAGCAATTAGTAATTGTTCTGGTTCATCCTTCCACAATCAACTCTTTAAGCCAAAACAACCCAGTCCCCTATCTTCAGCTGAAACAAGGGCTGGGTAGCTCGTCACCTTGCAAAGCCCCTCCATCTGGGTGTAGAATATATTTTTATTTATTAACTATATATTTATGTTCCACATATTTTTATATATATGTTGCATCCTCAGCATGTAAGCTGGTTGCAAGGACGGATTGTTTGTTCTTTGGACTTGCTTCCCCGTCAACTGCCTTATAGTAATAGCATTTAATAAATACATGCTGACTGTTTAAATGTACTCAACGTACTCAAGGAACAGCAAGTTGGCCAATGTACTCAATCTAAGTGTATGGAGGGTTAGAAAATGTAAGATGACTGGAAAGGAAACAAGAGGCTTGGTTATTGAGGCTTTTAAATATCAAACAAAGGATTTTATATTTGATGATAGAGGTAATAGGGAGCCATTGAAGTTTATTGAGTAGATGGGGTGACATGGTTAGACCTGCACTTTAGGAAAACAATTTCAGCAGCTGAATGGAGGCATGGTTGGAGTGGGGAAAGATTTCAGGCAGGGAGACCAACCCATAGGATGTTGCAATAGTTCAGGCGTGAGATGATGAAAGCCTGTACCAAGATGGTGGCTGTGAGAGTACAAAGAAGGGTTGCCCCAACAAACCTTAGCCTTGATTTCCTAGGAGAGATGATTTCCAAGACCTCAGCAACACATATGCAATAGAGCAAAGAGAATGCCTGACAAGCATACTGCTTTCATAAAAGAATATTGTCGTGGGTAGAGAAGATAACAAATCATAACTCTGCCAGGTCCTAGTGTTTCTCTTCATAGTGTATCGTCCCTGATCCTGTTATGACTTTTCTATGAGAGTTAGCATGGAATGGAAGGGGCTCTGGATTTGGAATCAGACAATCTTGGTTCAAATCTTGACTCTGTAATTACTAAGTCCTTGCTATGTGCAAGGCATTGTTTTAGCCCCTGCCCTCAAGGAGCTTATATTCTATTAACAGATATAACATTTGCTACATTGGAAATACATACATGGAGGAACACTGAACATTTAGATGTGAGTAATATATAAGACTATGAAGGAAGTCCTAATTGTTCTCCAAGGAATGACAATATGGGTTCACATGGCATTGTCAAACGACAGATTATTCAGTAATGATCAGAGGAGATGAAATGAGCAGTGTAGCCTGGTGCTACTCCTTGATGAGGGATACTGATACAGTAGCTATTTGTTGTCTTGATAATAATAGAGAGGTCTGTTGTCTTCCCGGGGCATGTATCCAGGATGTGATGAAGAACCTTGGAAGACCTGTTTAACTGGTTGACTCCTAATCACTTCTCATAACTCACATGGGCACCAACGATCCTGACAAAAGGAATTTGGAAAGCATTACTAAAGATTATGAATTATTAGGTAAGAAACTGATTAGCACATGAGCACAGGTGGTATTTTCACCATTGCCGCTGATCAACAAGGCATTTAAGAGAAAGACAGTTTTGGGAAAGGCAAATTAAGAAGCTGATGTCTGAGAATAGGATTTGGATTTCTTCATTGTGGTTTAAAATGTAGGAATGACAAACTCCTGTCCAGGGATGGAGAGTGTCTAACAAGGGCTAATAAGACTGCATCTGCATGACATTTTGTAGATCTATTCTAAGAAGCTTTAGACTGAAAAGGAAGGAGGAAAGAGAAAACAACACATTATAGGAAGGATGTTGATAGGATGGAAAGCTTCCAGAAGAGGCCAGTCAAGAAGGGGGAAGGTCTGGAGGTATACCACATTCAGATGGTTTAGACTGGAAGGGATGTTTCTCCTGGAGAAAAAGAGACTGAATTAGGAATATGATGGTTTTTTCCAAGTATCTGAAGGTCTTTCAAGTGAAAGAGGGTTATTTTTGTCCGCAGAAGGCAGAAATAGAAGCAGTGCTTTAGAGAAGCAAATTTAGATATAATATGATAATTTGAGTTTTATAAAAGTGTCATGATCCAAGGAACTGGTTGATTTCCTCTCACTGGAGAATTTCAAGGAAAGGCTAGATAAACACTTACATTTTATAGGGGAATTCTTTTTTTTTAATAAATTTATTTTTTATTTTTAGTTTACAACACTCAGTTCCACAAGTTTTTGGGTTCCAAAGTTTCTCTCCCTCTCACTTCCTCCCCCAGCCTAGCAAGACAGCGTGTAATCCAGTGTAGGTTCTACATATACCTTCACATTGAACTTATTTCCATAATAGTCCAGTTGTAATGAAGAATTATAACTAATGGAATGAATCATGAGAAAGAAGAAACAAAACCAAAAAGAACAGAAAAAAAAAAGAGAGAGAGCAGTGTGGTCAATCTACATTTGGACTCCATGATTCTTTCTCTGGATGTGCAGAGTTTTTTACATCATGAGTCTCTTGGAGCTGTCTTTGAACCTTGTCTTGCTGAGAAGAGCCAAGTCTATCAGAATTAGTCACCACAGATACCGTGCGTCTGTAATCATGTATAGTGATCTCCTGGTTCTGCTCTTAGAGGGGAATTCTTAATAACCTCTGAGGTCCCTTTCAACTCAGAGATTCTGTGATATTCTAACTCTACAATCTATTTATTTTCTCTGGATATTCTCATTTTAACTGGGCGTTACAACAAGATCTCTGCAGATTCTCTTTTTTTTTCAACTTTATTTTTTTGTTGTTTTGTTAGGTGACTTTGTTGGCCATCATCCATTACAGTTTATATTCTAAACTGGAAAATCCTGTTTGTTATTTCTTTATATGTGGCGAAAGGATTAAGAGTTTGCTGGGACAGTTTGAGGGGTTCTTTCAGCCTCCTTGTTGTGGTGACTCTTCTGCATTAGTTAAATTTTAGCTAAATTTAGTTTATTAGTTAAACTTTAATAAGAAATGGGAGTTTCTATTTTTACCTCTTTAGCATGTGTCCCTTCAAAGACTCAAGCCTCTTTCCCCTCTACTGTTCCCTGGACAAGGTGTGATGTCCCTGGACAATACACAAATGTTCCTTTGTCTTGGCATGGGTTTTGTTTGGGCAGCAATAGGGAGGATCACTGAATTCTTGCCATGTTGATGATGGAGTTCATATATTTGAGTTAGCTTCTACACTTTTTTTGGTAGCTTCAAATAAACCCTTTCTTTTACATGTGCAATTATGTAATATATTTCCATATTAGTCATTGTGCACAAGAAGACTTGAATAAAAGATTCAAACAATATCAGTTCTTTCTCTGGAGATGGATAGTATGCTTCATTATTAGTCCTTTGGGATTATCTTGGATCATTGTATTACTGAGAATAGCTAAGTCATTGTAACACCAATGTTGCTAGCAGCTGCTGTGGAGGTGTAAGACCAACAATACCAGCACAAAAGCTGCTAGCACAGGTTGTTTGATCTGCTTTTCTGAAGGAAAGCAATTTAAAGGGGTTTACAATCTCACCCTAATTAAACATACATACATACATACATACATACATACATCTCTCTGTGTGTGTATATATATATATATATATATATATATATATATATATGTATGTATCTATATATATAATTCACTTAGTTCAGGGGGAAAAGTCAGTACCCTGAACTTGAGAGAAAATACAAACAGAAATACAAGCAGAAATTAGATAAACAGAGCAAATAACACAAATCAGCAGACAGGGATTCTAACTGTCTGTCCATAGCAATACATACATAGTTACCAGAGAGAGAGAAGCACCAACATCTGGGTTTTCAAAGCTGGAGAGCTCCTTAACGGCTGCCCACAGTCTCATCTGGCCAAATCATAGGAACACTCTTCCAATGAGTGAGCCCCAAAGCAAAATGCTAACCTCAGAGTACAGGCCATCAAAGACTCTTCATTCAATCAAAGGCTCTTGATTCAATCAAAGGAACTTGCTTGCCTTAGTGCTGAGAAACACTCCAAAAGAAAAAACAGCAAAAAATCCCACTTTGCTTGCCATCACAGTCATTCACAATTCTTCATCCAACAATATTGCCATTACTGTGTACAACATTCTCCTGGTTCTGTTCACTTTACTTTGTATCAGTTCCGGTAAATATTTCCAGGTGTGTCTGAAATCATCCTGCCTGTCATTTCTTATAGCACAATAAATTCCATTACAATCATATGCCACAACTGGTTTAGCCATTCCCCCAGTTGATGGGTATCCCTTAGATTTCCAATTCTTAGCTATCACAAAAAGAGCTGCTATAAATATTGTTGTACAAATAGGTCATTTTCCACTTTTTTTGTTGTATTTGGTGTATAGACCTAGCAGTGGTATGGTTGGATCAAAGGGTATGCACAGTTTGATTGCACTTTGGGCATAGTTCCAAATTGCTCTCCAGAATGGTTGGATCAGTTCACAGCTTCACCAATGGTACATTATTGTCCCAGTTTTTCCACTTCCCCTCCAACATCTGTCATTTTCCCTTTTTGTTATATTAGCCAATCTGATAGGTATGAGATGGTACCTCAGAGTTGTTTTAATTACCATTTCTCTAATCGATAATGATTGAGCATTTTTCATATGATTATAGATAGATTTGATTTCTTTGTCTAAAAACTGCCTGTTCATATCCTCTGACCATTTATCAATTGGGGAATTACTTGTATTTTTATAAATTTCACTCAGTTCTCTATATAATTGAGAAATGAGGACTTTATCAGAGATATTTGTTGCAAAAATTTCCCCCAGTTTTCTGCTTTCCTTCTGATCTTGGTTGCATTGGTTTTGTTTGTGTGATCCTGTACTTTTAGAGGAACTCTGACCTCTTAGGGAGGCAGGAGCTAAATTCTGTCTTCTTAGGTCGGGGTATGTGACTCAAGAAGTATTAGATTCAGGTTTCCAGGGGAAAGGATGTTTATTACAAGAGTAAGGATTGTTCCATTTGTTTCCTTCTCTGTTGTTATATCTGATGTTGCTTAGTATAATGCCTGGTACACAGAGTGCACTTAATAAAAGCTTATGGATTAACTGGGTGATCATGTCTGGTTCTGACCCCTTTCCCCTCCCCCTGTCTATTGCTAATTTTTTTTTTTTTTAGAATCAATAGCTGGGTCAAAATGGGAGGGAGCAAAGCTATCGTAATTCTTATTTTTGTTTTTTCCTCTAATTTGGTGTTGACTTTGATAACTGCTTTACCCAAATGGTGATTTAAGTGCACATAGACAGCTGGGTCTTATGTGACTGCTATGTCTATAATTGGTCATTTCTTGTGTTTTCTGATTGTGCTAATTACACTTTTGAACGGAATTGTTTGTATGCTGACCTTGGGAAACATCTTTCACCTTTTTATAGAAAAAAGTATTCTCATGTATGCACATGAAGCTTTTGAACAGTCTATGATACCAGTCTCTTTTATTTCTTGAAATTGGGTTATGTTTTTCAATATAGGTATCACTCTCATCCTCTGTGCCCACATTCACATCAAAATATCAAGGCATTTATGTTGAACTTAATTTGGAAGCTTCTGTGCAGTTATTCCATAAAATTTCCCTGCTCCATGCTCTATACTGGTGCATTATGCTGCCGTTATGCTCATGATATCTCATTTGCTTACCCTCACCGTGAGCCCCGACAGGCAAAATGACCAAGTGCCCCATGGCATTGTTTCTTCTTACATTTTGGAGCAAAATGAAAGGAGCTTTGCTCACTTATTTATTTACCTTTCCACAGAGAAGTGCACTAGGTCTGAAGTCAGGGCCTAGATTCAAATCCCACACCTGATATTTATTACCTGATTAAGCAGCAACAGGGGCCAGTGGATGGAATGCTGGACCTGGAGTCAAAAGTTGTTGTTTGGTTGTGTCCAATTCTCTGTGGTCCCATTTGGGGTGTTCTTGGCAGAGATGTAGGAGTGGTTTTACCATCTCCAGCTCTTTTTACAGATAAGGAACTGAGGCAAATAGAGTTAAGTGATTTGCCCATGGTCACACAGTTAGGAAGTGTCTGAGGCTGGATTTGAACTCATGAGCCCAGTGCTCTATTCACCGCACTGCCTAGCTGCCCCTAGGGGTCAGAAAGACCTGAGTTCTAATTCAGGTCTTCACTAACTGTGGGACTCTGGGCAAATTACTTGTCCTTTGCCCCAGTCTCCTTATCTGTAAGATGGGGATAACAAAAGCAGCTGTCTCCCAGGGTTGAGGTAAGGATAAAATGATTTAACATATGTATAGCACTTCACAAACCTTAAAGCACTATCTAAGTGTTTCTTACTAATATTATTACTTCCTCATCTTGGACAAGTCACTTAGGCTTCAATTACCTCATCTGTAAAAAATGTGGGGGTTGAGTTGAATGACTCAGTGGCCTCTCAGGTCCCTTCCAATTCTAGATCTTTGATCCTATATACCCTGGTCCTATGAACCTGCACAAATTTTGTATAGCTGCAACTGTCTTCTGGTTTTGTTTATAGTGAGAATAACTTCATGAATTTAAACTCCTTGGGAACAAGGGACTATTTTTTTTTGTATTTTTATCCCTAGTACCTGGTAAAGTGCTGTGCTCATAGTGGACCCTTAATAATGCTTGTTGATTGCATAATTGTACATCAGTATAGATATGATTCATCTACTCAAGGAGCAGGTTGACCTATTAGAACGATGATCTTTAAGACAACCCAGAATTACATGAATGTTTGTACATGATCTAAGATCTGTGATTGTGAACGCTCTACCTCATGCTCTGCCTGGGGCAGACGTGCCAGACATTAGGAAAAACTTTGGGCAAGGGGAAAGGTAATCCAAGCCTGGGCAGACAAGGCAGAGTTAGAGTTTGGAGGGAGAGGGGCAAGTATAATTAGATAAGGCAGGCTTGATTAGTGCTAGGGTATCTGAGAGGTGCTGAGCTCCAAGGGACTGAGATTAGTAGGTGAATCAGAGAATTCAGAGCTGAAGATATCCATAGGAGATTAGGAATTTAAAGTGTAGAGAGTGCCAGAGAATTTGTCCAACTCAACACAATTCACTAAAGTGGCTTACAAGCCTTGTCACCAGCTAGAGCTGACATATCTGAGTAGTCACAAAAAGTATGTGTCTTGTCCTCTTATGACTCAGCCAGACTCACCAGGCTATCAGTCTTAGATACCTTCCCTGAAGAAGGAGAAGTGACCTACATGTGATAGCATCATTTTGTGTTTTTGTCCCTTTCATAAGTCACTACAGCCAAAAAAAAACCCCAAATTAGCTGGTGGGCCAGATTTCTGGTAGTAGGTATCTTTGAATCTAGCTGGTTCTCAGACCATAGACATCTAGAATGCCACTTGAAGACCAGACAGAACCTGCTAGAACTTGTATTCCACTGGCACTGACTTTGAAAACCCTGGGTTACTGACAGCCCATGATGACACATCAGAGTAGGACGTTAGTGGCTGGCAATAGATGCTATTGTGTGAACTATAATATTGCAATAGTGATAAGATATTCTTTAGGATTATCAATTTTTTTAGAATTGGGGCCTAGAGAGAAATAATTACTCCTGCCCTCCAGGAGCTTATAGTCTAGTAAGAAAGATATGGTAACACAACAACAACCACAACAAAACTCCAACTCAGAACTTGGTATATTAAAGGTAGAAGGGAAGTGCAAATGAAGTGGTATGACTTCAAAGGAGGGAGGTTTCATTTACATCTGAGGATATAAGGGAAGATAACAAGGACAGACGGATTATTCATTTTAAAAATAATCCACTTCACAAAATATTCATAAGATCTTTTTAAAACATGAGTTCCTCTTATGCTCACTTCAAATGTTATCCTATTCACAAAAACTTTGATTTCTGTCCATCTTTACCTGGAGCACATCTGTTGCATAAAATGAGCTCTACTTGCTTAGTGCCCTGTTTCTCTGGCTGCCCTTCCCCATTGCTTCTAGAATTGATAGGTCTTTGGCTACAGCAAGTAAGAATGGAAAGGAAGTTTGTCACAGGAAATGTCTGAAGACAGCTGTAGCACAGGGTACCATGGTAAAGGTCAGTGAGATACCATGGTGGAATGTGGCCACTATTCTTTGCTGGGGCTGGCAGACACTTCCACTGCTTTGAAGTAGCATTGGCAGGAAGGGGTTGTAGGTCCTTTCTGGTGGCAAGATGGCTGAGATAGAGAAAACCACTGGTCCCTAGAGCTTCTGCCTTCTCCTGAGGCCATGTCCTGCTCTAAGTAAAGATGTGGCAAATCCCATGACCAGTTTTTGCAACTTAACCAAAAGATTCTTCTTAGTGGAAGCACGAGTGAACATCAAAACTTTATTGAGTGGGAACTGTACTGTAGTGTTCACACTTGTTTCCCTAGTCACAGGGGAGTTGCTGTGATGAGTAACAAGAAATGCAGACTGTGCATTTCCTAGTACTCCTAGGCTCAGAGCAATCCTATGTATCGTCTGGGGATTGCTGTGTCATGGGAGAGGTGGTAGGTACAGGGCCATTCAATAGAAGCTTTATGATGAATTGGTTTATGTATTGGTGTGTTGTTTATTATGCTGAAACTAAAAGTACCATATACGCATACATATGTACATATAGCTGTGTATGTCCACATGGATTGTCTAAAAAGTGACTTAAAAGAAACATTAAGATATCACTGTTATCTTGCCCACTGCTCTCCAAAGGAGACTGTGGTTCTTAATTTGAGGGAAGCAGAAGGGACTCAAAGTTGTCTATTCTGTTCTCCAGTTACTGAGGGGAATACTGAACAAGAACTGTATTTATTTCCCACCTCATCTCTTAAATATTGATGGTCTAGGGACATGATTTTTAGATTCAAAACAAAATTCACTTCCCTGGTGTGCTTAATGGGGAGGAGGGTTGTCCTAAGCTTATACCCACCAGCTTCTTGCCTTCCAACCAAACACTGGTTATACAAAAGAAAATGAAGATGTTATACAGATTATAACATGCCAGAAAAATACCCAAGAGTAAATGAGCGCTACAGATTTTAGTGCGACTAAGAAAGAGGCTCCAGTATCACCCAAGGACAAATTTATCAAACTCTCAAAGGAGGCAAGTTGGAAATCAGGGATATGTGTGTATATATATATATATATATATATATATATATATATATATATATATATATATGTATGTATATCCTCTCATATATATATGGAGAGGATATATATACACACACACACATATATACATATTATATATATGTATATATATACACATGTATATACATATATATGGATACATGTATACACACATATATATATATATATATATATATATATATATATATATATACACATGTATATACATATATATGGAGAAGGGAAGGCAGGGCAATTGGGGTTATGTGACTTGCCCAAGGTCACACAGCTAGTGACTATGTCAAGTGTCTGAGGCCGGACTTGAACTCAGGTCCTCCTGACTCCAGGGCCAGTGCTCTACTTATTTTGCCACCTAGCTGCCCCCAAAGTTTGGGATATTTTGAGGAGCTATTTTCTCCTACATGCCTGTGACTTCCAAAGTCTTTCTCTTTCCCCTTGTAGTTAGTTCAAGAGAATGTCTGGAACCATGCATATTTGTCCTGCAAGCTCTGCCTTGAGGAAGGTTTGGGACCAACTCTGCTCCTCACATTGGCAGTTCTCACTAGTATAATATAAGCTCCTGGAGGGCAAGGATTATTTTGTTTTTATCTTTGTATGCCCAATGCCTAGCACAGTACCTGACACAAAGGAGGTACTTTAATAGATGCTTGTTGAATATCTGTCAGCATCCCTTCCACTATTAGGAAATTCTCATGCAATATGCCCCTGCCTTGGCTGGAAACTTGGGTCACATACTATTAATCATCTTTGATTGTTGCTGTGGACAACTGACTCCATGTGCTATGGTCACATGATTAGGACAGTCAGAATTTTTCAGAGATGAGGTCTGGAGACCTGATTTTTGAGGTGGGGCCAAAGGATAGAAACTGCCCTTCTCTGGCAGTCATACAGAGTTTACTGCCTACTCAGCATTTCTTTTTCTTTCTTTTTTTTAAAATTTATTTATTTATTTTTAGTTTACCACACACGGTTCTCCATAATTTTGAGTTCCAGATTTTCTGCCCTCCCTCCCCCCTCCCTCCCCAAGACGGCCTGGAATCTCATATAACTACCATGCATAACTTCGCATTGAATTAATTTATACACTAGTCAAGTTGTGGAGAAGAATTATGACCAAGGGAATGAATCATGAGAAAGAAGAGACATAACCAAAAAAAAAAAACAAAAAAAAACCAAACCAAAAACAAAAACAAAAGAGAAACAAAAAAGGTGAGCATGTAGTGCGCCTCAATCTGTATTCAAACTTCACAGTTCTTTCTCTGGATGAAGATAGCATTCTCCATCGTGAGTCCCTTGGAGTTGTCCTTGCACCTTATGTTGCTGAGAAGAGCAAAGTATGTCAGGGTTGGTCCTCACGGAGTCCATATATCTGTGGTTGTGTACAATGTTCTCCTGGCTCTGCTCCACTCACTCAGCATTATGTCGTGTAGGTTTTTCCAGGTTGTTACGAAGTCCGTATCATCCCCATTTCTTATGGCATAATAGTATTCCATTACCTTCATATACCACAGCTTGTTCAGCCATTCCCCAATTGATGGGCATCCCTTTGATTTCCAATTCTTGCCTACCACAAAAAGAGCCGCTATAAGTATCCTTGTACATATGGGTCCTTTTCCTGCTTGTGTGATTTCTTTGGGATACAACCCTAGAAGTGGTAATGCTGGGTCAAAGGGTATGAACATTTCTACTCAGCATTTCTGCCTAGCAGGTAGATGTGTGTTTGAATACACGCATATATATATACACACATATAAACACATAGATGCACACATATACAAGTGTGTCTCTGTGGGTGTATGTGGACAGGATGAGCATGGGGCAGATCCTGGGGGCACGTCCTGTTCTGGAACTTTTCTGTTCAGTGGGATCAGGCTAGTGATTAATAACGCCACCTAATGGTTACATTGTATCTATTGAGGTTGGAAAAAAGTATCTGCTGGTAGAAGCTACTCATTAGGTCTGGGAGATTCTCCTGATGCCTTACAGAGTTAGCGTAGCTGGCACCTTTCTATACAGCTAGGAGTAGTAAGCAGCTACAGAATTCTGGTTTGGTGTCTATACAATTTAGAGCCATTGAGCTGGCGGGGGTTTAGGGGGCCACACTGAGTCCAGGAGTTCCCCAAATTTTTGTGTCTGAACTCTTTTAAAAAATGAATTTTGTTGATATCTTTTGTTTTTGCATCCCCTACAGATTCCACTCTCCCACTCCTGAATAGCCATTCCTTAAATAAAGAATTTTTTGGAAGAGGAAGAAAAAAAAGTTCCATAAAACTAATGAACATATCAAAAAGTCTTACATTATACATAGTTACAAAGCTACAGGCCTCCATGTCACTGGAATTGGCCGTGTCCAGACCAACCCAGCTCACATTTGGTCCTCCAAATCTGCAGAGAAATGGGAGATGTGTCCTTTTACATGTGAAGACTTTTTTAATGTAACAAAAACAAATTTTGGCTCTCCACATGATACCTTTCACTCAGTGGTTCCACGTAGGGGGTCCGAAGCTCACAGATGAGAAACCCCTATTTTAATCCAATCTCCTTATTTAATACAAAACTGCATCTCCTGACTTTATGCTATCTCCTTTGCCTGGAATGTGCTCCCTCCTTGCCTCTGTCTCTTGGAATCTACAGATTCTTTCAAGGCTCAGCTCAAGGACTTCTCCCTTCATGAGGCATTTCCCCACGACACCCTCCCCAGTCGTACCCTGGTGCTATCTCCCAGACATTACTTTGTATATATTTGTATATGTTTTAGATTCAAAACAAAAATATGCTGTATGCCTCCAATATAATGAAAACTCCTTGAGCACAGGGACTGTTTTGTCTTTGTCTTTGTATCCTCAATGCCTAGTACAGTGCCTGGCTTACAGGAGGCACTTAATAAATGCTTGCTGAATTGAACTGAACTGACTCAAGTGAGATCCAAATAATCTAAATAAATCTAAATCCCAGTTTCATTCACTGGGGCATCAGTAGAGGCCAGACCTGGACTCTAATCCAGGTTTTTTCACCCTTAAGAATTACAATAAGCCTTTATGTTTGTATAACACTTTCTAGTTTTCCAAGCATTATTAGATATATTATCATATATAATCCTCATAACAGTTCTGTAAGATGGGTGTGGTAGCTATTGTCTTCATTTTACAGAAGAGAATGAGTCTCAGAGAGGTTGTATTGAGGTTAAAAAAGAGAGGAAGTAGAATATCAGAATGGATGTGACTATGAACAAGCCTCAGTTTCCATATTTGTAAAAAAAAATGGGGCAAATAGCTTACACTTTGCACTCTTTAGGTTACTGCGAGGAAAATGCTTTGTATACTGTAAATTTACTTCCTTTTAATGACTAGTAATTTAATTAGTGTGGGTGCCCCCTCCACTGATGAATGGCCCTCTTTGGTTTAGCAGGAGTTGCTGTAGAATGACTGTTCCCCTTCCTCCTCTCCTCCCAAAAAACAACCTCCTTCAGCTAATTTGATGATGATCCTCTCTGAATTTAGGTAGGTTAGGCCTTGCAGGATAGATGGACCCATCTCCAATCCATCATTGGCTCACACTTAAAGCAATTCTTGTTTGATTTGTGTTCTGCTGTCATGGCCTTTGAGAACCCAAGATCACCTCCACATCATTATGAAGCATTAGAGTAGGACCTTACTGTTGGTAAACTTTAAAGTGCTATAAAAATGTCACTAATAATAATAATTATGCATAAGAACACGAAGTCAACACTAAACAGTTTAGTGAATCCTGTTTTCTGGCTTTGAAGTCCTTTTCTCTTTCCATTCTTCCAAGATGGGTAGGGAGATTCTTCTAGAGTTTCTTCTTTACCTCTAACCCTTATCCCCTCCCTCTTCATCTCTGCCTCACAATCCAATTAATCCAATTTAATCCAATGCAATGCAACAAAAATTTATTAAGCACCCTATCTGTGCAAAGTATTAGAGGTAAAAACACAAGACAAAAAACCAGTCTTTGTTTTTAAGGAACTTACTTGCTGGGGGGAATACAACATGAAAACAATTGACTATTTTACCTCTCATTCCAACTAATTCCAAAATCTTCTACCTTCTCACTCCCTTTCAAGCTGGCCCAAATCTCCAAATGACCCTAACCTCTGAAAATCTCTCTTATCTCCACAGATCTATTTCTCTCAACCCCTATGCTTCCTTAATCCATTCGTAGATTGAAAATATATTTTTTTACTATGGAATTACTACCATTTCTGCAACAAAGGAAAACTAGGAAACAAGTTAAGTAACATTGTAGATGTAGACCATTGGCCTAATTTGATACTAGAGTATTGTTACCACTGCATTGTTCTGAATGAGCGAAAATTTATTGCCTTTCTGTCCTGTTGTGTGTTGTGTGGAGGTACATTTACATCTGACTGTTTGCTAAACTCATTAGCCATCTCATGGACCTTCAAAGAAAGTTCTGACTATTAAACCCAAGATATTTTCCCTTGCTCTTTACTCATTCTCAGGATTTCTGGGTTTTGTTTTCAGCCCTGTATGAGCCTGAGTACGTCCCTCAATGTCTCATTTTCTTCTGCTCCTTATGGCATCTAACCTTATCTCCAGCAATTGAGCCTTCATCTCTAGGGGGAAAAGAAGAGCTCGTCTCCCTGTCCTTGTCCTCAGTCTAGTCTTCGTTCATACTATTTCCCTTGCCTAAGATGACCATCCGGCACTTAATTATTTTAATGCTTTGCATTGTTAGTTATATTTTTATCTGTTAGTTATATATTTTATGGCTTACTCAGTGAAAAGAGTATGAAAATGAGAAGATCCGAGTTTTAGTTCTAATCTGTCGCTTATTACCTAGGTCAGTATAGGACCACAGGCAATTGGTTTAACCTCTCTGATCTTCACCTCTAAAATGGGGATAAATACACTCTTATCGACACTCTCCCTAGGTTCTTCTAAAGAAAGAAATTTTTAAGTTAATGAAGTTATAGAAATGTGAGATATTCCTTTCTTCCTAGCTGTATTATAAACTCCAGGAAAAGGACCTTGACTTATTACACACCCACAGGGCCTAGCACAATGGCTTTCACTCTGCAGTTTTTTTGGTAACTGTTTCACTACTTCAGGAAAGGTCAGGCATGCTTTATCTCATTTCCTCCTCTCTAGCCTCCTCCTCCACCACTGCCACCCTACTGCCAAGCATAGGGCACCTTTTCCTTTCCTTTCCCACTTCTGTAACCTTGAACTATGAGCAAATTAAATTCTGCCACTCTCTCTAGATGGGGTGCATCAGTTTACTTCTCTATACTCACTGTCCCTGTCAACCAAAATAGTCCTCCCCTCCCTATGTATTGTCTCCCCTTGTTGTTTTTCAGTCATGTTTGACTCTCTGTGACCCCATTTGGGGTTTTCTCAGCAAAGATATTGGTGTGGGTTGCATTTCCTTCTTGTGAGAAACATGGTTTGGGGGATCACTGGACTTCCTAGGCAGGGCCAAAGTCCTGAGAAAGAACCCTGTGATAATCCCTAGGGAAGGCTGTACAGACCACAGAACTCCCAGAGGAAGACCAAGTGCTAGCCCCACCTTAATCTGTGGGGATCACAGGGCATCCTAGGGGTCAGACCCTAAGGAGGACCCAAGTGATGGCCCCTTTAGAACACCGCAGTGGGGATCACAGGACACCCCAAGGCAAGATCCAGGAGTAAGCCCAGAACGAACTTCCACTGCCTATTGCTTCCCTTCACTTGACCTTACAAAGATCCATGTGATTTGCCTATTCTCACCCAAAGAAATTAAGACCAGAGTCAGCAAAGGAAGGCATTTTATTGCATTCCTCAAAAGAGCAAGATACAGCTGCAGGAGCAGGGGTAACCATTCCCTCCACTCCTGCTAGAGTTATGGTTAGTTTACAGTCTTTATTTTTTACATAGTTTTCCTAGGTTATACAGTTTATACAGGTAGGATAATAAGGATACAGAAGCAAAAGTGAAGTTAAATAGATTTTCCTTGTCCTAGTTTAGGATTAAACTATATTCTTTTACTTCCCCTACTTTCCCTCTTTAACATATGCAAATGATGCAAATCAGTAGGCCTGGATTCTTGACCAAGAGCAGACCCTAGATAAGCTTGAACTGGTTCAAGAGTGTTTGTCCTCTCTAATTCCCCAGACTGCCTTCTCAAAAAGCATGCACATGTGTACCAGCCTCTGACCTCTCACCTGACCGACTTTGAGGCCTGGTTTCTGCTAAAGCTGGGGTGGGGGAGGGGAGGGAAGTACACCTTTAGTTCTGTGGAAACAAAACTCCTCCCATTTCTTACACTTCTCCAGCTCATTTTACAGATGTGTTAACTGAGGCAAACAGGGTTAGGTGACTTGCCCAGGGTCACACAGCTGGTAAGTGCCTAAGACCAGATTTTAACTCAGGAAGTCTTCTTGACTCCATGCCCAGCAAGCACTTTATCCACTGTGCCACCTAGTCTCTCCCTCTACTAGAATGTAAGCTCTTAGAAGGTAGAGATTTGTCTTTGATTTTTCATTTCTGTCCACAACAATGAGCACAATACTTGGCACATATTAAGTGCTTGATTAATTTTTCATTCATTCATAAATCCTTGTTGGTTTCTTCCTACACACAACGAGTTTACAATCAACTGACAAAGTATGTGCATGCCAATTAGTTGTGAAAAGATGAAAAAAGTGGCAAGCGACAAGTCCAATGCTATGAGACTTTGGAAGGGGCCGTTATAGTCCAGAGTGGCCAGAAAAGACTTCTGGGAAATGGCAGCGGGTCTGTCATTGGCTGCAGAGGAAGAGATAGTGGCTTAGAGAGGAGGAAATTTAAAGTCATGATCAAAGGAAGATGATACATATCCCTTGGCTGCATGGAGTATTCTTGGTGGGAAGGAGTGGGAGATCAAATTGAGAAAGTAGGTTAGGGGGCCAGATTATAGATGGTTTGGAACGCTAAGCTAAGGAGTTTATCCTGTAGGGCTACTGAACGCTTTTGAGCAAAGGAATATTAGTGAAAAACTGCCTGGGAGAGTACTGAGCATATAGTAGATACCCAATAAATTCTTGTTTAATTGGACTGAATTGCCAAACTTCCAAGTTTCCTGGTAAGGCTACCTTAGGAGCCAGTTAGAAGACTTTCTGAGAAGTACAGCCTCCCTACTGTGGGCACAAAATATTAGGGTTCACACTAATATGGCTACACAGTGACATCAGGAAAAAAAAAGTTTGAGTAAATACATGGTGGGTCTATTTTGATTGTCTCTACTACAAAATCCTGTTAAGATATAAACTTGAGGAAAACAATTGAGAGAGAAAAATATTTAGGAAACCAGAAGGGGAGGTTTGAAAAGAAACAAGCTCATTTATCCATAAGGGAAAGGTGGGAAGAAGGGAGGGTGGATTCTGCTCCCAGAAGATTCTCCAATCCTTACAGAGAACACCGGTAGGCCCAGCCAACCTTAGTGGGACACACCCACTGCCCGAAGTGTTGGAGGGGGAAGGGGTTAATAATTTTCTTGTTCTTTCCACAGGAGCCCAAGTGTTTTCTTTTTTGTTAGAGATATTTTTGTTTTGTTTTGTTTCTTCTGGTGGTGGCCGTCCTTTGGGCTGGTTTCCTTTGAAACGCGATGCTCCAGGAAACATGGCCCATAAAGTGTTAATTTCCTTTCTCTTATAATTACAAAGCTCTCCTAATTTTTAATACAGGTTTTCTCTCGGATCTTACCGTCTGGGAACACAATACACACAGACAAGCGTGTGCGTGCAAGACACTCGTGCCTTCGGTATTGTTTCTATAGCTTGGCTTTTTCTTTTCTTTTCTTTTTTGGTCTTCAAAACCCCCATCAAAATCCAAAACTATTTTGCAGCCTGGCTGGAGAAAGGCCGGGGAATGCCTAGGCTGGATGGGAGTTACTTATCTATTGTTCTCTGCCACACCCCTGTTGAATATTGATATATCCGTTCAAGTAGCGACTCCGAAACCGAGACTGAGAAAGGGAACTGCTTAGGATTTTTTTCCCCTTCTAGTTTACCCAGAAGTGCTTTGGGTTTGTATGTGTGTGTGTGTGTGTTTCCGCTGGTTTTTCCTGTTGGAGAAGGAAAGGGGGAGCTGTTTTCTCTCTCTTCTCATAATCTATTTTTTGTATCCTTTTTCTCCTCCTCCTTCTCTTTCTCCTCCTCCTCCTGGGTTATCTTTGTCTGGCTCACTCAGTCCCTGAACTCTCCCCAGCGCTGCAGCTCCGAGTCTTTGGCCAGTGTGGATGTGAGCTGTGCCCTCCGATGCAACAGCGAGAGCAGCAGCAGCAGCAGCAGGACCGGAGGAGGAGCAGCAGCAGCAGTAGCTGCTGTGGGAGGACCAGAACGGACACGGAGGCATCGGCGTGTCCGTGAACCGAGCTTCGGCGAACCGGGAGGAGGAAGAAGGGGAGCGGATCGGTGCTCTCCTCCCCCCGCCGCCGGTAAGCTGTCCGGAGGCCCCAGCCGCTGCTCTGCCCCCGCCCTCCACCTTCCTCGCCCGTTTCTCTGGGGGAGGAGGGGGGGTGCAAATGCAAGCGCGGCCGCTGGGCGTGGAGGAGGCTGAGGCTTGAGCCCGGGGGCCGTCTCTGCCACCTCGACATGGTGTGAATCCGCCTCCGCCGCTTGGCGCTCCCAGAGTCTCGCTGTCTCTCCTCCACATAAGCAGACGGACGGACGGACACACACACTCAGATCGGGGGAAAGAGAAGCTCGTCCCCGGGAAGCGAGCCATCCGGCGGCGGCGGCGGCGGCAGCGGCAGCAGCAGCAGCAGCAGCAGCAGGAGCAGCAGCAGCAGCAGCAGCAGGAGCAGCAGCAGCAGCAGCAGCAGTCTCGGCGCCGCCTCCCAATGAAGAGCAGCTTCAGGCCAGCGGGGCTCATCTCAGTGTGAAGAGCCGCTGCAATCGACAATTCTCCCATTTGAAAAAAATTCAAATTGAATTAAAAATAATATTATATATATTTTTTTTGCAAAAAGAGAAAATGGCGAACGACTCTCCTGCAAAAAGTCTGGTGGACATAGACCTCTCCTCTTTGAGGGTGAGTGCAAGCGACAATGAAGCCCCCCCCATCCTTCAGTTTCCAGCAGCCCTCCCCCTCATCCCCCCTCACCCACCCCACGCCCATGCCCTTCTGCACCCTTCATTCCCTCCACCCCGTTGGTACCCTGCCCAGCCCTCGCGGGGCCAGCCGTGTGCGTGTGCCTGGGGTTGGGGGATGGGGTGGAGGGGGTGCAACGGGGAGGCACCCTCTCTGCCTCTGCCGGCCTGCCCAGTGTGCCTTGCTGCCTCCCTTCCTGCCCCGCTCTGGGTGGTGCTGCCGGGGCGGGGGTGGGGGCGGGGGTTGGGGGGGAAGAGTTGGAGGCTGCTGGGCTGATGCTTTTCCTTTGTTTGCATGTATTGGCATGTGCGTGGAAAAATTAGGGCGCAACAGCTGCACCCAACATCCTCCAGGCTCCAGACACCGTTGTGTTTTATTTTGTTTTGTTTTTTGCAAGACGCTCCCCCCAACTCTCCTCTCGACCCACCCTTACCCCCCAGCCCTTTACGTATACTTTGGTATAAAACAACTTCTTTATTCGTTTGCTTTAAAGGCAAAAGTAACTTCTTTTGTATACCTCTCATCTTTCAACTCCATTCCCCTCCTAAAAAAAAAATAAAAAACAAACCCTCCCTTCTTTCCTCTCCAGGATCCTGCTGGGATTTTTGAGCTGGTGGAAGTAGTTGGCAATGGCACTTATGGACAAGTCTATAAGGTTGGTGTCTGAGCCCTCTTTGTTCACCGTGACATTTTGGGGGAGGGCAGGAGGAGTCTGCATAGCCAAGCCGACTTGGCTACACCAATTGGTCAAGTAAAGTTTAGTAGTTTTTTGTATTAGTTATTTTTCTCAGTCCCCCTTCCCCCCAAATGCCAGGTTTACAGTCTTACTGGCCTTAAAGGACCTCATTTCCTGACTTTCAGATAGGGAAATAAACTATTCTCTCAGGCATGTACTTTACTTGAATAAGAATGGGGGGGAGGGGGACGGACAGAATAGAAATGTTTTCATAAGGCAATTTCATTTTTTTTTAAAGACCTACCCAGTTGAGTTTGTGTAGCTTAATTAAAATTCAGGAATGTTTTAATAGGCAGGCATTGCTTAGTTCATTTTAAAGCACTGCCTTGGCCTTCCTGAAATTGTCATCTTGTTTCCATGTTTGAATCTCTTCCAAGTGCTCAAGGTGCAGTTTGCTATTAACTAGTGCTGCCTTCTAACTCAGCTTGGTGTGTATCATACAGTGTACTTACTGATGGACACTCTGCTTGGGAGTAGGGGTGGGGTGGAATGGGGATAGGGACCCCTGTCCAGAAGACTTAGGCAACAAGAGCAGAAAGGATTATAGTGTGAACATTATAAAATCCGAATTCCAGGAATAACCTGTTTGACAAGTGTATAATGAAAGCAGAAATCAGGGAGAGTGAGAAGTGAAGAGGATGCCCTGGTTTCACACTCATCCCAAGTCTTATTTTGGTTTTTTTCCAAATGAACAGTGAATGGAACAGACAGGGCTTGAGACTGCATGACTCTGCAATGAGTAGCAGCTACCTGGTGTGACTAACAGTTATCGGATATTTTAACTAATACGTTGTCTTAAAGAAGAAGCTGTAGGAAATAATAGTAGCTTGTTTTATGTAGCACTTTAAGGGTTTGCTGAGCACTTTCCACACAACTCTGTTCAGTAGGTAATGCATTTATTGTTCTAACCAGAGCCACAAGGGATCTTAAGGACCATCCAGTCCAACCTCCCTTATTTTTACAGATGGGCAAAGAAGCTCACAGATGTAGAGGCTTGTCCAAGCCTCATATAAGTCTGAGAATAGGGATTGATACCAGATCTTCTGACTGAGGCCAATGCTCTGTTAAACTATACAACTTGAGAAGTAGGAACAAAACTTAAAACAAAAGGTTAAGTTCTCCTTTCTAGTAATTTTTTTAATCACTCATATGACAATCCATTCTTGTAAAAAAAAAGTTGTGTGGCTATTCTAGTGAACAGATTATTTGAACAGGTACAGGAATAGTTTTAGGTATACTAATATTGAAACTTTAGCATTTGTACTTAAAGATATAAAAGTTTGGAGTCACCACCGTGTACATTACTCTGTCTTGGACATTTAGTCTTAAAAAGGCTAGAGTGTTAAGAGGTGGAAGTGAGCCTTCGGGATTCTTTAGGCTAACCCCCTCTTCCCAGTGACTAATCATTTTTTCTTCTATATATATATATATATATATATATATATATATATATATATATATACATATTTGTTTCTGTCACCTGAGTTCTCTTCTGCCACCTCCAGGATTGTGATTGTGAGCCTTCTACAAGTTAAAACATTAATGGATGTTTGTGAATGGTCTCCATGAATGAATTAGCATGTATTTTGTTGTTAACTTATCTTGGCCTTGATAGGGGAATAGGAGGATTGTTGACTACTGTAATCTGCTTTTCATCTAGAAACAAATTTGCCTAATTCAATTTAGAAGTCTTGGGAAAATGCATCCTTTCTAGTGTGTTGTAGCTTCTTCCGAAGGCCCAGATGACTAGCTTAAATGAACTCCTTAACTACATACGGAGTGAGTACTTGATCTAACCCACTTTTTCAGGTCAAATCTAAGTTGTGAATGGACACTTCCAGATGATTTTGCAAAAGCATGTTCATCTGTTTATCCGGTTCAGTTTTGTTTTTTAGCGAGTGGAGTTGGGGAGAATAGGGCTCCCTTTGGAAGCTTATTTCTGTTGAAGAAAGGTCCTTTGCATCAGCCTGGTTTTAAAATATAGCTCAATGAAAGAGTAGATTAACATGAACTAGAGGGAGGTCATGTGAGTCTGTAGAGGCAAGGTATTTGTTAAAATCATCTGGATGGTGGGGGATGAGGCCTTTTATTGCAACCTTTAGAAATAAGTTTTAGACAGATTTATTATTGTTAAAACTCTTTAGGGGCTTCTGCAAGTGATTTGAATTTTTTACCCTCTGGATTCCTTACTTGTCTTCTGCCTCCCTTTCTTCTCTTCCCCTCACTCCCTTTTGATTTTGAAACAGATTGACTGAATATTGCATTTGGGCAGTATTTGGAATATTGTGGCTCGAGTCTCTATGACGACCAAATCTACTCAGGTTGAAGGAATATTGCTAACCGTGTAAATATAAGCAATTCTAGGTAGTCATGTGAATATGGCATACAGTTTAGAAGCTGATGGTACTGCAGAGATTTGGATCGTGGTGTTATAAGTGACCCCTGTGAGGAAAGATCATTTCCTCAGTGCAGCCTGAGAAATGTTTCCCATGTTAGAGAAGGCTATATTTTCTTAAAAGGATTTTAAAAATTTGTTTCCAGCACCTTTTTCAATGTACATTCCCTTCACTTCCTGTGGATTTTTATCATCGTTTTAATTTGGTGAAGTGAGTGTAATAGGTGCATCGCAGAGTGCTTACTCTGAACCAGATACTGTGCTAAACGCTTTGGCAATGATCATCTCATACTTCCTCACAACAGGCCTGGGATGTGGGTGCTACATTTTGTGGATGGTGAACCTGAGGCATAGAAAGTTTAAGTGACTTGTCCAGTGACTAGCCCACTGATTGATTGTCTGGGGTCAGACTGCTGGTAAGTATCCCTGTCTAGATTTGAACTCAAGTCTTCCTGACTCCCAAGTCTAGTAAGTAAGTACTCTGTATGTTTGGTCCCTATGATTGTTGCAGCTTTAACCCTCGGTCACTGCTACAAATCCAGCTGGTAGCATGCAGGATTATTCATGTGGAATATAAGTGACATTGTGTTACTTAGAGCTTTTATTTTATGTACTGTGGTACAGGCCGTGTGACCCTGGGCAAGTCACCTCTTCGTGTATTGGACAACTTTCTTGAGATTATAATTTACAGAGAAAGTGCTGACCTGCATTGGTAGAAGGAGCTTCTTTTTCTGGGAGTTCCCTGTGCCATTGAAAATATGGTCTAGTCCCCTATCTCTGTGTTTTTGGATGATCTTTGCAACTAGAGCAATCTGAGTGATTATATTTGCACAAGTGGTTGTCTGTACCTAGGCTATACTTTCCCATCTGGTGATTTTTCATTGGAGAGTTTTTTCCCTTCCTAGAGATGGGATAGGTCTCATGTGAGAGGGCTTATTGTCTTTCAGAAGTGCATTTAAACACGGATTTTTTTTTTAAACTTTTACATGTCTCCTAATAAAAGAATACTGGTTCTTTAGACCTCTGTTTTCTGAATATTTGCAAATTTGGTTCTCAGTGTGGAAACTGGATAGTTTTTATGGTTTCTATAGATACGTAGGTATGTTTTAAGAGATTATACCTTGTTTGTAGACATTTGTTTACTTTTCAGAATTGTCTGTGTAGGAGATAGTGCTCATAATTGAAATAATTTTCTTTTTACCATTTTTTGTGGGATATATGTATGTATGTATCTATATATGTACAAATTCACATTTTTTATCCTGTAAGCTGATAGTAAAAAGCCTTGGGCTTACAGCAGTTTACATAGAGGAGATATTTAAAAAGGATGTGCATAAAAAGACTAGGCGGTGACTAAATCGTCTGCGTGTGTGTGTGTCTGTGTCTGTGTCTGTCTGTCTGTCTCTTTCTTATTTATACCAGTTCTATATGTTTGAGAAAGTCAGTTGCTATAATTTTTCACCAGTGGAGGAGGGCAATGATGTGAAAAATCCCAGATGGGAAATTTACAAAGCTCTCCAGCTCAGTTCTAGATACTGTTAGAATTTATTCGGCATCTTCCCTTTCCCCCATTAGGCTTACATGACCATTTGTTTTTTTTTCTTAGGCTAATACTGTATGTTTAGATGTGGAAGGTCCAGAAATCTCATGGATTGATTGGGGAAGTAGACCTGGAACTGAAAATTGGGCACAAATAATCCACAAAAATACTTGAGATATTGATATGAAACTGGGTCGTTTGTTATTGTTAAGAATATTAGGAATCGAGACCTGGAGTTTATTCCTGACTGCCACTGACTTCCAGTAGAATCTGGTAGATTCCTTTTTTGCCCTTGTGCCTCATTTTTCCAGACTATTAAATGGGAATGACATCCACCTATTTCCCTCTTTCTGAGAGAGTCACCAAGGATTAACAAAGTGGTTAGAAGCACTTTACATTCCTTAGAAAGAGAGCCCTCTATAAACTCAGCCTGGCTTTTAAAAGTGGTTCCTTGAAGTTTGGACTTGAGCAGTTAACTAGCACAGGGTCCTGTTCATTATTTTCTTTCTTATTGTAGTGTCTTTGCCTCAGCTGTTTGAATTTCCTTTTTGTGTTCTTGTTTTTCTAACATTAGAGAAGGATGTCCTTTCTAAAGCCAAGTGTTTTTGTTAGGGGATGATTGCAATGCTTCTTCAGCAGGTTATATCAGCTGATCTTCGGTACCGGGACATGTACGGACTTGTTCTCAAACATGGGTTTCCTTCTTCCTGCATGGATCCCGAATGCTTGTGTAAGGAGGAAGCTCCAGGGGCTGTGTGTTCTCCTATTGTTTTGGTCATTTGAACTGCAGGAAACTTTATATATGACTTTAAAACCCTATGTAAAAGCTGTGATGATGATCGTTTGGTTTGCAGTTGTATAAAAATCTGTTCCAGTGACTCCAAGCTTCCTCTTATAAGATTGGAAGATTTAAAAAAAGAGAAAATGATGTCATTCTAAATCTGTTTTCTCTATACTTTGTTAATGTACACAGGTTTTTTCCCATAGGATATACCTACTTGGTACAGATATCTTTTCACTCTGTTTCCTCTCTCTTTCCTTCACCCCCCAAACCCCAACTTAATATTTTGTATATGTCATTTAAAAACAGTTCTGGAATGTCAGCTTGTTTTAATATGCCACAGTTTGCTTAGCTGTCCTTTTATTGTGGGACACTTTTTTTTCTTGGCTAGGGATCCTAGGATTTTCTTTGCAAAATTGTTTTGCTTTTGGGTTATTTCTTTGAGGTCATTTGAAACTTAAAAAATATATTATTTTGAAATAGACTGAATTAATTTGTGCCTAGGATTTCCTCCTGGTGGAATCATTTAATTATAAAAAGTAGTAATAATTATAGTAAGAAGAACAGGTGGCATTCATAGTGCCCATTGTGCTAAGCACGCTATAAAGATTTCATTATATCCTCACAATGACCTTGGGAACTAGGTTCGATTATTATCCCTATTTTACAGTTGAGGAAACTGAGGCAGAGATGGAGTAATGGAGCCAAAGTCACACTGCTAGGAAGTCTCTGAAGCTAAATTTGAAATCGAGTCTTCCTGATTCCCCAGCGCTTTATCCGCTGTCCAATTCGTTTGTACAGTGTATCTGTCGAGTGTGCTTCTTTCTTAAAAAACCATGTATGTAGTAACTATATATCTCATCATGTCATAAGAGAGACCTTAGGGGGTCCTCTGGTCTAATCCTTTTATTTTATACACAGAAGAAGTAACCGAAGCTTAGAAGGGTTAAGTGACTTGTAAGTGACATTGATACTAAGTGGCAGAGTCAAATTTGAACTGAACCTTAGATGTCTCATTTGGGGACAAAATGATTGCCCAAATGAGTCAGTCAGTAGTCAGTAAACGTTTATTAAGCGCCTACAGTGTGCTGGGGATCAGGGTAGGATGGGTAGAGGAAAGGATAAGATGAAGCCCACAGGAGTGCAGCTGGGTGAGAAATGAGTAGGTGCTTGCCCAGACAACATCCTTAAGGATCTGGCAGGAGCCCTTGGGATGTCCACCCTCCATCCTGTCAAGTCAGAGGGCCTTAGGGGTAAGGGGCATTAGAAAATGTGAGTTTCAGGGTTGATTAATTTTGCACAGTGATGAGATTCTGAGGAACATGGGTCCAGAGGAATGTAGCTGGGTGGGAAAAGAAGTTAGGAATTTTGGAAACACTTAATGCTTTTATCAGGGTACACAAGTAAAGTTAAGATTTCTTTCTTGTTATTAATGAGATGTCAAAAACGTTGTCGTGAGTGTTTTGAACCACTCATTGATCTCAAGAGTACAATATAGTAAAACTGGAAGTATTTGAAGGTAATTCAAATACTCCATGCAGAATCTGTGAGGGTTCAAGGTGGGTTGAACTGATATTGTATACTGGACTGAAAGAATATGTGTAGAGAATGTGTGTAAAATATGTAGTGTAAGGTTCTTTGTAACCTTTTTCTAGCTATGGAAAGGTATTATACAAGTTACTGCAAATAAGATTTCTGGTAATATGTTTAAGCTATTTGAAAACGTTTTTAGAAGAACCTTGAAAGTATTCTAAAATAACATCTCTATATTAATGTTATAAAGCAATATCATGAACCCTTGAAGCATAAGTGGGATGGCTGGCATTAGCAGTAGCCTTAGCTTCTCTTCCTACCATATTGCTTTGCTATTTTGCTTTTTTTGTGGCAGCTAGGTGGCACAGTGGGTAGAGTCAGGACCTCGAGACAAGAAGACATCTTACTGAGTTCAAAGGCCTCAGACACTAGCTGTGTGACCCTGAGCAAGTCACTTAACACTTTCTGCCTCCATTTCCTCAACTGTAAAATGAGCTAGAGAAAGAAATGGCAAACCACTGTCAGTATCTTTGCCAAGAAAACTCCAAATAGGGTCACAAAGAGTCGTATAGACTGAAATGACTGAACAACAACAAAATAAATGATCTCTCTTTTGTACTAATTGCCCTGGCTAATGTTTTGGGTAGTTCAACTGAAATAGAGGGTAAATAAAATATACCCATGCTAGATAAATGTATGATTTCCCTTTGTTGTAAGGTTAAATGGATCAGGCACTTGACTGATTTGGTAATAAAGGGATCAAAAAAACTCTATGCATGTCTTAGGATCTTAGATGGAGAAATGGAAGGGACTTTTAAGGACATGTAGTCCAACACCTTCATTTTTATATAAATAGTCTCTCAGGGAATGAGTAGGATTGGAACCTGTGCCTCTAACTCTACATCTGGTACTCTTAACCACTGTACCCCCTATGGCAGGGCTTGAGAAACTTCTTTTCAAACTAGAAGCCATACCCCACATTTTGGAAATGGAGGGATTTGTTTTTTTTTTTTTCAGTCCTTGCAGAGAGAAAAACTTAGGTATTTGTTCCCAACCTTTGGTAAAGATAAAGACCCAGATCAATTTCACTGAATGTCTGTAGAAGAATTCTCTGTATGAAATCAGTGATGAAGGCTCTTTGCATCTGATCTTGGTGCTTTGAGGTTTGTGTATAGAGGATATGAAAGTCTTGTGGCTTTTGGCCTCACCTCCTTTTTTCCTTCCAGCCCTTTCTCCTCCATCTTGAGCAGAATTTGAACAACTGGGTCAGGTAAAAAGAAGCCTGAAGAACCTTCAGTCTGGATGTTCCAAGTCTGGTGCCATGGACTCGTTATTTCCAAGTTGTTGGTGTGATGGGAGAATGTGAACATGAGTGGGAAGGAGTGAAGCTAGTTTTGGGAGAGATTGTATGGTGTCCTGGTGAAATTGCCAGCTGCCATGGTTACTTGGCACCTGTGCTTTGTCAAGTCCTGCTGTATTCTCTGAATAGCTCATTATCACATCAGTAGGTCCAGTAGTATAGGAATTGGGAACACTGTCTCTCCATTGTGTGCTTAACAACTGACTCTCCTATCAGCTGTTGTGTGAATTGGGAAGTCAGGGCACATGGCTCATTGTACTGTGCCTTATTTATTGTAGGTCCCCCTGGTCCCTGGGGCACTGTAACTGCTCCATACATACCTGTCATACTGGCACTTCACACCTGACTTAGAGATTTAAAAGGTGCCCTCCCCAACTTTGGCATCATCCTTACTGAGTTAAGAAAAAAATCAATGTTATCTCAGTCTTTCCGAATGGTGCCTTTTTTCTGAAACTGATGATAAGCTTAAATTTTTACTTCTCTTCTAATGAAAAAAAAGCAAAACTTTTCTCTCTAAATTAAGTGTTTTAGTTTTATTAGTCTAGCAAACTCATTTATTCTTATTAAGAAGATGATGGGTAACGGAAATGTACATATAGTTGTGAAGCAGGAAGAAAGGTGACATAGTAGGGGTAGAGGTGAACAAGAATGAGTGAAACTCTGAATGAAACTGGCCATGCTCCTCATAGCTGTGAGAAATAGGGAACAAGTATAGCTGAAAAGGAAGGGAAAATTGGAGGGCAAAGCAGAAAGAATCATAGAATTTGGGCTGTAAGGAACCTACAGCTCCTCTAGCCCAGTTTTCTCTTAGGAAACTGAGACTCAGTAACATACCTAAGGTCATATAAATGGTAAGCATCAGAACCAAGGTTTGAACCCTGGTTCTCTGGATTCAGAGCCAGTGGTCTTCTCTGCACTATGCTTTGCAGTTGGGGGTGGGGAGAAGGCATAAAGGAATTGAGGTATGACTGATTCCACACCCAATAATTAAATTCAGTGCTCTGAAAGTTGATGATGTAGTCCATCAGGTCAGAAACCGCTTCTTTGGTGAATCTTTGTATTTCTTCTTCGGCGCCTAATACGGTAATCTGCATGTAATAGGTACTTAATGAGTGCTCATTAAAATTGATGAGACAGTAAACTATAGACTTTGGCATGTATTGAGTTTTATTTGTTGAATAGACTGATCTGTGACACTGATCGAGGCAGTCCAGTTAATAAGTTTTTATTTATCACCTGCTGTTTCCCTGGAATGAATATTTGAAAATGAGAAAATGTTTATTAAGTGCCAAGCACCCTGCTGGTAATGTTATTGTTCAGTTGTTTTCATTCATTTCTGACTCTTTGTGACCCCATTTGGGGTTTTCTTTGCAAAGGAGTGGTTTGTCATTTCTTTCTCCAGTTCATTTTATAGATGAGGAAACTGAGGCAAACAGGGTGAAGTGACTTGCCCAGGGTCATCCAGCTAGTAAGTATCTGAGGTCAGATTTGGATTCAGGAAGTTTGTTTTCCTTACTTAAGGCCCTGCCCTCTATCCACTTCTCTACCTAGCTTCACTTTCTTCCAGGAGCTCATGTTTTTGTGGGGGATGGGGAATGGCCAAAGAAAGGAATATGTGTCATGGTGACAAGTACAGCCGTAGGGCAGTCCACTGCCATACTCTTCAGAAGCAATGGTGGCATGATCTGATTACTGTTCCTAGGGCAGAGGAGTGGGGTGGGTGTAGGATGTCTCCTGGGGATGCATGTGAAGCATGGTCTGGGCAGTTAGATGTAGTGGGTAATCCCTGTCAGTGAAGCCCTGCCCCAGGGTGGACTTAGAAAGCTGGGTAAGTTAGCTTAACTTTAGGAAGGAGGTATATTCTTTGGTCTAGAGGAAGGTATTATTCCAGGTGGGAAGGGAAAAAGCCTAGGTGGGATATAACAGGAATTATAAAAGCAATGGAAAGTCTATTCCTTTCTGTGGCAGATTGGACAGTGGGAAAAACTCAGAATGTACAGACTCTGGGTCTGTGCCTGCTTTTGAAAAAATGAGATAAATGCTTAGTGAAATTTCTTTGAATACTTTTGACCTTTTAATAGCTAGTGTGTTAGTAAACGGTCTCTTTCGAGTAAAGAAAGCAGTAAGAGCTTCAGGGCATTAAATTCCCACTTGATATGGTAAATACAAAGAGGGTTATAAACAAGCACTGTTGTTATAAGAATTCCTTGACCTTCCATTAATAAAAATCTGTTCTTCCTGCCTCCTCTCCCCCCACCCCCCCACCCCCAGTCCCACAGCTTTCCCTTTTGGGACTTGGGACGGATAGGCCAGATGAGTGAGAGGCTGTGGAATTGTTGAGGGTCTCTTGTCTTCCTCTAGTCCTCATTCCCCAACTCCCATTAGTAAACAGTCATTCTTGTGAATTCACATTATTTCTTTAAATCATGAACACAGTTCTTTTCTTATCACTATAAAGGCAAACTGTTCACCGTCAATGAGGTCACTGGTATCAGGAACTGGGCCATCTCTCCTTTCTTTAGGGGGATTCCATTGTGTAGAAGCTAGAGGATTGTCATGTGATTCAGAAAAACAGTATTTTCCCTTACGCTAATTAGAGAGTATTTTACAACCAGTTTTTTTTTTTTTAAAGAGCTAACTTTGGTAGTTGGGATGTACTCCCAAGTAGGTATCATTTTCATTTTAAATGGGGAACTAAAATTAAGGTTGGCGATGGTAATCTCCATTGTTTCTGGAATTAGGTTCAAAATCCTTTGCCTGATGCCCAAAGTTTTCAGTAGTTGGGCATCACTCTGTTTTTTCAGCCTTATCTAACTAATCCTATTCCCCAGAATTTATTCCTGACAGGCTAGGCTAATGGCTATTCCCAACCTTTGTTGGTCTTCCAGATCCCAGGAATGCCCGCCCTCCCTTCTTTACCTGTTGAATTAGGTTCAGTCTTTGTACTGTGGCTACTCCGATGCCACTTCCTGTGTGAGACCTGCCCTAATTACTTCCCATCACGCTTTTCTAATTCGGGTCTTGCATAATACTTTCTGCCTCCTAAAAGTTTTGTATCAGTTTTCTGTTTCTTCGTTCCCAAAGGCATCTAGATTAGAAGCCTCACAAGATTAGGGAGCGTAGCCTATTTCAGCTTTCTAGCTTAACTCGGCGTTTAGTGCAAAGTCCCATGCTTGGTGGACATTTAGGTAAGTTTTTGTTGAAGTTGAGGGAAGAAGCATATGCCAGAATACATATCGTTTCTTTCCTGCCCATTTCATCATTTCCATCATTTCGTTTTTGTTGGGAGGTTCCCATGCCTGGAGCAGTTTGGAAAAGCTTAGTTCTTTTTTTTTCCCTTTTTTTTTTGGTGAGGCAGTCTGGGTTAAGGGACTTGCCCAGGGTCCCACAGCTAGTAAGCATCAAGTGTCTGAGGCCTCATTTGAATTCAGGTCCTCCTGACTCCGGGGCCATTGCTCTATCCACTGCACCACCTGGCTGCCCCAGCTTAGTTCTTTTTCTTTTGGACTTTGAAAACTCTTCTACTCGGGAGTTTTCACTTGGATTCTTACTGATTTATAGTGGGTTGTTTTCAGACTTTAGAGAAAGCATATTGGTGAAGTAGTTACTTGAATTGCCTAGCATGGTTTTAGAATTGAAAGGAACCTTGGAGGTGACCTCACCCCTCTCCTTTTATGGATGAGGAGAGGTACCAGGTTGCCATGCTCAGAGAGGTAATTTGACTCGACCAAAGTTACATAGGAAGGAAGCAAAAGAGACAGGGTTTTAAGGTCTTGAATACAGAGTCAGTGTGTTCTTTCCGTTGCCATGACATTTTGACAATTTGACATTTTTTGATCTGAAAAATTCACTAGTAAATTATAATACTGTCTGACTCGTCATTAAATGTACAATAGCTGGATTTTGAATTTCTTCTTGTGTACCTGAATGTTTGTAATTGCTTGATGCATCTGTGAGTAAATGCTTTTTACATCCTCAAGAACCCTCTTAATTCTGGTCTTCACTAGATCTGGCAAACCTGTCGTGTGTCCTTTTATGACTAATGTATTTTGGGCAGTATTCACAAGGTAGTGTTTATTTGGATGTTAGAACCTGAACTATGCCACCAACTGATTTCTGTTTTGTTTGAAGTGATTAAACTTTTTGGGTTACTAATTCACTCTTTTTTCTCCCTAAGTAAATTCAGTTCAACAAATATTTATTAATCCAATTATTCTTCATTATGCTAGGCATTGAAGATGGCACAAAGTGAAACATGTTCTTTCCCTAATCCTCTCATTTGACAAGTGAGGAAACTGATGCCCAGAGAAGCGAGAAACTTATTCAGGGGTTCTTTCTGAACTATCAGATGTAGTTCTCTGGGCTTGGTGACTGAGAGCAGATAGGTGTTCTCTTATCTTCCTATTTTGCATTTCTCTCTCCCTTCCTTCCCCCCCCTCCCCCCCCACCTCTCCCCCTCTCAGTCTCCCCACCCCAGCTCTTATCTCTTCCCAAATCTCATCTAAACGGGAACTACGTCAGCCACTCACTTTCTTTTGTGATCTTTTTTTTCCTTACCCTCAACATAATTATTAAAGTCTCTTTTGTTTAAGGACCTAGGTTCAGATCCAGGCTTTACCACTTTACTGTTTATGAGACTTTGAAATCACTTACTCTTTGTGGCCTCTGTCTCTCATCTGTAAAGTGATTGATCTAGCTGACCACTAAGGTCTTTTTTAGCTTTTCATCTGTGTTCCCATTGATTAGGGGAGTATCATATTACACAGCCGATTTTATATATGATAAATCCAATAAAGAGGTGCAAAATAAACTGTCAGGTGACTGGCTCATTATAGACCAGGCAATCCGGGGAGGCTTCGTGGCCAAGATGGCAGTTGACTTGGACAACATTCTAATTCAGGAGACAGAATTACAGGTAGGCACAGGTGAAGCAAAATGTAGCGTGTGTCCTAATGATGGAGAGGAGTCGTCATTTCTTGGCTAGAGTGTGGAGAACATAACTGAAAGATGAGTTAAGATGAAAAAAACTGGAAAGGGGGATGGCAACAGTTTGTGGAGGGCCTTGAACTAACCTTTACTCTGAAGACAGTAGGGAATGCCTTCAGTTTTTTGAGCCATGAAGAGACATGACCAGTCTTGTAAACAGCTGAGATTTTGAAATTAAAAAATAAATTGAAAGGTTCTTTCCACATAATTGCTAGCTACCTTCCAGGCTAGTAGCCTGCCTGATTGATGCTTATATTATAGCCCAGTGACTGGCACATAGTAGGGGCTTTAAGAATGCTTGTTTATTGACAACACAGATGAGGAAAACATTGGTGATAACAAACGTACAGACAACTTTTAGCTAAAATAAATCATCTAGCCCAATGGTTATTCTCCTTTTTGTGTGTCATGCACCTTACTTTTGAAATTCTGGTGAAGCCTTTCCACCCCTTCTCGGGATAATGCTTTTAAATGCATAAAATAAAATACATAGGATGAAAGGAGAACAATTACATTGAAATACAATTATCAAAATGATGTTTAAAAAAAAGTTCGTGGACTCCGGTTTAGGTTTTTCAACTCTTCTCATCTTGTTAAATTGAACTTTGAGTAAAGCCAGAAGTGTTACTACCTTGATTATGGTAAACTCTTCTATAGCTTTAGTGGGTTCTATTCCAGTTGTCTCCTGAGACAACTCTAAACAACTCTGTATCTCTAAAACCATATGTTACTAAAACATAAAAAGAGGATTTACAAACAGAATGTGAAATTAAAAAAAAAGTATAATGGGGAAAATATTGAAAATTAGAGAAACTGAAAGGTGTTGCATCTTGTATTAACTACTCTTTGGGGCATTCTCGCCCTCACTTTGGGGGTGACAGAGGGGAGACTAGTTAGAAAGTAATCCATTTAGTACCTAGAGTAGCCTCATTACAGGGTGATGCTGAAAATGTCTCGGTGGAGTTGGCAAGTGCTGACACCTTTGGAAGAGTCGTTTGACCCTGTTCTGATTGGAGAGGGAATTCTTATTTCACCTTCTTTACTGGCTCCCCCTCTTCTCTTTCCTTGTCCTTGATCTTGAATTGGGAAGGGACTAATGATGGCAATTAGATATGTGGTTGATTATTTTTTATTGTGTTCTTGGGATTCATGAAATTGACAACAATTCGATAGGAACTGTTTGATTTTCATGTTTGTATTTCCCTCTCCCACAAACTAAATGCTTAAAAGTAAAGGTTGATTTGTTGACCTATTGAAATACTAGAGGTCTTCTGTTAGTTCTTAGCTCCTAATAGGCTCTTTTGATAAAAGTTGGAGTATAAGTGTATTTGCTGCAATTAGCATACCCAGAGTCATGTGACAGCTTTACCAGCACCGTCCCTTAAAATCTGTCCCAAGAAGCCCCTAACAATTTTGCTTCTTATAAAATGAAACTAACCAACTATCCCTCCTTCCCCAAACTCCTGGTTTTATACTGACACTGATTTACTGTTTTTCTGCCTCAAGCCAACACATTCCAAATAGCAACATAAAACAAGTGCCTCATTTACAAGAGTCTTTTGAACCTTAATACAGATAAAATTAGGTCAATATTAAAGATTTTATTCCCTTTCATAAAAAAATTTTCATAAAGACAAAGCATAGTCTCTTGTCTCTCACTCCCAGCCCTCCTAATGTTCAAGCTGGGCACAACGCTGCCCTAGGAAGATGCTTAGAAAACAGTTGTCCAGTCTTGGGTTAAAAAAGACAAAAAATGCAAACACTGAGCAACATGATATTCACATTCATGTTAATTTTTCACATATATACTTTAACACTTCCTTCCCCCCCAAAAAAATACTTTGGCGTTTTCCAAATGAAGTCTAAGATTGGTTATGGTTGTGGATGGTATTATGTTATGTACCTGGGAGATCCTAAGATTAAAAGTACAAAATCCTTTTAAGCTCATCGTTAAACACAACACACAAATATTCAAATGTATCATAGGGCTACACCCCCACATGGTATAGAATCTACAATGCTGGTAGGAACTCGGTATTGGGTAGTGAGAAGACCTAGGAAGAAAAGATGACCAAAAAACCCTTCTGAAACAAGTACGAATGAATTTGGTAATAAGCTAGTAACAGGAAAAAAAAAAGAGACAGTGGGGCCTAGTGGAGAGAGCTAACCTTTGAGTCAGAAAGACCTAGGTTCGGATAAAGCCCCTAAGAAGCACTGAACTTTCAGTATCCCGGGTAATTTTCTAAGGACAACAAATTTCAAAGAAACTGTCAGTGAAACCACAGGTCAACTAAAAAAAGCTTTTTTTCTAAATGTAGGAGCAGAAGCTTAATTAATAATGATAAGTTAACATAATAATAACTAGCTAGCATTTATGGATTTGCAAAGCGCTTTACATATGTTAACTCATTCAGTACTCAGTTCAAACTCTTGTGAAGTTTGGTGCTTGTTCTCATTTTATGATGGAGAGAAGTTCAGTGACTTGCCTGAGGTCGAACCGTATGTGAAGCCAGATTCAAACTCAGGTCTTCTTACCTCCCTACTCCACGGGGCATGACATGGTCAGACCTGTGCTTTAGGAAAATCCACATGATCCTTTGGGTGTAGATTTTAGAAGCTCGAGACTAGAGGTAGCTGGACCAGTTGGGGGCTATTGTAGTTCACTAGGGAGAATTAGTATGGCCATGTGAGTGGAGGAATGGGGACGGATATTGTGTTAAGTAGAATCTCTAAGTCTTGGCCACAGAGTAGGTGGTAAAGAACAATGGAGAGTCTTGGATGCTTGAGGTGGAGAAGCTAGGTGACCTCAGGAGCAATAGAGAAGTTAAGAAAAGTCTATTTTTACTTGTAGTAGAGATAAAGTTGCTTGCACTCATCTTGGCTTTGATAACAGAATTGTTTTTGATATTGGTGTAGTCTTGGTGGATCCCCTCCTTGAGCTCACAGTCTAATGAGAGAGATAATAGGTTAACCACAATGTACAAACAAGAGACATATTAGATGACCTGTCACCTCGGAGATAATCTCAGTGGGAGGGTACTGATTTTAAGGAGGACTAGATAGGCATCTTGCAGAAGATGGGATTTTAACTGAGACTCCAAGAAATTGAGAAATAAGGTAGGACTTTTGGTAACCAATGTTATATAATCACTAACTCTTGAAGATTAGTACAGAGTTAGTCTGTGTTTGTGCATGGGCGAGCATCTTGTTCACTGAACAGTACTGTATAGGATGGCTCACCTCACTTGAGTGGGGTCACTGCATTCGGACAGTCTGATGGGAACTATGATATCAGAAGGTAATCTGGTGGCATGATCATCGTATTTCATTGGAGCATTTTAGATGGAGCATAGTTTCTCTGAGCAGATTGTGTGGATTCAGTCTCTAAGGGCTCATTTTACAAATATACACAGGAATCGTGTCATTTTAATAAAGGAAAAAATCACTTGTAGTAAATACTGCAATAATGAAGTATTAGTGTGTTTCGGGACAGATGTTTTATTTAAAATGACATAATTAGGAATTAGCAAAGAAAACACATGCACAAAAGAATATTCAGGTGAAATAGGAAATAAAATTACTTATTAAAATACATTTTTTGCAAAGAAAAAGTTTTTCTTGATAAAAATGCACAGGAGTCCTTTGTGTAGTATCTAGCTCAAATGCTTTTTGCATTATAAAGTGCTTAGAGTTAGCTACATTGAATGGAATTTCTTTAAGGTGGCATATGAAAGCTAAGCAAGACTGGTAATTACTGAAAATTCTTTATCCTGGAGAAACAAGTAGGAACTCAGTATTGTATTGGCTTTGTTTTTAAAATGGTGGATGAAATACTGAATTGCTGTTTAACAAATCATTAAAAACTTACTGGACGGTTTGATCCTCTAAGACTTTATTAGGCAACATCAGTCAGTCATGTGGGTAGGTGGTACCTTGTTTCTCTGACCTTTATATCTTAGACATTAGAAAGATGTTAAATTCTCACAGGGCAAAGGATTTTAGGTTATAAAATTTAATTTTAATATTTCTTCTTTTTCATTATGCTGCAGTTACTTGAAGTCACGAATAAGCAATGAAAGAGGTGAATGAGAACATATTTTGAGAGTTAGGAAGGGAATGATAGAAGTGAATCCTGACATGTCTTTATCATGTTGTATTATCAGAGAGATTTATGGGCACTTCCCTCCATAAGACGCTATGAATTAGTTTAATGGTGATGTCCTTAATGTATAGAATAAGGAGTCAGAGACATTGAGAAACAAAGCAAGTGGCTATATTTAAAAGGTCATTTTAAATCACGAGGTGACTTAGTTTATGACTGGACTAGAGAGCTTTGTGTTTATTTCTCTTGGGGAAAGAGATTGGCAGGGGAGGGAGAGGAAAGAGGAAGATAGAATCTTTTTATTTTTCAGTCAAGATGGAGTGTGGGTGGTTGGTGGTGGTAGCAAATGGTATTTAATATGTTCAACATTGGACTTTTTTGCTTCTATCTTTCTGATGCTACACAGGTGGGTGTGTTTTTAAAGAATGCTTTCCACTGCCTTTGAGGGGTAAATCACACTTCCTTTTTTTTTTTTTTAAACACAGCAGGAATATTTTAAATTGTGTGATGTGTTGGTTCAACAAAACCTTTCTAAGGCTTTTATCATTTCAAGGAACAGAACAGATTTTCTTGAGTTGGTCAGTTCCAGAATCTGTGATCTTATGGGATGTTTTCTTGAGAAACTCATAATTTTGTGTGCTTTTGATTCTAGAACAGTAAAAACTTGCATCTGGGATATATGTTGGAGTGGTTTTCTTGTTGGAATTCATGTAGAAAACGACTATTAAAAAATTTCGGGAGGATCATCTTTGGACTTTGAGTTTAGTTGCCTTTTCTTAGGCCGTGTTTTTTTCTGTAATGTGATAAATGAGGTAAGGATGCTTTCTGAATACCCTGGGGTTTGCTGTTTGCTGTCTACCTTCTCATTTTGGGGTTGTGGCCATTGTCAAAAATATTCAAAGAGTTGTGTGTCTTCTTGTCAGATCTGGAGGGACTTAGAGAAGACTTAATGCTGACCCCTTTTGAATCTTGTTAGTAAGTAGACTAAGGGTTCTAAAATCAGTGTTAATTGCTCTGGCTTGGCAGATTCAGTTCCTATGCCTTTTTGTGGAACTTGGAAATGTTGATTTCCCATCCAGCCTTATGGATGAGATAATCATTGCTAGGAGAAGTGAGGAATTTGCCTGGTTGGTTTTTTTTTTTTAAACACTCTCAGACCTCAACTGCCTCATTTGTAAAATGGGACTGGGAGGAAGGGTTGTGGAGGTTGGACTAAGCCTAGGTGATCTCTAAGGTTCCTCTTGGCAGAAACACTTTATGACAGGATGATTCATGTGTTGCCTGTGTAGACCTGATTTTCTTAGTTTAACAGGAAGTGAGAGAGTGGGTAAAGTGGGAGGAAGTCATGCATGCACATCTGGCCTCACTCTGCCACCTACTCATTGGGTGTTTTGGAAGATTAAATGAAGTTTATCTCTTTCCCAGAGAACTGTGAGTGTGTAGAGGAAATGAGATAATAGGTACAGGTAAAAAGACTGAAGACATTGTGCCTGGAGATCAACGACTGGTAGAAAAGAGGCTGACTACTTTCCCTAATGGGAGAATGAGCTGTAACTTTTTGTAAAGATTATTTCTTGGAAGTTGCTATGATTAGCTTCTTAAGTGTCTTAAGTTCTTTTTGCTAATGCACGCTAAATAGGCAACTGTAATTGCTTATTTTTGGTATTAAAACCTGCACCAATCTCCAACATTGGGCTTATTTATCAGATATTTAAAAATATATGTTCTTCATTTTTCAAAAGGGGGTGACAGTTGGTATTGTCTTCACAGAAGGTAATTTTTTTTTTGTATTAGGAGTTATGATACTCAGGGGAATATCTGGGAATGCCAGCTGGACAGGATGGTTCAGAACAGTTTTTTAGAGAATCATGTCTATTTCAACAAGAAACCAATTGGAATACTCAGTTTTCAGAGCTTGGTCCTGTTCTTCAGCCTGAAGGGGAAGAAGCTGTGTGAAATGATTGGTAATGGAAACTGAAGAATTAAGAAGGTTATGTATAAAGGAATGGAGGACTGGACTGGACCGTTTCATTGGTTTAGGGAATTCCTGGATATAGAAACTTTCTCTACTTTTCAGTATTCAGAATGGTACCTTCTAACAGAAGGTCTCAGCTCCAGAAATTCTCTCTGCCTGTCCCCCATGCCTGGAATGCTCCCCCTTGCCATCTCTGCCTACTGTCTTCCCTTGGCTTTCTTAAGTTCCAACTAAAATTCCACTTCTATAGGAAGCCTTTCTCACTGCTTAATCCTAGTGCCTTACCTCTCTTAATTATTGCCTATTTATCCTTTATACATGTATATCTTTTTTGTCTATATGCCATTGTCTCCTCTTTTACATTGTGAGCTTTGTAAGGGGCAGAGACTGTCTTCTGTCTTTTTGGTTTTTTTTTTAACTCCAGTGCATAGCACAGTGCCTGCTATATAGTAGGTGCTTAATAAATGTTGATTAATTTATTGTAAGTCTTAGAGAGTTGTTTAGAACTCTGAGCAGTTAATTAAGTGAGTTGCTCAGCATTATATGGCCAGTATGTGTCAGAAAGAGGACTTGAGCCCCGGTTTTCCTGGCTTTAAGACTGACTCTCTAAAATGAGTGAAATGTTGACACAAGAGGCTCTGGAGCAATTGTGAATTTGGGGTTCGGATCCTTTTTTACTGTGTTGAGTAAACCACATAGCTGAATCACAGCGATTTAGTACTGACTTTGGTATGACTTGGTTAAGTATCATGTTAGTGGTTGGAGATCATTGTGTAGATGTGTGTGAGAAGCTGAAACATTTGGTCAGTGGGGTATGTCTATAGCTTTGCCTTTTTGGAAGCAACTGATAGATTGCTCTTAAAAATGACATCGACATCCCATTTTTATTCATTGACCCGTATTTCAAATGATGCAAGAGAGCTTGTTGTTCAAAGGAGTGCTTTTTATAATGTGAATTTGTTGGTGAATTTATATCAATGTTGAAAAATTCTGTTCCTCGTATTTGTGTGCTGTGGCATAGTGAATGAAGAGGTGATGTCCAGGGTTCAAGTTCAGCCTCTGACATCTGGTATGACCTGGACTTACCCACTACCCTGTCCTAGGTAATTCTTTAAGACCATAAATCTGCAGACCAAGTACTGATCTACACTGCTTGAGAGCGCTCTGTAATGAAGAGTCTTTCTATACTGAGACACTTCTCGAAGAGAAATGGGAACCATCAAGTTGTACATAAAGGTCTCCACCGGCTACGTGTCAGCTTACATACTAATATTATACTGACTAATAATACTAACATTATCCAATGTTTTGTCATATTTTTATTTATTTTTGTTAAAGATTTCTCAATCGTGTTTTAATTGGGTTTGGCCTATCCTTGGAAGTGTTTGATATCTCTTTTTTATATTGATGAAATCACAAATCCAGCACAGAAACCAAAAAGTCTAAACGGGTGCTTCTAAGAATCAATCCCACGTTAGCTTACTGTCCCATCAAAGATACACTGCTGTGTAGAGTTTGTTCTGCTGGAGCTAACACTGAAGTGCTCATACAAGCTGACACTGTATTTGTTTTCTAACATTTACAAATGTGCTGGCCACTCTGCTAAAGCACTTTACAGTGATTATCTCATTGGATCTTCACAGCAGCCTTGGGAGGTGGGTGCTATTATTACAGATGAGGAAACCGAAGCAGAGGTGAAGTGACTTGCCTGTGGTCACACAGCTAGTAAGTGTCTGAGGCCAAATTTGAACTTGGGTCTTCCTGAGTCCAGGCCAAACACTTCATCCACCATGCCTGCTTCATAATGGCTATATGTTCATATTTAGCAAATTATAACTCTTATTATGTCTCACTTTAAGATTTCCCGTGCTCCTTTACATAGGTTCTCTCATTTGATACTCACAACTACCATATGAGGTAAGTGTTTTTTACTCACTTTACAGATGAGAAAACTGAGGCTCAGAGTTTGTCACTTGCCCAGGGTCACCTGGGCTAGTAATTTTCTGAAGTGGTATTTGAAACCAATTCTTCCTGACTCCAGATCTCATATTCTCTCTGCTCTAACACATACTACCATGCATGGCCTTAAGTATTTGCTTAAAAAAAATAGTATGTATCTCCAAAATGGAGTTTTTAAGAGGAAGAAAGTATATCCTCTCTAGCTCTTGCTTCACTTGAATGGGAATTAACTAAGTTGAGTTTGTTCAGTTAATCAAAAGTATTAAATACTTATAAAGTGCCTTTGTGCTAAGTTCTAGAGTCAGGAATAGGGGCAGCATAGTGTCAGACCTCAAGGAACTTAGAGCCTGTCTCCTAAGAGAGATGAAGCATACATGTATGAAACAGTCAGTGAATAATGCTAGCTTTATCTGTTGGTAATGCTGAATTGTTGGCATGGTATAGACAGCTGCAGGAGTCATGGGGGAAGGATCATCGTTGAATGGCATCATCCGAGGTGGTGAGACTTTTAAAGAGACAGAGGGTAGCAGTATGAACTTGGCCTGTGATCAAGATCTTATCTAGATGGGAGGAGGCAGAATGATTGGAGAATATGACGAGAATGCCATTTGAGCTGAGCCTTGAGACATGTAGGGTTTGAATATGTGGAGATGGGGTTGAAGGGGAAAGGGCATTCCTGTCAGAGAGGACAGTATGAGTAACAAAATGGAGGCATGTCCGGGGAGCTTTGTTTGGGAAGGGGGAGAAGGGATGGGATTGGAGATTTTCAAGCCTGGGACAGTCCTTGCTTCCCCAGGATTCTATGACAGAGCACAGTTGAATTGTGGTGGCTGATAGTTGAACCAACATTTTATTCTATCAGAGCAACCACTCTATCTCATTTTGGCTGGGATCGTCTCTAGTCCAATGCATTGTAAAGTGCTTCGTGTAAGTAATAAATATTTATTGATGGTAATGTCAGTTGACTAGCTGCTTAAGACTGTTTTGTGGTTGTCCTTTCCAAGATTGATAGATTAGAGCTGGCAGAGACCTTAAGGATTCTCTACCCTATTCCCCTAATTTCACAGATGAAGAAAGAAGGCCTCCAAAGGGTGTGCCTGATATCACTAGATTTTTATCTAGAAGGACACTTAGAGACCACATAGTCCAACCAACCCATTCACTTTTTCAATTTTGGAAGTGAGGCCCAGAGGAGTTTGTAACCTATTAAGATCATATAAGTAGAAGTTTCAGAGAAGAGATTTGAAACCAGACCTGACTCTAAATTCAGTGTTTATTTCCCTATTTCTAATGGGAACAGGTCTGTTGCAGAAAGCTGTGTCGTAAAGGGCTGACCCCAGACCTGACCTCCCAGCTATCTCCAACATTTTTCCTGTAGCCTCAATAGGTATTCAGTACTAAAGACCCTGGTTTAAGAGGTCATTGGCTGGGAAGAGGAGTTACTATCAGTGTTAGGAAGTTGATGTACGTGTATTAGGAGGTTAAAGACTGAGAAATGGGTCGGAGGGAATTTATTACAGAAAAGAGGATGGCTTCTGATAGAGGAGGGTCATAGGAAATCCTAGGATCACATAGTTTTAGAGCTGGAAGGGGCTTTAGCAATCATCTAATCTGACTTCTCACTTTATTCTTTTGTTATAAGCTTAACATTGAACAAATACTGACATTCCAGTATTCAAAGAACAAAAGAGGGGATTATGTTACGCAGTTTGTCTATTACGTTTTGTAGTTGTTCAGTTGTGTCTGACTCTGTTAACCCTGTATGAGCTTTTCTCAGCAAAGATACTGGAGTGGTTTGCCATTTCCTTCTCCAGTAGATTAAGGCAAAAGGGTTAAGTGACTTGCCCAGAGTCACCAGCAAGTTGAGGCTGGATTTGAACTCAGCTCTTGCTGATGACCCCAGGCCTAGTACTGTCTTCACTGAGTAACCTAGCTGTCTTCGTATTAACTTTAACATGGTATTAATGAAATCACCTTTTTTTTAGAACTTTTGTTTTTCTTTCATGTATTTAAAAATATCTTTTGACACTGTTTTGTTGGTGAATCTCTGTCAATATGAATTAACTCCTCCCTCCACTCCTAATAAATGTAGTCAAGTAAAACAAATCCATCCACGGCCTGTGTCTGAAAAGGTTGCGTCTCATTCCATACTTCTACATTAGTTCTCTTGCCAAGGTGAGGGCCATGATTCATCCATGGTCCTCTGAAGTCATGGTTGGTTGCTGCATCAATCAGAGTGCTTGAAGCCTTTCAAAGTAACTTTCCTGTATATTACTATGATCATTCTGTAATCTGTTCTCTTGCCCACCCTTCATTTTCCAGAGGAGCTGACAGGGTCAGGGTACATTAATGAGTTGCCCAAGGTCACAGTGGCAACACCAAGTCTAAAACAGTCACCATACTTTGCCGCTGGTTAGATTACCTAAGTTATAGCCTTGGGTTTCTAGTTACAATACATGCTAGCGTGCTGGTGTTGAGTTGACAGTAGTTGTATTTAGAATCTGCAAGATGGGAAGGGAGAGGGGAAGGAGGAGAGACAGAGGCAATGTTAGAAAGAGTCTTTATATATGAAAGAGTGATCAGGTAGCCAACAGTACTGTTGATGGTGGCATTATTAAACAGGGAAGTCATTAATTTATTCAACAAAGTTGCTAACTCACTGTGTTTAGATAGCAGTCTGGGTTACATAGATGAGTAAGACACGGTCTCTCCTGTTAAATTAATCCTCTGAAATCAATACTGATTTCCTTCTCACTCACCTCAAGGAGCTTCAGGTATATAAAGGCAAGTACAAGAAGCACACACACATCTATGTGTGTATATATACATACATATAAACACACACACATACATGGGGGGGAGAGAGAGAGTGAGAGTGTTTCATTATGCTTAACCATATAACAAGATGCTCTGAGGCTTTGGAGGAGGGTGTGATCACATTCATTTGTGGTTGGATGAAATAGCCATCATTTGAGCCATGCCTTGAAGGACAGATAGGATTTTGAGAAGCTGGGGTTGGAGATGAGAGTAAGAAGAACATAACATGATAAAATCAAAGCTATCAGAACTAGAAGGGTTCTGAGAGATGATCTAGTCCAACCCTTCCATTTTATAGATAATAACAGTTGACTTACAGGGATGTTAACTGTGACTTGCCCAGAGTTGCATCAGTAGTACCAGATGTGGGATTTGAACCCAAGCCCTCTGATCCAGTGCTACTTCAATCATACCACACTGCTGTTCCTGGCACAAAGAATGGCATAAGCAGTACAGGTGAGATGAAGCATAGGGACACATTGGGATAGGAAAGAAGGAAACCAGTAAACATTTATTAAGGGCTTACTTTGTGCCAGGCTCTGTGCTAAGCATTGATGATACAAATATAAGGGGAAAAAAAGTCCCTGCTCTCAAGAATTGTTTACATTTTTAAAAATTAAATTTTATTTTTTTATGGGTTCTGAATTCACATCCTCCCATGTTCTCCTCCTCTACACATTTAGAAGGCAAGAAAAACAAAACTGTTAAAAATATTTATAGTCAGGCAAACCAAATTCCCACATTAGCCGTGTCAAAATAAAATGCTTCAGTTCGCCTTCAGAGTCATCAGCTCTTTCTCTGGAGATGGATAGCATGTTTCATCATACGCCCCGGAACTGGGGTTGGTCATTGCAGTGTTCAGAATTCGTCAGTTTTTGAAAGTTGTTTATCTTTAGGATATTGTTGCTACTGTATAAGTTCCTCTGGTTCTGCTCATTTCACTTTGCATCAGTTCATATAAACCTTCCGAGTTTTGGCACAATACTGTTCCTTCCCTATCATATATTATATGAATTCAACTATTCCCCAGGTGATGCTCATCTCTTCAGTTTCTGATTCTTTGCCATCACTAATAGAACCGCTCTAAATGTTTTTGTATATATGGATCCTTTTTTTTTTCTTTGATCTCTTTGGGATATAGAAAGGAACTTACGTTCCGCTGGAGGAAGACAACACATAAGAGTTTAAGTGGGGAGGGTGGCCAGTGCAGGGACATGATTTTTTAAAAAAAATTATTTTATTTTTAATTTATGGAATAAAACAAATTTCCATAACAAAATGATAAAAAAGATGATTGTACATGAACCTGCAAATCTTTATGGAGAGCTTGTTATTGCTTTTAAATACATACTAATGTAATTTTTTTCCCTCTTCCGTCCCCATCCCCCACTAGCATTGACTACCATTAAACACAAATAAGTATTTATTTGTGAAATTATTCTATACATATTTCTGTTTTTCAGTTCTCTGGATGCAGAGGTAGTGTCTTCTACATATGTCCTTTATAGTTAATTTGCATATTTATAAAGCCAAAATGACTTAATCACTCAGAGTTGTTCTTAAAACAATATTGCTCCTTGGGCAAGTCACTTAACCCCAATTGCCCTGCCTTCCCCCTTCCAAAAAGAAAAGAAAAGAAAAAAAAACAGTATTGCTGTTACTGTATATAATGTACTCTTGATTTTTGAGTCCAAAAGGCCTAGAGGGAAATGAATGCAGGCCAGCCTGGCCCCTTCACAAAATGGAAAGCTCCAGGAGGGACTTGCCAATGGGAGAAAGGCCTTTGAATTAGATATTCCTGGCTAAGCATGCAGCTGAGGTGGTAGGATGTTCAGAGCTAGGAGAGACCCTTAGGTACTCAGTGTTTCTCCAGAAACACTGGCAGTGTATAAAGGAAGGTAGATAAAACTGGTGATTGGAAGCCATTCATGGAAGGTCTCCAATGTCAATTTGGATTTTAGTTGGTAGGCAGCAGGGAGCCATTGGAGATTTGGAGGAGACAGAATGAGGGATACGTGGTAGTAGTGGCTGACGTTAGCAGAGGTATGTGAAGGATATGTAGGATTCACTTGTGAAGGTCTTGGTTTGAGGCAGGAAGACCAGTTAGGAGTTTGGCTGCTAGTGCACATGACTTTTTCTTAGTAATATGGAAGTAATCACTAGGGCTATCTGTCATTAGTCTTTTTTTTTTTTTTTTTTTGAAATTCGATAGTACAAAGGAAAACATGTTGAATTCATGTAAAACTCTTCTCTGGTAGGACTGATGCCATAAATAGCTTTAAATGTTCACTTTATTGCATCAGACTTATCTTTAGAGAATAATATTCCTAGTACTCAATTTTCCTATGAATCACATTAATCAAAGACACATTTTTAATGGTGTCCTCTAAAAGAAGGGCATACTGGCTGAAATGCCTTTGGCCTAAGAACTTGAACTTAAGAGCACTTTCTACCAACAGTAATTGAGTTCTTCTGATATCCTAGAAGTTACAGGTTCTTACCAGACATGTATTTGAATGCAGGCACAGAATTGAACATTCTCTGTAGATCTGTGGTCAGAGTTTTGAGGGACTCCAGGAACTCTGCAGAGGGTTCCCCCCACCTGTGTTTTTGGAGGTAGACCTTGACATAGAGAATCCTCAGTAGCAGAAGTCTTTTCTCTTGAGGTTTATGGTGAGAGGTTCCGTAGCACAATGGGTTGGACGCTGGCCCTGAGTTGCTGAGAGGAGAGTGGGGTTTTTGTGGTTTGTTTGGGTAAACCAAAAGGTCCTTAAGAACAGGGACTGTTTTGATTTAGATGTTGTATCACCACCAGCAAACAGAATGTGCTGCACGTGGTAGATGCTTAATAAAATAGAAGCTGAGTCATTTTTATAGGATGTCCTCATCTGATCAGCCTCCTTGATTCTCTTTCACTTAGGTTAATGTTCAAGTAAATATGCATTTCTGTAGTGTACACAAACTGGACAGTTGGAAGAAGTGGTCAAGAGTGTGATGCTTAAGGCTGGGTTGAGAGAGGCGTGTTTGAGTAGGATAGGATGGTGGAAAGAGCTCTGGATTTGGAACCCATGAGGTCTGGGTTCAGATACTAGTTTGGCCACTTACTGCCTTTGTGATCTTGGGTAGGTAACTCTCTCCCTTAGCTTCAATTTCCACATCTGTTAAATGAGGGAGTTGGACTAATGGCCATTTTAATGGCCATTTTGCAGCTCTATTGAAAGTGAAGGTTTGTCCAGTCTTCCTCATAGAAAGTAGTGGAGTCAGGATTTGAACTCAGGTCCTCTGATTCTCTCACATCTATTTAATTGTGTTCTTTTTTGAAGTGGGATTTCTTTGGATATTTCTGGTTATTTTTTTTTACTCTCTTCTTACCTGTCATAAATCATAAACCATTTTTTCTTAGTCTAATAATACCTACTCAGGTTGGCAAGGCTTTCTTATGTAAAATATACCTGAGGTGGTAGAGTGGATACTGCCTGGGGAGGCAGTGCTTTTATTTGCTTTAGATCACCCTACACAGTTTCCCTGAGGAATGGATTGTGATTCGGCTGAAAAACTTGTTTGTCTTGGTGTTCTGGTTCTCGCTGTATGCTATCTGAGATTATGTATATAAAGTGCTTTACAGGCCTTAAAATGCTGTGTGTACGACAGTTATCATTACTATTCTGTAGCTGTTACGGTGACTTTCCAGTTATTTTGCTATATTAGCACCTGCTAGTATTACAGGGCTCTTAAGGAGACATAGGTTCCTTATTTCCTCTCATTATCCCATTTCTTCCAGTGAAATAATCTGTTTTTGGATTATAGTCTTTGAAACTTCCCTTTTATAGAGCAAGGACATCTTGGGGTATTAACAGGGAGTGAGGCTGTTGCCTGCACGTCCATCAGATTTTTCATTAATAGTGGGGGGTGGGGGGAGAGGAGTCAGAAGTAGAAATAAGAGGCCAAGTTAAACATATGCCGCTCTCTGTTGAGTGTCCTTCCCTTTGCTGTTTAGTTTGTCAGAGGGAGCAGATTTATACTATTGCATTGTCTGTACTTGGCCAGCTAGGTGGCTGTGATCCGTATGAGTCAGCTGAATGCTGAACTATACTAAAAACTAAATGTTTAAGTATAGTCAACTCTCCTTTGATTTTTCTTTGCTTTCTTTTCCCGGGCCTTTTGGGCCTTTTCACCTACGGTTGTGACCTGTGTTTTGAGGAACGACAATCATCTGATTCTGGTGAATTGCTCTCAAGCGGTTATGGGAGATTGTAGGGCATTGAAAGCCTCTTGTTTTTCTCTTCTATTTCCCTCCTGTTGTGCTGTGGTCCCTAGAAAGTCATGGGATTCAGCGGTCATCCTTCACCCCACTTCCTCAGTGAAAGCTTCCAGGCGGCTCTGCTGAGGGTTTTCATGTGAGATGAATGAAGGTCTTTGTTTTAATTGTAGGAACCCTTGGTAAAATCATTTTTTGACGAAAGTACACTTTATGTACAGCTATGCTAGAAGGAATCTGCTTGGTAAAGCAGGAATTATCTGTCCTGCATTTGGGAAGCTGACCCATGAATTTATCAAACATTTGTCAAGCACCTGCTGTGTGCCAGGTGAGGCGGTGGTGGTGGTTACGGAGACAAAAGTGAAGCGGCTTATCATGCATACATAAATAATCATAATAATAGCTAAGACTTACATGGCACTTTAAGATTGGCAAAACATTTTACAAATATTATTTTATTTTTTCAACACTTAGGAAGTTGTCGTTGGGAAGTAGGGAAGTAGGTGGTAGTGTTAGAGGAAACTGAGATGGACAGTTTAAGTGAATTTTCCAGAGGTACACAGCTAGTGTCTGAGGTTTTATTTGAATTCAGATCTTCTTGACTCCATGTTCAATCCTCTAGGTACAGATAGTTCTTGAGGGGTCACCAGGAGCCATCAGATAGCTAAGGAAAGGTTGATGGGTTTCATACTATTATCTTGAAAAAACATTTTTTTTTGGCTGGGGGGAATCACCTTTGAATTTGTTATTCTTGCTTGTCCCCCCTTTCCCTTTGGTCCACAGTTGGTTGAGCTAGTTTATATATACACAGTTTTTATGTACACAGAAATACCAGTCTGTATAATAAAACCTCTTATGACTGGATAGTCTTCCATCTTTTTATATACACAAAGGAAAGTTGTTCTGTAAGCTGGCACATCCTCGACCTCTCCAAGACCCTTTCCCTCCCAAGGCAAATTCATGTTTGTTTTGTTATTAGAAATACCTAGAGGAGAGGGTCAAACTATCTAGTTATGCAGCTTTATGTATCCAAAGGGAGAGTAAATTCAAGATTTGGATAAGCTGGGACTAGATACAGATATTTTATGTTTGTATATCCTTTTGTATTTGACCTATTAAAGGTCAAATAATACAAATCAAACAAAACAAGGTTCCCTGTTGGCTGAGACCAAAGAAATAGATGTCACATTCTGCATCTCTCTGTCAGGAGGTGAGTGGGCAGGAGTTTTTAGCTGGTGATGGAGGACGAGTCCAAGTTGGTAGGTTTCTACCTTTCAGGCTATATGAACCTGTGTTTCTGCATAGCTGTGAATAAAGGTCTTTTCTAATTATATCAGGCATTAGCTTTTATCCTCTTCCCTTCTAATACCATGGGGAAGGGGGAGGGGGAGGAGGGGGAGGGGGAGGGGGAGGGAGAGGCATGTTTTGCCCTTAAAACACTGCTTGGGGAGGCTGAGGCGGAAATGGAATGTTGCCCTGCTCTGGTCTTTGGGACCCCCTGTGTCTCAGCAGTTGTTTTTCTTTTCTTTTGACTGATGGACTTTGGTCTCTGTATAGGTGCAGGTGACTGAGTCCTTGTGTCTCTTCTTCCCTCCCCTTGTTTTTCTGCATTCTTTTCTCCAACTTCCTGATGAGCCGTTGAGAAAAAGCTCACACCATTTAGAAACAGAAGGCAAATCTAAAAATTGTAGTTCATCAGATGCTTCGTGTTGTTTTTAATAATTGATAATGGAAAGGAAAATTATTCTGAATAGAACTAAGCTGCAAAGTAAGAACGCTGGCTTGAATTTGTGGGTAGCACCATTCCAGTTTTGTGAGCCTGGATGCTTTCATTCTCGATTAGAGGATGCCTCTTTAATTAACTTTTTAATTGGTCACAAAGTCCGTAGTCATTTAGTAAATATTAATTGCCTACTATGTGACAACACAGTGCTAAGCACTGAGGATTAAGCTTGCAAACTACCATGTACAAGCAAGCGATATAGAGGAAAAATTGGAAATAAGCAGCTGGGTATTTTGTCTAGTGAATTTTGTAAATGTTCTTTGCATGAATGCATCCAAAATGGCATTTGGAAATAGCCTTACTGTGAAATAAAAGATTGATAAAAGCACAGAGATTTAATTTTTTTTCATTGTAACCAGTTGTTTCCAAATTAGTTATTGTTTTTATTGATTTGAGTAATTTAAATGTTTTTGGTAGTACTTGCTGAATATTAGCTTACTAAATTAATACATTTTAAAGTATATTAAAGAATGTTTGAACCTACAATATAAACCATTTTCTGTCTGCCTGTCATAAGTCTCTCCCTACTCCATTCCACCTGATATTCAGCTGCCTAAGTGAAAAGTGCAGTTTAATCCATGTTCCCTATCACTTCCACTTCCAGAATTAAATGTAAAAGACTAATGTTGACAGCCCTTTATAACCTAACCCTCTTGTACACTTCCAGTCTTCTTCCACTTTACTCCATGCCCTACCACGTACTAAACTTTATAAGTTGCAGAGAATGTGCTGCTCTGCATTGGTATACAGGGATTGTATACTTCATCTGTGAGTTCCATAGCAGTGGAATCATGAGTTTCATTCAGCTGCTTCACTAGCGTCAGGCACCTGTACACGTGCTGATGATACAAAGAAAAGCAAAACTAGTGGGGTGTGTGGCTTCATCAGTTACCAGAAAGGTAAGTTACATGAGCCCCTAGTAGATGCAGTCTAGATTTCCAAGTATTAGTTGGCTGTTGCTCAGACTCTGTGTAAATAGCACTTTGTTTTTTAGGATCTTTATTATAAGCATCCAATGTATTATAATAGCCTTTGGGTGTATTAAAAATAGTCATGACTTGAAACCAGGCTGTGTCGTTGGCTTCCCCTCTGCCAGATAACATGAGAAGAAACATTCTCTCATGGGGCTCCTCCACCAGCATCAGCATCCTCACATTGTTGGCCTGTGAAAGGTAAACTCAGGTTAGCTGTGACAATTTGGGGAGGAACCTTTACACCTGTGAATGTGGTATCATGATCATGTGACAAGAGTTATATGGCTTTTGGCGTTCCATTGTTGCAAGGTGATTAATAATGTGGATACCATCTCTCTTAACCCTATGGAGGTCAGCCCTTAGATAAAGTAGCCAGCTGACTTTTATTTATTTAATTTTAACTTGGGTCCTAGGAAGCAAGTCTAGACCTGATGCTTTTGCCTCATTTCCAGGAAATCTTTTAGTTCAACCTAAAAACCTAATGCATTCTAGATTTTATCCTCAGAGAGAGACTATTTTGACCAGGCTGTTTAAAGAATGGTTGATGACCACCTCTGTGATCTTGACCTAACTCTCCCTCCTGTGGAGCTCCTTGAGATTCCCTGAAGTTTCATGAATTGCCTCGGGCCTCACTGTATTTAACCATTTATCTATTTATCTAGCTTACATGCACAGATAGTGGGGAGGTAAAACATAGCAACAACAAACATTTCATCATGTCCGCGCACTGCTGGGAATACAGTGATATGCCGGGTCTTGTTCTGTTGTTGCTTTTATCAATGTTGTCCCTTCTCACTGATTGCCATACCCTACTCTCCTGTTGGACCTTTGCTTGTGACAGAGGGGTAATCAGACAAAACAGATCGCACATGGGCCATGCCTGCAAACGTACGCTTCCGTTCCATGTGGTCTTCTGAAGTCCTTGTTGGTCGCTCACTGCATCAATAGAATTCTTCAGGCTTTGAGTATTGTTTTTGTTTGCACTTAAAGTGGTTGTTGAGCAAATTGTTCTTCTGATTCTCGTTGCTTCTCTCTTCATCAGTTCATATAATCTTCTGGGATTTATCAGGATTCTTTATTTTCACTATTTTTATTATATTCAGAACAGTTTGGTCAGCTGTTACGTCGATTCAACATGTATTTTTGTATATGTGGGATCTCCCTTTCTATCTTTGTCCTCTAATTCATTGTGTGTGTAGGGGTGGGGTTGGGCAGGTGGGATACATATATGTATGTGGGAAGAATGAGATAAAAGCTGAGAGAGGTCCAGGCGAAGTACTATAAGAAGTTTAGACTTTTGGGCCTAAAGTTAAGAAGATCTGAGTTCAAATTTTACCTTAGGTGCTTATTAGCAGTATGACCCTGGACAATCACTTCACCCTCTTTGCCTCAGTTTTCTTATCTGTAAAATGAGCTGGAGAAGGAAATGGCAAACCAGTCCAGTATCTTTGCCAGGAAAACCCCAAATGGGGTTCAGAAGAGTTGTACAGGACTGAAACCACTGTATTGGCAACCAAAAATGGGCTCCTTAGCACTTAGTCAACAAGTGGCCTTGACTAGTTTGGCTTTTTCCCCTGAACTGAATGCTGTTTGTATGTTGGACTGGAGTAAGCTTGTTGGCCCCTTCACCTTGCTTCCCTTGCTTAAGCTGATGGAAAGAACCTGTGCTTTCCCGGTCAACCCCTTCACCTTGCTTAAGCAGATTGAAAGAACCTGTGCTTTCCCCGGCGTACCTTACACCCCCCGCAGAAGCTGGATGGTTAAAAGCAGCTCCCGTTGGAGCCAGAGGCTGCCACAGCTACAGCCAGCAGCCGCAGCAGGAGCTGCCAGTAGCAGAGCTGACCTACGGGAGGAAGCTGAACAAAGACTTCAGGCCAGTGGGTAATCTTTTTACCATAGAGGGGGAAGCATGATTTTGCTTTACGCAATCATGCTTCTCTGTAGCCTCCTGGTTACTCTTTCAAGGCGTACTTATTGGGCCTGGAAGCTTTTGATCAATATATCAAAATGGGATTGCTGGTTCATGGGTTGGTTACTGTGGAGCCTAAATATATGTTTTGATTCTTCTGCCTTCTACTTTGAGAGTTTCTTATATCCGGCGGTTCCGAACCTTTCAGACATGTTTATGATCCTCTTTGAGATTATAAACTCTGCCCTCCTAATACAACCACTCAGCAGCAGCAGCAAGAAGATCCTTTTTGCTTGGTGACAAGATTGGGAGATAAGGCAGGGAAAACTTCTTGGAGAAAGTGGCTGAGTAGGGAACTCCTCTTTGTCTTTGAAATAAACCATATGTGTTCCTTCCCGCTTGCCTTTTCTCAAGCTGTAACCTTTGTCCTGAATGGTAACCCTTTTTACCTGCTACATCCTTGCCCAATTTTTAAAGCCTGATTCAGGTAATGCCTTTGAAAACTTTCCTGATGCTATCTGTTGGGATTTCTTCTGACCTCCTCTTACACATTGTTTTATACCATTTTGGTATAGTCTGAGTCAACAAGCTTTTATTAAACACTTAGTCAGCAAGCACTTATTAAGTGCCTACTGTGTGTCAGGCACAAGTCATCATGCAATATTGAGCATTCTAGTTGTGTTTCTGTGCATTATGCCAGAGTCTAGGGTTATCTAAATTTCGGATTTCAGTCAGAGACGGTGCTTAATTGAATGTTTTTTGAATTAAAGTAAAGAGGGGAAGAATGTCTGGAGCTAATGATGGAAATGTATGTTGGAGTGTAGATAGTGAAAATTTTTGCATGCCATTATCAGGAGTTGATCCTTGATTTGATAGACTTTAGGGAGCTCTTGGAGGTTTTCGTGCCGAGGAGTGAAATGATCAGAACAGTATATCAAAGATTTCAGAAGGATGCATTAGGAAAGTTTTGCAAATCATGATGAACAGAATGTCTTGCAGAGCACATATTTCCTCAGAGTCAGGAAGATTAGTTAGGAGACGGTTTTAATACTCTAGATGAGAAACACAGTCTCAGTATCAGAAGCAACCTTGGATGCCATCTTGCTCAATCTGTATCAGAACAAAAATGCTCACTATTATGTATATCTCATGCTGGTCATTCAGCCTTGGTTTGAAGATCTCTAGTCATAAGGAACTCACTACCTCCCCAGGGAGCCAGTTGTAGTTTTGGAAGGCTTTCCTTCTATTGCTCCTAAGTATGTCTCCCTCCTGCTTCTAGCTTAGTCATCTGGGGCCAAGCAGAACAAATTGAGTCCCATTTTAACACGACAGCCCTTCAGATACTTGAAAACAGATTCCGTTTCTTCAGCTGTTCCTCAGATGGCTTGATCTCCAGGTCCTTCCTCATCCTGGTTGACCTTTTTGGGATGCTTTATACGTTTGCATTGTTTGTCCTAAACTATATTGCCTGGAACTGAACACAATTTTCCCATTTGGTCCAACTAGGGCAGAATATAATTAACACTTGCCTCACCTTGTTAGTCCTGGAAACCAATCTCTCAGTGAAGCCAAAGATCACCGTGGCTTTTGGTTGGGGCTGCTGTATTGTATGGTGGTAACTCACGGAACTCGTGTTCTACTAAACCTCCCCAGATCTTTTTCAGATAAATTGCTGATTAAATAAGAGGTGAAGAAGTGAAGTCTGGATCTGAAGTGGTTTTAGTGGGAGTAGAAAGGAGCCAGCTGCCAAATAAATTACAAAAGTAGAATTGGAGGGACTTGGTCTTTGGAAAATGATGGAATGTTGAGGGTAAATGAGAGTGAAGATTCAAAGATGACTGCAGTGGTGAGGCAGGGTGAACGAGGGGTATCAGCAGACATAAAAGGTAGAAGGGAAAGGCGTGCTGAGATTTGGGTGTGTCTCATTGGAGGTGGTGTTGGGATATCCCCATATTTTATGTATGTACACACATATGTATTATATATGTATCCATATATGCGTATGCATGTGTATACATTTGGAATTCTCTTCCTAAAGATGATCATGAAAGTCATAGAACGGATGAGGTAGCCCTCTCTCTACATTCTATTCCTCAGCAAAGGCTAGAACCTTAGAGGAACACTCGTGCTAAAATTATATGTGTGTTAAATTACCCTGCCTTCGAAAAAAGAAATCAAACAAGCTATTGATGAGTTTCCTAAGAAAAAATCATTAGAACCAGATTGATTAACAAGTGAATTCTATGAAACATTAGAAGAACAATGAATTCCAGTGCACAATAAACTATTTGATAAAATAGGTAATTCCAGTATGAAGCCAGAGGAGGAAAGGAGAGTGTTTGAAGAAAAGGTAGGGTTATATTATTGGGTCAAATGCTGCAGAGATGTCAAAGATGATGATAGAACAAAAGCCATTGGACATAAGCAATAAAAATGTCATTGGTATCCTTAGAACAATTTCAGTAGAGAGAGGACAGATTTGGTGTGGGTTGAGGAATGAGGAAACAGGCAATTAGTGTTGTCTCCTCTTTCTGGAAATTTGGGTAAGAAGGAGAGGTAGGGGACGGTAGTCTGATATGACCAATATTGGGGTTGAGGAAAGGTTTTTTTTTTTTTAAAGTGTAGGGGAGACCTGAATGTGTTTCGTAGGATGTAGAGGAAGGAATTATTAATAATTTACATTTACACAGACCTTTCTGCTTTACACACTGTTAGGCAATAGTTACATTTTACACATGGGAATACTGAGACTTAGAAAGTCAGAAACTAAAGATTCATGAGAGAGTAAATACTAGTGAAGGTATTGGCTATGAGAATTGCTTCTTTCTTTTTGATTAAGTGGAATGAAGGCTATGGAGAGGTTTAGAAAGAGAAGGATTCATTTTTTGTTGACCTAAGGCTTCTTGGTAAAATAGGAAACAAAGTGGTGCATTGAGAGTGAGAAGTAGGGAGGAGGAAAAGAACAGGGAGGAGAATTAGAAGAGATTTGGAACATCTGTTGAGAGTAACGCAGTTGGGGGGTGGGGTGTGCAAAGATGAATATAAGGATGGCCTTGCAGCATTGAGGGCCCAGTGGAATTGAAATAGCCAAAATTGGTAATGGAAAAAGGAAGATGAACTCTGAGTTAATTGAAAAATCAATCATGGTCACAGAAAACAAAATATAGCTCTTTTTTCACAACAGAGAGGCAGGAGACTATTAGGGCAGAATGTTGTATATATTGTTACCTGCTGGCACTGAATAGGGAATTTTTGCTTAATTGTATTTTTTTGTTGTTACTAGAGGGAGAGGGTTCAGTGGGCGTGGAGGGAGAGATTTTCTCCTCCCACTTCAGAAATTGCACACACATACATACATGCACACATGCATACATACATATGTATATGTGTGTGTGTGTATGTATAACGTACATCCTCCCCCACCTCAATTTCAAAACATCTGCAGAAGAAAAACACGCTAAAAATTTTTGGACCCAGATTGACAAGGTTTTGTGTTTTTTTTCTCTGACACTAGGAGTTGATTTAGATTTACTCAGGGTTCAGGGGGGTTAGCAGGATGAGAACCAGAGAAGGTCAAGGGGGCAGAGGAGAGAGCATATCGAAGATGCTTATGTGTCACAGAGCTTTGGAACCCCTTTTTACCTTAGGGGAGAGATTTCAGAAGGAAAAGAGGGCCTTGTTTGGGATTGATTGTTGCTCAGATCATGGGAGCACTGTCAAGAGGATTACCTAAATGAGCATGAGGTTTTAAAACCAGTGTGGCCATCTGTATTGGTTCCACAGTTTACGTGACCTTTTTGGAGTCTGCAGACTAAAGTCTTAGCCTTACTACCTCTAGCATACAGGAATAATTAGAAAATTCACGTCATTCTGGTATGTTTCAGTTGGAGGCTATTTGTTCAACACCAGAGTTTCTCTTACTTTATTATTGGCTGTTATAAATGAAACTGCATTCAGACTACACAGCCCTGGCGACTTGGCCAGGTTCAGCTAATATTTTCATGTGCTATGATCAAAGCATAAAACTTGACTAAGAAGATGAATTAGTTTTTAGAGTAGTAACACAAATAGGAAGATCATTGAGGGACTTTTTAGTTATCTCTTAATGAGCAGAATTACAGAATGTTTTCTTCCGAGGATTTAGAGGTTTAGAAGATTTTCTTTTTGCCACTATAAGACAGCAACACCCTTTTTACCTGCATGAACTTTTTTTTATACCTCACAGAAATAAAATATGTACATTGAGTGTGGGCAGGGCTTGGTCCTAGTTTGGATATCAGTCAACAAGTATTTATTGAGTATTAATTACTATTTGACTAGTTCACCTGTGCTAGGTGCTGAAGATTCAAATATAAAGAATGAAATGATCCCTGTTCAAAATGCGCTTACATTATAATGGGAGAGACAATATGTATAATTTTCAACACATACAACATAAATATAAAGCTTATAAATCCACACATATATGTACACATATATTTGAGTAGTTAAACACAAGGGTGCTGAGCAAGAGGAGGGCACTAGCATTTGGGAGATTGAGAGATTTCATGCAGAGGATGTCTGAGCTGTCTCTTAAAGGGAGAGATGGTGCCCTAATTCCTTCATCTAAGAGACTTTATTCTTAACTCTGCTCTTTTGTAATTCTTCTGGTTATCTCTGTATCATTTCTTTCCGTATTTTCTCCTCATCAGGGAGAAATGTTCATTTTTGCAGGGCGGGGGGAGGAGTTTGGGGAGGGGAGAACTGTGGAATACTTGGATAAAAGAAGAATCATTTATATGCCCTCTAAATATCTAGAGTCCTTTTATAATGTTACAGATTTTAAAAAATGTATTAACATGACTTGGTCACCAAGTTTGATGTGTTTAGGAATGTTCAAGTTTGGTTAAAAAAATAGATCTAGCAAAATTAAGAGATAGAAAACAATTTTTTCAGTTTTCAAGAATATGTCCCTAAATTCTTCAGACAAATTTTTCTCCTAGCTTTACCACGTTTTTTTCCCTAGGTCTTACACATCTCGTGTCTTAGCATGCCTAAAATTGACCTCACCATCAAGCTAATACTATGCTCCTTCCAAATAAAAGAAACATTATATGTTATGATTTTTTAAAATGTTAAAATATAGGTTGTTCATATATTATTTTCCCCAAATGAGTTATAAAAATTATGTAATGGAAAATGTTTAATATGAAACTGTGCAAGATTAGTTTTTTTTTTTACACAATTAATTCCGGTACACTGGCTGAGGACAGATGCAGTGATCCTCAAAGGGTAAGGATGGTGAAATGTTGGAAGTAATGGTATTTCAGATAAATAAAAATGTATCGATAAATTTTGCTTACCTAACATGTATGGTAACTATAGTATTCATAAAATAGGCCAAATTTGGTTATTATGTCTGTGTGCTAACACATGAGACCTTAGACATGGAAAGTACTGAACAGAAAGTAGAAGCTCTTACTGAAAGGAAATTGCATTCCACAAAGTTACCTGATTTCCCTAGTGCTCCCAGCTTAAATGATCCTCATTTAATCATTTACTTATTTAATCCTTTATTCCTCACTGAAAGAAATGCCATTCTGTGAGCGAAAAATGTTTCAGAATCACTAGTCTAGTTCAACTCAGTGGCCAAGATTCATTAATTGATCCACTTAAATTCAGCCAGCATTTATTAAGCACCTACTATGTGTAAGGTATTGTGGCCAATTTTTTAAGCAGATCTGTTCACCTTCTCTCATTCATTTTTCCCATTCACCTTCTCTGTAAGCTTATCCTTCTCATTCAGCATTAAGATCAGGAGATGGTGGATAATAAAAAGTCAGCGGTGACAGGAAGACACTGTAGGTAAGAGAAACCTAGGTGAGAGTAATAAGGACTGAAAGTGGTGGGAGGGAGAGGAATGGGTAACAGAGACATTTGGACGTGGAATCATTGGATCACATAGTTAGAGGTGGACTCTGACCTTGGGGGTGATCTTATTTCACTCCATTTGTAATAGATGGAGAAATGCAGGCAGGCCCCTGGAGATGAAGTGATTTGCATTAGGTATAGGATGTGGCAGAGTCTGGATTTGAACTCACATATGCTCAAATGTTCAGCAGTTAGCTTTTCCACTGTACACGGTTCTTCCTCACTAGGACTTGGCGGCTCATTTAATGTGGAGTTGGCAGAAAGGGCAATATTAAAGATGACTCAACTATTTGAGTCTTGTTGCCTGAGGAGAATAGTGAGTTTCATCAACAGAAATAGTGGAGTTAGGCGCAGGGGCGAGTGTTTGGGGGAAATGCTTAGTCAAGTTTTGTACGTGCTTGAATTCTTCAGGTGGGTGCTTGTCCTACTGGGTCCTAGCTGGAATTTCGAGGACAAACTCAGGGAGGAAATGGGACAGAAAGGTTTTCTCAGTTCAGGACAAACTTTGATTTTCCTGAAATCTTTGATTACCAGGAATTAGAAGTTGCGGAAAATGCTGATAGTGATACCTAGAAAGTAAAACTGATTAGGTAGAATTCCAAAAGTTGTGTTTGAATTTTCCCTACCTTTTCTCCTCTGATTTCTGAAAATAAGTACTTTTTGTTTACTGATATAAACTGTAGAGTAACACCAAGACCAGAAACCCTAGCCCTTTTCTCATTTTTATGATAGGATTCTACAGATAGTACGTGTGTCTTTTTGAATGTTAATGATTTCTAATGTTCTCAGGGTTTTTCTTTTTTCTACAAAGAGCCAAAAAAAGCAACTTGTATATTTTAAAATTACCATATGTAATTTTATGAGTGAACCAAGTGTAATCTAAAAATATTTTGTTTTTAAGCCCACAAGGTGGCTTTAGATCTGGAAAAGATTTTAAAGTGTTGCAGTTATTTCAATTTCCCCTATAATTTTCTTTTTTGGAGGCAGAAAACTTTTTTGTCCTGTGGCTTCAAAATTTGCAGAAATTTCCTGTCTTTTTGAATGTATTTCCTTGCCAAACCTCACAGTGCTATGCCCATCCTTGATAGATAGGGCACTATTAAGGAAAGGAAATTATTCCACAATGGAGTGAGGATTTGGTTGTTGATTATATTGCCATCACAGTATATGATACCAAGAGAGCCATCATACACTTTGTCCAAAATTAACGATTAACGTAAAACGAAGTTTCTGCCTACAGACTATTTCTGGTGTTCATGAAAGGCTGGTAGTTTGAAGTCCTTTTGGTATGGTGTATGTTGGAGATGCTTAAGGCTAGTGATTAAAACTTCACACTGATTAAAGCATTGAGGAGAAAGCCTTTCTTTCTCAGTAGGTGATTCAGTTTGTCCACAAAGTTAGGCTCCAAGGAATGCAGATAGGTTGCTTCTTAGGTGACTCACCTCGTGGTGACTTCTGTTTTCCGTATCTCTTTATCTAAGATGGAGTTAAAGTAGGTATTCTCACAGGGAGAGGTTATAATATTTAGGAGTATATAGCTAATTATTAATTAGCCATGTCAGAGGATAGGAGTAAGGGACAATGTAGGTAAATGGAATGCACGCAGATCTACCAAATCTCATTTTTCACTAGTCATTTATGCCCTTCTCCCACCAAACTTTTTTTTTAACTAGGGCTGCTCACAATAAACTCACTTTCCAAGTGAGCTAGAAAGGGATCATCTGGATCTCAAGATACAGATCAAGCACTGGCTTCACTGGCTACCTTGTATCTAACTATTTTTATTCCATATATATTCATGTTCTTAACTATGTACATAATGGTTTCCCTTGATAGATTGTAAACTTCTTGAGAGTAGAGACTTTCATTTGCACCTAGCCACAGTCCCTGGCACGCAGTAGGTGCTTACTAAATGATCATTGATTGACTGGTCTAATTCAGTCCCTTCACTTTCCAGATAAGAAAGCTGAGGCCCCAAGGTTACACAAATAGTACATATCAAGAACTGACAAATTTGACACCAAATTTCATGTCTTTTCCCTCACTGTAGTCCTGCTGTCTAGTCATTAATAAAGGTTGCCCAGATGATGAGTCCAAAAACAGATCTCTGTGGCCACCAGAGAGACCTGCTTTCAAGTTAATATTGATCCAATTGCCACTCTTTGGTGTCTTGATGTTGAACCAGTTACTTCTTATTCCTGGCCACAAAGGTACCACTAAAAATGTTGCCCAGTTCTTTGTTGAAATCCATGTGTTGATGGAATTTCTGTGATGACTAGTGTAGTAACCCTGTCTAAAAAAAAAAAGCAAATGTGTTTATTCTGGCATGATTTTTATTTTTTTTTCCCTTCCATCATGTTCTTGAAGAACCCATGCTAGCTGTCAGGGATCCACTGGAGCTTTTATTATAAATTATTTGTATCATATATCAATATTTATAATATGTATTACATGTATTCTTGTTGGTCTCTTTAGGTGGGTCGAATTACGTGTTTGTCCTCAGACCTTTTGTTGAGTGTTCCATCAGATTTCCCTAGGTAGAATTTAAAATTCTACAGTGCAATTTAAGACTTTTTTGTTCAATTGTTCCTCCCCATCTCTCCATTGATAGTGCCTTTCTGACCCATTCCAGAAGCTTTTCCTGACTACTGTGGTTCCTAATGATCTTTCTTTTTTTTCCAAACTCCTGTTGTACTTTAACTGTATCTGATGCCTGATTATGGACTGTATTCTGCAGTTGTTGAATGTGTGTTAATCTTGTAAACCTGAGGCCTCTTTCTTCCCCTTTCCCTCCCCCACAGCTTATTATTAGTTCCTAGAGGCCAGGGACCACTTGAACACATCCCTCATGGGATAGCAGAGTGTTGCCACTTAGTAGGTCCTTTATGAAATAGAACACTTGCTGCATAATCTGAACCTAGCCTTGCTCTTTTTTCTGCTCTTTCCCTGGGCCTTTGTAAGTGACTGAAGGAGAGATAATGTCTCCCTTGGGGTGTCACCACAGGGAGAGGAGGAGTGGGGTTAAGGTAATGGAGAGCATATTTTTGGACATAGCCACAGGGGAGAAGGGAAGAGACTGGTTTATCTTGTGACCTTAACTTACATTACTTCATTAGTCTTAGTTTGTATTTAGGAGGAAGAGGGGGAGAGTCATTGCACAGTTTTGAACCAAGAAAAGCTCTGTCGCTTGAATGGTGTCTCACCATTTCTCCATTGGTGAAAGAAGGGAAGAAAGGGAAAGGAAAATGAAACCCTTTAGTGTTTAGCCATGTACCTCTGGCAGAATCGTAAAAGGGATGTGCGGTTCAATGTGATCAGATTCTAGAGTAGGGAGGATGATTTCTGGACTTGAATTACAGGCTCCATGTTGGTGATACTGGGCCCTGATTGTTCCGTGCCACCTTTCTCTACCAGCTGGGTAGGCGGAGACCTTCCCTATTTGTAAGTAGGTAGGAAGACAGGTTGCAGAAGATTTTGTGAGAAAGAATTTCCTTGGGTAGATGACTCTCACTGCCTGAAAAGGGTGGAGATGGTGATACTGATGGGTTTGGGGGTTATTTTTCTTAGCTGCTTTCTTTAAAACTCCTTTGACTGTTTTCATCTTGTTGCTAGAGAACCTGGTTCTTATTGTGCAATAAATTGTGAGTCTGTGTAGTAAAGCAGGTATGTGAGACCAAACAGCAGGTCTAGACTACTGCCCAAAACAGGGAGTTAAAGGGAGTGTATTGGGCGGGGGAGGGGGGGGTAGGAAGGGGGAGGAAGGGAGAACTGGCTGAGTTGAACTAGGCTACCAGAAAAGAAAAAAGTCTCCTTTCTTGTGTATGAATCTGGTTACTGCAGTATATGTTTTCCTTTACGATTTTGACCTTTTATTTATATGATACGTGGTTTTAAAAAAATCAAATTGAACATATCTGAGAAATATAGCTGAGAAATGGTAATTCTTTTAAAGGAAAAGTTCTAAAACTGAATTTGAAACAAGTCATTATAGATATTTCCTTGAGGTATATATAGGACATTTAACTATTCTTAAATAGCTTGGCCTTCTGCAGAGAATACCTATTTCTCAATGTGAGGTCTTAAAATACTTCAGCATTCAGGCACTGGTTTGGGCTTTTTTTCCCTTCTCTTTTTTGGGGGAATAGGATGGGTTATTTATGTTTATTCACTTCGAGTTCTGTCCGGACATTGATTTTTCTTAGGCTTTTTAAAGTTTAAGGCTTTCTTACTTGAAACCTACAATGTGAAAATATATACTCAAGATGCCAACTAGTGCCCCCTCTTAATTTCACGGGTGATGAAACTGAAGCTCAAGGTTAAATGACTTTCCCATGATCACACAGGTATTGAGCATCAGGATCATGATTTGAACCCAGGTCTTCTCACTCTGAAGCCAATGTCCTTTCCACTGTATCATGCCACCTTAAACTGAGTAGGTTTTAATTTAATGTTTTCTGAGTTGCTGGGGACTTTTTTAAAGGAGGCCCACATTGCTGGTTTTAAATGAGGTTTGGGAGTTGTTTTTGAGATTTAGTTATTCTTTGTGACCCTGATTCTAATTTTCTTAGATAATCGAGAGTTGACCCCCTCTAGTTTGCTCTGAGGTTCCAGGAGAGAGAGAGAGAAGGAGTGAGGGAAAGTCAGAGGGAGAGAAAAACATAGTGTCTGGAGATTATGTTGGGGAGGGATATTTCCAATTCTGTGTGAAAATACAGTTGCTCCCTAGTTTTGTTTAAATACAGATGGGAGTGTGAGGTAGGTATCTCTAGTTTTCTGAAGGGTATGATGAGATTCTCAAAACAAAACTAGTTTTAATTCATTTTAATTTAAAAGTTTATGTGAAGGAGCACATTTTTAGTGGTTAGAGATTGGAGGAGGGAACTGTGTTCTTTGAAAAAAAGTAAAGCAAACCTTTTCCTCAGGTGCTATATAGGAAGTGTGGGAATGGGGTAGATGGAGGGAAGGATTGGTAACAATTGGAAGGCACTCTGCCACCTTAGTTTTCTGTTGGGTTTCCTTTTTGAGTAGAATGCAGCATTGACTCTTTTATGAAGAGATGGAGCTTCCCTCTTTTTCCATAGGAAAAGTTTGGGAAGTTAAAGCCCATTCCCACATCCCTTTTTGAAGTTATAGTCTTTTTTTTTTTTTTTTGGTGTTTTCAATTCACAGAACAAAACAAAACAAGCATTTCCATAATGCAGTAAAATAGAAAAGATGATTGCACATGAAACTGCAAATCTACCATGTCCAACTTGCTGGTGCCTCCAAATATACAACCAAATCCCTTTTTATGGTGGTTTTTTTCTGGATACTTTGTTTTCTTCCCTGTTCTTGTTGTATACAACCCCCCCTTCAAAATTTTTGATTATTATTTAAGAATATTTACTATAAATATTGTTACATTTCTGTAATATAGTTTAAAAGCAGGAATGGGGAGGAACCATAAGGCTGGGGAGGAAGGAGACTGCTATATGTGCTGCTTGTCCTTAAGGTAACATGCAGCAAGTCAGGAGGGCATGGCTGGAGTATACTTTTTTTAAACTCTGGGAGATGAAATGGGCATGTAAAGCCCACATAACTAGCTAGTGTGTAATTTCTAGTTACCCTGAGGCTGTAGTAACTTAACACACACCCTTCCTTCATAAAGCTCTCACAGAGTTTGTGTTTTTGCCACTATCCTCATTATTTGTTTGAACTGAGAATGCTCCTTTTTATGCTGACTGTCTCCATTTGGGAACCAGTACCCTGCAGGTGTGTAACCGAGAAGAGGTCATGCGGGGTGTGGCTGAAGGAGGGATGCCAGGCAAGCATATGCAGGAAGAGTAGGCTTACTGTCTTTAAGGTGAGTAATGTTGGATATGTAGGTTATAGGAAAACAACGCTTTAGATCAGAAGGGCAGTGGTGGTGGGTGGGTGGGGGGTATTTTTCCTCTGCTGTTCTTTTTAGATTCCTCTTGTCCCCACCATGACCACATTTTCAAAAAACACTAATGTTGATAACCATAACTCGACATTTATATAGCACTTAACAGAATATTTTGCGTGGCTTATCTCATTCGACCAGAGTTCTCTTATGACAGTGGTAATAATAACTTGCCATTTCTCTAACATTTCAGGGTTCCCAAAGCACTTTACATGGATTATCGCATTTGATTTGATCCCCCCAAAAGTCCTGTGAGATAGGTACTGCAGATGTTTTTAGTCTAACTTTACAGACTATAGTATCTACAATTTAGAAGTTGAAAGAGACCTTATGGGTCATCTAGTCTCCCCCCCCCCCCCCCATCTCATTTTACACAGAGAGAAACTGTGACTCAGGTAACATGCCCAAGATCACTGGGGTGGTAAGTAACAGAGCTGAGGTTGGATTTCAGGTCTTTGGATTCCAGATCAGTACTCTTTACGCTGTACCACTTGGAGAAATGAAATGATTTCTCTATTGTTACACATGTAGTAAATGTCAGAGTCATGATTTTAAACCTGTTAGCCTGATTCTAAACCCAAGACTTAGGTACCACCTCTTCTGGGAAGCCTTCCATGAGCCTCCTAATTGAAACTATTCTCTTAATTTCTCAAATTTTTCTAGGAAAGTTCGTCTATATCTTTCTTTTGCTCTCACAAACTCTGCTTTGCATTATTCAAATATAGATGTCTTAGCTGTACTTTTCTCTCCACTTCAACCTTACCAGCTAGCATAGTGAAAAGGGAAGGAAGCAAACTAGTATCTGAAGACAACTAATGGCAGATACAGTTGCCCTTGAGTCTGGCGCAGGGTTAGGGAGAGAATCAAGCCAGCAAGCCTAGCTACTAAGTGTCTACGATGTGCCAGGAACTGTGTGAAGTGCTGGGGATACAAAGAAAGGTAAAAACCCCGTTCTTTCACTTAAGGAATTCAGAGTCTAATGGATGAGACAACATACAAGCAATTACATACAAGGAAAATATAATGGATAAGGTGTAGATAATCTCAGTGGAAAGGCACTAAGATTATGGAAGACAGGAAAAGGCTTCTTGCAGAAAAGATGGGACTGGAAGGACCCCAGGAAGCTATGGATGAAGAGGGGAGAGAATGTCAAGGACGTGGGACGACCAGTCACTGGATCTTAGTGTATGAGGAGCAGAGGTAAAGTGTTAAGAAGACCAGAAAGGTAGGAAGGGGCCTGGTTATAAAGGGCTTTCATATTTGATCCTGGAGGTAACAGAGCATTCATGGGGTTTATTGAATAGGGGAGGGGCATGGTCAGAACTCACTTTAGGAAAATCATTCTGACAACTGTGTGGAGGATGCATTGGAGTGGACAAGGACTTGATAAAGGGAGACCAATGAGAAAACCATTGCAATAGTCTGGGCCTGAAGTGATGAAGGTCTGTACAGTGTTAAGGGGAGAAAAAGGATCATAGCTATCTAGGTATACTACTACTGTATTGGTATAATCATTTGTACTTTATATGAGTTATCTCATTTGGTAACAGCCACCATGTGAAATATGGGCTGAAAGTATTTGTATTTCCAGAGAGATTAAGTGACTTGACCAGGGTAACATTACTTGTAAATGGAAGAGAAGCAGGATCCACGTCTTGTTCCACTTCTCCACAGTGGTGTCAGTAACACCTAAGGATGCCGCAGAAGATGCGCCACATATACTGTCTAATGATCATATCTGTAGATGGCAGTCACCCGAATGAAACAAGGTTAGCGTCTAGGACCATCTCTACCATTTTCTTCTCTGCTACTGTTACCGAGTCATTCATGGTGTCTTAGTCAGAATATAAATGCTATTCCAGGAAAGATTTCATAAGAAAGTTTATCTGTCATTGAGGAATAATTTTCTTTTTTTAATATAACTTTCATTCTCCTTTTCTTACCTCTCATCCATTTGGTTTACCAAGATCTGCCAACTCTACCCTCACAGTATGCCCTTTTATCTATTTTTTATTAAGTGAAATGGCATGAGATATTTGTAAAGCATTTTGCAAATCTTAAGGTGCTATATAAACTTCTTCTACCATAACTACTGCCACTTTTCCTTTTCCTCTAACTTCTTTTCTCCCTTCCCTTCCTTCTTCCTCTTCTTCTCACTTTACAACAGGCTTTCATAACCACCTGCCTGGACTATTACACCTTCCTTCTCTCCTCTTTCCAGTCAGTCTTTTATAATCTTTATGATCTGGCCATGCATTTTCTCAATTCACAATCCTTCTATGCTTTTCTATTGACTCTTGAATCAAGTTCAGATTGTTTTGCTTGACATTCGAAACTCTAAAGTCCTAAACCAAGCTACCTTTCTTAGGTTTTTGTATAGTAAAGATGACACTAGAGTTTATGTTATTGGACCTGGGTTCAAATTTTGACTCTGGTACTTAATATTGCTGAGCCTTTTTCAAACGGAAGTTCCTAATGGCCCAATATCAATTTCTTAACTCTTCTGTTGAATTACTATTCGTTAAAAAAAAGTTTATGATTTAAAAAAAATCACAGCCATTTCCTAATACAATGTCCCCATTGAACTCTTTTGTAACAGTTATGGGGGGAAAAAAGCAATCAATCCAGTGATTACAATCCTCTGTTACCCATCTGCCCTTTAAAATCCAAATAAAATATTAACAAGCACTTCTCTTCAGATCTCCAAAAAGCTTTTGATTAGGTAGTGTTCTATTTACAACATTAGACTGTGTGAGCGACTTGAGGGCACCGAGTGTTTTTGCCTTTCTTTGTATTCTAAGCATAGCACATAGGAAACACTTAATAAGTGATTGTTGACGAAAACATTTTGAATTATTAATAGTTTTTGTTTTGACACAGAGGACACATTCTAGTAAAAAGGCACTCCCTTTCTATCCCCCTAATACATTTATTCCTCAAAACATTTAAGTAAAACCACCTTAAGGAGTGGTTGTGACTTATAGTACATGTGGCTTTCTATTTTTGTTCTTTACCATTTTGTTAACACAGAGGATGTGGGTTTGCATCTCTCTGATGAACTTACTGTGAGTTGTTGCCTGTTGTCTGTTTGTGTGATTTCCCTACTAGACTGCAATCTCTATGTGCTAAAGGACCAGTGTTCTGCATAGTGTCTTAATGTATGTTTATTTTGGTTTAACTTTAAAGAAGAAATATTAAGTGTCACATATGCATAGGATTCTGTTCATAATCAAACATTTAAGAAGAGTTAGGGAAAAGCGTGAGCTGATGCATTGGTTCCTTCTAATATTTTCCAGCAGGAGTGGGTCACAATGGTATGACTGCTGGGGCAGTTTGGGAGTTTGGGAACTCCCTAGATTCTGGTTCTCATTGCGACCTCTCTTGTATAGTATGACTCTGGACAAGTCAATCACTTAAATTCTTTGGACCTTAGTTTTCTCATCAATAAAATAAAGGGGTTAGGCTAGAAAATCTCCAAGGTTCCTCCCAGCCTTAATTTTCTCTGATTGAAAAAATTGTGCCTCATTAACAATTGGTTAAAGCTATATGGGCTAGGAAGATTGAGCATAGATTTTTTTTTTCACATTTATCAATTTAGAATCTTATTTTTTTAAAAGATAATTTATTTTGGCATTCATTTTTCAAAAATTTTGAGTTCTGAATTCTCTCCACCCATTGTGAAGGCAAGATGTGTGATATCAATCTTACATATAAAATCATGCACAGCATATTTCCGTGTTAGCCATGTTGCAAACAGGAAAAATAAAGTAAAATTTAGAGCATAGATTTAAAAAAATAAAGTTTACTCTGTAATTCAGTTAGTATTTATTAAGCACCTACTCTGTGTCAGAGTTTCCCCTATCAAGGACCTTACTTTCTAGGGGGAATGGCAATATGTACACAAATAAGAAAATACAAACTATATGTACAGTAAATACCAAAAGAAAAAATGTCAAGAACAATCCACTGGAGTCATTGGGGAAAGTCCTATGTATAAGGCAACACTTGACCCAAGTTAAAGGGAGATAGGGATTAGAAGAATTGGAGTGAAGGGGGGAGGTCATTCCAGACCTCCTTTGCAAAGCCACCAAGGTAGGAGATGAACTTTAACCTCATGGCATTCACGGAGATATGTTTGAGGTCCTCCAATGAACAGATTCTTTGACTCATTTAATGCTACATAGGATCCTAGATCAGAAGAGTTGGAGGAGACAATAGAGGCTATTGTCTGACCCCCAAATGTTACAGATGAGGAAACTGAAGCCCAACAAGGTGAAGTGATTGGCCCACAGTTATCCAGATCAGTTTTCTTTGCCTGAAACGTGTTGCCTCCCCCAATGTCAGTAGCAGCCGGTGCTTGTGATTGGTATAACTTTTATACAGCCAAATACATTTTATGATATTTCTCTGTACATTTGTTAGTTTTCCATTATATTTAGTTGGCATTAGTATGCCTGGTAATGTATTAATGTAGTGGGATGCGGATGTACATTGTTTAATCCTTGAGAACTGTTAAAAGGACCTTTGAGACTGTCATCTGGTCCAGGGGTTCTTAACCCTTTCTGTGTCTTGGACCCGCTTTAGCAATCTGATGAAGTCTATGGACCCCTTTTCAGAACTATGTTTTAAATGAATAAAATGGGACATAAAAGGTTACAAGTGAAGCCCGTTGCATTGAAATAGTTATTTTTAAAAAATGAATGCAGAAGCAGGATGTGGTGGCTCTTGTCTCCAGCCCGTTATCCTAGGGGGCGAGACTGGTGGGTCCCTTGAGCTTGAGAGTTCTGGGCTATAGTAGGTCTCAAAGCTCATAGGGTATCCATGTGAAGTCTAGTATCAATACGGTAAGTAATGTTAGGCAAGCCTTTCTGCTTAAAATACAGTGCCTTTTTTCTTCTAATGGCAACCAAAGGCTTTCATTCCCAAATTAGAAGGCTGGTAAGATGTTGGTGACATACGAAATAGAAGTTGAAATGCAGTTTTGTTGATCAGTAGACATTCATTAAGCATCTTCTCTATGTCAGATACTGTGCTAAGTGCTTCTCAAAGTGACACTAAAGATGGGGGACCCAGTTTGGCCAAGATGTTACTAGAGAGTTGGAAAGTGTTGTCTCCTACAAAAGGGAGGTGGGCCTAAGGGCGATAGTGAACTACTGTTCTCATAATAGGAGTTCATATTTATACAATGCTTCCAGGTTTAAAAACATACATGCTTGTCTTGGAAACCATTGTTTTTGCTTCACAAGGGCTTTCTGAAATGGCGCAGCTATTCCTTTCTCCATTTTATAGATGAGGAATCTGAGTCTCAGAGAATTTAGATGGTTTTTCCTAGCTCTGCTGACCGAGCGTCTTGATAATCTTTGCATCGGGTTACTCTGCCCCTCAAACAGGGAGTAGGGAGGCTTTAGAATAGGGAATGTGTGCTTTTTTGGACTTTGTAGTTTTTCTGTGTAGACCCCTTCCTGTTTATTTTCATCTGTACTAGCATAATAACATAGGATTTATTTTTGGAAGGGTCTTCTGATTCAAAGTCCAGTGCTTTCCTTATGTATACCACACTGTCTCTTCCAAGCCGGGTGTACAGTTTACTGGGTGAACACATACATCTTAGGAGGAGCTCATTGGCTGCCCGTTTTGTCTGATTGTGATGAAGAATTTGTAGATTTTGGAGTAAGACCTCCCCCAGCCGCCAAAGTTTACAAACAGGGAGTCCTCTTCATCCCATGAAGAAACAAAACTTGAGTGAGTTAGAAAAGTAGGTGAATACTAAGAAAGTGGTGTTTGTAGGCACACTGTATTAACATGCTAGAAATCAGAGATAGGGTTTTCATGCTGGCAAATCAAAGGATGCTGATAGCAACAGTGAAGATGCCAGTGATAATTTTATGTAGGGTGAGAAAACTCCTTGGGAGAAAACTGTTGAGCTTTTGTTTCTCTAGTGCCATAGGAAGGCAGCTAGAACATAGCTGTGCTTCATCTCAGGCATATAATCCCTGAAGGAGCTAAGAACAAGGGCTTTTTGCAAGGAGATTTTAACATCGTTTGGCCCTCTGTCTTAACGTGATCTGCATCTTCAGCGCAACATTAATAACTAAGACTTTTGATTATGACCCTGACCTGTTTGGAAAACACGCAGTTATGTTACATATGCTGTATTTAAGAAGGCAAGGAAGTTTGGGGCTCGTTTAAGAACTTTTTTTTTTTCTGTCAGCAATTAAATGAAAGTGTTAATCGTAGATTGTAGGAGAAATTTGTAGAAGGACTTGCAATTCCATTGTTTCGTATAACCAGGGTTTTAGTCCTATCTATTCTGTGCTTAAACGTGCGCTGTCTGGGGAAGCCCAGGGAATTGGAGGACTCAGGGAACCATTGGGAAATTTAGGGTTTGATGATGAGAAGTTAATCATCGTGACACAGTGCTTGCAAAATATGTAACATGCATATGATAAAGTAACTAATAAAATTTGTTACTGCAAAATGATTTGTCAGTTGGGAGATTTGCATTTCTGATATTGAGTACTTTGATTCTCCTTGTTTAAAAAAAATAAATGAAGCTGGAAATGGTGAATTAACATGGGTACCACTGTAGTTAATTTAGCCTTTAAATAGTACATGAGGATTTCACTGCTTAACTCTGACTCTAGGAGCTCTGCCCTCTTTCACAGTTTTTGATTGTTACTATATAACCAACTTAATTTAAAGGATCTCTGACTTAATCCTGGTACCTGCAGAATTATTGCTCCATCTTACTTTAAACATAGGACTTATCTAATTTGGGATTTCTCTTCTGGTTATTACTAATTGCTGTTTCATCTGATGGATCAGTATAATGTTGAGAAATGTTTGATAGTAGTGTCTGGACAAAAGCCAGGCCTGGAAACAGTCTGTAGGTGGGGTGATTCTGCTTTATAAACACGACGATGATTAACATACACGTAAAAAATCCTAGTACACTCCTGTTTTCTATCCACTCCCATTTTTCTGCAGCCACTCCTTTTGGATTGCTCAAGGCTGTGATCCTGTACTGTGGGTCTGGGACAGGTGACTCAGATGAAAGAAAGTGTGAAAAAGGGCAATAACTGGCAGTTTCTGGTCATTTATTCTCATTCTTTGGCTTTTCAGTGGCATAAATTACAGTTATCTCCTGTTCTTACCCCCCTTTAAATAACTCTAGTCAGAAACTGAAGATAACACCCAGCCACTTCTTGGGCTCTCCTTCAATGCAGTTTGCCTCAGATAATCAAGGAATGGTCTCTTCTCCCTTGATACAGTTGTTATGCTGCTAAACTAAGCTTGGAAATCAACTTCATTGGATCCCTGGAAGAGGGAGACAGTTTCCTTGTCCCCAGTGACATCAGCCCCCCCACTCCCCCCCCGCCCCAAATCTTACTTGTGGTATGGAAGACTCATTAGTGTTTGGTATATCTTTACCAATTTGAATTTCTAATATTTCATTGAGTAGTATTGGTTGGAAATAATGGTTCTGATTTGCTGTGATCATCAGTTATTCCTAGAACTATCGTTAATGATGGGAGGGAGGGTGTCTAGAATGTTATAAGTCACGCGGTATTAGTTAACCATGTGAGATGTTTCATTATGCTTTGGAGGTGATAATGGCCTCTTGAAAGCTGTAAACTCTGACAGGTCCTGCCAGGAAGGAAGGGTTTCATCTATAGGCTAAGTTCATAGAAACTTGTGACCAGGTTGATGAATATTTTGATTCATGTACCCAACAAAATTAAAAAGCCTCTTCCTTAGTCCTGGCACCTGTTGACTATATTATTGGTCCAGCGTCTGTCAAGGTGTTTGTTTAGATGGGACTGTGCTCTACAGTTGGTGATTGAAGGCCACATTGAAATTAGGTATCTTCAGAGTACTGAAAAAGTATTGTTGTTGGCCCACAATGGAAGATTTTCTGGCCTGAATTACCTAATAATTATATAGGGCTTAAGTTTCCAGTGTTGGGAATCTAATTTGAATCCTTTGGCATCTCATACTTTTGGTAGGTGAAGTTGTCCCTGGTACAGTGATACAGGTGATAGAATAATAAGTGATAAATAGAATGAAGGGGAAAGGAAGACAGTTAAACCTTTTCCAATTCAGTGCTCATCCCTACTTTTTGGCATTGCAAGAAATGACTAACCAGAATGAGTGGTTAAATTGATGCTGGTTGGATGAGACATCAGTGAGGAATATTGAAGGAAGTTATTAATTCATGTCAGAAAGAAGAGCAGACAATGTGGTGCCTGCAGTACCTGGAACTATTGCTTATTTGCAATTCTAATATTGTTCATGGGACCATACTTTAGAAGCACTGGTAGACTGGTTCCATTCTAGACCAGTAGTTCATCATTCAACAAGTAGCTGCAGGTATTAAGTCTAAAGGAAGGAGATGCTTATATTTCTTTAAGTTATTGGGGAAAGAAATGGCAAGGAAGAAAAAAAACATACGAGTGAACAAGACTTCTGGCTTGTTCTTCACAGTAGTAGTTGGGTTCTGCATTACTCTGTAGTTGCCAGGGGAGCAGAGCTATCAAAGGGAAAACTTTTGTTTCAGATATTTTGACATCCTAAAGTTTTCAGGCAACAGTTGAATTTTTAATCTAGTGAATATGATGTATTTTGGGTTCTTGGTGTTTTGAATTTATCAAGTAATACTGAAATTCAGTATTCTTTGGACTCTTGGGAATTGCCAATGAAACCTCATAGTTGGGTTTCTTCTGTGGCTTGAATTACGGCTTGTTACCACGATGCTAGCTTTTCATACTCTGTGTCTCCAAATAAAGGCAAAATAAATTTGGGTTTCTCTTGCCAATTTCCAGTAGTCGGTCTACCTAGGTGATTTGTAGCCTGTTCAGTACAAAATCTTTACCTAAAATAATGACAAAAAGACTTGTTCTCAAAATAGTCTAATAAAGTATTTTCTTCCGTCGTCATTTGAAGTGTGATTGGGGCAGTTAGTCTCAAGAGAGTTAGTGATGAAAATCTTTAGGCTTTTACCTTTAGCAGCCCCATACATTAGGTGAACTTGTTAATTTTCCTCATTGGCAAAATGGAATGAAACTTTACCTCCGTAGTGTTGTGAGGAAAAGCACATATAAATGCAATGTGTTATTATGCTGCTTTGAACTGGCATAGAGATTTTTACCATTGTCATACCTTCTTGAAATCAATACGTGGTAGGGTGGTTTTTGTTGTTGTTTGGTGCCACTGAGAAGACCTGATTTTTTTTGAAAGGGTAGGGGAGAGTTGGCGTTGATGTTGTATGGATTCCAAACCATAGGTTCCATGAAAATAAGCCTTTAATGATCAGAGCAGAGAAACACCTGACTCCTCCTATGAAATTGCGTGTTCTCTTGAGTATGTTTATTCAAATAAACTGTTTCCTGCCCATTGTAATTTAAAGCCTGTTTTAATTGGTCTTTGCCTTTTTCTTACCGACTACCAATACCATCTTCCTTCATTATATTATCCTTATCTCTGAAATAAAAGCCATTTTTATGGCTAGCTTGGTCCAACCTTGAAGCCATGTGTTATGACCTTGTCTGCAGTTACTGTACATCCCAGGCTAGTTGTGAAGACTGGAGAGGAATGGTAGTGTTCACAGTGTGACAATATATATTTGAAGACAGGCTGTTACCTGCATAATTTTGCACTATTAGCATCAGCAAAGCCCTTCCCTTGTTTGTTTTCTTGAGGGACATTCTTTTTCACATTACTTAAAAGATGTATCATCTAAAATGTCCCCTTTTCAGATGGTTTCCTTTAGAATTAAATAGGTTAAGCCTTTCCTGTTTTCTTTTCATCCCTCCCTTTTTTCTTCTTCTCCACACTCTCTAGTGTGTAATTTAAGGCCTCTTGTTTTTTCCGTGGGTGATCCCTATGTCTCCCAGGCATCTTACAATTCAGTAAGCATTTATTAAATGTCTACTATGTCCCAGAATCTGAGGGCCTGCTTTCAAATTATAGCTGGGTGACCTTGGACAAGTCAACTTCCCTGGGACTCAGTTTCCTTTAACTCTGAAATGAAGCATGAGATTAGATGATCCCTTAAACCACTTATTTCTCTCGGTCTATCATGCTATCAACTTTTTAGGAGATCACTTACTGTTTGTTGTAGGCCAGGACCTTCATAATCATCAAATTTGGGGATTATTTTTACACCTGCAGAAGAGCAGGGAAAACAGATTAGCAGAGTTGTTAGGTCCAAACTGGGTTGATAACCACCTCTGTCACCACCTAAGCACTGTCACTGGCGGATATGCTTCTTAACTCCAAACAACTGTGTCTTCATTTGCGCCCAGTCTTTACTCAGGGGAAGAGTGATTCACAGCTTGCATACTTCCTGTTAGACCTGGAGTTTCTTTTGGAACCCTCCCAAGTAACTACTGACCAATTCTGACTTGGGAATTTGGGAGAGCTGTTAAGACAATAGCCTGAGGCAGGGTTGATGTGATCCAAAAGCTGATTGGCCACCGAGGGGGTTAGTTTGCTCATTGGTGGTTTCTTTGTCTTGACCTGGTGTTAGAATTTATTTCCTAATACTATTTTTTGTTCTATTTTTTCTTCTTTTTTTAAGTTTTAGGGGAGAGGTGGAAGCTGGGGGAGGTGTAGATGTTTATAGTAAATTTATTATATTTTTGCCAAACTCTGGGGAACTCTTTGTTTAGTATTAAGACATGATAAATTTGTTAATATCTCTTAGTATTTATGTATGACTTTGGGCCAGTTTCTTTACCTGTTTCTATGGTTCTTAGTTTTCTCAGTAGTAAAAAGAGGGGATTGAAATAGATGAGGCTTACCTAAGAGGTGATTACTTTTTAACCCTCTTGGCCACTTACCGTTTGTCTCTTTCTGGCTTTGTAGGTGTCGTGCCTCTGGTCTTGAATTTAGGGTATAGGAGTGCCAGCTAGGGGAGGGAAGGGACTTCTTGTCAGTGGGAAAAGTTGGTTACGAACATATGGTCCAACTGGGATGTTTAGTTTATCAGGGAGGGGTAAGAGAGTACCTTCTTGGGCAAACAAGAGTAAGGGTTAACATAGACACTTTAGAGGTTCTAAGTGCTTCTGACTTTGGACTGAAGTTTGAAAATCCAAGGTTTCGAACTACTAGTTAAGACTTTAAATAAAGGGACACTGTAATTACAGTTCTCTATGTATTTTATACTTACACATCGGTGTTATTAAACCTTATTTTTAAGTTTCATTATAGAACTATGACCAAGACCAGTGGGGCAAGCCTTTATTTAAAAAAAAACCCTCCCCCCTTAAACTAATCTATCTTTATTATAAATATTGTGGGAAAGATTAGTTACTGTCACATTAAGTGGCAATTCCTAGTTTCTGGCTAGCTATCTAGAATGTAATTTGTAGCGCTAGACTTGTGAGGGGGTCACTGTCTGTTTTTTTGTTTTCAGCGTTAACTCCCTGCATTAAGATTTGGCATCTCTCCCCAGTGCCCCCTTCTTGTTTTCTAGTTACTGTTTTCTTCTCTCCTCTCCCTCTTTCTTTCTTTTCTTCCATCCTTCCTTTCCCTTTCTCTTCCTTTCCCCATGCCTCTCTCCCTTCTGCCACCCTCCCTCCTTTTTTGTTTGTTGTGCTTTCTCTAAATAGTAACTTAAAAATAGAAGTCTCTGTTTCCTTTTCACCATAGCTGACCTCAGATTCTTTTGCCTGGGCTCTTGAGGCAGGAATAGGATTGCCCCCATCTTTCTTTTTCATTCAAGACTCAGCCCTCTTCTGCATGAGACTTTTCTTGGTCTCCATGATTGCTAGTGCCTTCTCCTCCGAGACTAACCAATATTTGCTTTGTTTATGCCTAATATATGTACTTGGTGCTGCTGCTGCTGCTGCTTGCCCTTTGTTCTCTAAGAGAACCATTGACATCAGGGAGGTGATTCCATAACTTGCAAGTGAATTGGATTTAAGTGAGGGAGGGCTGTGCAAAGTCGAAGCCTCACTTTCTCCTCTGGAGCCTTCTGGGTCCAGTGGCCAGATAAGGATCAGGACAACTGGAGATGGCCCTGGATGCAGTGGGGACCTTGGGCCTTTGCAAGCTAAGGTCTTTAATGGGTCTCAGTGTGACTCAGTGATGAAGGCTTAATTTGAAAAATGAGGCAAAGAATGGCCTCTTTAAAAAAAAAAATAGATTTGGGAGGGGAAGACCCTCAAGGTTTCTGGCCAAAACGGACACAATTGTCTGAGCCAGTCTGGGCCCAAACAGTGACCAAGCCCTACAACTAGAGTGATTTGGGGTTAAGGAAGGCTGGTCTTTAAGAGAAAAACAAAACAAAAGCTTCTGAGATTAAAATAAGGGCATGTTTGCTATGTCTGCCTAGTTAGAATGTAAGTTCCTAGAGGGCAGGAACTATTTGCTTCTGTCTTTTTCCCAGCATTTAGCACACTTCCTGGTTCATAGTAGATGCTTCATAAATACTTGTTGATTGGTTGAAAGGAACATTACTACTTTGACTTCATTTTACTGTAGTAATAATAATAGCCAACATTTCTTAAACATTTTAAAGTTTGCAAAGCACTTTACAAATATCATCTTATTTCAAAAGAGGGGCCAAAAGTCACTATAGAAATGTAAATGCTGGTTTCTAGCTCAGTCTAGTAACCCCTTCTAAAAATGTTAGTATGTCACAGAGAGCTCTAAATAGATACTTTTCTTTCCCACTTAATGACTGTTACACCACAGATAGGAATGGACACTCATGGGTACATGAGTAAAATCCCGTTAACAGTGACAAATGTTGTTATAACAGAGTTCTGTACGTTCGATTTGTTTGATGATGCAGGGAATGGTCCTTAGTAAGTACGGATTTGATTACTCATCTAGGAAGCATTTACTGAGCGTACCTGCGAAATCAATGCCCTTTTCTGGTCCATCTTAGCAGGATTGTATGCAGAAGAAATCTAATTGTCTTCCTAGCACATTTTTAATTTTTTTTTTTTTTTTGCTAGTAAGATGCTATTACTTGATTCATCCCTGTCTTAACCTTAGACATTCTAAGCATTCTTGCTAGGCATCCCACCCCACCCCACTTCGAGAAAGATAGGCTTCCTATAGTCTGATGGAGGGAATGGGAGATGAAAGGGATACATGTGTGACACTTAGCTCTTTTTCCTGATGTGTTTATTTGGAGATATGCAGGGTCCTGGGTCCTGAAGACTGGCCTTGAGAATTTGAGGGGTAGAACTTTGTCATGAATTCATTACATATAAAGGATTTAGATGCCCTGTGGCGTTCATTTTATTGTGAGATTTGGCTTATTTCTATCCAATAACATCTAGAGGTGCTATTGATTGGAGGCCTTATTTTTAACTAGAAATTGTAGGTTTGCCCTTTCTTGTAAAGAGGAGACAAGGAAAGTAAAGCTGTTCAGGGATAGTCTGCTGTCAGTAGCAAATACTCAGAAATAAAAAACCACCACCCTTTTCCCCCTACAGCACTGTGATTTGTTGATTACCTTTCGTCTACATCTAGTTTTTCAGTGCTGGGTCTCAGCTTGAAATATTGGTGCTCCCTTTCCAAAATGTCCATGATTGAATAGACATTTTTTACCTTTTCAGTGAGCATAATGACTGAAGTCGAAGTAGCCTTTAGACTTTTCCCCTGAGCATCCTAGAGAGCTTAGGGTAATTTGTGGTTTAGGTATGTACAATATATTAACAGGCCTCCATAGCTAAGATGACAACAAACTTCAGAAATAGCCCTTTCTGAATCCCAGTATTACATAGGATGAATAAGTCTGTTATTTATGAACACTTTCCTGGGCATATTACTACGCTTTCCCAAAACTGCTTGGATGATTTTACACATAATAAACCAAGGCTCAAAGAATTTAACTTGCCCAAAAGTAGTAAGTAGCATGACTGAGATTCGATCCCAGATCTTCTAACTGCACATTTAATACTTCTCTATGAAAGTGTGATGGTTTAAGAGATGTTTTACAGGTTGTCCCAAAAGTCTTGGGTGGTTTTATGCTCCTAAAGCTACTAAGACTTTTGGGACACCTCGTAGATTACAACTTCATTAGGAACTAGACTTCACATTTCAGAAAAGAGATTAGAAATTTGAAAAAGAAGGAAGTTAGTGGGATGTAGAATAAAAGAGTGATTTAAAAAAACAATTCTTAAGAAACAACCATCATGGGATAAGCTCTGCTTTTGTTTACCCCCTTTTTAAGCCACTCCCAAAATTAGTATATCTGGTAGGATTAAGCCATACCTCACTCAACATTAATTTTTTCTGGGAAATCATATTAGGTGGAGCAGTGTTACAGGACAGTTAATTCCAAGGGAACAACATTGTACCACCTTACAATGAAAGGTTAAGCCAATGTGAGGGTCTGGTGATAATATATTAGCCATGTTATGTGAGAAACCTGTTGGACCATGTGACCAGGCATGAGTGTAGTTTCTCTTACAATAGGATAGACAGTTCACTTTCAGTCTTTGGTCTGCTTGGGAGTAGAGTTTATTTTTGTATTGGCTGAAGCTTCCCTACTTTTGCATATAGAAGCTTTCGGAGCAAGGGAGGACCCCTTGCTTGTAAAATAAATGTCTCATCTCTGGGAATTGAAAGTTTGGCATTGCCCTCCTTATAGAATCACAGAATGTTAGGGTGGGAAGGGAACTTAGGGATGGTCGGGCCATCTTTTCACAAAGTAGAAAACCTTGTGAAAGTTGAGTGCCTCATCTGAGACTGCCCCAGTAATTGGCAGATAGTTTGTGCTCTTCATTCCTCATTGTCACAGGCAGCCAAACCAGCTGTTATGACTCAACAGCAGCATCCAATATCTGGGGTAAGGTGGGGGGAGGGGGGCGGCATGGTGGAAGCTGCCCTGACCCAGTCCTGTCTTCTCCACGCTTCCTTTTTTTCTTCTTTTAAAGAAGTCATACACGTGCCCTGCTTCCCCCTTTTGCTGACTTTCAACATTCATAGCTCAGTTAATTCAGCCGTAATCTCAAAATATCCTTTTATCTTTAACCCTTATTCTTCCAACTACCCGGACCATCCTAGGAAAATTTCTTTCTGCCTTCCTTTTCTTTCTGTGAGGAAGGGAGGGAGTAAGAAAGCATATTATAGAGTGCCAACCCAACTAATTGCCAGGTGCTATGTGAACAGTTATAAGCCTGTGAGGTAGGTGCTTTTGTTAGCCTCATTTCACAGTTAAAGAAACTGAGGAAAAGTTATGTGATTTGCCCAGGGTCACCTGTGTCTGAGGCTGGATTTGAACTCAGGTCTGCCAGGCTCTAAGACCATTGCTGTATCCACTGCCCCACCTAGCTGCCTCTGTATCTTCTGTTCTGCTTCTACTTTTCTAGCTCTTTTTTAAAAGTCTCCTTATGAGCAAAAAATTGATACTAATTATGTCTGATAAATCTTAAGTGACTTGGATGTATTTATATTTTAAAAAAGAGGAAGGTTTTGAAGGATAGTGCCAATCACCTCTACCATCCTTAGGAAAGTGCCCAGAAAGTCCTTTTCAAAATTGCCTTTACTTGGCTGTTCTCTTGAAGTCATACATCTTTAGAATTGGAAAATATCTTAGAAGTCACCTAGTCCAACCCCTCAACTTACAGATAAGGAAAACAAGGCCCTTTGAGAGAAATTAACTGAGCTAGACTAGGAGTCATTAACATGTATTAAGCACCTACTATATGCCAGGTACTGTGCTGAGCTCTGAGGATACCAAAACAGGTAAAAGGCAGCCCCCTGACCTTAAGGAGCTCACAACAGAATAGGAGAGGACTCCCAATTGATTCTTGTATTCTTTGAACTAGTATAGCGTCCAGCACATAGTAGGTGTTTAATAAAAGTTTATTGACTTTTTTTTTTCTTTAAGCACCAGTATGAAGCATAAGTTGTTTCTTAATCACTTTCTTTTTCTATTTATTAACTTGTACAGCAGCAGTAAGCCCAGCAGCTTGGTAGAGTGGATGGGCCAAGTGAATTAGGAAGACCTGGGTTCAAGGCCTGCCTCTGATATTAAATTAGCCTCCTGATATTCTCTAAGACAATAAATTGCAGAACAGTTGCTAATCTGAATTATTAAAGAGGAGTTTCCTTGAAGGGAGAGTGTCTCAGGATCAACGGGGTCAGGAAGCACCACCAATCAAAAATCACAGGTGTGGATAAAAAAATGGCAAAAGAAGTAAATAGTAGTGCTTTTGGATTATCTACCATTTTGGATAATCTGTTTCTCTTTATTAATGAGAATTAAGAGTTGGCTGTGCCTCCTTAACTTCAAGATTCTCTTGGCAGTGGATCTCCAGACTGTTCGGAGAAACATACTGCCGTCCATCTTCTCTGACCTCAGTACAGCCTCTCCTTGTTTACTTTAAAGTCTTTCCCCCCTCCCTAAATAGTATTTTATTTTTTTCCAAATTACATGTAGATATACTTTAACATTCATTTTTGTAAATTTTGAGTTCCAATTTTTTTTTCTCCTTCCTTTTCTTTCCTCCCCCCACCCCAAGACAGCAAGCAATCTGATATAGATTATACATGTACAGTCATGTTTAACATATTTCCACATTGGTCAGGTTGTGAAGGAAGAATCAGAGCAAAAGGGAAAAAACCATGAGAAAGAAAAAACGAAAAACTAGTCTGCTTTGATCTGCATTCAGACTCCATAGCTCTAAAGTCTTCTAACTGTGGAGTGAAGTTAAGGAAGGGAAGGGGAAAGAGGCTAGGGAAGGAAATCAGCTCTTATATAGTGCCTACTATGTGCCAGGCACTGTGCTGAACACTTTGTACAAATATTACCTCATTTGATCCTCACAACAACCCTGAGAGGTCGGTGTTGTTATCCCTAGTTGAGAAAACTGAGGCCAAACGAAGTTAAGTGACTTGCCCAGGGAGAGTGACACAGCTTGAGTGTTTAAGGTTGTATTGGAACTCAGGACTTCCTGACTGCAGGCCCAGTACTCTAAACCCCGTACACCATTATCCTTTTCCTGTTTCACTGAGTTCCCTAGGCTTTGCCCTTCCCCATTCTCATTGTTTTTGAAGTTGAATAGAATTTTATACTTGCAAACTGAATATTTTCTTTTTTTATAATTAAGTTCTTTATTTTGAGTTTTCAGCATTCATTTCCATAAGTTTTAAGTTTTCTCCCCTTCCCCCTCCCTATTTTCCAAGACAGCATGGAATCTGATATAGTTTCTACATATATATTCCTGTTAAACATACTTTCACATTAGTCATGTTGGATAGAAGAATTAGAATGAATGGAAAGAAATATGAGAAAAAATAAAAGAAAATAGTCTGCTTCGCTCTGCATTCAGGCTCCATAGTTCTTTCTCTGGATGTGGGTGGCATTTTCCATCGTAAGTCTTTTGGAATTGTTTTAGGGCCTTGCGTTGCTGAGAAGAGCTAGGTCTAAAGTCATCGCACACTGTGGCTATTACCCTGTATGGTGTTCTCCTGGTTGTGCTTACTTCACTCAGCATCACAAACCGAATATTTTCTGGAGTTGTTCATTTGTGTCCCCTCTTTATGACCCTGTGGACCATACTGTCCTTATGGTTTTCTTGGCAGAGATACTAGAAAGGTTTGCCATTTCCTTCTCCAATATTTTTTATAGTAGGACTAGCTTGTTGCTTTGGAAGGTTGCTTTGGTACAGTTCTATAGAAAGTGACTTTTATGAAATTGACTGGAAGTCTCTTCACAATCATTTTGTATTTCAATCTGTTTATATTAGGAGATCACACCATGTATATTGCTCAGTATTGACATGGGGATGGTAGAAAAGACAAACCTGTAATTTCAGCAATCATTTCTTAAGTACCTTGTATGTAAGGTTCTACATTTTTGCACATCAGAAACACTGCCCTTTAGTTTAGGACTACAGCAACTGAGAGGCACTTGATGCCCAAGAAAAGGGAAAAATTTTTTTTAGTAAGTAAATGCAGATAACTAAGTTGTATAGCATCTTCGAAAAGGTCATTTGTGTCATGTCAAATTGAGTGTGAAAACATCCTTGCTGATGGGATACTCGGGCTCCAGCCCTAAGATCATGTCTCTGAAAGCCTCCCGATTTTTCAGTAGGCCCCTGTCCTGTGAGAATTTTTTTCTTGCTGCCGAACACATTCTCTTATCAGAACAGACAGAGGGGTGCCTGGCCCAAGGATTTTTGTCCCTGGCTGGCCCAAGGACTTTTCCTCTTGCCAGATCCCCAAAGTCCATGACTCTGACAACTCCCTCAATTTTTGCTATATTCCCTACGCTTTCCCATAGACTCCATCGCTGCCAAAAGACACCTGGACCCTTAGATCATCTAATTAGTATCCCTGGCATTCCTTTCCCATGCCTCTTTCTCATATAAACCCCAGCACCATCCTTATTCTTGCCCGCTTCTGCTAAAGCATTATAATAAATTTTTGCACCTTGACTAGGGAGAAGCTTGAGTGTGTGAATTCATTCCAGGCAACTCTGCCTTGGTGTTCTTGGATGCCCAGCACCCCAAAACTTCATCCTTGCTAGTGGAGCAAAATGGAGAAATTGACCAATAGCAAAGGAATGGTATTCAAGGTTTGTGGAGAAGGAAAAATATAGCTCTTAAAAAGGGGTTTTGAGAAAGCTAAAAATTTTTCAAGGTAATAAGTAGCTATGCAAAATAACTTTCACACTAGTAAGGAGCTTCAGAAGTGAGATAGCACGTAGCCAGTTGCTATGGGAGCCAAAGTACACTATATTCTATCTTCTTTCTTTGTGTGTGTGTTTTTAGAGTGTAGTTTGATGCAGCAATCCCCCTCATGCCCCTCCAAAGTAGCTGGGTTGTTTAGGCTATTTCTTCTTTCTCTGGAAAAAAAATAGATACCTTATGGAAACTGGTTATAGGACTTATTAAGAGACAAAGGTGATGGAGAAGCTGCTTTGTTTCAGATAGTAAGAAAAACCCTCTTAAGGACCCTCTCCCTCTCTTCTCCGCATTCCCATTCCCTCTCCCCTCCCCCTCTCCTCTCTCTCCTGTCCCCTCTCCTTCTCTCTCTTAGAAGGGCTGGGTGGGTATGAAATGGAAACCCACATCAGAATGCTCTCCAGGTCTAGTTGTCACGTGCCAGGCTTGGTCTGCCAGTGGTTCATCCTGGTTTATGATCATTTGAAATTTTGCCTCATTCTAAACTTTATTCCTGTGTGTCCTTGCATTTTATAAAAGTTAGTAGTGATATTTCCCTAGGATGTGATTCAATTGGTTAATGAAGTGTTTCAGCTCTTTGTCTGAGTACACCTGTTAGGAGAAATCAATAGATTCCATTTTTTTTCTCTCAATGACTGGATGTGTTAGAAAGTAGCTTTGGTTAAATGGCCCTCCCTTTCTCCCTCCTTCCCTTTGTTCTTCCTTCCTGTTCTTCCTTTCTCCCTCTCTTCCTTTTTTCCCCTCTGTTTTTCCTCCTTTCTTTCTTCCCTCCCTCCTTCCCTCTCTCCTTCCCATAGTTTTAAGCTTTTGGGCCATTCTGTTTATGGGTGTTTATGGGAAGAGGTGCAAACATTAATGCATATGGGTGACAGGAGAAGCATTGTGCGAGCACACACACACACACACACACACACACACACACACACGTGTGTTATTGAGAGCAATTAACTGCTTCTGTTGAGCCATAAGTGGCCATATATTGATTCACAGGACTGGGGCTCTGTTTTTCCATGCTGTATGCTCAGAAACCCTAATTTGTTACAAGGCATTTCTTCTAGTTCTAAATCCTACAGTGCTTTCCTCATCCTCAATAGACCATTTTGAAGTCGGTTACACAGGTGAACTGTTGGCACCTTCACATGTCCAGAAGTAGTTAGAAGAATTTGGTATGCATGTGTATATGTGCATGTGGTATGTATGCAGAACAACTTATTTTGATCATAGGATTATAGATTTAGAGTTGAAGAGACTTAGTCCGTTTAGTTTAACCTTCTTTTATAGATGAGGTTTTATGGCTTTACAGAACCCCCTGAGGCCACACAGATAGTAAGTGACAGACGTGTGATTTTAGTCTTCCAACTAAGAAATCCATTGCTCTTTTCCCCCTTGTTTTGCTGCTGTGATTGGGTCCTGGATCAAGACTGGAGGGAATGGTTTAGGGGGTGGGTGGAGGGGCCTTGATTTTCTAGAAGAGGTGGCATGTGCCCATAGAGATGTTTACTTCTGGATCTTGAAGTAGTTGGGTGGGATGGGGAGTGGGACACACACACACACACACACACACACACACACACACACACACACACACATGAAACTGGTCACCGAAGCCAGGAGAGGGGATGCTGAGTGTGGAGTAATTAAAGACTTCCTTTAGGAACAGATGATTCCCACTGTGTAATTAGAGAGAACAGTTATTGGTCTGTACCCTGGGTGACTGCAAATTAAAACAACTCAATTGGAACAGCAACTCTGGAAGCCAGGCCCCACCCTGGCTGGCTCATTCTGCATTTCCTTTCCTTTTCTTTCCAAAGGTTTGGCAAAGTTGCTATGGAAGTAAAAAAAGAACTGGGGAAAAAGTATGATTCAGGAGGGATAAATTTTTTCAGACCTATTATTTCATTGGTACAGGCCAAGGAAGAACTTCTTCTGTCAGTGCAGATCTAGTACCTTCTCTATCACTTTGCATGTTAGGAAGTTGACTTGGGCACTGAAAAATTAAATGACTTACCAGTATGGGAAGCAGAGTTTGAACCCAGGTCTGCCTTCCTTCTGAGATGATCTCCAGTCTGTCCTCTGTGGTTCTTTACATTATAATTCTCACCCCTTAGACCATGAGTGGCTCCTTGAGGGCAAGGACTGTTTTTACCTTTCTTTGTATGGACCACAGGCACATAATAAACATTTGTTGACTTGATTCCTGACTCAGAAGCCAACTCTCTATCCACTATTCCAGGTGGTCTTGGTTTTAATAATAATTATCACCCTCATTTATGCACCACTTTAAAATATAATCCTGTGAGGTAGGTGCTATTATCCCTGTTTTACAGACAGGGAAATGGAGGCTCAGAAAAGTTAAATGACTTTTCCTTAAAAAGTCTCTTTTTGTATATGTGTCTAGATCAGGACATGGGGTAAGTCACTGAAACGTGTTTTGCGTCAGATTCTTCATCTGTCAAAGGAAGATAATCCTAACACCTAACTCCCAGGGTTGTTGTGGAGGTCAGATGAGATCGTAATTTAAATCGCCTAGCACAGTGAGTGGCACATAGTAAGCGCTCTGAATGTAGTTGTGATGGTGATGATGATGATGTGCAGAATCGTGGAGATGGAAGACGGAGAGTTGCAAAGCGAGAAGGGCAATTGCGATTGGGCCAAAGTGCAAGGAACATAACTTTTAAAATATATATATGTTTGTATATATGTTCCTACTAGTTAAGTTTTTCAAAAAAATTAATTTCTTTTATTACTGAAATAAAACTCCCCCAATTAAGATATTATGTTTAAAAATACACACATAAGTGTTTTATGACATTTTTTGGAATAAAAATAAAGAAACTAAGGACAATCAATGTGATTATTGTTCTTCTACTCATTCTTCTCAGAGTTAGATGTGATTGGGAAAATAGCAAGGCCAGATTCCAGGCTTTTCTTGTGCTTTCCTTTTGATGATTTTCAATATGGTTTCTTCTAGACTGTTAGCCATCTGAAGGCTAATTAAATCTGAAGTGCTTTCATTCCCCCTCCAACTGCTAAACACTTTAAAAAAACTCCTTGGGCCTTTCAAGAGATTTTCATTTCAAATAATTTATTTGATTCACTTTCTAATTCTGAATATTTTTTTCTTTAAATGATGAGAAAGCTCTTGCTGCTTCACAAACTGCACAATGTAGACCTTTCATTTTGGTGAAGAAAATCAATGTTCTTTATTCCCCCATACATTTTTAATTGCTTACGTTTTATTAGTAATTATTAGTGATTTATAATGATTCCTGTTTGTAGAAGGCTTTAAAGTTTACAAAGTGGTCTTCTGTGAGGTCAGTAGGACAGATGTTCTTTGTATTTTGCTGATGAAGAAACTGAGGCTTGGGATGAGGCTTTAGGATGGCTGTCCGAGGTCACACTGATAATAAGCAAATAGTACAAAGTTCTCTTGACTACAGATTCCTTCATCATTCAACTAAACCACCTAAGTCCACTTTCCCTTCCTATTATGCAAATGCAGCGTTATATAGAATATACTTGATAAATGTTTTAACAAAAGGCTTTCCCTATCTCCTTCCCCCTCCCTCCCTCTTTGTCTCACAATCTCTCTCTCTCTCTCTCTCTCTCTCTCTCTCTCTCTCTCTCTCTCTCTGTCTCTCACACACACACACACACACACACACACACACACGCGAGCGCACGCGGGCGCGCACACAAAAGAGAGATTATTTTCTGCTTCCTTGTTGGTAATTGAGTGTAAACAAACTTGAGGACCATGTCTACTTTAGGGTGAATGTAACTCCCTTGCTTGTGTGGTTACAGCAACATAAGTTAATGGAGAGTTGGCCTGCATTCCAATGACCCACCTTGAGTTAGGTTATAATTTACCTTCTCTAGTCTAGACAGTTTTTGAAAGTTTATAGATTTTTATAAGGCCTTTGGCAGAAAGAATTTGTAGACTAGTAAACATTTGCCATTGGCTGCTGCTGGGCTGAGTTTGAAACACTTTGGAATGCATTCCAAATGAAAGTGAATTGAAATTAATTTTGCTTTTAAAAAATCATAATGTCTCTTAGAATAAGCATACACAAAAAGCATGTTGCAGAGCTCAGAATGTGCCTAGAATGAAAACATAGCCCTCTAAATGAAACTCTGTGTGGGATTCATACTTAATAACACACACCATATATACACATGTACATATATTTTTCCAAGTTTATAATTTTCCCAAGTTGAAAGGAAATTCATGTTTTGTGTTATAATGCACTGGCATGTCCTTTAATGAATGTGAACCATGTCAGAGTTTCCTTTCGCTCACCCCAAAGGCACCAAGGAGCAGCGTCAGTGTCTTAGTGCCTACCGACCTACCTTCCTGCCATTCCAGGGATTGCTTCATACTTGGCATAGGCAGTAATACCACTCCCTGCAACACATGTACCTACATTTTCCTTGTCTCCGTTTTATATTCATATTAAGCCCAACCCTTTGACTAATTACCACAGTTGACAAGCTCGTATCTTGTGCCAAAAATTACCATCCACATGAGTCTTCTGTACCACTTTGTGCTAATGTGGCATTATCACATGCCTTTTTCTTGCATTGTAGTTAGTTCTGTACACATCTTATCTCCCTGATGTACTTGTCAACTCCGTGTAAGCATAGGGCTTTAACTTAATTGTTTCTGTATTCCTAAGCTCTTGCACAGAAAAGTATTCGTTAAATGTTTGAGTGTTTAGGTGAATAAATGAGTTTTTTAAAAAGAACAGATTGAAGATTTTTGCAAGTCCATCCCACAGCATCATCATCATAAGCATCTGATCCCTTGTTAGTGTGTTTCGTGCTACTGAATCATTCCTGGTCCTCCCCTTGATGTGATATTGAGGTTAACAAAGAAACAATGGCAGGGGAAAATGGGATAAAGAATGCTGGGACTCAGGAGTAATAGAGAGCCAATGTTGTGGGTCTCATAGTAGGTATTCGATCAGGGCTTGTTGAATTGAATTATGGTTTGTTTCTGTTGTGAATCTCATTTCTCTTACAGCCTCATTGATAATTGCATGGTTGCTCTTACAGTGAGCGACCACTTATGAGCATCACTCTTATTTGAGGAAATATGGTTTGTAAAATGAGAGGGTTGTATCACATGATCTGTACGGTCCCAGCTCTGAAATGCTGATTTTGAGCCCTCTTAGAAACTGTTTATTGTGCATTCATTTCAGCAAATGTTTCTTAAGTAACATTTGTCAGAAGGGCAACCCCTATGATGGGGAGATGATTCCCGGTGGGATTATTGAATTAATTGCTCGGAGGGGGTAGTGGGGGGAGATGGAGAGGACAAGGGATGTTGGGTCTTCTCCAGAAAATCAGGTGCAGAGACATGTTTGGAAAATTCATATAGTATGGTCTTCCTCCAAATTTCAAAGCAGCGCTTTATTGTGAAAAAAAAGTTTTTGAAATTTGCCTTTGGTGAGGTGGAACATAAATAATAGTATTGTGTTGCTGAGAGGGGCCATGGCATTTCCTTCCCTAGAGGTCTTAGCAAAATGAGGAGAATGTCTGTCTTGGGCTGATTCCTTAGAGGCAGGCTGTCAGCTCACTGCCTAATTCTGTGATTTTACTTAAAAAGAAAAAAGGGCCGACTGCAGATAGCCCAGGTGTGTGTAGGTGCTTGCATGCTGCTTATTCAAAAAGGGTACCACAAAGGAACGAGAGGACTTTTACTGTTGGATGAAATCAGTCTCATAAAGTCAGTCTGCAGTTTATGTATGGATTGTGTTCATAAACATTTGATTTGTAAATAAGTTGTGTGTAAAATGAAACCATATAAACTTGTTTGTTGTATACATAGTGGTGAAGTTCCCTTGATGGGCCCGTTTATTTAACCCATACATAGCATCCTTGAATTATAGATTATATAGCAGCGTTTTATAATTATTTATAATTGTGTCCTTGTGAGAAGTCACTGAGAGTTTCAGCTCTTAAACACATCTTTTCCATTTACTCCTTAAGCAAACAGCGGGAATGGGAACTTTTCCTCTCTATCCTTCTATCAAAACCACTTGTGGAGTGGGGAAGTAAGAGGATACTATGTATGTTTAGAGGAAGAGACTTCCAGTGGCCCAAGAGGTTGGAAATCAACAAGGGTTACAAATGAAGGCTTGATTTATTGTTTTGTTGACTAGCATCTATACCAGGGGTGGGGAATCTGCAACCTTGAGGCCATATGTAGCCTTCTAGGTCCTTGGGTGTGGCCCTTTGATTGAGTCCAAGTTTCCCCTTGATAAGAGGATTTGTTCTGTGAAGTTTGGATTCAGTCAGAGGGCTGCACTTGAGGACCTAGAGGGCCAAACGTGGCCTGGAGGCTGGAGGTTCCCCACCCCTGAGAAATTGATGAAGAAAATGATGATGATAAAGATCAAACTTAAAGAGTATGTTGCTGGAGAGCCAGTTGTTAAATAGTTACCAGCCCACCCTTACTATGTTTTATTAATAAAAAATATAATTCATTGGTTAACTGACCACACACACACACACACAAACACACACACACACGGTGTTCCTAAAGTCTGGACACATAGGCAGAAATGCATATTTTCAAGAAATGAAATGAATGAAATTTTCAACATTTTATTTAGTTGGAATATTAACGAATAGCATCTTCAATATGATTTCCATCATTTGTGATGCAAAGGTTGATGCGCTTTGCAAGATTCATGTGAACTGGATGCAATAACTCCACATTGCCGTCAGTTTCAGCACATTCACTCTTTATGTGTTCAGTCGAGTGTGTTGCATCTGTGGTTTTCATTGAGTATACCTTCTCCTTTAGCATACCCCAGAAAAAGAAGTCGGGGGGGGGGGGGGCTGAGGTCTGTTAATACTCCAAGTATTTCAAAATAGGTATTTTTCCCTATGTGCCCAGTCTTTAGGGACACCCTGTATATTTGTTTTCAACGAACAGGTATTCATTTTGTGTTCTCTAGGTAGCTAGTGGTGGGTGTAGTGGGTAGAGTGCTAGGCCTGGACTTCCAACCTCAGATGCTCGCTATGTGACCCTGGGCAAGTCACTCAGTCTCTGTTTGCCGCCATTTCCTCAGCTGTGAAATGGGAGGAACGCTAGTACCTGCCTTCCAGGACTGTTGTGGGATCAAATGAGACAATATTTGTGAAAGCTCTTACTTAGCGCGGTGCCTGGTACATAGTAAGTATTGTAGAAATGCTTATTCCTTTCCCCCTTCCTTCCCTTATTCCTTTCTCCTTCCTGCTTTCTTCCCTGTAACTTTAAAAAAGGAAAGAGAAGGAAAATCCGTGGAATAAATGTTAATCACCAGCAGAATGTTCCTTTGTGCAGAATCATCTTTCTTTTGGGAAGGTGGGTTGCATTCTTTTGTGTCAGCCCTCTGGAGATGTAGTTGATCATGGCTTTAATCAGAGTTTTTAAGTCTTTCAATAATAACTTTAATTCCTAGCATTTATATGATGCTTTAAGATTGGAAAAACGATTTACAAATACTTCATTATTTGATCCTCAACAGATCTGGCAAGTAGATACTGATATTACCTCTTTTATGTATGAGGAAACTGGATTTGAGAGAGGTTAAGTGACTTAGGCAGAGTCACACAACTACCTCGCAGATGCGTTAGGCTGAATTTGAACTCGGGTTTTCCTGATTCTTGGTCCAGTGCTTGCTTTATTCACTGTTCCCCCGCCCCCCAGCTCTCTAAAGATTTTTTTTTTTCAGTGTTGTTGTGATAGTAGAAATTATTCTCCTGGTTCCTGGTTCTGCTTACCTTACTCTGCGTCAGTTCATATAAATCTTCACAGGTTTATGGGAAACCCTTCCCTTCATGATTTTTACAGTGCAGCGGCATTTCTTTACATTCATATACCATAATTTATTAAGCTATGTCCCAGTTGACAGGCGCACGCACGTGTCTGTGTGTCTGTGTGTCTGTGTGTCTGTGTGTCTGTGTGTCTGTGTGTCTGTGTGTCTGTGTGTCTGTGTGTCTGTGTGTCTGTGTGTCTGTGTGTCTGTGTGTCTGTGTGTCTGTGTGTCTGTGTGTCTGTGTGTCTGTGTGTCTGTGTGTCTGTGTGTCTGTGTGTCTGTGTGTCTGTGTGTCTGTGTGTCTGTGTGTCTGTGTGTCTGTGTGTCTGTGTGTCTGTGTGTCTGTGTGTCTGTGTGTCTGTGTGTCTGTGTGTCTGTGTCTGTTTGTCAAAGCGGATGCATTCTTTTGTAACTTTTTAGATATAGTTCCACATTTCCTTCTCATGGACCAATTCACACAGCTCCACCAGCAGGGCTTTAGTGTACCTGTTTTCAACAACCCCCTCTAGCATTTGTCATTTTCCCTTTTTGTCAGCTTTGCCAGTCTGTTAGGTGTGAAGTGTAGAACCTTTCGTTGTACAGTAGTTTTCAGTTGTGTTCAGCTATGTGTCCCCATTTGAGGTTTTCTTGGCAGAGATCCTGGAGTGGTTCGCCATTTTCTCCAGCTAATAGGTGAGGAAACTGAGACAGACAGGGTCAAGTGACTTGCCCAGGGTCACATGGCTAGTAAGTGTCTGAGGTCAGATTTGAACTCCCAAAGATGAGTTTTGCTGACTGCAGGCCAGGCCCTCTGTCCATGGCACCACCTAGCTGCCCCCAGAGGTGACCCTTAGGGCTGCCTTCATTTGCATTTCTCTAATTGTTAGTAATTTGGAGCATTTTCTTTTCTGTTCTAGTTAGCTTAGATTTCTTCCCTTGAGAGCTACCTTTCTACGATTAATAGTATTTTTGCAGAGACTTTTTAAAAGTACGCTTTCTCTTGAAGTTGAGACTATTTCTGAAAATCCTAGATGCGTCATCTCTCTTTTCATATGGGAGAGTCTTCATTTGGACATTTTTAAGTCAAGGATTACTTGGGAGTGGAATGATGCTACTGTGTTAGCATTCTTAATCCTTTCTGTATCTTGGGCCTCTTTTGTGGTCTGGCAAAGCCTTTGGACACCTTCTCAGGATATGTTTGTAAATGCAAAAATGAAATATATAGAATTAAAAGGAAATTAATTGTATTGAAATACAGGTAATAAAAATATTTTTAATAAAAGTTTATGGAACAACCTTTTCTGCCTTTCCTGCCCCCTAACTTTTGCACTGTCTTGGTTTTACGCACAGAGGGATGCTTCTATTGAGTGTTTCATAAGACTCAGGGAGAGGGAAAGGTCAAATCTTTCTATAGCACATAGTGACAAAGGTTTCCAAACTCCAGATGATAATCCATTATTTCAGGCAACCAAATGCCAGTTAAGCTAAAAAAAAAAAAAACACTGTCCCTTGGAGATTTTACGCTGAATTTGCCATATGGAATGGAAAAAGAAGTTACATATAAGAAGTTACATTAATATGAGGAGTCTAGTTCTTATGGCAAGTGTTCAAGTAATCTTACAATGCTTTGGTAATGAATGGCTCCTTTGTGTGGACATCTTCAATGCTGTGGGCCTCACTCTGTCCTTGACCCATCACCCTTCTGCTTTCTGGGCAGGCAGACAAGTGCCATTGAAGCCCAGCTCCTTGTACCAAGGCCTCCAGTGGCCTCCTAAGTAGGAGCAGTTCTGTCACTGGGACCTAGTGTTCTGCTTTTCTTGTTACTTCCATTTGATTCAACTGAGTGGAGATAATTATTGGTTTGACATATGGCTCTTCTTTTTAATTTGAAGGAGTATATAAAAATTGCTTCTGTTTTCATTAATAGATGTTACTTTTGCATGTAATAGGGTTGGAAAATAATTTGAAGGTACAAAAAAATAAAATAGTTAAATCTTGATTTGGAAGCCTTTAAAAAATTCATTGAATGAATAGTCGTGTTTGTGGTATTGACTCGATTCAGGAAATAGTTACTGTCTGATTTTGTGGGAAATAATTTTGAAGGATTGTGACCTCATTCTGTATACAGCATGCTAAAAGATAGGACTTGGGGGAGAGGTATTGTTGGTGGATCATTTTCCTTGCAACAAGGGAATTGGTAAGTAAGTACTGGCTTTGGCATGACAAGTAAATGAGCTTCTGGTTGTACAATATGCTGCTACCAGTGGTGAAGTAAGGATTTTCATTAGCAAACAGACATTGAACTGTGTGTGTGTGTGTGTGTGTGTGTGTGTGTGTGTGTGTGTGAGAGAGAGAGAGAGAGAGAGAGAGAGAGAGAGAGAGAGAGAGAGAGAAGGAGAGAGCAATCAAACTTCCCACCATTTAGCCATATGAGTATATAGAATAAGGGAATGATTGGTAGGTAGCAAGACAAAGGAATCTGCATAAATCTTTTACTGCTAGGTGTGCAGTGGGTATAGAGTAGTAGATGTGGAGTCTGGGAGTCCTGAGTTCAAATCCTGTGCCTCAGACACTAATTATATGACTATGGGCAGGCCACCTAACTTCTGTCTGCCTCAGTTTCCTTGTCTGATAAATACCTGCCTTGTAGGGTTGTTGTGAGGCTCAAATGAGGAAATGTGTGCAAGGGCTTTGGAAACTTTAAAGCACTATGTAACTGCTAGCTATCATTATTTATTTCACATTTAAATTATACAGTTGGATATTAAATTTTTTTCTTTTTCCAGTCTGGGGCCTCAGTTTCCTCATAAGTTAGATGTAGGGGTTAGGCTAGATTGAGAAGGCCTTTGAGGTTGGTTCCATCCTTATGTCTGTGATCCTATGATAGTATGAATTTCTCTGAGGAAAGAGGGGATAGGGAGAGGTATTGGAGGCTGTAGTAATATTTTTAATAAGTGATAGAACAGGCCGAAAATGCTGTCCTTTAAGTGATAGAACAGGCTGGAAGTTCCAAGACAGTGAACTAAAGTCAGCTTAGTTTGCAGCATTTGATGTAATTTTGTGAGATAATGTAGCCATTATGAACACCGACAATATTTTTAAAAAATCATAGCATATCAGTTCAGTAAACTCTGTGAGGAATTTGCCTTGTTTGCAAAATACGAGAAGTGGAGGATGTAAAATTATTTTTTTTCCCTTTAGTAGAATGGTAAGAAGGGGGAAACCTTGTTGCTTTTTATTGAATTTGTGAAGGAGTAACATTGTTTCCTAAAAGGTTTTTCAAAAATGTTGGGGTCAGTTTTAAAGACAAATTGGAAAGATAGTTGTATTCTGAGCTGAAATTCTTAAAGATCTTGTAGATTTCCTGGCAAAGGCCTTTTGTTCATTATGCAGACTTTTTTCAATTCACATGACCACTGCTAGGGGATAAATAATTTGCTTATTCCCAGAGTTATGCCTCCCTCTCCTCTACCCTCTCCATGACAGATTTCTTTATTTGATGTGGCCCATTCCCCGGCTCTCTCCCCTCCCCCCACAATTTAATCTTGCACAGAGGAAATCTTTACACTAATTACTAGAATTTCCCACTTAACTATTTTAGAAACATTAACTAGGGACTTGTACTTTCAAAGTCTTTGAGTGTTCTAAAAGTCTTGATAACTTTCATTTCGAAGTGTAACTTCCACACATGAACACTGGTTTTCCTCCTAACAAAAGATTTGTGGAGCTTCTACTCTTCCATTTTACAGTTCGCCCACCTAATGTCAGGTACGATCTCTGTTGCCTAGCAGTTGCTAAAAAAGTACTAATAATGTCGATACCTTCCCATGCCCCTCCCTCCCTCCCTCAGAGCACTAATGCAAACAGTGAGTTCCATATTGGTAAGCACATGGGTATGATAATACTTGCCCCACTTGCCTGGCAGGGTTTTTGTAAGGAAAGAGTTTTAAAGCCTCTTTACCAAATGGAGATTTATCTCTTGGTAATGACCATTTCCCTACTAACTACATGCTCCAATGCTTTGGGTCCTTGAATGATAATGATGATGGTGAAAATAAGCATTTATAAAGCATTTTAAGGTTTGCAAAGTAATTTACAAATATTATCTTATTTGATCCTCACAATGGCCTTGAGAGGGGAATGCTATTGTTGTCAGCACCCCCATTTTACAGATGAGTCAACTGAGGCAGACAGAGGTTAAAGGACTTGGGCAGCCAATATCACAGAGCTGGCAGTTGTTTGAGGTCAGATTTGAACTCGGGCATTTCTGACTCCGGATCTAGCCCACTGGGACTATTTAGACTGGGACTTGACTGTTTTCATTCTTTAGTTGAAAGTTGACTTGCTAATTAAAACGCATATTCACAGTACTTACTGCTACTAATGAATTCAAGAAATAATCATAGAACTTTAGCTTTGTAAAAGTATTTTAAATTTAATTTTTCCAGTTAACCAAAAAAAGTGTTTTCTCTCTACCTCCCCTCCATGGTGGGTGGGAGGGATACTCTTGTAGCAAATATGCTTAGCCAGCAAAATGAATGCCTTTATTTGCCAAAGAAATCTCTTTCTGAAAAGAACTGTGCAGACATCATCTCATTTAGTCCTCACAGCAACTTTGTGAGGTAGAGTTACGACCATCATTCCCATTTTATAAATGAAGAAACTGGGTCTCAGAGAGTTTTAAGTTTCTTTTTTCAGGATCATAACAGCAAGTTATCTGAGGTCGAATGTGAATTCAGATCTGCTGTCAAGTTGAGTGCTCTGTCCTTTATTCCAGACTGTTAAATCAGCTGGAATCCTGAATTTTTCTCCTGGCCTTTGTAGTTGACCTTGACTTTGTGGCGTAGGATGAATTGATTCTTAGGAGGTACAGTTTATGTCTCCTCCTTTTTAGGGTACTTTCTGTATTTAAAATCATTGGTAGGGTTAAGGAGCTACAGCTGTCTTGAACAAGTAGGTTCTTGTGGTTAGTGTCTGTTTTTCTCCTTGTCTTTCATTAGTTTTTTTTTTTAACTCTCTTTAATTGGCAGAGGGTCTTAGCTCAGAGTTTCTAAGTGCATGTATGAACCATCTGTCTTTAATGATGTTCATTCCATTTTTCTTTTGCCAGACAGGAAAATGCTGAAAATTATGCCTAGCAGCTTTGTGTTACAGGTCCTCCAAACGAGTTTCCTTCTCTTTATTGGCTACTTCTCTGACCACTGTGTTTCAGCTGTCATTATTAGGTGCAAAGTGTGTTGCTCTAGTTTCAAAATTTTAGTCTTTGGTTTTTTTCAGACGCCTCTCCCCTGCCTTTTTCAAACCCTTCTCAATATCTTTAGGCCAAGTATTTCTTTTCAGAAATAAAACAGCTAGGCCTATTAATAGTTTACTTTTTTTTTTTTTTTTTTGGTTTAAGGTTTGCCATTACAACCACATGTAGGGATTTGAGACTGAGCAGTGTATCTTAAATATATTAGGTATTACATCTCTGAGCTTTGCCGTTAATCTTTATTGAGGGAGGGTTAGGTTGTTGCGCATTCTTAACCTACATGTCCTCTTTCTATATTAGGAAAGAGGGATTAAAATACAGCTCAGCATTTTTTTTTTTTTTGGAAGAAGAGAAGAGTAGTTGTAAACTCAAACCTTGTTTAGGGTTTTTGAAACTATAGGTGCATATGTGAAAAGTATTAATTCTTGGCAGCTGCAATTCTCTAGGCTGAAGCACATCATTTTGTAGACATGATGCAAGTTAAATAACAAAATGCTGTTTTCCCTATTTCTTTTAAGCAGTGGCATAGTTTTTATTAGTAAGGATTTGTAATAAATAGTTTTAATACTGGAATTATCTATTTTGGGGGGAGCTTATATTTACAAGATACTGATGCATGCTTGCCCTGGAGTACCCAGGTTTTTTCTCCGCTTTCTTGTATTTTCATTTTAATTCACAACATTTAAAGCAAGCAAAATCAGCAGTATCTTGAGCTTGGTTTGAGACTGATTTAGGTATGAATACATTAATGAGTGATTACCATACCTCTTTCTTCACTAGTCAAGAGTTTCAAGATGTCAGGAGAGCTAATAGATTGCAGTGAGGTCATCAGATACTGTGTGTCCTATTAAGACCTCCCATTAAAAGCATATGGACAGTTTGTGTTTTTTCAGTCCCTAAAGCGAAGCATTAGATCTGGGTAGAAGCAGTAAAAGAAGTCTTATTTAGTGGGGACACATACAGAAATATAAGAAAGCTAGTTTAAGAATTTCAAAGAAAATCTGAAACTCTGAATTTTGTTCCTGCCTTTATAGTTGACCTTTGATTTGTGATTTATTGGGGAGTGATCTGACTCCTGGGAATCAGTGAAGATATTCTTATAGCTAACTTGGTTACCAGGTTACCTCTCCATGGCCCTACCTTTTGACCGGTTTTATATCTCCTGCATCACAGAGCTAATTTGTTACCAGATTTTCAATGGTTAACATTCATTAAATCCAGTTTTATGAATCTGGAAGGGCTTTTAGAGATCAGCTACCTAGAGTGCCTTAAAAATTTGGAAACTGAAGCCTGGAGAGGTCAGGTGATTTGCCCAGGGTAACACAGGTACTTAAATAGCAGAATAAGGGTTCCAACCCAGGTCTTCCAAATCCTTTGACTCCCAAGCCTAGAGCTTTTTTGACCAGTTTGTGTCTTAAGTTTTATGAAGAAGGAATATATAGAGCCAGGTGGATATGATACATTGAAAAGAGCTCTCTGGCTGTGGAGTTAGAGGACCTGGATTCAAACCCTCCCTCATGTCTCTTACCTGTATGATGTTGGCCAGTTCATTCCCCCTAAAAATGAAGAGATTGGATATTAGATAATCTGGGGCCCCGTCCAATTCAAAACCCATGATCCCAAGGTTCTTTGATTTTATTTAACAAATCTTTTTCATTCTTTTTTGTTATCGAGGGTAAATGGCTTTATTTGGCATGATCGGAGAAGGGGTGTTCAGTTCATCAGATATTCTCTTTGATGGGGATCTGGGATTTCCTTAAAAGACCCCCTCCATCGGCCGGTGTTGGTTGGAACTTTTAGTAGATAAGTCCTACTTCCAGTTGCTTGAGGACATGTAGAGGCTAACTGACCGGCAGTGTATGTTCCCAGGCCTGAGCATCGGAGTTACTCTTCCAAGTTACTTCTAGTCTGGTTGATAAAACATATATAACATAGGAGAGAAGGAGAGAGAGAGAGAGAGAGAGAGGAAGGAAGATGGAGGGAGGGAAGGAATGAGGAGGGAATTAGGGAGGAAAGGAAGGAGGAAGGTGTATTAGGAGGGCAGAGTTTATAATCTCAAAGAGGATCATAAACATGTCTGAAACGTTCGGAATCGCCGGATATAAGAAACTCTCAAAGTAGAAGGCAGAAGAATCAAAACATTTATTTAGGCTCCACAGTAACCAACCCATGAACCAGCAACCCCATTTTGATATATTGATCAAAAGCTTCCAGGCCCAATAAGTACGCCTTGAAAGAGTAACCAGGAGGCTACAGAGAAGCATGATTGCGTAAAGCAAAATCATGTTTCCCCCTCTATGGTAATAAGATTACCCACTGGACTGAAGTCTTTGTTCAGCTTCCTCCCGTAGGTCAGCTCTGCTACTGGCAGCTCCTGGTTCAGCTGTGGCTGTGGCTGTAACTGTCGCTGTAACTGTCGCTGTAACTGTTTCTGGCTCCAACCGGAAAAGGAAAAGAGGATCTTCAAGCTGTCCTCTCCCCTCTTATAGAGTTTTTTGACATCATCAAGCACCGCCTGAATGACCAGGGCCGATTGGTTCTTGACTTGGCCTCTCCCCCTAGCGTAGCCGTTAACACCTCCCCTCAGCCAGCCCCATGACTCATCACACAGGAAGTTGTCTGGTCCTGCCCCGGAAGAGCAAGCCACAGTGTCCAGAGGCTCAATGAGGTAAGCTGAGTCATTCAAAGAAACAAAGGCCATTATGGCTACACTCCACCCCTTGTTATAGGATACATAATCTAATCAGCCATGTATCCTAGAACATACATTGTGATCCAATTACAAAGGAAACTAAAACATATCATTCATTATAAAGCAAAACATATCATTTGGTGACATTCCTAAATATTGGTTTACGATTCAAATGTGATCCACCCCTAGGTCCCAGCAAGATAATCTCTTCAATCAATCATCCCCAAAATAATTATTAATAATTCAAATGTCCACCCCTAAATCCTTGTATCCATTACATAGGATCAATAATATCATAACAATAAAACAACACAGCAAGGATAACACAAAATAAGTAAACAGAACACTATCATCATTTCCACCCCCCTTGAACGATTGGGGCTCAAAATCTTGGGGTGAGGGGTGAAGGTCTCATTTTCCATAGCTTCTTCATGCTGAAATTGGATGTAGAGATGGCCCTGCCCCCAAAAAAGTCCCATTCCAGAGGTCATTTCTTTAACGAGCTGGCAGGAATTCCAAGAATGCTACATGCTTAGGCAGTCACCGGAAAGTGCAGGGTGCTTAAGCCTGAAGGAAACAAAACTAGCAACAAGGTTAGCCAAAACAAAGGACAAAAAGAATAGACAAGTATGGACTATAATTCTTCAAATAAAATCATCTCAAGTTTGGTTGAGATTTCAGTTATGCAAAGATCCAACATCAGAGCCAAACTCAGGTGGGAAATGTTTCTTTTCAAAAGGAACAAAATGAGGAAGCCAAGAGGATCCCACCCTAGGTAGAGACTAGAATTGTCCTCCCAGCCTTTCCCCAAATGTACAAGTTTTCATCCGTTAATCACACAAGGTCACCTTCAGTCTGAGTGGCTTGTGGGCTTGCAGGAGCAGTTCTTATTTCCCTATTTCTCGTGTTATCAAGTCCTCTATACATTCTGTATAATTCATTGGTTGGAATTCCATCTATCATTTCAAAACCTACCCCTGCTCTCAATAAAGCAGTAAACATTTCTTTCCTTGTTACTCTCCTTTGGCGCCAAGTTTGCTGGTTATTCACCCTTCTCTCTCGAGGAGATCTATCCCTTCCCCAGTCACCTAAGTCATGTAACTGTAAAATCTTATTTATCACTGTTGTAAGACGGCTCCCTACTTCTCCAAGTAATAAATTCAAAATTAGTTGTTTATAAGCAGGGGGAGCTGTCCTAATTATTAAATTCCTATGAGGCAGTTCCATTGGATCATTGTAATATTTGTCTGCAGTTCCTATCATAATGGCAGTCTTCATTACCTCCTCCTTTAGTCTCATGATACAATCTCTAAGTGAATACCAGGGTCTGTGCTCAGTGGGCCACATAGAATCAGTAGCATATCTCTTATTGCATCCCACAGCGGCTAATGCCAACAGAGTAGTCCTGCTATCACCATCTCCTTGCTGATGATGTTCCCTAAAAGCTTGTTGAACTAGAGGATCATGGCTGATACCTATGAATCTCATGCAGTCTGTCCCATCTACTGATATTCCACTGGCCCCTTGATCACTGAGTCTTACCATCCAAGATATCAATGGTTCTCCTATTCTTTGGCTGAATCTACTCAAAATATCTGTGACCTCTTGCAGTGAGAAATCTTCCTGAATTTCCCTTGTAACTGAATCTTCACCTCGGGTTTCTGTCTTCCTCCTTTGTATGGGTCGAGCCCTTGTCTGATCATTTAACCATCTCCTATTCTCTGTGTGATGCACATCCTGAACCCTAGTAGTGTTTTGTGCCTCAGCCCCTAACATTGTCTCATTCTCTCCCCACTCACTTCCTCTGCCACCATGGCTAGGACGAAGCAGGCAGTCAGGCTCTTTCTGGGCTGGGTTGAAATGCACTCTGGGCTTTTTTGGTCTCCTGTTGCTCTTAGCCACATTAATAGAAAAGTTCTCATTTGAGTCAGTTTGGTCTCCTGCTATCTGAGATTCCTCTTCTTCCTGTGGGGTAGGAGTGCCCCCATGTCTTTCACTTAATCTCAATCTTTCGTATACTAGCCGGTAGGCTGATAACACTATCCAGCTTTGCCTAGATAGTGATGCCCCTGACTGAATCCCAACTTCTCGTAAACACTTTTCCAAATCCCTAGGATCTCCTCTCCGTAGCCTTGGTTCCCAGTTTTCACAGGGTCCAGCTTTTTTTAGCCAATTCTTTTGCTAGGGAGGAATAAAATGGATCCTCCCATCCTGGGATATTCATCTCTTCCTCTGGAATTGTTCTGCTTCTAAATAGAGATCTTATACCTAGCGATCCCATCCTCGTCGCCAAATGTATTAGGAGGGCAGAGTTTATAATCTCAAAGAGGATCATAAACATGTCTGAAACGTTCGGAATCGCCGGATATAAGAAACTCTCAAAGTAGAAGGCAGAAGAATCAAAACATTTATTTAGGCTCCACAGTAACCAACCCATGAACCAGCAACCCCATTTTGATATATTGATCAAAAGCTTCCAGGCCCAATAAGTACGCCTTGAAAGAGTAACCAGGAGGCTACAGAGAAGCATGATTGCGTAAAGCAAAATCATGTTTCCCCCTCTATGGTAATAAGATTACCCACTGGACTGAAGTCTTTGTTCAGCTTCCTCCCGTAGGTCAGCTCTGCTACTGGCAGCTCCTGGTTCAGCTGTGGCTGTGGCTGTAACTGTCGCTGTAACTGTCGCTGTAACTGTTTCTGGCTCCAACCGGAAAAGGAAAAGAGGATCTTCAAGCTGTCCTCTCCCCTCTTATAGAGTTTTTTGACATCATCAAGCACCGCCTGAATGACCAGGGCCGATTGGTTCTTGACTTGGCCCCTCCCCCTAGCGTAGCCGTTAACACCTCCCCTCAGCCAGCCCCATGACTCATCACACAGGAAGTTGTCTGGTCCTGCCCCGGAAGAGCAAGCCACAGTGTCCAGAGGCTCAATGAGGTAAGCTGAGTCATTCAAAGAAAACAAAGGCCATTATGGCTACAGAAGGGAAGGGAGAGAAGAAGAAAAGAGGGGGTAAGAAATGAAGAAAAGGAGGAAGGAATGAAAGCAGCTTTTGTTTCAGTAAGTGACTACCGTGTACCGGGCTCTGTGCTCAGCACGTCACAAATATGATTTCATTTGATCCTTGCCAGATTTTCAATGGTTAACATTCATTAAATCCTCTGGGAGGTAAGAGCTGTCATTACTTGTATTTTATAGAGGCCAGCAGAAGTTAAGTGACTTGCCCAGGGTCACCTCGTTAATAAGTGTCTGAGGTCAGACTGAACCTTGATCTTCTTGACTCTAGGTCTGGTGATCTGTCTACTGTACCACCTTGCTTCTCCATGGAACCAGGTTTCAGAGAGAGTTCAATAAAGTATATTTAGAATAACTGTAGACTGTGATGTGGTAGGACAAATACTAGCATTAGAGTCAGAAGATTCATGTTGGAATCTTGGCTCTCTGTGACCTTGAGCAGGTTGTGGCATTTCTGTGGGTCTCAGTTTCCTCATCTTCCATGAAGGAGTTAGACCGAAAGATCTCTAAGACCTCTTCGAGCTTTAAATCCTATCACCTTTTTTTTGATTTGGAGAACAGTTCAGATCTTGTGTGCTGTAGCAGTTCAGATAGTTAGGTTCACGGAGAGTTCTTAGAAATTTCATGCTGAATAGCAAATTGTACATTACAGCCCATGAAATTATTTTTTAAAGTGCGGTAGTCAGGTATTTAGTGGACTTTCACTGTGTGCTAAGCCTTGTGCTGGGTGCTTTGGAGAATGCAGAAGTAAAGTGTAAGACACGGGAGGTTCCTTTGATGGGTTCGTCTGAAAAGCAGGTCTCCATTTTTGAAGAGGAGGATTCTAGCAGTGGGAACTGAGGGTTGTTTATGTAAGGGACTTGCCTTCCGCCTTGCATTTGTCCAGATGTGAGTGGTAAAGAATGGAGGATCTCAAAAAGAAGTATGTGAAAAGCTAATTTACACGCTGAAGCAGTTCTTACCAGTCTTTATCGCTAGAATGGTCCCTCATGCCCTTTCATGAATGAATGAATGACTGCCCCATGACTGTTGATTGAGAGAGGTAGAGAAGAAGAGGGAAGCGGGGAATGGAAAGACGAGAAAGTGAACTAGTGTGTTAGTTTTACTTAGTGTGTTTTGGGGATGGAGAACTGTTCCTGTTCTCTAAACTTTATGAACACATTTTTTATTCCCTGAGGAACAAGGTACTATGAACTTTTTTCTAAAATTCAGGAACCTTGGACTAGGAGCCAGGAGATCAGGCTTTCTAGCTCTACCCATTGGTGTGACTGTGCCAGCTTCTCTTCCCCTTCCTCGCTTCGTAGAATGAAGTATTGGGATGAAATGATTTTAAAATTCCTTTCAGGTGCGGTGGCTCATCTTATTTTATTGATAATGGAGAAGGGGTGTGGTGGTGGTTGTCTTCATTATTGTAGATGGAAAACATTCATAAGCAGCTTCTTGGTTTTGTGAATGGAGCACATGATAGGTGCTTAAATGCCTGTTGATTGGCTGGGCTAGGGAGTTGGGAGAACCTGGGTCCAGATCTTGCCTCTTCCATTTTGAGCTGGGTGACCATGGGCAAATTAACTTGGAAGTGCTTCGGGCAACTCTATGAGACTTTATGTTACAGGTAAGTTTGTGAGCTGCACTGGTGGAGTGCATTCCCATTCCCATGCTAGCAGTTCTTTTTACCAAGATGAAACCACAGGTCCATTTTGGGAGGATGAAAGGGAAAGGAAGTTGTTTAAAGAGTCTTAGGGCACTTGATTTACACAAAGGGTCTATCACTTTTAACTCCTAAAACATAATTATGTGGTGTGAAGTGAATTTTGGAATCTGTGAGAAGGTTTTAAATAATGCTACTTTGAGATGACCTTTTCCTTTGAAAACTCAAAAAAGTTTTGTATTCAGATTGATTGATTTCTTTCTTTTTGGAGGCAGTTGGAGTGAAGTGACTTGCCCAGGGTCATGCAGCTAGTAGGTGTCTGAGGCCTCATTTGAACTCAGGTCCTCCTGACTCCTGGCTCAGTGCTCTATCCACTCCACTGCACCACCTAGCTGCCCAATACCAGTCACTAGTCCAGGCAGGTGGGCATACACAGAGGTAAAGTGCTTTGTAGCTCCTTGAATGTTAGAGCTAGGACTTGAATGAGTCCAACAGTAATATCCTGTCCGTGCAGCACTAGGGCAAGAGTAGATTGAAAATATCCTTTAAACCTGTTGTCTTAGGATTTTTTTCTTATAGCAAAATATGGGCTTGAAACTTTGGGACAGAATTTGATTCCTTTTCTTTTTAGTACTCTTTTGGAACAGGAAATTAAAGGTTTTTGTTATTCAGTCGTTTTTGGTTGGGTCCAACTCTTCATGACACCATGGGTTTTCTTGGCAAAGATACTGACGTGTTTTGCCACCCCCTTCTCCAGGTCATTTTACAGAGGACGAACTGAGGCAAACAGGGTCACACAGCTAGTAAATATCTGAGGCCAAATTTGAACTACTGAAGATGAACCTTCCTGATTCCAAGCCCAGGGCTCTACACCTAGCTGCTGGAATATCAGATTGGGATGTAGTATTGTGAAAAACGTGGTTTTGGGGATTACTGGACTTCCCCAAATTGTGAGAACACAGGCAGCTTTGGGGATCATTGGACTTCCTAGGCAGGGCCCAAGTCCTGAGGAAGAACCCTGTGATCCCTAGGAAAGGCTGAACAGACCACAGGACTCCCAGAGGAAGACCAAGTGGTAGCCACCCCCCCCCCTTAATCTGTGGGGACCACAGGGCCTCCTAGGGGTCAGACCCTAAGGAGGACCCAAGTGATGGCCCCTTAGGACAGTGGTAAGATCACAAGGCTCCCAAGACAGGGCCAGAAGTCCCAAGTGATATCCCCTTAAGAAGGCTGTGCAGACCACAGGGTTCCCCAAGGGAATGCGGAGTGGTAGCTCTCTTAACACCACAGTGGGGATCACAGAACACCAAGGCAAAATCCAGGAGTAAGTCCAGAGAGCTTCCGCTGCCTATTGCTTCCTTTCACTTGACCTTAGGAAGAGCCATGTGATTTACCCATTCTCACCCAAATAACTCAGGACCAGAGTAGGTAGAGGAGAGTATTTTATTAAGCTCCTTGAGAGGGCGGATGTAGTGCTTACAGGAACACTCACACTGATGCAGCGCCAGGAGCAGGGGTAGCCATTCCCCCCACTCCTGTTAGAGTTATGGTTAGTTTACAGTCTTTGTCTTTTACGTAGTTTTCCTAGGTTATACAGTTTATATAAATAGGATAATAAGGATACAGAAGCAAAAGTGAAGTTAATTAGATTTTCCTTGTCTTAGTTTAGGATTAAACTATATTCTTTTACTTCCCCTACTTTCCCTCTTTAACATATGCAAATTATGCAAATCAGTAGGCCTGGATTCTTGACCAAGAGCAGACCCTAGATAAGCTTGTACTGGTTCAGGAGTGTTTGGCTTCTCTAATTCCCTAGACTGCCTTCTCAAAAAGCATGCACATGTGTACAAGCCTCTGACCTCTCACCTGACTGACCTTGAGGCCTGGTCTCTGTTAAAGCTGGGGTGGGGGAGGGCAGGGAAGCACACCTTTAGTTCTGTGGAAACAAAACTCCTCCTCCCATTTCTTACAGTATCATTACACTCACTTAACTCCATTGATTTTTTTTAAAAAGGAGAGGGATGGTTCTGATGAAGTTGAGACACACTGAACTAGACACACTGACAATGAAAATTCTCATTTTATATTTGCATTTGGTTGTTGGGGAATGTAGTCCAAACTAGATGATAGAGGACAAGCTAATATGCCCAGATGCCAAATCTGTGTCCAAAGAGTTCATTTTATGTTCTTAATCAGACGTTGAGAGAAAGCAAGGAAGGCCTCTAGCACTTTGGGTGAGCTCCCCTTGTGTATATATGGTAGGACATAGATAAAAATTGCCCTGGGTGGGCCAGCACTCATGGTTGCCATCTGCATCTCTGGTAGGAATACCGTTTTCAATGAGATAACAGATCTATTTAAGTATGGTGTTAGTGGGAAATAAGTGATTTGAAGTCCTGAGGGAAGATTATGGTAGGAGGACAAACAAAATGCTAGAGAGTGTTTGGGGAGCTTTAAAAAAAATTAGCATAATTTGCTTTTGCTGGTATTTGTTTATCATTCCTTGATCTTTCTTGCATGTTTGACATTATCTGCAACTGTCTGCATTTTTCTTTTGAGCTCTGGATATTTAAAGTGTTTGAATCCTTGTTTTCTGTTTTTAGTTAATGGAGTGCAAATGCTCTGATTAAATGTGATGTGGAGTCTTCACTGTTCCTTTGCAAAAGAATGCTCGTTTCTCTGGTGTCCTTGGGCAGTTTTCTCCTAGAAAGAGGTCTTATCTATTTTTACTTTCCCTAATGAGTTTTGCATGACACCCTCTCTTTGGTATTTCCTCAGAAAGTTTGCTGCCCAGAGTTCTTTGACACCAGGGGAAACGGTTGTTTGTGAAGGACTGCACTAAGGAAAAAAAAAGATTTAAAGGGCTTTTTCTTTAAATCTCTTTTTTAGAACTTGAGATAATTTTCCTTAAACTTTTAAGTGCTTCCTTATTTTCAGTACTCCTAAGCTCTGGCTAATACTGAGCTAAACTTTTGAATCCCCACCAGATAAGATGTTCTTCTACTCACGCTTTTAAAATGACCAGTGTCTTTGAGAGGCAACGGGAGATATCATTTGAGAAAATAACATATGCCCAGCCAACTAAGGTTTAAACTTCTCAAGTACACGTCGTGAAACAAGGTCAGCTTAATTCCCCCAAAGAATCCACTCTTCCTTTTGGAGTTGGAGGTTCTTGGAGCACAAATTAATTTTTCTGCAATGAGAGGGGAGTTATCAAGTTAAAAAGTGGTTCACTGTCTTGTTTCATTGTTTATAGGAATAAAATATGGCAGTCAAAGGTTAAATCTGTATTGCTGTAATGGATTTCACTTTTTTTGTGGAGAAGAAAGATAAATGGACTGAAAATCCAAATACCTAGTTCTACTACTAATTAGCTCAGGCAGGTCATTTAACTAATCTGGGCCTGGCTTCCACTGCCTCTTCTCCACAGCCTTTTTCAGTTCTTAATTTCCATGGTCTATTTAAATTGTCTCCTTTTTTCTGTGATTTCTCGCATTTTGTTTTTTCTCTTCTGGATTGGTTAGACTTAGGTTTTTCCTGCCTTTTTTCAGTCCAAATCATTTGTAAATTTGCTAGGAAATACCAACCCATCCATTTGTTTATGAATATCTGCTCCTTCCCCAGCCATATACATACATACATACATACATACTTACATGTATACATGCATACTTGCATGTTTATGTGTACATCAGCTATTGTTTTCACCATTGTCATTCCTACTTTCACCCTGTTGGTTAAAATTTAGCCAAGGACAAGGAGAAAACCTGTGTCATGATCTAGAGCTGTTGAGAAGCAGTAGGTAGGACTGAGCTTGCTTCTCAGGAGGTCAGAGGTGAGGAAGATTCCATCCACTTTTAGATCAGACTTAGGATCTCCTCTGTTTCACAGCCATAGATTTCATTCCTGCCCCCAGGCAGGCATCTTGTAAATGCTGGCCTTTGCCCACCAGGGTGGGGGTGGGGAAAAGCAGGTGAGAAAACCTAGTAGCTTTCCTAGAGCAAGTCCAGCATCCTCACTGCAAAAACAACCTGCACCACCAGTGGTTCAGTGGTATTGCCAGTCAGTGAGTAAGTTCTTACTGTATGCCAAGTACTAGAATTAGAAAGGATGTAAAAAAAAAACAAAACAGAAACAAGGTCCCAGCTATCAGTGTGTTCACAGTCTAATAAGAGGAGACAACATGCAAATAATTTTTAAAATGAGATACACGATACACATGCACTTATAAGATATATACATTTGTATATATGTATCTTAATGTATGTAAGATATATACATTTGACATGAAAGGTAATCTCACAGGAAAGGCTTTGGAGTGGAGGGGGGATTTGTGTAGAGGAAGCCAGAAAAAGCCTCTTGCAGAAATAGTCTTTAAGCTGAGTCTTTAAGGACCCTGTGAGGTGAAGGTGAGGAGGGGGTGTCTTCCAGGCTAGGGAGACAGCGGATGAGAAGGTCTGGAGTGTCACGTGTGAGGAACTGTGACTAGACCGGTAGGCCAGTGCAGCTGGATTTTAGAGTATGTGGAAAGGAGTAAAGTATAAGAAGGCTAGAGATGGGAAGGAACTAGGTTGTGAATGTCTTCAAATTTGGGTGGGTTGAAACACAGTCACGTCCAGTAACAGATTTTGCCTTTTTTCCCCCGACAGTAAGGTGTTAGGTAAAGGCTGTATAGGTTGTTTTTAGAGGTGGTGAAGTCATGCTAAGACATTTGTCCTTGGGCTTGGTGTGCATTCAGGATTGTGATCCTGTACCATTCATTGAGTGTGGATTATTTTTCGTCCTTTCTGCTTAAAGCCGATGAAGGTTTCCCTTATTGTGGTCCAGTAGTTTGGGTTCCTGAGAACAAGAAAGTGCGAGGAATTTTCAAAGTTGGCCCATCTGAATAGACTCTCTGTCTCCCCAGGATCCTCTCCCTCCCATTTAGCTTGAGTACAGAACTACTTTTGATAGCCTCTGCTGACTCATCAGCTCTTGTGGAGGTAAAATACTGAAGAGCAGCACCCGGGTAAGGACAGGGGAAGACTTATTAAGGGTATAACTGTCTAAATGGAAGCTCTTTTTACAAAAGTCTGGCACTCGGTTGAATTTCCTTACTCTAAATTACTGTGAAGTAAAACCCAAGAATGTGTTGTACAATGCTGGTACTGTTGTTTCCAGTGGGAGCTTCCAGAGTGCAATGAGGGCTTTCTCTGGCTTACTAAAATCCCCCACTTGCTATAGGCTTTTACATAGCTTGTTCTCTCTGTGTGGGTGTAATTGGAACTGGAGAAAGAGAAAGGATTAAGCAAAGCAATAGTCTGTTTTTTCCCTGACTTCCAGCAGTTGACTGGTTGGTTAGGGAGTTGAATGTGAATGGTGAATTTGTGAGGGGACTATTTTTTGTGTGTGTGTGTGTGTGTGTGTGTGTGTGTGTGTGTGTGTGTGTGTGTGAGAGAGAGAGAGAGAGAGAGAGAGAGAGAGAGAGAGAGAGAGATCCCCCTCACAAAACCCCAGCATTTAGGTGATGCCTGATAACTAGGCCTGTAGTTAAGTAGATTATCTGTAGGAGGCTGACCACGGGTCTGCTGGATGTCTGCCAGACTGATACTCCTCTAAAACACAGATCTAACTATGTTCTCCCTCTCCCCTGTCTTCTCACTTCCGTCCCCCCCAAAATGTTCAGTAGATCCTTATGGCTTCTAGGATAAGATACAAACAAGCATGGCCTGGAATTTTTTTTTTAATTTAAATTTATTTATTTAACATATTTGGTTTTCAGTATTGATTTTCACAATAGTTTGAATTACAAATTTTCTCCCCATTTCTACCCTCCCCCCACTCCAAGATGGCTTATATTCTGGTTGCCCTGTTCCCCAGTCAGCCCTCCCCTCTATCATCCCCCTCCCCTCTCATCCCCTTTTCCCTTCCTTTCTTGTAGGGCAAGATAAATTTCTACGCCCCATTGCCTGTGTATCTTATTTTTTAGTTGCATGCAAAAACTTTTTTGTTTTTGAACATCTGATTTTAAAACTTTGAGTTCCAAATTCCTCTCCCCTCTTCCCTTCCCACCCACCCTCCCTAAGAAGTTCGAGCAATTCAACCTAGGCCTACACATGTATCATTATGTATAACCCTTCCACAATACTCATGTTGTGAAAGGCTAACTACATTTTGCTCCTTCCAACCCATCCCCCTTTATTGAATTTTCTCCCTTGACCCTGTCCCCTTTCCAAAGTGTTTGTTTTGATTACCTCCACCCCCACCTGCCCTCCCCTCCATCATCCCCCCCCCTTTTATTTTTTTTTTATCTTCCTCCCTCTTCTTTCCTGTGGGGTAAGATACCCAACTGAGTATGTATGGTATTCCCGCTCATGGCCTGGAATTTTTAAGGCCTTCACAATATTGTTCCTACCTGCCTTTCCAATTTCTGTTCATATTTGACCATCTCATACATTTTCTTTTTCATACAAACTGAACTAGTTAGTTATTGCCAGTACTTGACATTCCACCTCTTATCTTTACACCATGCACGCTTCAGCCCCATGCTTAGAAATGCCCTCTTAGAATCCCGAGCTTCCCAAACAGAGCACAATTCCAGTGCCATCTCAGACAGGAAGTCTTTACTGGTTCTTTCTCCCCTCCTCATTCACGTTCTTTCCTTCTTGAATTTACTCTTTTGAATTTAATTTATTTCTACTCTGTGTTTATTTATAAGACTTAAGATCCTTCAGGGCAGGAATTGTTTTATTTATTTGTTTTTGTTTCTTGGTATTTGTGTCACCAGCGCCACAGGCAGTGCCCTTAGTGTAGCAAGCAGGTTATAAATGTTTGTTGAATTAAATTGAATGTAAGAGAAATGGGTTGTGGTAGGGAGACTAGATTTCTCTGTCTGCCTTCTGGGAGACCACTGGGAGTATACTAATGAGCCGTAGGGCAGCCTCCATCAGATCATATTAAAGAACAGGAAAATTCTGGGATCCTGGAATGGCTAGTTTTTATCTCTTCCACTCAGCCCCCAGTTTAAATTAGTAGGGTTGCTGCAAAGATCAGCCAAGGTAATTTATGGACTGTAAGCTTTGTCTGAACAAGGACGAGAACTTGTTGTCCTTTATATGCTTAATAGTGTCCTGCCTTGTTGATGCTCAGCATGAATGAATGCCCGCACTTTGGAAAAAGCCTTCCTGAGGCCCAGCTGGATTTCCAGAGTCTTTTGGATGCTGTAGAGTTCTTATTCTTTAGGGTTTCGTCTTCAAGACCCTTGTTAGCCTGGTGTTCTTTTTGGGGACTTAGGTTTGCTAGCGTTGCCGAGGAATTCAGTGAGGTGAGATTGACTTTTTATTAATTATGATTTTGGGAAAACAGTTTAGGTTGGGATATGATGTGGATGACATCAGAGTAAGTAGGTGTCTATTCTGCATGCATGCAAAGCTAAATCTTTGACAAGAAGATGCAAAAGTAATTAAGGGAGGTTGAATACAAATCCTCTGATTAGGTTGGTTTATGTAATATAATAAAATACTATAATAATGTCACTTGCTAACCAAATCGCTTAGCTCTCCAAAGAAGTCAGACCTTCTTAGGGCATTCCATCCCCTTACAAAAATCTATGTGAATGCAAGAATAATTAGTAGTTGTTTTTTTTTTTTTTTTTTTTTTTTGTCTGGGGAGAGTGGGGGTTTTTCTAATTAGAAAAAAATTGATTAGTTTATAGAAACACTTGGTGTTCTTTTAAAGAGAACTTATTTAATGCACTAAAAATGATCTGATTTGTACAAAAACAAAATAATTAATCTTTTTTCCTTTATGAGTTCTCATGGAGATTAAGACACAATTGTATTGAGTAGGAGAGGTGAAATAAGAAATAGTCAGTTATCTTCTAGGATGGTTTTAAGGTAAGAGGGATGGATTAGAGCTAACTTTTTGCTTATCTCTCATTTCTATTTGGAGGATCTCCCAGTGCTCCTGTTTGCAAATGATATTGTAACCTTCATCTTTAGCTCCTCAGTAAATCCATAGCAATGAGACATTGGTCTAACAATCCACACTGGAAAAAAAAAGAAAGCGGATGAAAAATGCATTGCCCAGACATGCCACTCAATAGGGTAGTCCATCAACGTGTATTTCTTCTGTAGGCATTGTGGCCTAGTTAGTAGATAGTGAGTAGGCCTTTGGCATCAGGAAGACCTGGAATCAGGTTCTGCCTCTGATGCATACTGATTTATTTGATTTTTAGCAAGTTATTTAATCTCTTAGTGTTCTAGGCAAATCTATAAAAGTATAAGATACAGAGTCAGGTATCTGCAGATTGGTGTAGGCAGTTTCCACATCAGGAATTGCCTGTTGGAATTGTTATAGAAATAAAATCACAGATCTGGGGGCAGGAGGAAACTAAATAAAAGCAAAAATACATGGATTTTTAAAGTGTAGCAGGAAGCCAGTGAATTGTCCAGAACTGGGTAAAGAGAAATCAGACTAAATTGCATTTGGGTACGTGTCCCATGCTTTTAGTAATCCAAGACACATTCAGGACAAAGCCCCCATCTCTTTAGTGATGGTATATAGTCACACATTGGTTCATTTATTCTAGATCTTGGAAATATTTCAGGTGAAATGATCCAAATATGAAAATATCCTAGAGAGTAGTGGAAAGGCACATATTTGGCGTAATTAAATGGAGTCATGTTGCTAGGAAGCATTCATATTCAAAAAGTAGCATAGCAGGTATTGAGGATGAGTGGAAAGGGAGCTGGGCTAGGCATGTGATAGATAAACATATGCCACAGCAGATGTATAGTGTTAGTACGCTGATGATCTCAGGTTATTAAAAGAACCAAAGGAAGGTCTCCAGCATTTTGAAAAAATCTTTTATTGGGAGGTTTATGGAGAAGAATTGAACAGGAGGAGAAGGTGTGGAGAGGCTGTGATCTGCCCAGCAGCAGAAGGATCACCTAGATGAAATCACAGTTTAATCAAAGAGCCAGACTCATGCTTGTTAAATATATCTGGAAAGGCAGGCACAGACTTTAGTGCTGAAGAAATAATCTTCCAGCTTGATTTAGGTTTGATAATTTACAGAAAATAGGTTTATAGATTCTAGGAACAGAGAGATCCTTTTCATTTAAAGTGTCTTAGTGACTGGATTTTTTTTAATCCGTCACTGTCTAGTACTTAGCACAATGCTTGGCATATGGGAAGTGCTTAATAAATAAATATTTGTTGACTGGATGAATAGCAGATAAGTATAGTTAGGCAGAACAGTTCACCACTGTAGGCTGTGTCTGAGAAGGTAGATTTTTTTTCTTACCTGTAATCTACCACCTCTCTGCAGAGAGGTGGGGACACAGTGTCAAAATCAGCCTTCTCAAGTCATGGTGGATCACTGCGTTGTTGAGGGTTCTGTCGTCTGTCTCTTGTTATCCTTTACATTATAAACAGATTCCCTTTGACAAATGCAGCCCAGATAATACGTACCTTGAGAGTTTAAGCAGCTCTCAAATAAAGCAATGCATAAAACCAATTAATTAATCCGTCTTCTAATCTTCCATTAGAAGCTAAGTGTCACTGTATCCCTGTTAGGTCAGTCATTAAGCATTTATTAAGCGCTTACTGTGTGCTTAGCTTTGGGTATTCAAAAGACAGCCCTTACTCTCAAGGAGCTTACAGTCTGATTGAGAGACAACATGCAAATAGCCATGTTGGATATCATTGCTGTGTTAGGGCTCAGCGATTAATAATATTTCACTCCCAGATTGAACCTGAACAACAGGGTGCAGTAGCATCTAATGCCCACCCCAGTTCTCTTTTCATTGTACCCCACTACATCTGTAGGGCTTTGAATGTGCTTTTCACAAACTTAATACATTGGTAGCACTTGCAGATCTCAGGGAAGTTTGTAGGCAGGGACAGCCTAGTAAATGTTTAGTAATTGACTCTAGGGGAAACAAAAACATACCCATACATGTCCTGCACACACGCTTCTAAGTTTAATTTGATTTATCATTTTCTCCATCACTTTCTCAATGTCTAGACAGCCAGCAAAACTATAAATCCAGCCCCTATTTGTAGCATTTGCCTATTTCTCAGGTGTAAACATTCACTGTGAAATTTCAGCAATTGCCTATGGAGCACAGCCTGGTTTTCGGTGCTCAGCGTAGCCTGCTCTCTAGCTCTACCATCTGAGAAATACACCAGAACTGATCATCTAGTATGGTTTTGATTCAGCATTTTAGGACTTTGTAGAATCTCACGTCGGCTACTTTCAAGGTCTAGCAATGGAGTATGTGACAGGTTGTCTTGGACAGGAGTACAGATGAATGGTTATTGTGGTATCCAGGCTTGGCTAGTAACTATGGTGGGATGAATTGTTTTATCTGTTGCTTGCATTTACCTTTTCCCAATCTCTCCAGAATGAAACTATCTTTTGACCCGGGAGCTTTTCTTTGAATGCTACTTTTCTGATAAAAGATTATGTTTGAGCTTTTTCTTTCAGGAAGATAATTTAATCACAGATTTTCTTTGATTGTTATTTGCATCTATTTTTTCTTTATACTTGGCTCATTACAGACAATTATGTAAACTGTTTCTCTAAGTATGTGATTATCTTGAATCTTAGGAATATATTCATATCCTAATGAGTCAGGGGTACTAAAATCACATTTTATCCACACTAACTTAAAGGATGTGATTAAGTCTTTTTTTGAGTAAGAATTTCATTTATTTCTTTTGTGGATGACCAGTGGGCCTTGGGGAGTAGATCAGAATGCATAATGGACATGTATTGTTAATGCTGCATTCTTTTTATTTTATTTTATTTTTATTTATTTAATTTTTGCAGGGGGGTGGGGAAGGCAGGGCAATTGAGGTTAATTGACTTGCCCAAGGTCACACAGCTAGTAAGTGTGTCAAGTGTCTGAGGTCAAATTTGAACTCAGGTCCTCCTGACTCCAGGGCCGGTGCTCTACTCACCAAGCCACTCACCTCTCCTGTCCCCTCCCCACCTCCCCCAAAGGGCCAGGTCCCATGGCATTTGTAAAATATGCAAGATACGGTGTTTTTTTGTTGGGATTTTTTTTTTGTAAAACTAAAATGAAATAATTTTTTAAAAGAAATCTCTTGAGAACCTAGAAATGGGATAAGAACCTCTCCGAGCTCTAATTCGTCCGTAGTTTTTCCCATCAGGCTAGAGCTTTTAAAGAAAAATCGTTCTCTAACCAAGATTGTAATAAAAGTGTAAATAATATTTCAGAGTTGACGTTGATGATGCAAATATGTATATACTGCACTGTATTTTTACAGTTATGGTCACATGGCTCTCCTTCAGCCCACCTGCCCCAACTCCCCTTTTTGTATCCCACATGTGTCTTCCAGGAAATGTCGTTTGCGCCTCTCTCCTGTGGCCCCTTCATCTCCAATAATTGTATTATTGCCATTAAAGGATGCAGTTATTTTAAAGTGAAAAAAAAATGCCCCCAATGCTGTATTCTTTTTAATGATACTGATCGCTGTGACCAAAATTTAGGCATCAAGAATAAAAAAGACAAAGCTGGCTATTGGAGGAAGAAGGGAATGCTTCAGTTCTGTCCATATGTTATTCTGTCAATCATCAAACAATTATTAAATGCCCACTCTGTGCCAAACATAGTGCTGGGTGCTGGCACTGAAAAGATTGAAACAATCCCTGTTGCCCCGAGAGTGCGCTGAACCTTACTTAGTGTGTCTGCTATTGCTTCTTCTTTCATTTTAATGTTTAATTTTTATTGATATCTTCTCTTTATCCTCCACCTTCATTTCCAAGTATATCCTTTTTCCTTTACCTGCCCATTGAGGCATCCCTTATAACAAAGGATAAAAAACAGAGGGGAAAAGACAATTCATTAAAACGAAGAGCGCAAGTCAGTCAGGTCTGGGAGGATATGCAGTGTTTGACATCCATAATTCCCTAGGGTACCCTTATGTATCTCTGTCTGGTTCAAGGTCAGTGTTGGTCATTCTTCCCAAGCATCGTTATTTTTTATTGTTCTTTGCATAGTCATTGGGATATGTGTGTGTGTGTGTGTGTGTGTGTTTGTGTGTTTTGGTGTATGCAAAACCTTTCTTTATGTCTTTGGAGTTCCTTGACCTCCTTTCAGTCTCTGCCTAACAATGGAATCTCCAGGGCAAAGGGTTTGGACCTGCTTTCTTAACATAGTTCCAAATTTCTTTCCAGAGTAGATGAATGAAAGAATAATCTGCCGTGTAAACAGCTGAGAGCAGAGCTTTCTTCATGTCTTGACCATTTTAGATATGACCTCTTTCTCCTTCATTTTCCAGTTTCTAAACTCCATGAAGAGCTTTGTGTTGTGCAGCCTTTGTTGCAAATGCATTGTCTTTCTAGTTTATAAAGGCAGATCATAGACGTTTAAAAAAAATGTTTCCCAAGAGGCAGAAAATGGAGAGATATTGTAGCCAACAGAGGTGACATGGTTCCTCAGCAACGTGCCTCTGGGGTTAAAGGAGCTAGTTATATATCCAATAGAAGACCCAAGGAGGTATTTTAAATAAGTGGTGCCTTCTTCTCTCTGGGCAGTGTTCCTTCATCTGCTTTCTTTTTGGCTCAAAGCTTGAATGCTTTTTATTCTTTCTCTCAGTAGTAAGGTAATAGTGCCAGATCTCAGTAGGGCACAGGATATAAATGGCCTCAGTGGGTATTAAGCCTGCTCAAACTCTTCCTATTCAAGGCTGTGGTGGCCCTCGATTATAAGGCTGAAAAGAAAATGGCATTTATGTAGGTCTGGGATTTTACTTATGTCTTACATTTGTTTAACCCGAAAATTTAAATCATCTTTACTTTCACCATTTTTTAAACTAATCATTGAAAGTATGAATTATTTTATGTAAATAACTTCTACTTAAGTAAATCCAAAGTTTTATCATATGACTTTAAAAACTGGAGTAAAATAAAGTGTACACTTCTTTTAATGTTATGTTTGTTGCTTTAAAAAAAAATCGGTCCTTTTTAAATACACATCATTGTCACTACTCCTTCCTTCTAGAATCGCACCTTGTAACCATATATAACCATTTATTCCCCCTTTTTTGGGGGGGGGGTGGTTATGTAGTCAGAATTACATAGTGACTTTTATTTTTAAGGGTTATGTGAAAATCTAATGAGCTAATAAAGTTTAAAATCAAATGTGCTAGAGAAAGGGGAACAGACTTTGTACCTTCATAGCCTGTAATAAAGAAGAAAAATAATGAAAGGGTCGGTAAATTAATAAGAGATTATAATTTACTTTAACAGTCTGTGTAGCAATGAAATGGGGTCATTCTAATCTGGGCATGTTAAATTATGATAAAGTTGTAGCTTTGTGGCTTTCCACAGCAGATTATCTGGAAGCTAGAGCCAAGAGAGTGTGGTAGCCATTTTTATTTGGTGGGGGGGTCTAATTCAGAAAAATAGGAAACCTCCAGCCACAAACACCCCACCCAAACCTTGAACAAGGTAAGGACAGCCTATGTTAGCTGTAACCTAAATTTTGCTGAGTTTGCTGTAGCTTAAATTTTATTGGATTGTTACTTCCAAACATTTTATGCTAGAGAACGTCTAGCTACTACCATATGGAATGTTCTTGAAAACATGTGAGCTTCACCCATTTCCCCCAGAGCCATCAATTTCTGGTGTCTGTATTCATAAACTCATAATCTCTCTTGCCTTTTTTATCAAAGACTTTTAGGGTCATAGATTTCAAACTAGAAGGGTCATTAGAGTTAGAAGTCATCAAGTCCACCACACCCTTCATTTTATAGACAAGGAAACTGAGGCCCAGAGGTACTTGCCTCAGATCAAGTGAGTAAATGGCAAGGCCACAATTTGAACCATAAGTCCACCAATTTTCACTGCACCACACAGAAAATTAGACTTTGTTGTTGCTATCCATTATTTTTAATTAGTAATGTAAGATATAAATATAATAAATAGAAATGTCTGAATATTCAGGATAACTTTTAAAAGGGTTGGTTTTTTTTTTAGTATTTTGGTAGAGATATGAAATTATTCCCTTTATGTTAAAAAAATATGGACAAGAAAAATGTGTTACGTACCTTTAAAAAAAAAAAAAAAAAGCTAAACAACAGAAAAGTTGGCCTAGAGCCTGGATACTCTGTTCAGCTGTAGCACACTGGGGGCTTTCCCAGCCTCTTTTGTATAGTATTGTGTTCCAGAGTAAATGTCCCCAGAGATGAAGCACTTTCCTGAAGATAGCTGCTTTTGACCTTCCTGAGTCCTTAAGAAAAGAGGGTGGGGTGAAGAAAGGTGGGAGGTAGAGGTGATGGAAAGAAAAACGATGCCTAGCAAGGGGGGGAGTTGCTGAGAGACTGGGTGGGAAATGAATGTTGTTGACCCACTAGATTTCCACTGACCTGTTCATTGGGAACACTGATTCCTAGCCAATGTAAGGGAAGGCTTGGGGACGTATTTTACCTTATTCGTTCCTTTTTTCATGTGCTGTATCTCATTTTGCACTCTTTTTCTCTGCATCTGGGCAGTCGTCCATGTTCCATTGGGTGCCATGCGCTGAATCTTGAGGGTGTGAGCAGCTTGGGCATTGTTCCTGGTTCTTTGGCAGTGAACACAGAGCTGCCATTGGTTGAAATGAGGTCCCCCCCTCCCCCCAGGGCGAGTGTGGTTGGCAGATTAATAGTTGCATCTTGGGTCCTGTTACTGATGAGGCCAGCGCACTATTGCTGTTTGTTCATTCAGACAATGCTTTAGGACACACAACTCAGTGATGGGTGCGTTGGTTTGAAGAATTGAAAACTGTAGTGAGCAGACTCTCCATTGATATGGTTACCTGCCATTCTTTAAATAGCGGCAAAAATCCTTACACAAGTTACTAGGAGCACTAAGAGTTAAGCACATTGGCTTGACGCCTTGAGATTCATGGTTGAGAAATCTGATTGCTGGTGGTAGTCACTTTAAGGACCGTGATGTGTAAGTGGTACATTTGGTTGGGATTTCTGTACCTAGTTCTCATTGAAACATCCAAAAGCAAGGAAGAAGAGATTCGACCGTATTTGTGGGATTGTGCTTTCTAGTTTAAAATTTTGTTTAGAAGTGTTACCAAGTCAATAATAAAAGGTTAACAGGGAAAGAATTATTTTCTCCACATTTTCACCTCTTCTCTTTTTCACTCTTCCCGGAGCTCATTAGCTGACTCTACTTGTCTTCTTATTTAGTCTTTTGTGGGGGTGGGGGGGGGGTGGAGGGGGGAAGGCAGGGCAATTGGGGTTAAGTGACTTGCCCAAGGTCACACAGCTAGTAAGTGTGTCAAGTATCTGAGGTCAAATTTGAACTCAGGTCCTCCTGATTCCAGGGCTGGTGGTCTACTCACTGTGCCACCTAGCTGCCCTCTTCTTATCTAGTCTTGACTCAGTAGCTATTTCAGCTGTGCTTATTTGGTTTCCTGCCCTCTTGGAGAAAGATCATTGGATTTGGAATTGCTGCTCATATATGTAGCGCTAAAAGGGACCCTTGTTTTCAGTTGTGTTCAACTCTTCATGACTCCATTCGGAGTTTTGGCAAAAATACTGGAGAGGTTCTCCATTTCCTTCTTCAGCTCATTTTACAGATGAGGAAACTGAGGCAAACAGACCTGCCTGGAGTCATACAACTAGTAAATGACTCTATAGGTCATCTAATCCAGAGATATCAAACACATGGGATTCTTATGTCCAGTGTTAGACACCATTCATCTAGTCCAACAGTCTCCCACCCCCCAAAATTGACTACCAAGTGGATAAAATGACCAAATCTGAGGCAGTTATTCTTACTAGCACCCTATAAAAACCTGTAAGTCAGATTTACTTGAAAGATAAATTAGTTGGCCTGGTTGATAGAGAAGTTAGGAAGACCTGCACTTCACTTCTGGCAGGTGTGGAGCTGTGTGACTCCAGGGAAGTTAGTTAACCTCTGATGGTTCAGGCAGTTTTCTGAGACTTAAGTTGCAGAACAGGTGCTTGTTCTTTGCTAGAGGAATTTCCTTACAAGGACAGTTTCCTGTATCAGTGAAATCACAGGTCTGGACCCTCTCTTCCATGTTCCTTCCCCCTATCACTGTTACAAAAGGATTCATTCCAAGTTTCTGTAATATAGCAAGTTCCTGGTGCATTTAAAAATAAAGTACAATGATCGATTTGGAACTTTGGGAACACCCTGTTAGGTAAAATGAGGCTCACCACAGAATTGGTTGTTTCCTTAATGGAAAAGTGTTTTTCCTTTCATTGCTAACACCAACAATAAAGCTTTAAGATTTGATAAGCATTTAATATTCATCATGTGAATCCCTTTCCAAAGGCCTGACTTCAGTTACTGTGCAAACTCATATCTCAGTCCAGAAAAAGTCCTGAAGTTTTCCTTGAAATCTTCTTGGTGTATCTGGTACTTCTGGAGACTGAATTTTAAATTCACTTAGAGAATTCTCAGCTCCAAAGGATTAACTTCAGAATTTCTTGAAAAGTGAAGAATTTTTCTGAATGTGAATAAACCCTCATTAATTATTTGCTTCATGCTTCTCTGTATTGGGTATTAAAGTGGCATACTCCTGCGACGTTTTGCATGTAGGTGTTTAATCAACGTCAGCTCAGTTATCAGATCCCTTACTAACTCTGGTCCTTTGTGGGCATGCTTTATGTATTTTCTCAGCAGTCCTTAACTGCTAAACCAAGGAGACAGGAATTCCCACCATAAGCAGACTAACCTCTAGGCAAATGCCACAATTTAGTAACCTGACTTCCTTCCCTCTCCCCCTTTACCCCCTTGAGATCCTGTAAGATGTGTGAGCTTTCTTGCATGACAGTATGATGAGAATTAGAGAGAGGAGGGTGGGGGAGGGAGAGGAAAGGCCAGTCAACAAAGCAAAAACCCCCAAGCGGATATGTCTGTCTGAGGCACCCCTCGCTGAGCAAACAGGAAGGGAAGCTGAAGGTCTCAATGTGTGCTGTGTTTTGAATCAGTGCCAGTGTAGATGACTTCATATCAGTCCTGCACAGGAAGTAGCTGTCCCTCAGAAGAGCTGTTCTGCTCTGTGTAGGCAGGTCTTCTTCCTAGGTGGGGTCTATGAAGGCAAGCATGGAGCTGCATGTTGGAGCTGAAAGATTAAGTATAACTGACTGTATGATGTTTGGCTGTCCTATTATTCCTCTACTTTATAGCATATAGGAGTAATTAAATTCACAGTTTCTCTTCATTGGTTAATGATTTTAAGTGTTTCCTGTCAAGAATATATTCCCCCATTTTAACTTTCTTATAAACTCTAATTCGGCTTGTCTTTGCTAATGAAAATACAGTTTTATTTCGAGAGTCACTCATGATACAGTGGAAATGGCCCTGGTCTTTGAATAAAGATTTCTGAGTTAGCTCCACTTTCTAATTTTGTGACCCTGGGCAGATAACTGGGTCTCGGTTTTCATATCTATAAAATGGGAATGATACTTGGAATCACTATCTCATAGGGTAGTCGTGAGGAAAGTATGTTGTGAACTGTATGAGTGCCATATCACACCATCACAGAATATGAGAGTTGGCTGCAACTCCATCAACTATTGAGGCTTAACTCGTACACCAAATGAATTCCTGCTATAATGTACCAGACCAGTAGTGGTCCTCCAAGGAGGCAGAACTTACCAACTCTTGTTCGAGGACATTTTCTCTTTTCAGAAGCTCTAATTGTTAAGAGATTTCTCTTGATTTAAAACAAATTGGCTCCTTTAAAACTTCTACCCATTGTTTCTGGCTTTGCTCTCTAGGATCAAACTAATCCCTTCTCTCCATGGTAAATACAGTTATCCTGTCTCTCTCCCAAGATTCCCCCCCCCCCATCTTCCCTTCTGTAGGATAAACTTGCGTAGTCGTTTCAAGTCTCACCTTCTATGTTGTGAACTTTTTGGCTTTTGACAGTTTTACAAGTACTATAATTAGGGTATGGGATCCCTTCTTTTTCTCCCAGCATGATTCCTTCAAGTCTTGGGGAGTTTCTATTATATTAATGTGATTTTTCTAAGGTTATCCAAAAATACAGACAGCATCGGTTCAATCATTCAATCAAGAAGTATTTTATTAAGTACGTGCCCCTACGCTGTGCCAAGAATTGTGCAAGGGGTGGGCTTTGGAGATGATTCAGACCAAAATAGAACTCTTCCCCACCTTCAAAGAGCTTATATTCTGTAAGGACAGATAACACAGGCATAAACAAATATATATAATTTAAATACAAAATAAATACAAGGCAAATTGGGAGGAAGGTGTCACTACTAATAGCCAAGGGGATCAGGAAAAGCTTCTTGCAGAGGATGTCACTTCAGCAGTTTCGAAGGAAATCAGAATTTTAAGAGGAAGAGAAGGTGAGGCAAAGGGAAATATATTTCAGGCATGGAAGACAGCTAGCGGAAATGGTGTGTCAGCTGTCACAAACAGCATGAAGGTCCTTTGGGCTGTATCTAGTTATGAAGATCGGGTGGTAGGGAGGAAGCAAGCCCCATCACTTGGAAAAGGGGTGAAAAGTGGGGAAAGAATCAAGGGCCGCTGACACCCACGAATGTGGGTAGGTGGTGATTTTTCTTTTTGCCTAAAACCACTCGTCAAAATCATCTGCCCAGGAATGAAAGGAGAAAACTCCTAAGTGCTCTTTACCTTTATGAAGGGGATGTCTTACACATAATTCAGAGGCACTGAGTTATTGAAATAAGAGTAACAAAAAAAAATCTAGGAAAAGAGAGGAAAAAAAATTCCATTCTTTGAGAGTAGTTGCTCCCATAAAATGGTCCTATGGTGACAAGAACTCATCCAGGTTAAATGCAGAGGTTAATATTATTATTAATTTATTTTTGCTTGTTTCTGGCAATTTGATTGGGTTTCTGATTGCTATTAAGTTTTGTGTTCTTGTGGTCCTCGTGTAGTTACGTGGCAAGTTTTCTTTTGTAATTTTTTTCTCCCATATCCTTTCTTTGGCTCCTGCCCTGATGGAAAGAAAGGACTTATTTATACCCAGTAAGGTTTGTCTTTAGCCTTTATTATCTTCAAATTCAATTGATCAGAAACATTTATCGAGTATTTAGAGAAAGATTATTTGTATGTAGGGAATTACCTGGTGTGTGACCTACTCTCCCCTCTAGAGTAAATAGTAAATAAATACAGTAAATGTTGTGAGGCATTACAAATGTAGAGAAGAACCGAATATAACCAATCTGACAAGAAACTTTGATTCTGCAGAGAAATTTTGTCGAGCCCTCCCTTGGAGTTTTCGTCCTTCTAAACCAACTAGGAGCTGGTTGACGGCAGTGGGCTTCTGATTCCAGTGGGGAAGTAGTGCAAGGGCTGTGGAGACCCAGACGGCCACAGGAGGAGAGCCACCTGTTCTAGACATGCAGGTGTCTTATTTTTATGCTTGCTTATAGCATGGCCTGTTACTTAGCTGCTGTGTCTGGAACTTACAATGCTACCATTGGACAGGGGTGGAGGGTTGAGGTTTTGAGTGAGAGAGCATCTTAAGCATTTTCCTTTAGAATGACTTGATTACCTTTCAGAGAAAAACCATTCTGTCTGTTGAAGTATATACTGTATTACGCATACCAGAACCCTGCCATGACCTTGGTTAATTGCAGTGATGACATAAGTGGATGCAATTTAGACCCTTAATTTTGCTTTTAAACTTTAAGAAAGCACAACAATTTGCTTGAATTTCCTTCCTCTAGAATGGTCCTGGCTCAGCATTCATTCAGTGAATATTTGTTAAGTTTGTACTGTGTAGAGTGTGCCAGTCTAGTTGGAAACAAAGTTTTCTGTTCTCAGACCTCACATAGCTATTCATGTTTTTTCTGAGGAGTTTATGATGTAATATTGAACACTCTCGTTTTCTATATCTATATTTTAGCTCCCTTGTCAACCATGAGATTCATGGAGGCTAAAATCTCCTCTAGTGCCAAATGCACTGCTTTGCACATAGTAGGCACTTAATATGTATTTTGAAATTTTTCTGTAAAAAAGTTTTGAAGGGGCAGCTAGGTAGCACAGTGGATAGACAATATTGGCTCTGGAGTCGGGAGAACTGGAGATTAAGTCCTGCCTCTCACCGAGGGCAAGTCACTTAACCCGGATTGTGGCTATATAAAGGTTTGACACCTTTTTAAATGATTTTTAAAAATGTTTTCTTCTCTGCCATTTCTTGCCTTCTTCCTATTGCACCCTCCCATATAACAGAGAATAACAATTAAGGAAAACACACCGACAGAATGGCCGTAGCTGTCTGTTATAGGTTTGATGAATGGGTGTGCTGGGATACTGGTTTTCTGACCAGAAATCAATATCACCAATTATGAAATGTGTATGGATTTGTGAAAGCTCCTGTTCAATTATTCAAAAGCAAAGATCCAAGAAACATATATAAAGTTCCTACTGTGCACTCTGCACTACCGTGGACCTTGAACTCTATATTTTCTTCAGGAGCTCTTTTAGGAGAATATCTCTAGAAATGGAGAGTCGACGTGAACGAGAAGATGGAGAATGCAGTGATCAATTCACGTGGAAACTGAGCAGCTTAACTGGAAGATTTTATATTTCATTAGGTACCAGAACTGATCTATGGGCAAGGAGAAGTGGTTACTGTTGGTGCAGTCCAAAGCCAGCAGATTTCTTTATTTGGCTTAATGTAATAAGACAGTAGAAGCATTTTATTGTCTTCGTTTAATGAATAATTCATGGAATTCTCATTCCATTACTTTGTGATCCTCTGTCTCTGAAGCTGAGAGTCTTGTCTTACGAGAGTGTTGTGTAGTTTCAGAAACCTTGAGGACTCATTAAATTTTTAAAAATCATAACAGGGCCATTTGTAGTGCATTACTGAGTATCAGTCAAGCAATCCACATTTAACACTTAGGGACCACCTCATCATCAGATGCTGGGGTGAAGGAGGATAATGGACAGATAGCGTCAGAGCTGTGAGATGGAGAAGTTGGGAGGAGAGGGAACTGTAAGCAAAAGGTCCCAGTTTTTTTAGTGAAGTATGAGGTTATGCCCTCAGCAGAGAGGACATGGGGGTGGGGAAGGGAGGAAGTATCTGGGAGACTTGAGGAGGCAATAAAAGGTTTGGAACCTCTGTGTTGAGTAGGATAGGGTTTCGTTCTAGTAAGGACAATTGAAATGATCATAAATTTGTAGTAAACCTGGTGAAGTCTAGTTTTTCTCTAGTTCAGCAGTAACTGAGTGGGAGTAAAAGACATTGATGGTGGGAAAAATCTAAGTTTGGAGTTTGGCAAGGGAACAGGGAATTTAAGAGTGGAGGCTTAGGTCAAGATGAGAGAGGAAGAGAGCAGCCACAGCTTTGGTGCTGGCCTGAGATACACAGATGGCTAGAGTGATTGGAGGTCACAATGAGTCATAGGCAAAGATAGAAAAATAAAAGATGATGATCAGATGAAGGAAATGCAGAATTCTTAATCATGGAAATGAAATCTCCGTGGGTAATGATGACTATCCCTGTGTGTAGCGGTCAGGGAGTATAGAGCAGTAGGTCACAGGAAATAAATAAAAGAACTGGGAAGTTAGGGTATTTGAAGGAGTATAGGAGTGTATGTTGACGTGCCTTAGAAGGAGAGGATTTGGAGCTGAGAGAAGACTGGGAGCTAAACATTGAACTTACTGAGAAAGGAGGGAGCATGTCCTGGGAGTTGGTAGACCATAGCTACCACCTCCGGATTGAGTGGGGAGATAGACCTAAGGTTCTAGTATTTGTTTTTTTTTTTTTAAGTGTTGCTTTGTGAAGGAGTTTTTTTTAAGTGCTAAAATGAGACTTTCCTAATTATTTTGTGGAAGTAACTTTTAAAATACAATCTTTTACATCTAGGTGAACCAACTATAAATAGTATTGGTTATAAATTTGTATGAGGAGGCTTTGACTTTGAAAACTTCACTTACTAGAGACAATAGGAGTAGCATCCCTGTTGAGGGATAGTTAATAATAAAATAGAACTATGAAAGGAGACATTTTTAGCTGCCATTTCTTTTTTTCTTCTGCTCTTTTTTTTTTTAAAGGAGGAACAATGGAACCAGGAATTTGAATTCATTGAATTAAAATTCTGGGCATAGGCAAGATGGGCAAATTGGAATACTTTAACTTGAGACAACCACACTGGGGAAGGGTTGTTTGTGCCTGACTCTCTGAGTAGTGTGTCATTGTTGAAAAAGTTGCACAATTAGGTGAAGATCAGAGACTAGATTTTATTAGTATTTGAAAATAAGGTTGGGGTTTTTTTTTTGGGAGGGGGGGGAAGGGAGAGACACACAAAGCTGTCCATGTTGAGAGCAGGATATTTTGGGTACAACTCCTAGGTGTATTGGATAAGAAAGTAGGTAAAATAGGAACATTTTAATCAGAGAACTGAGATTGCATGTGGTTGAAATGGGGTAAACAGAAGAGACAGAGAGAGTGAGCTCAAGGATACCTCTAACATTGTTTTGAGTCTGAAAGTTCTCAGTCTTTGCTTCTCCAGGAGAAAGGTTCGCATTGAACTGGATTTTGAATTAATTTGGTTCCTGCTGGAATTGACATCTTGACGTTGAGACCACACTTTGGTTATCATATTCCTAACCAGCCATCTCATTTCAGCTTGCTCCTCTTCCTGCGTTCTCTGCTTTATTGAAACTGGCCTGCCTGACTTCCTCTCCCTCCCTGCCTCCTCATACATGGCCCATTTTGCAAAGGTGGTGTAACTTCAAAGCACAGATAAGGCTCCATCTCCAATGCAAGGCCTTTCCTAATCTCAGCCATCTTTCTCCTCCCCTCTTCACCTCTCTTGGTTCCACTTTACTTGTAGTTATCCTAATTTAGAAACTCCTTGCCAGTTTCCTGAATTTTCGTACTCATTTCCTCTCTCGTCTCCTCTTTCCAATCCCATCTCTCACGCCACTGCCAGAGTAACTTTTAATATGCAGATGTGGTCACAAGGCTCCCTTGTTCTACCATCTACTGTGCTTCTTCATTACTCGCTGAATATAATACACACTCCTTAGACTGACTTACAGGATCTTACGCTGGTTTTTTCCCCAGTATTTCCACATACTGACTCTTCCCCCATGCCCTTTCTCTTCCAGCCAAGCCTGACTACTTATCTATTCCCTGATCCCTTCCTGCTGTCTCTCGTCTTTCTTTGCTCTCACACTCCCTTGCCTTAAAACAGTCTCCTTTCATATTTCTGTGTATTGACATTTTTTCCTTCCTTCAAGGTCCCATGTTTTCTCCTAAAGGCTTCCTTTGTCCTCCTGGTACTTAGAAGTGATCTCCATAACTCCTTAAGTTCCTCATATGGGACTTTTTTTTGGACTTCTCCTGAGCTCTTACCTTATTACTTGGATTCTAGGTATCATTGTGGACAGTTGACTTAACCTTTTCCCTTGACCATTATTCAGAGTGTGTGTGTGTGTGTGTGTGTGTCTGTCTGTCTGTCTGTCTGTCTGTCTTTATTAGAATATAAACTCCTTGATTATCTTGCCTATTTTTATATCTCTAGAGCTTGTTAGCACAGTTCTTGGCACATAGGGCTTAATAATTGTTTTTGATTCCACTCTATTCTTTATTTCTTCTCTTCCTTCTCTCTGTAGGCTCCTTGAGGGACTTAAGAGGGACTTTTTTTTTTAATTATTGTGTCTCTAGAACCTTGCATGTTTTAAATGCTGAATAAATTTTAATTGAATCAAGAGTTAAGGTTTTTGAATTTTTAAAATCCCTGTCAATCACAAGCATTTGTTAAGCCCTATTTTGTGCTAGGTGTAATGCTGGACCTTGGGGATACAAATAGAGAAGTAAGACAGGGTCCTGAAGGAGTTTACTTTCTATTGGAGGGAATGCAGTACATGCATGCATAATAGGATATAAATAAAGTAGGATATATGTACATATGGGATAAATGATACAAAATAAATGGCTAATGACTTTGGGGGATGGGTCATACTAACAACTTGAAAATCAGAAAAAGACTCCTTTAAAAGGTGGCACTTGAGCTGAACCCTCAAGAGACTTAGGAATTCCAAGAGTCATTAATAGGGACAACTTCCCAGTTACACAGGCAGGAAGGTGAGAGATGAAATATATACTGGGGGAGGCAGTAAACTAGTTTGGCCAAAGAACAAGGCGTATAAAGGAGACCAATGGTGTTGAACTCTCATAGAAATGGGGCCACTGTAAAGATTCCTGCAGGCTGCATATTGACTTAGTTTTAAAATGTAGTATTTATGTTTTATTGTATTTTTAAAAATAAATTTGTTAAGTATTTCCCCATTACATTTTAATCAGCTTTTGCGTAGTAGTTGAGAATATTATGGGCCACATGTGTTTGACTCCTTTGGTGTAACCAACCTGGACAGATTGGCAAGAGGAGACTGATTGTCAAACACTTTGAGCGCCAGAGAGGAATTTGTACTTTATCTTAAAGGCACGAGGCTGACACTTCCTGGGTGGGTTTTGCACTGGTTACACTTGTGCTTTAGGAATATCAGTCTGTCCGCTGAGTAGGGTGGGGATGGGTTGGTGAGATGGCGATGCAGGGAATTCAGTTAGGAGGCGATCAAAATATTTCCCGACAAGTTGTGGTGAGATCTTGGACTAGGGAGGTTGCTGACGGCTTGGCTTTTAGCATGTTGTATACATTAACAGCAATACTGTTCTAAGGGGAACTTTTTGGATGAATAAGCCATTTTGACTACTATAAATGCCTAAACTAACTACAAAGGACATAAGAAGGAAGATGCTATCTGTATCTAGAGAAAGAACTGATGCATGGAAGGATATAGAATGATTTCACATATGTGTTTGTACATACATATTTGTATCTATTGGTAGCCATCTGTGGGGCAAAAGAGAGGGAGGGAAGAAAAATAGGAAAAAAATTACATAATAATTATATTATATATTTAAAAGAAATAGTAAGTTGTATATAATAGATTTGCAGTTTCAAGTAAATCTTTTTTTTAAATTATGCTATGTTATAGAAATGCATATTTTATTCGAAAAATTAAAAAATAAGATAAATATTTTAAAAAAGATTATTTTGGCAGATGTACGTTGGAGAAATTAAGAAGCAGTAATCAGGTTAGCCAGGGAGACTATTAAATATTTTGTTAAGAACGAGAGTATGGTTGGATTTTAAAGTTAAAAAAATTTTCTTTGCAGTGGTGTTGCATTTAAATTATTAATCAACAGTAGGTTTTATCACTTGAGGAATTTTTTGTTGAGGACACTCTGAGGAGATCTGGTGTTTCCTAGGTGATGGGCATGAGTGTGGATACAGCAGAACCCTTTTCTCTTGCCCTGTTAAAGGCACACTTCATTACAATGTACTTTCTTAGGCAAGCTGTCAATAACAGTTAAAATTCACCACTGTACTATTATGTACAGTTGCTGTTGGAGGAAGAATATTTCAGTAGGACTTTTCTTTTTGGTCTTAGTGGGGCTATTTCCGTATCTTCCCATTATTCAGCATAGTTATCCTCAAAGATCTCTGCTGAATTAAGCAACTTGCAGATCTGTGCCAAAGGTATGGCATTTGTTGTCCTGGATCCACGGTGATGTTTTGATTGGGGCATCAGAATCAATTTCACTTCCTCATGTTACCAGATTGGTTAGCTCCTTAGGTTCTGGGATACATTGCCTTAGATGTTACTCAGAGACTCAGAGGTACTGTGTTCTAAACACTAGTTTGGTGATCATGGAGTCGATTCTTTCCTACTTACTCATCTTCGCTTTCTTGGATGGAGAGCCTGAGGCATTTGGTGTTTCTTAGAAGTTCCTTTTTCTTTTTTCTTACTTTGTTTTGCTGCAGTAGTAGGAATGTGAAGAGTGCTGTCAGAATCTTATTTCCCCTGTAGTTCCTGTGGTTTTGACTTTAGGGCCACTTTGAGAACCTTAAGACTTGCAGTCACTGAGACAGTGTGATATAAGTAGAGCCAGACTTGCAAATCGGTAAACCCTGGGTTCAAATCCTGCCTCTGAGCACTTTCTACCTGTCTGACCATGGACAAGTCTCTTCTCAGCCTTAATTTCCTTAGCTGTAAAAGGGACATGTTATGGCATACTCCCTCTAAAAGGGAATATGTAATAAATTCATTGGGTTGTTGTGAAAATCAAATGAAATTATATATGTATGTGCAAACTTCAGAGCCCAACATGTGGTTTTAAAAAGAAATAATTCGGTTTCCCCCAGTCAATCTAAAACCACTTATTAAGTACCTATTATTTAACAGACTCTGTGTAATGTTAGCCTCTGGTAAAATGTGACTGAAAGGATTTCAGAGGCCATCTTACCTAGCTCCCTTATATTAAGAACCCTTGTTAGGGAGAAAAAAAAACCCTTGATCTTGAGATCAAGAAGCTAGAGTACATGGTCTTGTCCCTGTAAACCTATCAGACCTACCACATATGCTCTTATCCCACTGTTCCTAGATATGAACCTCCATCATGGGTTTTTTCTCCCTCTTGTTAATAACTTCTGATCCACCTGGTTGGTAGAAGGTTGGAGGCTTAGAGATCATCTCTGTGAATAAACAGAAGTTGGCTATGATATGCTTTAAAAGTGCTTGGAGGTATGGCATGCTTAAGTATAATGGAAGTTCAGTTGTAAAGGTTCTTCATCCCCACAATGGAGAGGCTGAGGCTCATGTCTTGAGTTTGGGAATTCTGAACTAAGTGGACTAAACTGATCAGATATCCCCACTAAAGTTAGGCATTTATAGGGTGTGCCCCTGTGTGGTGTATCTGGCTCAGATTGGGAAATTGAGGAGATCAGAGTTCTATTAATGATTGTAGTAGAATGGGCCTGTGAATAATAGCTCCTATATTTCTAGTGTGGGTCAGATAGGGAGAGAAAGGAAGGAGAAAAGAAGAAAGGAAATTAAGGATTCAGGGAAGAAAGGAAGAGAAAGGAGCATAGGAGGAAAGAAAAAGAGCAAAAGAAGAAAAAAGAAAGGAGAAAAAGGAAAAAAGAAAGGAGCAAAGTAAGGGAAGGTAGGAGGAAAGAAGAAAGAAAGGTGGAAAGAGAAGAAAAAGAAAGGAGGAATAATAGGATTTCATTGTTTTTCTTTTTCCCCTTCATCTGGAAAACTGGTTGATGACTTTTCCCTAATGACAGACTCGTACACATCTACAAATGTGTTATCTTCCACCTTCTTCATGCTTCAGAACTTGCTGTGAACATGAGTGAGATAACATGTGGAAGGACTCTGAGATGTTTAGAAGAACGGTGGTGTTTAAGTCCCTATTAATTGAAACCTTAACCATCTTAGATGGCTCTAGGTGATGTCTGAGCAGTCGTTCTCTTCCTCTTGTTGACTTTTGGATTTTCACCTCCTCCTTCTTGGAAAGGAGTATTCAAGCATGTGGCCTGTGGTTCAAGGCAGAACTAGCCGGACCCGTGAGTTAAACTGGTTACACATACGTCCTGACTCTGGGATTGTTGAGATACAAAGCTTGAGGAAGAATATGGCAACTCTTTCATCGTGTTAGGACTGTATAATTAATCATCTGGTCGTACAGATTTACTGCGAAACAATGAGATTTGGGGGCATGGGTGTATGGAGAAGAGCAGTACTTTTGGATTCTGTACAGTGTAGCTGCGAGGTTAGAAAATGGGCCTGGTTGTTAGGAAACCTGGAGTCGAGTTTTAGATCTGTGTGGCCTTGGGCAGTCTACTTAACCTATCATCTGTTCCTAAGTAATGTTTGTTTTACCTACTAGGAAAGGTTAGGAGGATAAAAATGAGATTTTAGAGGGGAAAAAGAAAGATAAGAAATTCCGGCTGATGGTTTGTCCCCAGTTCCTCTGGTTTTTAAGTCTTTTGCATTCCTCAGAATTACCTACCTGCTCCTTCTGAGAGGGCTCCCCTCTCAACACAGCCATTCCAATGATATAGTTTTAAGAGAAAAAAATGATTTGAGCTCTGTCAGGGTGTTTTTTCTTTTGAAACTTCTAATTCCAAAACGTTCAGTAATAAAGCATAATACAAGTAACATTTGAATAGAATCATCCTCTGAGATTATTGCCAGTTTATCCTGGACACACTCCCACCCACCTTATTTGTGTATTGTTGTTTGCTTGGTGTGGGTCTCCCTCCCCCCATTATTATACATTGCATACTTTAATATATATTACATACCTTCTTATGTATCCCCAGAAATAGGAACACTGCCTGGCACACAGGAATCATTGCTTAATAAACTTTTATTGATTTAAACAAAGTAATTCAAACTTTTGACTTTTTAAAATTTACTTCCCCTTTTGGAATGATTGACTGGGCCAGTGAAGTCAGACTTGACTTTATAAAAGAAAAGATATTCTTTTACTTTACTCCCTGCAGTAACTCCTCCGTCATCCCTCCCAAAGAAGTAGAATTTAAAGTTTTATGATGAAAGGCTGTGGGTAAAAGCTGTGATTACTCTGCTTCCCTCTTCCCCCTCCTGCCAGGTTTTAACCTTAGCCCTGTCATAGCAAGATAAAGACCCTTTTCTGTGCTCTTGGAAGAAGGCTATCTTGGACTTGCCTTGATTTCCATGCTCTGTATGATAAGCAGCTCTTCTGGGGAGTGGTGATGACATTTTTTTTAAAATTTTAAGATGGTGGTACTAAGGTAGTTACAGAAAGCAGTGCTGCACATACAGTGATGGACGCACTTATTTTTCCTTCATCTAGCTTAGCAGTTCAACCAAAAATTTCTAGCACAACCTACCTATCTGCTTATCTTCCAGGGCTTTGTCAGATAAGTATTTAACCTCTGTAGTTTGCCTCGCCTGCATTGCCATCCCTCTTTCTTTTCTGTTTATTTATAGCCTAACCATCCTAGATAATAGATAGCTCAAGTCTCTGAGTGTTTATTATATCTCTTGTATGTACTGCATAATTTAGCATTCATATATGCTTTCATATATTTAATATATTCATATTAACATTTCTTTATTATATATCCGTATGCAATACAGCTCTATTCATCAGTTATTTCATGTATGTTGGTTTTTGCTTCTTTGTTGACGACAATTACTGCTACTACTTGTATAACCCTTTCAGATTTGCAAAGTTCTTTATGTAAATTACCAATGTTATTTATTATCTTTGTTCATTATTAATTATATTTGTTCCTTACCACCCTGTGAGGTAGGTGCGTTTATTCCCATTTTGCAGATTAGAAAGCTGAGGTCAAGAGAAGTTATTTGCCCAGAGTCACGCAGTTCACCAGTGTCTGAGACAGAAATTGAACTCTGGTCCTCCTGACGCCAAGTTTAATACTCTGTCCGCCAGCTGCCCTTCTGTTGTAATGTTCTTGGACAGTACTAGAGGTTTAAATTCTGGTTTCTGTTAACTTTTCTGGATCTCAGACTTTAATCTGTTAAATGAGAGGGTAAAAATAGGTAGCTTCTAAGATGCCTTCTAGTCCAACAGTTTCTGTCAGTGTGACCCTGGGCAAGTCATTTAACTCTTCAGCACCAATTTTTTCTTTTTAAAATATGGGTGACATCTACACTTCCTACTTGAGCAGGATTATGGTGACACTGTCATGTTTATTTTGTTTCTCCATCAGTACTTGCCACAATGTAGAGCACTGAATTTTGAATAAGTTCTGGTAGCCTTTGTTTATGGTATTCCTTTGAGTAATTAATTTATATACATGTGACAAAGTTTCATGATAGACACTCTACATCAGAGGTGTCAAATTCACAGACCAAGTGCAAGCTAAAACAGATTAAAATGTAATTGGGAAATCTTTAACAAAAGAAATACAAATAATGATACAACACAAATACTGTTCATTTGTGGTTTTCTAAGGCAGTATGTTTCCCACAGAGATCTTTTTGTTTGAGTTTGATGCTACTGGTTTGCAGATATATAATTTATCACTGAAAATCAGGATTTTAGGGTTGAGAAAGATCTCTTGAGCCCGCTAATCCAACCCCCTCCTTTTATAGATGAGAACATAGAGATCCATATGGATGAGAAAAATGAGACCCAGGGAGGTTATGACTTAGCCAAGGTTGCCCAGGTGGGATTTTGAGCCCAAGTCTTCTGACTGCAGTGCCAGTGCTCCTGCCATGCTGCTCCCAGCTTGTTGCTTCTATAGAGTTTGCCTCGATAACCTCTCATCCATTTGAAACTCTTGAAATTCTGTGCTTTCACAACAATTAGTTGAATAGGTAGGATGTTCGTGACTGTATGTGTGCGCACACACAAACACATTTGTATGTAAACTTTTAGGAGTGTGCCTGGTTAGGATCGGAAGGGCTCCTTTATTAAGCAGAACTTCAGATGTTCAGGCAAACTCTGTGCCCGACTTGTAGTAGAATCTTCTGAGTTTGTATTGCTGTGATCACCTACAGTCAGACACACTGTACACTGACCCCAGTATAGTGATGTTATTTTGGTCCTCTTTGAGAATGAAGGACAGCAACCAACCAACATGACAGGAAAAAATCAAATCCATTTTTACATCATTTCTACATATAACATGTTTTCTAAGAACTTTGTGTGTCAGGACTGGTCGTTATATTTGTGGGTTGATTAATTGTAGAGAACAACAGGGCACCTTACAGACCATTGGAGGGGATGACCTCCAGCACCCCCCCCCCAATAAAAAAGGCAGGGTTTTTCTTATTCTTGAATAAATCTGATAAGATTAAATGTTCCATACGTTTCTAAATAATGTCTAAATGATCATTCCCTGACCTTCCCTTTGATCATTGGGTAAAGTGGTAAGATTCTGGAAAGATGTGACACTCACAAAATATCGTGATTCTGAAATGTGCTTTTGAAAACAGCTTTACGTGGTTTTCTTTATCAGAATCTGTGCTGCAGGGAAATGAATGGAGCAGTGTTCTTAGAGTTGGATCTATAACAAGGTTGGTGGAGTTCAAAGATTCTGAATCCACTGAAGAGGAGGAGGAATAGAGAATTAATTTTAACACCACCTTTGTTGAGAGAGGAGCCCTGTATAATTCAGTCTCTTAGATTTTAAGCTTCATGAGTTCAGGGACTATACACCTCTTTGGATCATGCACACCCAAATATACTTTTGCTGAATGAGTGAATGAGTAAGATTCTCCTAGCACAAAATAGCTGTAGGGCTTATGTCCTGAGTTGGATTTTGTTGTTAGTGTTAAGCAGAATGATGAAGCCTGGTTAACTTTTTATATGGATGCAAAGGGAAGAAAAAGGTAATTTATACTTGAACTGTTGGTTGCCTAGTATCGTCAGCTGACGATTCAATCCAGTAAACCTTTATTAAATGTCGATAGCAGAATATTCTACTCTTTTAGGGGAGGTAGAAGATTTAGCCAAGACTTTTTTGCCTGTACCTAATGGGACCTCCAAGGGTACCAGGGGGATATGACAAAAGTACAAATGACTATAATGAAAAGAGGCAGCACAAAATTAGAATGTAAGCTTCTTGAGGACAGGTATTTTGTTTTTGTATGTCTATCAGTGTTTGGCATGTAGAAGGCACTTAATTAAATGCTTTTTAAATGATGGAACAAACAGAAGTTTGGTGAAATGCTTTAGGGGACATCTTTGGTATTTTAAAACATTCCCTTGACACTGTTCTCATTTGGCTGGTGATTATGGGTCAAGGAAAGCCCTGCCTGAAGACAGGGGGACACACTGCCACAGTGGCCTACATTTTAAAGCTAGTGTGGCTTGAATTTTCATGAAACATGTGTTCTAAATTTATTGCACTGTGTGCATATATCAGGTAGCTTATTTTGACTAGGTTGGGTGCTTGAGGTAAGGTTGAGAATTAGGACATTATTCATATCTTGGCAGCCTGCCAAAAATAACATATTTGGGTTTTCCTTTTTTCTAAATAATGTGTATTTCTTTCCCACACAGAAACAAGAAATATATCATATGCCATGGAGAAAGGTTCCATTGGGGGGCTGTGCTTAGTGTGCGCTATTCGCTATTTGTTCCCACAAAGGAATACAAGGAAGTTAATATAAGCTCTTCCTGTAAAACACACACTCATGCGCGCGCTCGCGCTCTCTCTCTCTCTCTCTCTCTCTCTCTCTGTCTCTTTCACTCACCTTTAAAGCAGGAATTTGACAATAAAAGACTATGATTTTTCTGTCTTCTATACCTCATGACCTATAAATACCTGCCCTCATACATCATTGATTCATAGAGCATTTGTTGAGTACCTACTATGTGTTGTGCTAAGTGAGATAGAAAAGCTGAGACATAGTCTTTGTCCCCACAGTTTCCTGTCTACTAGATTTCCCTGTGCACCTTCTCTGCTCATTGTCAAATGATTCTTCTATTCTCCTCCAGCTTAGTGGATTCATTCCCAAAAGCTCAGTTGACTTTATAATTTCCCAGCCTGAGAAAACATAAATATCTTACCACTTCAGTCAGTCGTCTCCGCATTTTTTGATTGCATGTTTTTATTTAAAAAAAAAACCCCTTCAACATTCCATATACGTATATACATACTTAAAATTTACATATGTACTTCTGCATTAGTGTTTATTTACAAAACACACACAAAATTTTAAAATTAAAAGGGCTAGAATAAGGTGAAATAAGTATTTTTGTTTTATTCCTCATTTTATTTATTAATGCTACAAACACCCTTTTTTGCTCTCATGGACAATTTGATGGAACATGCTTATTATTATATTCACAAAATTCTTGCTTATCTCCTGGGGAATTGGACCACTTGTAAAGAATGGTTTTATTTATTCAATTAATTTGATTGATGTATCTAGCTAAGCAGATGAACTTCCTTTTTTTAAAGGTACTTTTTATTGAAAGATACATAATATAGCAATAAAATAATAGATAAGTCAGAGTAAACAGCTTTTCCATGGGAGTAATACCCCTGTAGAAGTTCACAGACAATGAAAAAACAACATGCAAAAGTGAATTGTTTCTGAATTCAACTCAGCAGAAAATTTAAAGCACACCTCTCTTTCTTTACTGTGTTCTGCTTGATGCATGGTATGTGTCATACCTTAATTTCCTTATTCGTGTTTGAATATTTTTAGTTAGGTTTTTGTATGAGTGTGAGGATAAACAAGATCATCAGATTAGCTGGACCATAGAGTTCAGGAAAGGGGAGTTAATGTGCAACAATTTTAGAAACTATTTTGGGAGCTATTTTTGTGAAGGACTTTAAATGCCAAAGGGCTGTATATTTGATCTGAGCAGAAGTAGAGTCACAGGAGTTTATTGAGGTGTGTGTGGGAGGGAGGTTAGGGAGGCAATGTGCCCCGATCTGTGCTTTGGGGGAATCACTTAAGCAAAAGTGTGGAGGAAAGCTGGATGGGAGTGGGGAAAGACTTGAGGATGAGGAAAAACTAGGGGGCCATTGCAGTGATGTGGGTTATGTAGGGTTATCTAGGTTGTGTAGGGCTCTGGACTACTACATGTGGTGATAGTGTGAATAGGGAGAATGGGACCAAAGGGAGAGATGTGGAGCTAGGGACCACAAGATTTGTAACTGCTTGGATATATCGAATAAGTGAAAGTGAAGTATCTAGGTTGACCCTGAGGTTGCAAACCCGGGTGACTAGAAGAATGGTGAAGTCCTTGATAGAAAGAGGAGAATTTGGAAGAAGGATGGGAGAAGATGGGACATTATGTAATGAGATTCGCTGTGTAGATCATAAACCATCTGCCTATTCATCCTGTCTCTCTCTCTCACCTAAAATGAAAAAGAGAAGAAAGTGGTCTCTTCCATATTTGGTCATTGCCCTGGAGTCCAGAGCCTGAGATGCTGATCCTTTACTTGGCCACAGCAGGATGTACTAGGAGTTTGGTGGGTGGAATTTTGCCAGTGGCATCTTTCCAGCTGTGGTGGTAGGTTAGGTTCTTATGTCCTGAGCAGTCAAGGGAATTTCGGGTTGGGGTGAGGTTGGGGAAGAGGGATTGACAGAGGGAGTGTTGGGCTGTAGTGGAGTAAGGGTCAGTGTGATCGTGTTCCAAGATTGGTTATCTCAGGGAGAGTTGGATGTGGCCCATCTCCCTACCTTCCAGATGATTTGATCACACATTGATAGAAGTTATGCTGTGGCTCCCATGTTGGAGGCCTCAGACTTAAATGATAACCAGAATGGCAATATTATTTTAGTTAAAGTCCAGTGAAAGGCAAAAGCTCTCTTATTCAAAACCCATTTTCAAACAATTGTGGGCTGGTGTCCATCATGCCTAGTGCATATAATTTAATAGTAAAATATAGTCAGTTCCCTCCAACTCAACAGACATTAAGTGTCTACTTCATACAAAGCATAATCAAGTCCTCTCCATAGGAAGGATAGCATCCTGCTATGCCCACCTTGCAGGGTTAAGATTCAAGGAGATACTAGTTTGGACTCTCATTTGAAAATCATGGTCATTAAAAAATTTACATGCCATTGTACATGTTACTTTTAAAAAGTGAACAGCAGAAATGCCTGAGAGTGGGATTCATAGGATTTAGTTGAAGGATGGCTTTTAAAAGCCATCTAGCCTAAATATACGGGCTCAGAAAAGGGAGAGTGACTTGCCCGAGGAGCATGTGCAGGAATTAATAGAGTAAAATTTTAATTTCATGCTTGGATGGTCCAGGCAGCATGGTGGAGTAAATGGAAAGCTGGCCTTGGATTCAAGCCCCACCTCTCCCATAATCTGGCTGTGTGGCCCTGGCCAAGTCACTTAAACTTCTCAGGGACTAGGAGGCAATTCGGTAAGACAGAATTGCAGAGCAGGTGCAAGGTATGCATTAGTAGGTGGTATTTCCTCACTGGGAACTAGCTTGATGAAATGGCAGGTCTGGTGAAAACAAACCAAGTCTAAATGACCAACCATAAATACTTTCAACAAACAAACAAACAGCTTTTTTTTTTAAACATGGCCCATAATAAGTGCATATATTTTAGGATTGGGTGAAAGGTAAAGATAGACAAACCTATTTGGAAGTTAAGAAGGGCAGTTGTGGGAATTCCATGTACAGATTGGGCAAGATAAAGGGGGAACAGCCAGCTTTTAATTTATTTTCTTAATTGATGAATGGCTGTTAACACAGTAGTAACTATTATTGTATATGTAGGCAGGTTGGAGCCATTCACTGGCCTAAAAGATCCCAATTTTCATCACAACCTTATATCTGGAAGGAACTTTATAGGTAATCTAGTCATTTTACAAATCAGTAAACTGAGGCATACTTAGAGATGCTACACAATTTCACCAGATATTTGTACTGGAGATAGAAATGACAAAATGGAAATAGTTCTTGCTCTCAAAGAACTTACATTCTATTGGGGAAGGGTATGTGTGTGGGGGGTGAGGTGGGGAGGATGTACACATATATACACATAAGTAAATGCAAACTATTGGGCAGCTAGGTGGCACAGTGGATAGAGTGTCTGGGCTGGAGTCAGAAAGACTCCTCTCGAGTTCAAATGTGGCCTCAGACACTTAATAGCTGTGTGTCCCTGGGCAGATCACTTAACTCTGTTTGCCCCAGATTACCATCTGCAAAAGGAGCTGGAGAAGGAAATGGCAAACCACTCTGGTGTGTTTGCAAAGAAAACCTCAAATGGGCTCACGAAGAGTCGGATACAACCAAAATGAGTGAACAATACCACCAAAAATGCAAAATATATACAAAATAATTTAGAAGAAGGAGGAGGACAGTAGCCACTTGAGAGATCAGAATAGCGCTTGTGAGGTAGGTAACATGTAAATTTCTTCAATTTACTGAATAGCTCAGTTATAAAATCTGGTTTATTACAAATTTGCCTTAGTTTCATTGTCTTGTTAGCCTTCAGACTTACGGTGGGCCACAGAAGAAGCAACCTCCCTTCATGGAGATAGAAGTAGTTTTAATAGACCAATGGCTGTCTTATTGTGTTTATTACCTACAGTCATGCACCAACCTGCATCATGGAAAGCCTGCAGGCATTCAAAGATTTTCATTGACTATACAAAACCAAAAAAGCAGCCTGTGAAATTAGCCCTTCTTGACCTCACACTGGCAACTGATGAGTCTTTAGTTAAAGGAGGGGAAAAAAAAACCCCAAATCAAGAAGTTGACGTTCTTTATAAGTTAGCAAGCACCGACTCTGAAACTCTGGGTCAGGCACCACCCTTCCTTTAGAAAGGTCACTTAGACTATTCCTACTAGCTCTAACCACAGGGAAATTTGACAGAGCAGGGAGAGTAAGGTTTCTTCAATCTTGTTTTCCCTCCTATGTGTCTTTATTGATATATTTTGTTTTTATATCAGTTACACTTTCCCCTTATTCCTGCCCCCAATCCATCCCTTATAATAAAGAACTAAAAATATGAAAAGAAAAAAGTCTTAATCATATGCAGTATCTGTAGCCCTTTACCTTTGCAAAGAAGCCGGGGGTAGGTGTCTTCTTCTATCTCCTCTGGCTGCTATAATTTTGCAGACTCCAGTTTTGATTCTTTGGCCCAGTCATTCTGTCTTTCTGCATAGTTGTTGTCAAGAGATTTGCCCTGGTGGTAAGGATTGGAGGTCAGGATTTGAACTCAAGTCTTTTTCATGGAAATCTAGCGACTTACCCACTTGTTTAGTTTGTGGGCATTCACTTTGTGTCTAGTTCTTTGCCACCACCAAAAAAAAATGCTGCTATTGTTCTTATTTTGGTACACATGGGGCCGTTAGTTTTGTTTTTGACATCCTTTGGGTACAAGGCCATAAAGGCAAAGAGTAATAATTTCGTTTGTATAATCCCGAATTGATTTCCCGAGTGGTTGGAAAAATTCACTGCTCCCCAAGAGTGCATGTCAAGTACGTTCTTTTTCCCACAGTTCGTCCAGCTATTCCCATCTTTTACCAGCTTTACCAATTTGCTGGGTAGGAGGTGTCACCTTTAAGGTTAATCTTCCCTGCCCCCCCTTCCCCTCAACTAAGAAGAATTGGTTTAATACGTTTGTAAAGATACTTCCTAAAGGATGTTAGAGATCTTTAGAAAATGTTGTCTCACCTTCCTCCATCTGAAAAGACTCAACTTTATGTTTTTGTTGGACTCTCCTTTGGGTTTTATTCCTTAGAGGGAAAAATTAGATGGATTAAGTCAAGTCAACAAGCATTTAAGTATTTACTGTGTGCCTCGCGCTAGGACTAGGAATATAATTCAAGCCAAAAGAAAGACAGTATTGGCCCTAAAATGGCTAAAGTTTTAATGGGGGAAGACAATCTATAATAGAAACTGAATAGGGGGTGGAGGAAGGTGCCTGCAATGTGCCATGGTAGCAAAAGAAGTCCAGAGAGTCTGGAGAATAGTCTTTTTAAAAAAAGACATTCTAATGAATGGACAAATTATTTGAATGAAATTTACAGAGTCAGAATTATTTCATCCATTTCATTTATATTCTTAGGTCCTAGCCCAGTGTTTAGATCATAATAGAAAATAAATCCGATTGATTGAATTAAAGAAATGGTTGGATTGTATTTAGGTTAGCATTACAAGTATACATTTTGTATCATGTTTCACAGAATCTGTCTAACCTTTATCGAAATGTTTTGAAATAATGGCAGATGAAAAACATTTACAGTATGGTAGTAATGTTTTAAAAACAAGGGAGTTGATATGGAAATAAAGGGTTTAAAAATAATTTCCATAGGGAAAGTAGTCTTAGATCGATATAAAGAATTCCTAGATTGAGAGCGAGGAACTAGAAAGATTTTTAAACGTTTATTTAACTTTAATTTCACATAGCCTATACTTTAGCAACAGGTCTTTACAAAGACTTGAGAAAGAATGGATGGAAATACTCTCAGCACACTTACTATTTAAGAGTATGATAGACATGGGTGATATTTTGTATGCAGAGGACCCGTTCAATAACCAGTAGCTCAGGTATTGTTAACACTGTCCCAGGAAACCTAAAATATTTCATTGCAGTTACTCTTCCCACCTTACTGAGAAGATAGCCTCCTAAAGGAGAAAAGGACAGGGGGAAAAGATCACTTAGAAAATCATTTATTATGCTTCTGTGTAGTATAGGTCCTTAATCTGTGTGTCCTGGGAGCTAAAAGGGAAGGCTTCTGAAATTTAAACAGATTCTGTTGGCCCTACTGCTATGCTGGCTGCTCATTTCCTTATTGTGGGTAAGACCCTATAGTAACTGTTAAGAAAATCCAAGATAAGCTGTGAAGGATGACCATCCTTTCCTGTGGGAGGTATAGAAGTAGTAGAAGCCCCTTTAGTGAAGGAATGAGAGAAGGACCTAACCCTACAGAAAATAGGGAGCAAAGACACAGCTAAGCTGTAACTAAGTGATAAGTGGTCCAGTTGGTCCAAGAACACAGTGGTCAATGAAGGACTAGAATATTTAGTGAAAACTTTATGGCAGCAGGAGGTCTCAGGAGCATAGAATCAAGGAAAGGGACCTTTGGTGATCCCTTAGTCCAGACTACACATCTTACTTGAGCTGGGCTTCAAAAGAGGAAAAAAAAGGGCTTGGTCTAGAGTTATCTGCTCTTCCTTCATCGTAACATCCTCCGAACAGCTGTACTGACAGAGGCAGAGTGGAGCAGAGCAGGTCTAAGAGTCGCAGATCCATCCTTTAGTAACGCCAATAGAGAACCCTCTCCAGAAATAGGAATACTGAAAGGTAAATTTTGGGTTTCTTGTTGTAATTTCCAACCGGCATCATGGAGTAACCCTTGGGGCATCTGGCTTATATTTTTGCTCAAGGGAAAAAGCAGCATTAATCAGTCAACAAACATTTATTTAACAGTGTTCAAAGATACCGTGCCAGGTGCTGTGAAAGATTCAAAAAGGCTTATGTTTTCATCAATGTGTTTTTCAGTAAGTTCTGTTCGTGGTGCCAAGAGAGCCACTAAACCACATGAGGAGGGCAGCTAGGTGGTGCAGTGAATAGAGTGCCGGGCCTGGAGTTGGGGAATACCTGAATTCAAATCTAGCCCCAGACACTTACTGGCTGTGTGACCCTGAGAAAGTCACTTAACCCTGTTTGCCTCAGTTTTCTCATCTGTAAAATGAACTGGAGAAGGAAGTGGCAAATCACTCCAGTCTCTTTGCCAAGAAAACCCCAAATGGGGTCACAGAGTCAGACAAGACTAAAAAGTGACAGAACAACAAAACTATATACGGATCCCTGTGGGTAGCATATTCACTAAGAAAATCATATATTGCCAATTGTGTATGTTGTGATTTTGTTTATTTCATTAAATAGTTCCCAATTATATTTTCATCTGGTTCAGGGGCACTGGACACTTTTGTTCTAGAGGAAGTCCTGGGACCATCTTTATATGATGCACTGTTTCCTTCATTCCTTCAAAAACCATTGTTGGGAAAAGGAGAGAGATGTTGGAATATTCCTGAGCTTGGCATAACCACTCAGTAATTGATTTTCTCCATAAAGTTGTGCTCAGATGATTCATGGAGATGTGGTGGTTGGTGAACTTGGGTTTGTCCAGTGAACACAAGCCCTGACAAGGACTGGAAAGTTTCCAGTTAGGCGTGGTGACAACTTTCCAAGTTGATCTCCAGAAGATTGGCCCAAAAATGATAACTTGTGACAGTTCACAGAATTGTCTGTTAAGCTTTAAAGGGTTGTAGGCTATACAGGTGAATAGGAATTCCCATTCCTGATGAAAGCACAGATCTTTGTAGCAGCAGATGTTAAGATTCAGAATTCAAACTGAGATCTCATGGCTAAAGGTCCATTGTTCTTTCACGGCACTATATCATGTACCCTTATATATAGTATATGTGTGTGTGTGTGTGTGTGTGTGTATATGTATATATACATATATTTAGTATATAGTAAAAGATACCATGTTGAACAGACGTTTATTCTATAAATTACTAAGAGATTTATAGGGAACTTTAAATGAAGTAAATGGTTTGTTTATCACTGTTTGTTACTCAAACTTTTAATACTACAGGAGCTGGTTTGCAGGCCTCTGGAGTTGTTACAACTGTGATTCCTGCACAGACAAGCATTGACAATGGTCAGAGTGGGCTAAAAACTACATGATTTGGTTTGAGAGAAGCTAGGCTGTTGGCTAAAGAGTATCTGAAGTTCTGCCCTATAGAACTTAGCGTGTCTGTTATTAAAATGCAAAAAATAACCTCTAGTGATGAGATACCGCCTTAAACTTAGTTGTCAGTTGTCTTTGGGAGGAAGATGATAGCTCTCTATCCCCCCAAAAAAAGGACTGAAGAGATGTACCTGGTTTGAAAGGTGAGGCAGCCAACCAGAGCAATGGGAGGACATCAAAGATGTGAACCCAGGTTTTGAGGCTTTTCTAATCTAGGGCGTTCTCTACTATCCAGGGGTGGGGAACCTGTGGCTTCAAGGTCACATGTGGCCCTCTAGGTCCTCAAGTGCAGCCCTTTGACTAAATCCAAACTTCACAGAACAAAAGGATTTGTCCTGTAAAACGGACTCCATCAAAAAGGCAACACCCAAGGACCTAGAAGGCCACATGTGGCCTCGAAGACACAGGTTCCCCACCCCTGCACTATAACATGCAGCCCTCTCCTTACAAAGTGGGTATCACCTTCAAAAAGCCATGGATGAAAGAAATACTGACCAAGGCCCTTTTCAAAAAAGAAAACAAAAAAAGCTTGAATATCAGAAATTTAAGGACTTATTTTGAATGTATAACAGAACTTCATTCAAAAATATCTTTCATTTGATACTTTATTATATATTCTTTGAGTTAGAGGCAGTGATTTTAATTAGGACCAAAGGCTTATCAAGAAGATTGCAAATTTTTTCCAATTTCCATTCGTCTTCCTGCCAAATACGTTTCTTTAGCTTGAAATGCAAACATTTTTTCTTTTTCCTTGTACTGAACTGATCCAAAAGCAAAAAGACTGTAGTTCAGGATGAAGCCAGTCTGGCTCCCCCACGTTGAGTTCCTTCCCACTGTTTCTGTGTCCATCCACCCATCCTACCGTCCATCCATCCTACCGTCCATCTAACTATAGGCCACCAAGTCATTTAAAACTAACTCTGGAACCCAAATGGCCTATAGCCAAAGACATGAATCAGTTAAAAAAAACTTGACCCCCCCCCGCCAAAGAAAATCCAAAAACAAACCAAAAAACCCCAAACCCAACAACAAACAAACCAGAATAGCTGCATAGTACCAGAAGCAACCACCCAGGAAAACACTTGCTTTGAGATAAAGTGTTTGTATACATTTTAGGCTAAGGTGGTCCACAAGTGATCCTTAAACTTTTGGGATTTTGTTGTTGTTGTTTATTTTTTATTCTTGGGGAAGGGAAGGGACAGAGAAAAAAAAGTCATTCTTGAATTCCATGGGCAGGGCACTGGAGTAGCAGATGGAGTACTAGGTATGAGCCTTACAGCTGAAGATACCTAACTATTTTCACAGATCAAAAGATTGGCAAATGTCTGCAGGCATTGGGTTAGACCATGGGTAGACAGATGCTCCCTCTCCTAAAATGTTGCCACTCCTCCCACCACCCCCAAACCAGACACTGGAGGGAGGGGGGACAAGGTGCCATTGTCAAACCATTCACTCACTTTTATCCTACAAAATATTAAGTCAGTTACCCAAAAGGCTGGTGCATTTATCTTTCTGGATAATGAAAGCAACCACTTCTTGTAGTTGTGATTCTTAACCTCAGAGGTTTTGCATTACCTTTGTTAAAAACAAACCACTGCATCTTGATCATTCTTTTTCGATAACTTTGTTAATGAACTCTTTATTTCTCAAGAATTTCTGCTTCAGGGATTCTTCTGCTTACCTTAATGGCAACTGACCCATTTCAGTCAACCTCAGCCTGTAGCCACTTGCTACCTTACCCAGTTTGCCCCTTGTGTCTCTGGGGGCGTTCAATCTTGCACAGATAATATCTCAGTCTTGTATGACTGGACAGAGAGCCTAAGACTTTGCTGCTGGTGATTGACCCTCTCCTGAAAGTAAGAATTAAACACAGATTGCAACTAATCTTGATGCAGGCTTTTTAAAAGGATACATTTAAAGGAAACCCAAATAATGGAATTTGGATTAAATAATACCTTACTCTGGAAGATTCCTCTCCCCCCACGGCCCCTTCCTCTGAACAGATGAGAACCTCGATTTTTAGGATGAACCCAGGCCAGCCATGTTGACTCCTTGATCATCCTCCTTGTTCTTCTCTAGACTTCTTTCTCTACCATAGTACAGTGTAGGTACATGTCCTCTCTCCCCTTTCTCCTATGCTTCATGTATTATCTTCTCTCATCTCTGGGAAGAACAGAAAGTACTCTCATGAATTCTTAGTTCATATTTCTTTTCAGAAAACTTACTCATTTACATGCATGCATGCCTGTGTGTCTTAGGGAGAGGCATGAGACTAATTTCTTATGTAGCCTCCTTCCCTAGAGTTACTCTCTTCCCTTCAGAAGATAGTAATAGTGTCAATGATGTTAGACCTTACAAACCATCCAGTCCATTCAGCTTCTTATTTTACAAAGGAAGAAAGCTGAGACCCAGAAAGGGAAACTAGTCTGCTCGAGGTCATAGTTAGTAATAATAGCTAGCATTTAAATAGCACTTTCTTACAGATATCACCCTGCTTGATCCTCATAACAATCCTCTGAGGTGGGGGCTGTTATCATTTTACAGAAGAAGAAATGGAGGCAGAAAGAGGAAAATGGACCTGCCCAAGTAATATAACCAACAGGTGTCTGCGACAGTATCATTGAGCCATAGTGACAAATGCCTTAGTACGGGGAACTTTTTTCCAGTTATGTCTGTGTCAAAAATTATAAAGCTGTTTGACTGAATATCAGAGGGCTTCCCTTTTATGCCACCAGCAAACACTGATTAAGGACTTAGATGTCAGAGAAGCAGAGAAGCCAGTTTTTCTTTCCAGTTCACTGTTTCTTAACCACTTTTTGTCTACTTTGAAAATTTTTGTGTGTTAAGTCATTTTCAGGCGTGTCTGACTCTCCGTGACCCCATTTGGGGTTTTCTTGGCAAAGATACTGGAATTGACTTGTCATTTCCTTCTTCAGCTCATTTTACAGATGAGGGAACTGAAGCAAACAGGATTAAGTGACTTGCCCAGGGTCACCCAGCTAGCAACTGTCTGAGGCCAGAATTGAACTCTGGAAGAGGAGTCTTCCTGACTCCAGGCCCACCACTCCATGTATTCTAACACCCAGCTCCCCCGCCTTTGAAAACTTAAGCACACTAAATATTTTGATGTCTTTTATGTTGTCCCTATACTGAATTCCTTCCAGTGTCTTGTTGTGGAGACAACCCAGAGTTATCAAAGTTTATGCTCCTGGAATTGTAAGTTTTGTCAGGTACTACCTAGTTAGAAAGAAGGTTTCCAGGACAGGCCCAGTGACTGTGCTAGGCATCTTAGGATCAGCCTACAAAATTCAGAGAGGATCATGACCAGAAATTAGACCACTAGTCATTGAATTTTTGTGATCATAGTTATGTATACAGATTTTGTGGCTGGGTTATCTCTCTGCCATTGGGGCCAGAATCTGCTTTGGAGAAATCACAGGTTCTTAACTGATATCAGTATCTCTTTTGTTATATCAGCTTTCCTCATTGCGGCAGAGGACTGGCTGATAGACAGTAGCTGCATCATGAAGAGAAGTTGGGAAAGTATACGTAGGGAAGCAAGAAGAGACGTTAGAACGCTGAAAGTTCAGTTTCAAATGGTCCAGAATATATGTGGAGTATAGTACAATTGTGGAAGCAGTGGCATGGGCCAAAATTGCTTTGGTACAAAACATACAAAATGGGGTATTCCATATGGCCTGGATGTGCAAACTGACTGTAGCTGTAAGCCATAATATAAGCTTAATGATGATGATCCCAGCAAGCATTTCTATAGTGCTTTAAGGTTCACAAAGTGCTTTATATATGTTATTTCATTTGATTCATGCAACAACCCTGTGGGATAAGTATTATTAGTATCACCATTTCACAGGTGAGGAGACTGAGGCTGAGACAGGTTAAATGACTTGTCAAAGGGTCTCACACAGCTTGTAAGTATCTGAGGAAAGATTTGAACTTAGGTCTTTCTCATCCCAAGTCCAACACTTGGCTGTCCTCTGTTTTAAGAACAATCAGTGGGAATTGGTTGCCTAAGTACATATAATGGGGCTCTTGGGTGGAAGTGTGGTGGAGGAAAGCAAAGCCAAGCATAGTCTGACGTGCGTCTTAGTTTTGGAGAGGGCTGATTTCAAGGAGTTAGGAAAAGATTAAGCAGAATCTCATCACCCAGAATGTCTGGAACCAGAGTGCTTTCCATGGTTTTCTATGGCAGAGTAGGGAAGTGTGTTTAATTACCTCTTGATCTGTATAATTAGTTTAGGTTCAGTCACTTTTCAGTGGCATTTTTGTTGATACTCAGATGGTGCATCTATTGTTCTCGTAATATTTTTCTTCCCTCTGCTCTCCTTTCATAGGAGTCTTTCCATGGTTCTTTGAATCCCTTCACTGATACTTTCTTGCAGTGTAACAATATTCTTTTACATATACCTCCCACTGTTTGTTCTAGCCATTGTCCATGGATGGTGCCTTTGCTTTGTTTCCAGTTTCTTGCTACTACAGAAAATACTGTTAGAATTGTTGTACCTCTGAGATCTTTCTGCTCCAGCTTTTACCTTGGATGTGTGCTTAGTAGTATCACTGGGTCAAAGTGATGGTGACTTTTCTTTTCTAATTCCCAAATATTTTCCAGAATAAGACAAATTCATAGCTCTCCCAATCGTCTGTTGTGATTCACTCGTTTTTCAGTCATGTTTGACTCTGTGACCCCATTTGAGGTTTTCTAGGCAAGGATACTGGACTGGTTTGCAATGTCCTTCTCCTTATCATTTTACAGGTGAAGGAACTGAGGCAGACAGGGTTAAGGGACTTGCCCAGGGTCACACAGCTAGTAAGTCTGAGGTCACATTTGAACTCTGTTCTTCCTGACTCCAGGACCAGCGCTCTGTCCATTGCGCCACCTAGCTGCTTGTTAGCATCTCTCTTTTCCTACAGCCTTATGGGTCAGTTCTTAAAAAAGTCCAGGAAGTTAATCAGAAGTTCAAAATTGTTATCTTCATGATGCCATGTTGTAGAGGCATGAGGAAAGAATAGGGGCAAATATTCTTCTCTCCAAATGCTGCAGAATTAGTAATTTCCCAGAGGAAATTCTTGAGGTGTCTGGGAAGATTTTACACCTTAGGAAAATGACCAGATTACTCAGCAGCATTTCCTGGGGGAGGATTGGCTGATGACAGGGAAGAGCTGATTCAGGAACAAAGACTGTGATAATTTAATCAGAAAATGATCATTTGGCCGAGAAAAGAGTGACATCAAGCTGCTGTTTGAAATGATGTGGAAACAGGGATAGAGTTGTGGGGCTAACTTGTGAAGGTTTCCTCCAGCTCTAACAGTTATATCTGACTTGCATATCAAACTTTAAGATTCATATATGACTTTAGATACATTATCGGTTCTCACGACGGCCCAGTAAAACAGAGTTTAAAGTCATTGTTATCCCCTTTTGCAAATGAGGAAACATGAGTGACTTTCCAGTAATTCCCTCTTGGAATTCTTTGATTATCTGATAATTTCTAAGGAAAACAATGAATGTTTCGTTTTTAAAGCCTTGATCGGAAATAGATTTTCTATCTGTCTTCCTCAGTTTCCTATTCCTTTTCCTCCTTGCACACTTCTTTTGTCTTTTACTTCCTTATGTCCCAAGTTTTAATGTTCATATTCCTCCCAGAGGACGAACAGAAGAGCATGATTTTAGAGCTGAGAAGGGACTTTAGAGGTCATTCAGTCCAACCCCTCATTTTACACTTGAAGAAACTGAGAATTAAACAGCTGGGAATCAATTAGAGCAGGGAATCAAACCCAGACCTCGTAATTCCCAATCCAGCTCTTTCCACCATATTCTGCTGCTCCAGAACCTTGCAGCATCCTGTAAAACAATCTGTCTGTAGATGTGTAAAAGTGTACTGTGTATTGTGCTTTGGGCCAGTGGTTTTGTGAAAGATGTCACTGTTGGCCAACTTGATACACAAGTGGGTCTGTATTAACTCCCCTTTAAAAAAGTGCATGTACAAGCCACAGGGTGGAGCCAAGATGGTGGCAGGAAAACAAGGACTTGCTTAAGCTCCTCCCACAAATCCCTCCAAACACCTGTAAAAAATGGCTCCAAACAAATTCTAGAGCTGCGGAATCCCCAAAATATCAGAGGGAAACTGATCTCCAGCCCAAGAGAGCCTGGATGGTTGCTGGGAAGGGTCTATCTCACGGTGCTGAGAGCAGAGGGCAGCCCAGCCTGAGCCATGCTGGGACAGACCAGACCAGAGTCAGGCAGCCAGAACAGGCCTTGAGGCCATGAAACAGTGAGCTGAGGCAGTTACCAGACTTCTCAACCCACAAACAGCAAAGAGCAGGTTAGGGGGAAACTGTGGGATCGAGTTCAAAGCGGTTGGGCCACCAGCTCTGGGTATGGAGGAGGTGGTGCAGCGGTGGCAGTGGAAGCAGCAGGAAGCTCCTGAGGCTGCTTCCAGAACTCCAGCATCAGATGCTTCCCAAGTCCCTGGCTCACATGGTGGGAGGAATCTAGCGGCGCATCAGAGAGGGAGTGCAAGGAACGCTTTGTGGGCACAAAGGCAGATTCTCTTGCTGTGCCCTGCTTGGATCTGAATTATGTTCCTAGTTGGTGGTTCTTGGGGGAGGAGTACCACTGCTGTGACAGAGCCTGGGGTGATGGTGGAGTAGAAGTAGCTCTGAAAACAGCAGTGCTTGGACCCTAAGGCTTGGGACAAAGTACTCTCTACTCTACAAGCAGTGTTATCCTGACAAAAAGCTCAAGGGTCAAGTAGTTGGCTGGGAACATGAACAGGCAGTGAAAATGAACTCAGACTCAAACTCAAACTTTAGATTCCTTTTTTGGTGACAAAGAAGATCAAATCATACAGCCAGAAGAAGTCAACAAAGTCAAAGAGCCTACATCAAAAGCCTCCAGGAAAGATGAATTAATTGGTCTCAGGCCATGGAAGAGCTCAAAAAGCATTTGGAAAAGCAAGTAAGAGAAGTAGAGGAAAAATTGGGAAGAGAAGTGAGAGTGATGCAAGAACACTATGAAAAACAAGTCAACTACTTGCTAAAAGAGACCCCAAAAAAGTACTGAAGAAAATAACACCTTAAAAAATAGACTAACCCAAATGGCAAAAGAGCTCCAAAAAGCCAATGAGGAGAATGCCTTGAAAGGCAGAATTAGCCAAATGGAAAAGGAGGTGCAGAAGACCACTGAAGAAAATACTACCTTAAAAATCAGATTGGAGCAAGTGGAAGCTAGCGACTTTATGAGAAACCAAGATATTATGAAACGGAACCAAAGGAATGAAAAAGAGGAAGACAATGTGAAATATCTCATTGGAAGAGAGTAGATCCAGGACCACCTGAAAGCCATGATCAAAAAAAGAGCCTAGACATCATATTTCAAGAAATTATCAAGGAAAACTGCCCTGATATTCTAGAACCAAAGGGTAAAAATAGAAATTGAAAGAATTCACCAATCACCTCTTGAAAAAGATCCCAAAAAGAAAACTCCTAGGAATATTGTCACCCAATTCCAGAGTTTCCAAGTCAAGGAGAAAATATTGCAAGCATCCAGAAAGAAACAATTTGAATATTGCGGAAACACAATCAGAATAATACAAGATCTAGCAGCTTCTACATTAAGGGATTGAAGGGCTTGGAAAATGATATTTCAGAGGTCACTGGAGCTAGGATTAAAACCAAGACTAACCTACCAGCAAAACTGAGTATAATGCTCCAAGGCAAAATATGGATTTTCAGTAAAATAGAGGACTTTCAAGCTTTCTCAATGAAAAGACCAAAAGTGAATAGAAAATTTGACTTTCAAATACAAGAATGAAGAGAAGCATGAAAAGGTAAATAAGAAAGAGAATTCATAAGGGACTTACTAAAGTTGAACTGCTATGTTTACATTCCTACATGGAAAGATGATGTGTGGAATTCAGGAGACCTTTCTCAGTATTAGGTGAGTTGAAGGGACTATAGATGGAGGGCACAGGATGAGTTGAATATGAAGGGATGATATCTAAAAAAATGAAATAAATTTAAGGGGTGAGTGAAGCATATATTGAGAGAGAGATAAAGGGAGAGATAGAATGGGGTAAATTATCTCACATAAAAGTGGCAAGAAAAAGCAGTTCTATAGGAAGGCAAGAGGGGGCAGGTGAGGGGGAATGAGCGAATCTTACTCTCATCGGATTCAGCGTGAGGCGGGAATAACATACACACTCAACTGGGTATCCAACTCTACAGGAAAGTAAGGGGAAGGGGATTAAAAAAGGGGGGGGATAATAGAAGGGAGGGCAGATAGGGGGAGGAGGTAATCAAAAGCAAACACATTTGAGAAGGGACAGGGTCAAGGGAGAAAATTGAATAAAGAGAGACAGGATAGGGTGGAAGGAAATATAATTAGCCTTTCACAACATGAGCATTATGGAAGTGTTTTGCATAATGATATATGTGTGATCTATGTTGAATTGCTTGCCTTCCTAGGGAGGGTGGGTGGGAAGGGAAGAGGGGAGGGAATTTGGAACTCAAAGTTTTAAAAGCAGATGCTTAAAAAAATTAAAAAAATTTTTTTTGCATGCAGCTGGGAAACAAGATATATAGGGAATGGGGCATAGAAATCTATCCTACCTTACAAGAAAGGAAGGGGAAAGGGGATGAGGGGGAATGGGGTAAAAGAGGGGAGGGCTGACTGGGGAACGAGGCAATCAGAATATAAGCCATCTTGGAGTGGGGGCGGGGAGGGTAGAATTGGGGAGAAAATTTGTAACTCAAAATCTTGGTGGAAATCAGTGTTGAAAACTAAAACATTAAATAAAATATATACAGAAAAAAAAGAATTAAAAAAATAAATAAAAAAATGCATGTAGCTTACATGTCCACATATACATTTTTTTTCTTTCTTTGAAGGACAGGAGAAGAAAAAGGGTTAAGGAAGGTATATATCTTTAAAAAAATTATTCCAGGCAAGTTTATTCCCTGTATGCCAATAACCTGAACAATACGTAGCACAGAACTCTAGACATCTTTAATATACATGCCTTTAAAAAAATTGACTTCTTCATGGTAACACGCTCAGTATTTAGTGATTGTAAATGAATAATAGAGATAGCTTACCTCTCTCTAGTGTTTCAGAAGCAGTGTATTGTGGTAGAAAGAGAATGGCATTGGAATGAGGAGAGACTTAGTTTTGAATACTGGCTATAGTACCATGTGACCATGGGCAAGTTACCACTGATTTATCTGAACTTTAGTTTCTTAATCCATTAAATGGGGCTACTAAAGCTTATACTACCTTCCTCAGAAGGGGGTTATAGGGAAAATGCTTTATATACATGTGAGCTGATGGTATTTAATGTTTGCAAAGTGCTTTAGAAACATTCTCATTTGGTAAAAGTAGGACTATAATGATGCCATGCTCAGGGTCATGATATCCCCAACAACTCTATTTCACATTCTGTTGTTGAAAACTAGAACCTTGTTTCTTTAAAATTATATTTGTTTATTCGGTCATTTCTTTTACCCTTCAGGATGTCTATAAAAGGGGGGAAAAGTAGCTTGAGAAGGGATCAGTCTTTAATTTAATCTAAATAGCTTAGGACTTGATGGATGGATGACTAGGAAAATAGAGCCAGGGAATTGATGTTTGAGCAGAACATGTCAGTACAACTAATTGTCTTGTTGCTTAAAGGTAATTTATCTTAAATAATATTTTATTGGTATTACAAACTATATTATCTTGTTGGAGAGTCATTGTATTTCATCAATGTGAAGAAAATCCTAGAGGAGGTCACTATACTGGAAACTTCTTATCTACTCTAGTTCTCCTTAATGATGGTATGGAAGGTACATTGATTGTGATTGGTCTTATTTTCTTTATTCTTTAGGGCCGACATGTCAAGACCGGTCAGCTGGCAGCTATCAAAGTCATGGATGTTACTGAAGTAAGTAAAGGTGGGGGGGAAACCCAAGAGTTGAAAAAGTAGATAGCTAAATTGAAGGAAAGAAGAAGTAGAGGGTGTGTGTGTGTGTGTGTGTGTGTGAAAGAGAGAGAGAGTGTGAGTGTGTGTGTGAGAGAGAGATGTTTGCATAAAGAAGAAAAAAAGAGATATTGTTCAAATCTACTTTCACATAAAAGAAATCACTTTCTCATATTGCCCTCATGTGACATTACCTCTGTAGGAAGCTTTAGGGGCCAGTTTTCTTAAATTTTTGCAGATGGCTTCCAGAGAACTGAGTTATCAGTAGCATCTTAATAAATAAATAAACCAAATGCTGATGTCATCTCTTTGGCAACAAATTGCATTTATTTTAAAAGATGGAAAAGTAGAAGGATTTCTATAAGGGAAGATTAAAGTCATATGAATAGGGAATTATGGGAATGAGGAAGGTGTTCCCCAGTGTTACTAGTCCACTTCTTTTATTTTTATCATGAGGGAATGGGTTCGGTAAGGTTCCCTGTGGCTTGAAAGCAGAAACATCTGCTAGAATGAGGAGCAGATTGTTGGCAAAATTTAGCAATGTAAAGTAGTAGTTGAAATGGTCTCAGGGGAGAGTTAAGTGCAGAGCTTTAGATGGGAAAAAGGGAAAATTAACCTGGACCTAAAATAAGACATATACAATATGTATGTATCTATATTTAAACCTGCTTATTTTAAAAATAACTTTAATTTACTGTGTTCCAAAAATAACCTATTTAAGTTTTATTAGGATATTTATAACATTTTGGAGTATGTCCATGTTATTACATTTAGTCTTCCATAATTATGGCCATAATTCAAGATAGTTGTTAACAGATTGACTGTTTGGGACCCTTTTGTTCTTGCTAGTCAATCTAATTAACTTCTACCATTTGGAAACATAACCAAATTCAACCCAGTAGTGACCCATTTTGAATTTCATGTCCTTCCTTGGAGTCCTACGGAGAGACATTCTGATTATTCTGTATGGTGAAGCAAGTGTTCCTGTCCAACTGATTATCATCCTCATTCTTTTTCCGTTATATCACCTCTTTGTGTGTGCATTTTTTTGTAATAGTAATTATATCTGTCAGTATTAAAGAGGAGAGGATACTGTAATTCCTAGGTATAGGCAAACTAGTAGGACCAAAGTAATTTTTTTTTATATTTGTTTTAACCATAGAGCCGTTATTTCTAAAAGAAGATTCCCTTTGTACTAACATGATTTTTGTTTTTAAATCACCCGAGTGGGTTGGTCTTAATGACATAATACTTTAAAATTTAATTTTCAATTTTTAAAATTTTAACAATTAATAAAAATCTTTTTCTTTCCTTACCAACCTGAACCCTTGTATCAGAATGGCAGTACAAGTTGGCTGCATTGGCTGGACCAAAATTTGTGATATCTTGGGTCCATAACATCTCTATCAGGAGATGGGTAGCATAGTTTTCATTATGGGTCTTTTGGAATTGTGGTTGGTCATTATTTGTTAGAATTATTTTGGGAGTAGTACTTTCAGGTAGAGCTCATGAAGTGCTTTGCTGCTGAATATAATTTTATAGTCTTTCACGAACTGTTTCATACCTTAATCTCTCTTATAATAACACAACTCAAATGCATCAGCGTTTGAGCTGAAGATTTCTCATAAATAATTTATTTTAAGATAAGAAAGGGATTATTTGAAAGCATGGTAAACAGTGATAAATTAATCTAATTTCAGTAGAGAGGAAAAACAAAATTAGTTGAATGAATGGCGAGTTGTATACTGGTTGGTTGGCATGAATAACACAACTAAATTGTCCAGGGTAGCAAATAGTATCTTCTCGTACAGATGGAAAAATGGCAAATAAAGATATCATAGCCTATTCTTTAGCATCATGGTCAAAAGTGAAAGGTGTCATGGAATAGATAAAAGCTGTAGAGTTCAGCTCTGCGTGCACTCTGGTGTCCACCAACCTATGTGATTATGGGTAAGTCATGTAACTTCTAATATTAAGCTGTGAAAATGTGCTGACCTCCTACTGTTGAAAATGGTTGGCATACCAGGAATTAACAGATGAACTCAGGTCTTTTTTATATACTCTTCTTCCCTCCACCCCTCCCAAAAAAGCTTAAGAAAATGCTTGGATTAAAATACAATCCACATATAATGATAATTTTTTATAAAGTATTTTGAAATTCTCCCAGTTTATCTTTTCCCCCCTCTATGATTCCATGATAGGTTGTTATAGCCTAGAAGAATAAATAGTTTAGATCTATGTATGTTTAGCCTTGAATTAGAAGTACTGATAAATTAGCCATATATGATTAGCTATAGCATTTCTCCTATTATAACTTAGACCTTTTTTAGGGGAAGACTTAGTATTCTGAAACTATGTACTTGAAATAGAGATTTAACCAGGGTGTGCGTGTGCGTGTGCGTGTGTGTGTGTGTGTGTGTGTGGAGAGCCTTAATTCCTTGCTTGGAAAATGTAGTATGGGATGTGGGACACATGCAGGATAAAAATACCCTTAAAGCAGTCATGAAGTGAAACACTAGCTCAGGATCTAGAATCTTTCTTTAGATCCAAGATTTAAAGAAAATGAAGTGGTGGGTGCAATGCAAACCAAGTAGACCCTAAATTAACTCTATGTACTTGATATTCGATTGTTTTGGTATCGTTCATTTTAAAAATAACTATTGACATCAAACGTTTTCACTTCATTGCAGTCACTTCTAAGTTTTCCCCATCCTTACAATTAAGCCCTCACTTGTTAACAAAGGAAAAACCATTGATGTGATGACCCCCTCTGACTGTGTGTGACATTATAGTTACTATTATGTTTTTGTGCATACCAGTATTCACAGGGAGCTCTTTTATTTCCCTCAGCTTAGCGCTGTCAAGAGCAAGATGAGAAAATGGAAGCAAAGCTCAGTGTAGTTGAAACCACTAGTTATTTTTTTGACCAAATACACATTGTTGGTGATAGGGATCGAGGGGGAGTGGGTTATCATTTTTGGAAAACCCTGACCTAAATTTCTTTAACTTATTACTTCTGCTCTTATTTGGAATAAATCATACATTGACAGGTAGGTAAGGAGAGGAGAAATTTCCCCAATAATGAGCTGAGAGAAGACGTTTACTTTTAATTCTGTTTGATTTCAGGAACATGAGATGCAGAGCCTTCCTCTCTGTGAGCAGTTAAGAAACTGGCATAGTTACTTCATTGGTCTTGAGGATAGCCCATAGCTTTTGACCAAATCTGGATTTCAGAAAAGCTTAGGATAGTCCATTCTCATGCTTTAAAAGAGATTAAGAGAGTCCAGTGATAGTTAAAAATTGAATGAAGCGTTTAAAGTGGAAAGAGTGCTGAATCTAGAGTCAGAAGGCCTGGCCTCAGCTGTTTGACCTTGGCAAGTTACTTAACCTCTCCAGGCTTGAGGTTTCTCATCTGTTAAATGAGGAGGATTGGACTGGGTGGCTCAGTGGATAGAGTTATGGGCCCTGGCCCAGTCAGAAAGACCCAAATTCAAATCCAGCCTCAGACACTTAATTTAAAGCTGTGTGACCCTGAGTTAGTCACTTTACCTCTGTTTGCTTTAATCCACTGGAAAAGGGAATGGCACAACACTCAAGCATGTTTGCCAAGAAAACCTCATGGACCATACGGTGGTGTCACAGAGTCAGATGTGACCGAATGACTTAAAAACAGGGCCATTAAACTGTACATAAAGATGCTTGTGGATACATAATGACTTAGGAAACCATATATTAACATTATGTCTTATTGCATTATTATTTATGTTGTTAAATATTTCTCAGTTATGTATTAGTATGGTTTGAGTAGCCCTCAGGAGTATGGTGGGCTTTATGTAGCCCTTGGGCTGTGTTTGACACTTCTGGAGGGGATGACCTCTTAAGATTCCCTTCTAGTTCTAAGTATATGATTTAGCGATTTTTATTTTAATTAAAAAATGTTTTGAAAATTCCAAATATTTTCCTAATTTTATATAAATATTCTCAACTGTCTAGGCATTCCCTACATAAAATATTTTTGACCAATTCCATTTTCGAACAATGTTAATCCATTCTCTTAAGTGGAGTTCCTGTTACAGTACTGCTCTTTTGCTGTTGTGTCATTTTCAGTTGTGTCTGACTCCCCATGACCCCATTTGGAGTTTTCTTGGCAGAGATCCTTGGAGTGGTTTGCCATTTTCTTCTCTGGCTTATTTTACATATGACAAACTGAGGCAAACAGGGTTAAGTGATTTTCCCAGGGTCACAGCTACTAAGTGTCTGAAGCCAGATTTGAACTCAGGAAGATGAGTCTTCCTGACTCCAGGCCTGGCATAGTTTCCACCACATTACCTGGCAGTCCTATGCTTCTCTCTAGCTTAGCTCTTATGTCCCATTTGTGTTGTGAAATATTACAGAGAAATATTAAACACTTTATATAAAAAGTCAGTATATTCACATATCTCAGTTTGTTAGTTGTTTTTTAGTTTTCTGGTAGAGCAAGTAATGAATAGACTTACTTTGAAATCCTCAGGACTACTTGAAAAGATGTGTGTATGTGAATAGTCTGAGTAAAACAGGAATACCACTTATATGGTTTTGGAAGACTACTGCCCTAACAGCATTGTAAGGTGGGTTCTCTCAGATCTAGGGATCTCTCTCATATGGCCCTCTGCTGAGAAGTTGCTGTGTAGCCACTGTATATTCCAGATTGGTTATCTCTGGACATCCATTCATTCACCTTTGGATGGTTGAGTTCCAAAGCCAGGAGTCATTGAGGGGCCACAGTAATCACAGGCCGGATGGCTTCATCAGGCCGTCTGAATCTGGATCATTCTCCTGGAAACCATGGAAGCACCTGTACTTGACCTATTTGTTGATAGGGTTCACCGAAGGCTTGTTTGGATATTCTTATTAGGGCCACACTGGTAAGTCACCTGCGTGGACTTCTGGTGCTGGGTCCTGATCAGTCTACCTGGGGCAATTGGATGGTGGGAGTTGGGAGGGGAGGAATAGCACTTTGGTACAATTCCAGTCTAGCTGTACGCTGTTATTAGCTTCTTCCATTTATAACACTGTTACTTCAGAACCGACTGCCTCATTTGGTATTGTTTCAGTCATTCAGCGAATATTTATTTTTTTGAAGTCACATAAAATTTTGTTATGTAAAGCTCTGCAATTCAAGTTACTACAAATACCTCTAATTTATTTGACATGATGGAAAACAGAAATACTAATATTTCTTATTCCAGTATGTAAGTATTTGGAAAGGCTTCTGTGCCTTTATAAGTTAAGAAGCCATGATATATACTTTCATACCAATCAATTTCCTTTTCTTTTAAAAAAAAATACTTATTTCATTAATTATTTCTCACTTACATTAAGTTTTTCTAACATTTAAAATTTTTTTTGAGTTCCAAATTCTTTGTCTCCTGCCTCTCCTCCATTCTTTGAGAAGGCAAGTAATATATTGATTACACATGTCAAATAATGCAAAATATATTTCCGTATTAGCCATGTTGCAAAAGAAAACACACAACCCCTTTCTTCCCAAGAAAAATAAGGTGGAAAAAAAAGTATGCTTCGGTCTTCATTTAGAGTTCATCAGTTCCCTCTCTCTGGTGGTATTTTTCATCCTGGTTCCTCAACGCATATTTATTAAGGCAACTATTATGTGCCTGGTGCACAAAGAATGAAAACGTTTCTTTTTACATAGTATTTTCTATTAACCAGTAGAACTTAGAAGAACCTTGGATGGGGCCATCCATACGTACACACATAGATATATGTATGTCCCCTCCACCCCCCTTTTGAAAGGCATCTCATTTTAGTAGTTCAGCCTGTATTTGGGGGCAATGCATGCTGAAGAATCATAAACTCTCCCAACAGCCCTGGGAGAGGGCCATGATTCTGCCTCTTCCCTCTGCCTATAGGGACAGTGCCATTGTTAGCACCTGCCTCTCCTCTAAGTGGGGAAGAGGCTCCACCTCCATCCCTGCTGCTGTCTTTTGATCTAGGAGCACACAAAGTTGGCAGTCTCCTCTGTAGCTTCTAAGACATGCTCGGTACCCAGAACAAGTTTTGATGCCAAGAGGAAGCTTTTGCACCCCGTGACCCCAGGATGAATCTTGAATCAAAGCTTGAAAACATGTTCTCTCTTGCTCTCATCATTGGGGGCCCTCCCTTCTCCCCTTCCCTGCCTGCCTGCTGGGTGCTACAGGAACCTTAGCCAGAAGCCTGGGAGCATAAGAGAAAGAGAGATTTCACAGCTGATGCTTCTCTTTCAGCCTTGGCAGGTGGGTAGTCAGGGGCTGTTGGAGAAGGACTCCTCTTGTTTGGAGCAGGAGAAGACTTTCATTCAGGTTTGATCTCAGGGGCAAGGGGTGCAGAAGTTACCCCTTGGCCATCAAAAAACTGTATCTAGGCTATGTGTTCTCTTTTTCCTAATGAATGGAGAAGTAGCAAGAGCAACAGGTAGTTATGGGGAAGAGCAAGATATTCTGCCTTTGCCCTATAAGCAAGCAAGAATGCAGCTGTGGAAAGCTGCTTCTTTTGGTGAACTCAGTGGAATAATTCTGGGCTCACATGTAGGCCAAGGGTACCAAACCTTTCTTTTTGTGTTGTGGACTCCTTTGGCAGTATGGTGAAGCTGGACTCCTCAGAATAATGTTTGTAAATGCATGAAATAAAACACTTAGGATTGAAAAGGAAATCACTTGAAGGTCAGTCAGATTCCCATGAAGAAGTGAATTTGAGCAGATTTGAGAGAGTTAGAAGCCACGAGCAGTCTGAGTAGGGCAAATTTCCAAGCCAGGAGAGTCTGAAAGGCCGAAGGCACGAATCTGTAGGCTTGGAGAGTGCTCAGAGTGCAGAGGTGATCCAGACCAAAGCAGAAGCAACCAGCCGGGAAACCCACGTGGGAGACGGACTGGGAGAAAGCTGGGCACCTGAAACTGGTGGAGATCCCCAGGCCTCCCAACACAGAATGGCAGTCTGTGGAAGCGACGCAGCGCAAGGCCGCCAGCTGTGAAATACCAACTCCTGAGGCTTGCAACCCAAAGTCATGAAACATGGCTTCTTGAACTTCCGGGAGACATAATGTCCAGGTAAACGGCTCTAATCCCTCCCCTCCCCACCCAGAGAATTCCTCAGGAGAAAAAAAAAAAAGAACACTGGAACAGAGGAGAAAGAAGTGGGGCTTCAGTGGTCAAAGAGTAGAAGTTCATTAGCCCCAGAGGGGCAGAGCCGGCAGGGGTCAACACCAGGAGCCCAGACGAAATCTTGCTCCCCCAGGGGAAGTGCCAGACATCAGCTCAAACAACGAACAGCTGAGACCATTGCTGAAGAGCAACAGTGCTGGAGAGCACCCCTAGGGAAAGAGACATCAGGGAGTCAAACCCCTCCCCCACACCTCAGGAAACTGAAAGCTATAATTCTAGACTCACAATCCCCAGAATAAGAAAGCTGGGACAGAGAGCCCTGAGCTCCAGAGGCAGAAATTTGTTGTAAAGCCAGGAAAAGGCAAACCAACATGAAGAAGAACACAAAAAATCCGAGGATCGTCGATTCTTTTTATGGAGACAGGCAGGATCAAAATACCAATATGGAAGAGGACAGCAATGACACTATACATACATCTGATACCTCAAAAGGTAATGTGAACTGGTCTCCACCCCAAAAAGCACTGCTGGAAGAGCTAAAGGAGGATTTTAAAAACCAAATTAGGGAGCTAAAATGAAATATGGAAAATAAGATTGGCGAAATGGCTACAGAGATTCAGAATCTAGAGAGAGAAAATGACACCCTGAGAGGCAAAAGCAACCAATTGGAAAAGGAGACTCAAAAGCAAAATGAAAACACCAACTCATTAAAAGTTAGAGTTGAGCAAGTGGAAGCTAATGAATCTATGAGGCACCAAGAAGTAGTGAAACAAAATGTAAAGAATGAAAAAATAGAAAAAATATGAAATATCTGACTGGGAAAACAACTGACCTGGAAAATAAATCCAGGAGAGACAATTTAAGAGTTATTGGTCTACCAGAAATCCACGATGAAAAAAGCCTTGACAGTATCTTCAAAGAAATTATCAAAGACAACTGCCCAGAGGTCCTAGAACCAGAGGGCAAAATAGTCATTGAAAGAATTCACCGATCGCCCCCCTGAAAGAGATCCCAATTTGAAAACACCAAGAAATATCATAGCCAAATTTCAGAACTACAAAGTCAAGGAGAAAATACTTCAAGCAGCCAAAAAGAAGCAATTCAAATATCGTGGAACTACAGTCAGGATCACGCAGGATCTCTCAGCTTCCAAATTAAAAGACAAGAGAAATTGGAATATGATATTCCAAGGGGCAGAGGAGCTGGGACTGCAACCAAGGATCAACTACCCAGCAAAAATGGATGTTCAACGAAATAAGGGAATTCCAGACCTTCCTGACGAAAAGGCCAGAACTCAGTGGAAAATTTGATCTCCAAATACAAAACTCAAGAGAGACATAAAAAGGTAAACGGGGAAAAAAACCCCACAAACATTATTAATCAATAAGGGCAAATTATTTGCATCTTTTTATAGGATTATATCATCTTATGTATGTTTTATATATAGACATATATATGTCAGTCTTGAGAATGGTACAACTATTGTGAAGATTGAAAGGGATACACATAGAATGTGAATACCTGTATAAAATAATTGATATAAGGATAAAAAGCGTAAGTTAGAGATGTAAAGGGAGGGCTATGAGAGAAGAGGTAAGGAGGTAGCAGAAAAGGGTAAATTACACCAAACGAAGAAGCACAAAAACATATTATAGTAGAGGGAAAGAAGGGAGGGAGGAGAGCAGTATTTGAGCTTCACTGTCATCTGATCTGGTTCAAGAAGGGAATAACATACTCTGATAAGTATAGAAACCTAACTTGTCCTACAGGAAGTAGGAGGGGAAGGGGGGAAAAAGGGAGGGGGGTGGTCAGAAGGGAGGGGAGAAGTAACAAGAGGGAGACAATAAGATAAAAGAGGGGAATAAAGAGGGAGGGTAAACTGAGGAAGGCGGCAGTCAAAAGCAAAACTTTGTTGAGGTGGGGAAGGGGAAAGGGAGAAATAAAAGTATAAACAGGGGGAAATAGGATGGAGAAAAAGACACAGATAGAAATCATGACTCTGAACGTGAATGGGATGAACTCTCCCATAAAACGGAAGCAGATAGCAGAATGGATTAAAAACCACAATCCTACAATATGCTGTTTACAAGAAACACATTTGAAACAGGGGGATACACGCAGGATAAAGGTAAAAGGCTGGAGTAAAATATATTGCGCCTCAGCTAAAGTAAAAAAAAGCAGGTGTAGCAATCCTAATCTCAGACAAAGCAAAAGTAAATATAGATTAAATTAAAAGAGATAAGGAAGGACATTACATCCTGCTAAAAGGCACCGTAAACAATGAAGCAATATCATTGTTTAACATATGTGCATCAAGTTGGTATGGCATACAAATTCTTAGTGGAGAGGTCAAGGGAGTTACAGGAAGAAATAGACAGCAAAACTATAATATTGGGAGACCTCAACCTCCCCCTTTCTGAACTGGACAAATCTAACCTCAAAATAAATAAGAAAGAAGTTAAGGAGGTAAACATAATTTTAGAAAAGGCAGATATGATAGACCTCTGGAGAAAACTGAATGGGGATAAAAAGGAATATACTTTCTACTCAGCGGTACATGGCACATACTCAAAAATTGACCATGTACTAAGGCATAAAAACCTCACAATCTAGTGCAGAAAGGCAGAAGTAGTCAAAGCACACTTTTCAGATCATGATGCAGTAAGAATTATTTGTAACAAAGAACCATGGAAAAATAAGCTAAAAATTCATTGGAAACTAAATAATCTAATGCTAAAGAATGAGTGGGCCAAAGAACAAATCAGAGAAACAATTAATAACTTCATTCAAGAGAATGATAATAATGAAACAACATACAAAAACTTATGGGATGCAGCAAAAGCAGTTCTTAGGGGAAGGTTTATATCCCGAAATGCTTACATGAATAAAATAGGGAAAAAGGAGATCAGTGATCTGGACATACAGCTGAAAAAGCTAGAAAAAGAGCAAATTGAAAATCCCCAATTAAATACCAAATTAGAAATACTGAAAATCAAAGGAGAGATTAATAAAATTGAAAAGAAGAAAACTATCGAATTAATAAATAAAACAAAGAGCTGGTTTTATGAAAAGACCAATAAAATTGATAAATCTTTGGTCAATTTGATAAAAAAAAAAAAAACAAATCACACAAAAAAAGAAAATCCTGAAAGTCAAAGGAAAGATTAATGAGATGAAAAGAAAACCACTGAATTAATAAATAAAAATAGAAGCAAAAAAGAAAAAACCAATAAACTTGATAAACCTTTGGTCAATTTGATTAAAAAAAAGAAGAAAATGAAATTACCAGTATCAAAAATGAAAAGGGTGAGTTCACCTCTAATGAAGAGGAAATCAAAACAGTAATTAGGAATTATTTTGCCCAATTGTATGCCCATGAATTTGACAACCTTAGAGATCGTGAATTGCCCAGGTTAACAGAAAAGGAAGTAAAATTTCTAAATAACTCCATCTCAGAAAAAGAAATTGAGCATGCCATCAAGGAAATCCCTAGGAAAAAATCTCCAGGACCAGATGGTTTTACATGTGAATTCTATCAAACATTTAAAGAACAACTAATTCCTATACTTTGTAGACTGTTTGGGAAAATAGGTGAAGAAGGAGTCCTACCAAATTCTTTTTATGACACAAATATGGTACTAATACCCAAACCAGGTAGAGTCAAAACAGAGAAAGAAAATTATAGACCAATTTCCCTAATGAATATTGATGCAAAAATTTTAAAATATTAGCAAAAAGATTGCAGCAACTTATCACCAGAATAATACACTATGACCAGGTAGGATTTATTCCAGGAATGCAAGGGTGGTTCAATATTAGGAAAATGATTAGCATAATGGAGCATATCAGCAACAAAACTAGCAGAAACCATATGATCATCTCAATAGATGCAGAAAAAGCCTTTGACAAAATATAACACCCATTCCTATTAAAAACACTAGAAAGCATAGGAATAAATGGAACCTTCCTTAAAATTATAAATAGCATCTACCTAAAACCATCAACAAGCATCATTTGTAATGGGGATAAGCTAGATGCATTCCCAATAAGATCAGGGGTGAAACAAGGATGTCCATTATCACCCCTACTATTCAATTTGGTACTAGAAACTTTAGCTGTAGTAATAAGAGAAGAAAAAGAAATTGAAGGAATTAGAATAGGAAAAGAAGAAACTAAATTATCACTTTTTGCAGATGATATGATGATTATCTAGAGAATCAAGTAAAAACCTACTTGAAATAATAAACAACTTTAGCAAAGTTGCAGGATATAAAATAAACCCACAGAAATCCTCAGCATTCCTATACGTTACTAACAAAGCCCAACAGCAAGAGACAGAAAGAGAGATTCCATTCAGAGTTACTGTAGACACTATAAAATATTTGGGAGTCTATCTGCCAAGACAAACTCAGGGCCTATATGAACATAACTATGAAACACTTTTTACACGAATAAAGTCAGACCTAAATAAATGGAAAAATATCAGTTACCTAAATTATCTATTCAGTGCCCTACCAATTGAACTACCAAAAAATTGTTTTACTGAGCTGGACAAAATAACAAAATTCATCTGGAAAAACAAGAGGTCTAGAATATCTAGGGTATCAATGAAAAGAAATGCTAGAGAAGGTGGCCTAGCCATACCAGATATTAAACTGTACTATAGAGCAGCAGTCATCAAAACTACCTGGTACTGGCTGAGAAACAGAGGTGTGGATCAGTGGAATGGATAGGAACACAAGATGGAGAAGTCAACAACTATAGCAATCTACCCTTTGATAAACCCGAAGAGGCCAGCTTCTGAGCTAATCATTCACTATTTCACAAAAACTGTTGGGAAAATTGGAAAATGGTAGGGCAGAAACTGGGCATAGAGCAATATCTTACACCATATACCAAAATAAAGTCAAAATGGGTCCATGATTTAGGAGTAAAGGCTGATACTATCAGTAATTTGGGAGAGCAAGGAATAGTTTACTTACCAGATTTAGGGAAAAGAAAAGAATTCATAACCCAACAAGAGATAGAGAGCATTACAAAATGCAAAATGGATAATTTTGATTATGTTAAATTGAAATGTTTTTGTGCAAAAAAAGCCAATGCAACAAAAATTAGGAGGGAAGCAGAAAATTGGGAGAAAATCTTAACAACTAGTATCCCTGATAAAGGCCTCATTTCTAAAATATACAGGGAACTGAGCCAAATATATAGGAATACAAGCCATTCCCCAATTGAGAAATGGTCAAAGGATATGAACAGGCAGTTTTCAGAGGAAGATATTAAAGATACCTATAGGCATATGAAAAAATGCTCTGGATCACTACTGATTAGAGAAATGCAAATCAAAACAACTCTTAGATACCACATCTCTCCTGTCAGATTGGCTAAAATAACAACCACATCTCTCCTGTCAGATTGGCTAAAATAACAAAACAGGGAAATGATAAATGCTGGAGAGGATGTGGGAAAATTGGAACATTGTTACATTGCTGGTGGAGTTGTGAGATGATCCAGCCATTTTGGAGAGCAATTTGGAACTATGCCCAAAGGGCTATAAAAACGTTCATACCCTTTGACCCAGCAATACCGCTTCTAGGGTTGTATCCCAAAGAAATCACACAAGCGGGAAAAGGACCCATATGTACCAAAATATTTATAGTGGCTCTTTTTGTGGTAGCTAAGAATTGGAAATCAAAGGGATGCCCATCAATTGGGGAGTGGCTGAACAAGCTGTGGTATATGAAGGTAATGAAATACTATTGTGCCATAAGAAATGGGGATGATACGGACTTTATAACAACCTGGAAAAACCTACACGACATAATGCTGAGTGGAGCAGAGCCAGGAGAACATTATACACAACCACAGATATATGAATTCTGTGAGGACCAACCCTGACAGACTTCGCTCTTTTCAGCAACACGAGGTACAAAGACAATTCCAAAGGACCCATGATGGAGAATGCTATCTACATGCAGAGAAAGAACTATGAAATACAAATGCAGATTGAGGCACACTTCATGCTTGCCTTTTTCTCCCCCTTTTTTTTTCCTTCTCTTTTGTTTTTGTTTTTGGGTTGGTTTTTTTGTTTTGTTTTTGTTTTTTTGTTTTTTTTGGTTCTGTTTCTTTCTCATGATTCATTCCATTGGTCATAATTCTTCTCCACAACTTTACTAGTATATAAATTAATTCAGTGTGAAAAAAAACAAAAAACAAATGATGGAAATCATATTGAAGATGTTATTTGTTAATATTCCCATTAATGTGGTTGAAAATTTCAATCATTTCATTTCTCGAAGAAAAAAAAAAAGAAAAGGAAATCACTTACATCGGTTATCAAAATATAGCAAATATTTTATCAAAATATTTAAAAATTATCAAAATAATTAAAAATCAAAGTCGTGGAGCTTAGATTCCATGATCCCCTGATCCAGGCTTTAGCGTGTGGAGCTAGGTGTGAATACTATGTGTTTTTATATGTTAGGCACTGGTACATGAAACCTCAGAATGCTAATTTCATGCCAGAGAGATTGAAGAGGCCATAAGGAGTAGGGTACTGAGATTAAACAATGCAATTCATGTAATCACTAATTATTTTATTGCATTTTTTATATTTATTTGCAGAACTTGAAACTACAAACTGATTAAATCAGAAAAACCCCAAGTTTTAAAAGGTTCTTTTGAAAGCATGTCAGGTTGTGTCTTGATGCTTTGAGTATTGTCCATTTTGGGCACAGACACTGGTTGGCAGAGGAACAGTTGGGTTACTTTGTGCCCTGGTTACCACATTTTTCTTGTTATCCTAATTCCCAGCCGCATATATTAGTATAAAACTTGTGTGGTAGAGAACGTAACTACTATTGCCTGCTTCCCCCCATTCCCCACCTCTACCCATTAATTTTTTTTTAGATAATTCTTCCCCTTACTAAGTTTGTTGTTAGCGAATAAAGTCAAGGAAGACTTACATTTGTGTGAAGTATAAAACTTGTTCCTCTTCCTGGTCACTCAGGCTTATGGTCATCTTTGGTTCTTCCCTGCTTGTTAGCCTCTACGTCTAATCCGCTGGTAATGCCTGTCAGTTCTGCCTCTACTGAAACCCCCCTCTTCACTCATGATTACCGCTCTAATTCAGGACCTCATCACCTTTCACTTCTTGGATCTCCTAACTTGTGTCCCTGCTTTCGCTTTCTTCGTTTTCTTAGTTTGGTGCACAACTGGCAAAGTAGTCTTCCTGATAACCAAGTCTAACCATGCTACTTCCCTGCTCAAAAAACTTTAATGGTTCCCTCTTGCCCATAGGATAAAATGCAAACCTTTTAGCTGGCTTTTAAGGCCTTCTGTGATGTGGTTTCCACTTGCCTTTATAACCTCCTTTCACAGTACTTCACACCCTCCATGCATTTTTGGTAGATTGTCCACCGTGTCTGAAATGCCCCGCTATCCCAATCCATCCTACTTTCCTTCAAAATTAAACTCCAGTGACATTTTCTCTGTGAAGCTTTTCCCGTTGTCAGCCTGTGCTCTCCCTCCTTATCAATTATGTGCTACGTTGCACTCCATCTCCGTTTCCATCATACAGTCTTTTGTAGTATGCTTATCTATGTTATAATAGAATGCAAACTTTTTGAGGGCAGGAACTTGGTCATTTTTCATCTTTGTGCTTTGCACATAGTGTTTTGTTTGTTCATGTTTGTTCAATAGAATCTGTGAATGCCATATTCATTCTTCATGTCCCATAAATCCAGAAGTAATCACTGACATCTGTTTTGTGCCTAGTAGTGTGTTGGGGCAAGGAAAGGAGAATAGAAATATAAAAAAGTATAAAGCACTAACTGGGAGCTAAGACAATTAAGTGAGAGATTAATATGGTCTTTGTAAACCCCTTCTTTGCCCCTCCCCCCACAGTCCATTTAAGTATAGCATTATTTTTTTTCTTGGTCTTATGTCATCTGAACAACTGTTTGCTTTTACTGTGGCCATTGATTTCCCTTAGACTCTAGAGGATATTAGTAGGTCCTTAGAGTAAGCTACTGGCACATCACCTGAGACTATATTGTTGTCTTCTGTCATTTTTGTCAAATAGTTGGCTTCTCTTTTCTGAGTTTTTCTTTTTCATTCTTTATGCATCCATTCAAGTCCACCCCTCTCCCAACCTTAATGTGTAGCGGTTCTACCTTTTAGCTAAAATTTCCTAAGTGAACTCCTCCTGATTCATCTTGGGTGTGTGTGGGGAGAGAAGAGTATGTTAGACCCGCTCCTTAGTTGGAAAGCTGAATGGGACATGGGGAAGATTTGAGGCAGGCAGACCCTGTAGCAGGCTATTGCAGTAGTCCAGGCAAGAGACGACAAGGACCTGTGCTAGTGTAGTGGTAGTGTCAGAGGGGAGGGGGGCCAAATGTGAGACATGTTACAAAGGTAGAATTGGCAGGACTTGCCAAATGATTGAGTTGGGGGCGGCGAGAAAGAATAAAGATGTCATGTAGCTTACAGCCCTAAGTGACTCCCTCAAATTAATCCATTCCGTTTGGCCTTTATACCTGTGCCTTTATTTTGTATTTAACTTTGAAAAAAATCATTAAAGGATTACTTTATGCAAACTATCAGGTTAGGCATTCAAGAGGGCAAGTTAAAAATAAGTAGGACTTGCTTCCTGTCCCTAAGGAACTTAAAAATTAGTGAGGAGAAAGAATTTTATACAATAATGTGGAGTCATTGTTTTCTCCCCAAAACCAACCATCTTCTATACTTTCTTCTTTCCCTTGAGGAAGACCCTCCTTCTCTTACCTCATGTTTGTGACTTCGACTCTTTCCTTACCACCAGCATCTAGTCAGTTGCCAAGTCTTGTCAGTTTTCTTACACAAAATCTCTCACATCCACATCCTTCTTTCTAGATATGTGGCCACCAAGGTCATTTCAAGGCGCTTGCTGCATTTCACTTTGTTGCAGTAACCTCCTAATTGGTTTCTCTGCTTTCAGGTTCTGCCCTCACTATTTAGTCTTTCATGTAGCCTTCAAAGTAATTTTCCTAAAACACGTCTGACCATGTTGTACTCTTGCTCAAAAATCTTCAGTGGCTCCCTGTTCTGTGATAAAAGGCAGACTCCTGCCTGGCATTTAAAAGCCCTTTATAGTCTGATTCCAGCCTCCCCTTCCAGACTTAGGTCACATCGCTGCCTTTTACACTCGCTACATTCTCTCCAAATTGGCCGACTTGTTCCCTCTATTTAACATGCCAGTGCCTTAGCCCTTGCTTGCCGCTCCTGTACCACTTAGAATCCTTAACTTCTTTCCTGGCCAACTCAATTCAAGTCCTCTTTCCTATTCAGATTATTTTAATGTTTTTCAGTTTACGTGTTCTGTCCCTCATTAATGGAGCAGCTTTTTTTTTTGTCTATATTTCCCATACCCAGGCCAGTCGGTGTCTTCTTAATTTACATAGTAGACACTTTATTGAATTGAACGGAAATAACTTTAATGTCCCATAGAATTGGCTAAGTCTGTGAGAGATATCAACAAAATAATATGAAAGTTTTGGGTGGCGGGGAATTATTGTAGGGGAGGAGCTGGTGAAGCCTTCGTGGAATTGGTGGCTTTTAAGATGTGTCATGAAATACATGTAGGATTTCCAGTAGGTGGAGATGGGGACTTCAGGGTAGGGAGGCTACGTGGATATAGAGAAAGAGGTAGGAAACAAAAGAACATGTTTGTGGAATGGTTGGTAGACAGTGTGGGGTGGAGGTAGAGTATGTAAGATAGAAGTGGGTGGCACAAAGGTGGATTGGAGCCGGTGCATGTGGAGGGCTTTGGGGAGCCACTGAGGTTTTTGAACAAGCGAATTGACATGATCATTTTTGTACATTAAGAAAATCTGATAGCATTGTAATATTCAGTAACTTTTGGCTATGAAAACTTGGCTCCCTGGGAACTTAGAAAAAAAGCATTTTGTCTGTAGGCTTTTGCTTATGTCACCCTTACTCCTCACCTATCCAAATTGTCCAAAGGTACCTGTTCTTCAAGCTCAGCCTAAGTTCCCTGGGAAAACCTTGTGTGGCCTCCCCACCCCTGCCTAAAGTGATCTCTTAACTTCCTCTTAATTCTTCTGGCAATTATTGCATGTATTATTCATTTGGCAGTGAATCATGTATTTTCTTATGATACAACTTCTAAAATTGTCTTTCTCTCTTGTTTATAGCTTTTTGTTGCTGTGTAACTTTTCATGTGTCTCGTTTGCTCAATTAGATCTTCAAAAGTGGCAAGACAGATTCCTTATTCTTTATATTCATCCTTTCACTTCCAACCACAGTACATACAGTGCCTTGCACATAGTAGGCATCCAGCTGCTTGTTGATCCAGGGTACTAGTTGGCAGGCTCTTGAAAGCAGCCCTAAAAATATTTTGTGTAGTATCAGCGTGGTAAAGGTATGAATTCTTGAAGGGGGACTACTACTAGTGTGTACATATGAGTTTTGCTGTGTTGGCTTAAAAAAAATCAATTGTGTTACTCTGTAACACCTTGAATATGTTGTGATATTGTATTTAGGTTATTAAAAAAAGATTGCAGGGTTTTAATATGTTGTCATGGTTGATTCTTGTTTAGAAGGTATGTCAATACTCAGGGTTCAGCCTAGACAACGTTTAAACGTTGTTGAGGGTAGGAATGCTCATTTGGGGTGGGAGGGTTTTAGGGGGAGAAGGGATTTTAAAATATTTTAAGGGGAAAATACTTCTGAGATAGCATTAATATATTAAAAATGTATTTATTGTAACCTCTTTATGGAAAGAGCGAACTAAATAAGCACATTAAGCAGTTACTATGTGCTAGGCATTGTGCTAGATGCTTTATAAATACTCTCATTTACTCCTCCTAGCAGCCCTGAGAGGCAGGTGCTCTTATTGTCCCATTTTATAGTTGAGGAAACTGAGACAAAGGGTGAATGACTTGGCTCCACTCAGCTGCCCAAATTATTTTAAGTGCTCTGGGGCCTGCAGAAGTGAACAAATCTCTAACCTTTAAGTGTCAGCTCTCCCCTTTTCTCCTTTGGTAATTTGGTCTGTCAATTTAATCTTACCACATTCTTCACTTATTTTTCATAGTCATTTCTCAGTGAAGCTTTCTCAGACGAATTAGAATAAGTCAGTTCCAAAATTTTCACCAGCCAAATTGCCACTTATATTTATTCTTTTTGCCAAAAGCTTTATTTCCCTCCCTCTATTGAGATAATAATGATTTCTGTTGTTGTTTTAAATGTTGTTGGTCTTTAATTTATTTGTTCATCCAGAGACTTTGTGAAAGGCCTACTAAACTCTGAGGACAAGTTTAATCTAGGGTGAGGAGTTGAAGAGTTGCTATGTTAAAACAGATCATTTTCACATTTCTCATCTTTTCTAAAATGGATGTAATTTTCTTGCCCCCGTCCTTTTCTCTGAACTACAAATTCATGGCTTTGCTTTTTTTTTTCACTTCTTACTACTTCCTCTCCTGTCCTGATCCCTGGCAGATCTTTTGAGAAAAGATGTTTTATAGTAGTATAGTTGAATGGAAAGAAGGGGTAGATGATTTTTAAAAAGCTGATCCTAGGGTGCTTCCTATTGTAAGGAAGCTGTCACTATGGGAACCCATACCGAGCTGGACAAAAGAGTAACTTTTCCGTGTTTAGAAACGTCTTGTTAGGTCTTTCCTTAGTTTTACCAGGCTGTAAGCAATGCTGAGTGTTTTAACGTAATAGAGATGTTTTCCTATGTGCCCATAAAGGAAAAATGTCACTTTTGGCTTGTAAACTCAAGTTCTTATCTTTTTAGCAGTATCAAAAAATAAACAAAAATTTGAAGGATGCAGTTTCTTTTCCTCCATGGGAGAGACACTGTCCCTCAATTTACTGCTCAGAGCACAACATTAGATAATGATTATACCAAGAAATCCTGTGCAGACATTAGGTATAGTGTTTTGAGGGTTCCTGCTCTCTTTCTCTCTCTCCCTCTCTCTTTCTTTCTCTTTCTCTCTCCCTTTCTTTCTTTCTTTCTTTCTTTGTTTCTTTCTTTCTTTCTGTCTCTCTTTCTTTCTCTTTCTTTCTCTTTCTTTCTCTTTCTTTCTTTCTGTCTTTCTTTCTTTCTGTCTTTCTTTCTGTCTTTCTTTCTGTCTTTCTTTCTGTCTTTCTTTCTGTCTTTCTTTCTGTCTTCCTTTCTACGTTTTAGAAGCTATTCTACAATCTTAAAAACACATAGTTCTTTGCAATACCAGTCTCTTACTTAACACTTTCACACTTTGATAAAAGTGTTGTTTGCCCCAGGACTTAATCTTATTACTAATTATCATTTTAAAGTTGTACATTTCTCTTGATTTGAAATTAAAAACCCAGAATTTTTCATCTTATAAACTAGTCTAAAATATTTCAAGAAGTAAGAGACTGGCATAGATTGGGAGATATTTATTAGGTAAATTAATGTCATCGGGAAAAGCATTCTCAATCATTTTATCCTCCTTTTTTTTAAACCTTTTGATTTCTGTTAGGAATTACATTTTATTTAGGATGAGCCTCAGATATAAAATTGGATGATTCATGAAGGGATGATGGGGACTTTTCCTGTAGATTTCAGATGTATTTTTGACTTTCCTTCAAGAGGAGCTGCTAATGAACAGCAACAGTAATTACATTGCCAGTGCATTTTTCACAAGAACTCTGTTTTGAGATAGTTGCTTGGGAATATTCTTATCCCCATTTTATTAATGAGGAAAATGAGACTCAGATAAATGGCTGGTGGCTCATTACAAATGTCAGAACCAGGATTTGACTCCAGTTTCCTGATGCCAGTTCTCTCTTTCTCCCCATGATGGTGTACTGTACTTTTTCCAGGAAATATGGTCAATCATTTTTAAAAGGCTAATTGGATGATTTTCGGTTTTGACCACCTGCAGATTCTGTATTAGGAGAAACATTCACATTACCTGGTTTGAGTGAATATTGTGATCTGGAACCCAGAGAAGTGAATAGAATCTTCTTGAATTAAAAAAAGCATTGCGACTGGAGAGGTGCCAGTTTTATTGTACTTAGGCCATGTAAAATGCCATATTTAAGTTTTGGGGCCACATTTTATGAAAGATGATTGACAAGGTGGAGTATGCTGAGGGGAATGTGACCAGGAAGAGAGAAACCTTGTCATACAAGGAATGATTGGAAGAATGAACTGGATATTTACCTGGGAGAAGAGAAAACTTAGAATAAGAGAATGATTTTGAATATTAAAATAGCTGTCATGTGGGAAAGGGATTATTAGACTTGTTCCATAAGGCCTGAGAGGGCAGAACTAGAAACAGTGGGGGGAAATTATAGAAAAAGTGAATTTTGGCTCAGTAAAAGGCCGATTAACAGTTAAGAGCTGTCCCGTAGTGTAATAGCATGCCTATAGACGTCATGGTTCTGGGAGGAATCTTTAAACAGAGGGTAGGTGGCTACTTATTGGGGATGGAATGGGGGAAATTCTTGTATGAGTGATTGGATTACATGACCACTCATGTCTTTCCTGTGACCTGCAGCCAAGCAAAATTTATCACCTGGTATGGTCTAGCCAGTCCTCCCTCATTCTATACTTGTGGTTATAATTGGGCTTTTGAATACAAGTTTTTCCTTAATAAATTCTATCTAAGTAGATTTGTCCCGTTCTTCTAGCCTATAGGATGTTTCAGATAGGGGACTTAGATGTCCCTTCTATTTTGGTAAATTTCACCTGTATTCTATTGATGACATATCTTCTGTTAAGGTTAATGAAGATAACAAAGCCCAACAATAAGAGATAGACAGAGAAATTCCATTTAAAGTTACTGTAGACACTATAAAATATTTGGGAGGCTACCTGCCAAGGCAAACCCAGGAACTATATGAAAACAATTATAAAACACTTCTCATACAAATGAAGTCAGATCTAGATAAATGGAAAAACATCAGTTTCTCGTGTTTAGGCCAAGCTACTATAATAAAAATGACAATTTTACCTAAATTAATTTACTTATTTAGTGCCACACCAAACTACCAAAAATTATTTTATAGAGCTAGATAAAATAATAACAAAATTCATCTGGAAGAATCAGAGCTCCAGAATATCAAGGGAATTAATGAAAAGAAATGCTAGAGAAGGAAGTCTAGCCATACCATGTATTAAACTGTACTATGAAGCAGCAGTCATCAAAACTACTTGGTACTGGCTAAGAAACCGAGTGGTGGATCAGTGGAATAGGTTAGGTACACAAGACGCAGTAGTCAACGACTACAGCAATCTACTCTTTGATAAACCCAAAGAGTCCGTCTTCTGGGATAAGAACTCACTATTTCACAAAAACTGCTGGGAAAACTGGAAAATAGTATGGCAGAAACTGGGCATAGACCAATATCTTACTCCATGTACTAAAATAAAGTCAAAATGAGAGAGAAGGGAATAGTTTACCTGTCAGATTTATGGGAAAGGAAAGAGTTTATGATCCCACAAGAGATGGTGTTACAAAATACAAAATGGATAATTTTGATTACATTAAATTGAAAAGCTTTTGCATGAACAAACCCAATGCAACAAAGATTAGGAGGGAAGCAGAAAATTGGGAAAGAATTTTTATAACCAGTATCTCTGATAAAAAGCCTCATCTCTAAAATATACAGGGAACTGATTCAAATTTATAGGCATACAAGTCATTCCCCATTTGAGAAATGGTCAAAGGATATGAACAGGCAGTTTTAAGAGAAAGAAATTCAAGATATCTATGGTCATATCAAAAAATGCTCGAAATCACTACTGGTTAGAGAAATGCAAATCAAAACCAGTCTTAGGTACCACATCTCTCCTGTCAGATTGGCGAACATGACAAAACAGGAAAATGATAAACGCTGGAGAGGATGTGGGAAAATTGGAACACTGTTACATTGTTGGTGGAGCTGTGAAGGGATCCAGCCATTCTGGAGAGCAATTTGGAGCTATGCCCGAAGGGCTATAAAGATTTGCATACCCTTTAATCCAGCAATACCACTTCTGGGGTTGTATCCCAAAGAGATTGTAGAAGTGGGAACAGGATCCGTATGTCCAAAAATATTCATAGCAGCTCTTTTTGTGGTAGCAAAGAACTGGAAATCACGGGGATGCCCATCAATTTGGGTATATGAATGTAATGGAATACTATTGTGCTATAAGAACTGAGGAGCAGATGGACTTCATAAGAACCTAGAGAAACTTATGATCTGATGAAGAGTGAAGGGAGAAGGACTAGGAGAACATTGTACACAAGCTCAGACACATTGGTCCTGTGATGACTACCTTTGATAGACTTGGCTGTCCTCAGCAATACAAAATTCAAAGATACCTCCAAAAGACCTGTGATGAAAAAGGCTATCCACATCTAGAGAAAGAATTATGGAGTCTGAATGTAAATTGAGGCAAACTATTTGCTCTCTCTCTTTTCATTTGATTTGATTTTTGGTTTTGTTTCTTTCTCATGGTTCATTTCATTGGTTATAATTCTTCTTTACAACTATTATTGGGAAAATAAGTTTAATGTGAAGGTAGATGTAGAACCTATATCAGATCACATGTTGTCTTGGGGGGCAGGGGAGGGGAGAAAATTTGGAACTCAGAAACTTGTGGAACTGAGTGTTGTAAACTAAAAAAAAAAAAAAAAAAAAAGGTTAATGAAGAGTCTTAGATTGAGGCAGCTAGGTGGTGCAGCAAATAGAGCAGCAGCCCTGGAGTCAGGACGACCTGAGTTCAAATTCGGACTCAGATACTTGATACTTATTAGCTGTGTGACCTTGGGCAAGTCACTTAACCCCAATTGCCCTGCCTTTCCCCCTCCAAAAAGGAAAAAAAAAGTCTTAGATTAAATGATGGGTCTTTTGAAGTTCTCAAGTAAGTTTTTATATTGTGGAAGTGATTTTAGCCTCATAAAACGTGCTGTAGCTATTTCTACATTTTCCCAGATTTTTCCCTCCAAAAACAAAATGAAAAATCCTTCCCCTCCATGGCATCAAAAATGGATGAAATTTTTACAGCTTTTAAGCCTGTCTTCTACTTTATGTTTTATTTTTTCTTCATAATAATAGCTGGCATTTCTGTAGTTTTTTTGAGGTTTGTCAAGTACTTTACATATATTAATTGTCATGTTTGGTCATAGTTCCTGAGATAAGCATAAAGGGTTTTGTTTTTGTTTTTTTTTTTTTGCAGGGGGAAGGCAGGGCAGTTGGGGTTAAGTTACCTGCCCAAGGTCACACAACTAGTAAGTGTGTTGAGTGCCTGAGGCCAGATTTGAACTCAGGTCCTCCTGATTCCAGGGCCAGTGCTCTATTCACTGTGCCACCTAGCTGTCCCAGCATATAGGATTTAAAAAAAAAAAATATGGGCAATTGAAGAGCCAGTCAAAATACTTAAAAAAATACATCTCATTATTGCCTTTTGAAGTGCTAGACCTTGCTTTTTTCCTACAGATAAAGTTAAATTTTTTCCCCTTGGATCTACTGAGATTCTTTCTGAACAGGCCTCAGTCTTCCTGTAGTCTTTAGAGCCACTTGTGACCGCTCAGTTACTGTTATTGGTAAAGTCTTTGCACAAGCGGTTTCTTTCCCATCCATTCACCTTGCTAAAGAACATTGACAGTAAAACCATACCTGGACCACCGTTAGCAGCCCTTCCCATCATCCTTGGTTAGAATGTGTGTGTTTTCATTATACGGACCTTTTTAAAAAAGGAAATGAGAAATTTGTTTAGTGAATAGAGAAAAGTATAATCAGGCGGAGCAGTAGAAGGAGGAAACAAACATTTATTAGGTTCTTACTATGTGCCAGGCAGTGTGCTATGCACTTCACAAACACTGACTCACTTGATCCTCACGGTAACGCTGGTCTGTAGGTTCTATTATTACCCTCATCTTACATCAAGGAAACCTTGGCAGATGAGGATTTGGTGACTTGCCTAGGATCATACAGCTAGAAAGTGACTGAGCCTGGATTGTAACGCAGATTTTCCTGACTCCAGGCCCAACGTTCTATCAAGGATCAAATGAATACTATTTGTACAGTGCTTAGTACAGGGCCTGGCATAGGATAGGCACTTACTAAATGCTTATTTCCTTCTCTTCCCCTCCCATTCTCCATTGTGCCACTTCAGTGCCTTAGTCGGGCACTGGATTTCCAGTCAGGAAGACACTTAATAGCTGTGTGATAATGGGCAAGTGAACTAATCCTGCAACCTCCATTTCTTCTTCTGTAAAATGGGGATGACAATACCACCAGCTCCCCCAGGTTTTGAGGATCAAATGAATTAATGTTTGTAAAGCATTTTGCTAAATTTAAAACACTACATAAATGCCTCCTGTTTATTGTTATTTATATCAGCTGAACCCCGTCCCATTTTTGGATGGTTAGGATATGTTGCTTAAGGTTGATTTCACCAGCACCATTTCATTTTAAAGCTGTCCTTTATAGTGGTGACACCCCTTTTTATCTGTGTGATGAGGTAATACAGGGGAGCAGATATAGAAAAGGAAGTATTTTAAAATAGACAGCATGAGCTGTCATGGCTGCTGCGGCTCAGTAGTGAAATAAGTGCTTCTTAGCACAGCCCACTCTTTCTGAATTTAATTTCAGTGACTGTTTTCCAGTTTTAAATCTCTCAGTAAGAACTAAGTATAATTTGTGGCATAAATTAGCCAGCCTGCGTAGTTTGGCCTAGTCGAATTAACTGCCTGTCTTACTAGCTTGCCACGGTCCTATCGTGGAAGCGGTGAGTCCGTACATAATGCTTTGAAGTTATTGCCTCAGTGGAAATGTTTTAGTAGTCAGGAACTTAAATGGAAAAAAACATTCCAAACTATGAGGAAGAAGAGTCGAGGAGAACCCCCATGACAAGATCTGTTATCCCTTTACTGCATTTAGAATCAGCTGCTCGCTGAGTGGGACGACCAGAGTGGAGTGACCCTGAAATAAGAAAAGGAAGCAGGCAAACTGAGTGTTGAGTTTTCATCTCAGCAGCCTTCACCTTGGTATCACAGGGATATTATAGATGTGCCATTAAACCATACACATCTTGTGCGTTTTTCTTTTCCCTCTCTGATACTCCTGTTCTCTTTATAACATACCAGGCTGTTTAATAACATGGTTCATTATCATAGAAATTGCAATTAAACGATTGTGAACATCAGAAATTAACTTATATCATCTTGTGCCTGCTCCGCCATTCCATGTCCCCCAATACTAAACAACTTGGTTCAAAAACCAGTAGTAACAGTACCTACTGTTTTTTTTTTTATTTTTACAAAATCTTTGCGAATGTAGCTTTATGCTTTACATAAGTATTTAGCTTGTGAAAATTTCAGATATAGAGATATAATTTTATCTTTATTCTTTCATTAGTATTTATTATTATATAATGGTATATAATTTATATTAAACTAGATGATTATGTTTAATCTTTAAAACATAAAATTTACAGTTTTTATTTTTAAAATATGGTTTGTTTAATTAAATATGTATCAATTACATTTTAAACCTTTAAAAACATTTTTGAGTTCCAAATTATCTCCCCCCTCCTGACACTGCCACCCTACTCTCGTGTCCCTTGAGAAGACAAGCATTATGTGAACTCATGAAAAACATATTTCCAAATTATCCACGTTGCAAAAGAAAACACACACACACACACACACACACACACACACACACACACACACATGAAAAAAATGGAAAAAGTATCCATCAACTAAAAAATAGCATTACCTGGGGTTTAGTTAGGATAGAGCTATCCTCCAGTTCCTCCCCCAACACATGCTAGTCACCAGCTGTGATTTTTTTTTTTCGTTTTATGTAGTCTGACTGATAGACCCAAATCTGTCTCTAAAACCTGTGTTGTTAATACTTTATTTGTAATCAGGCTATGATGATAATGCTCCTAGTGTTGCTATAGTGAGAGGACCTTTCATTCAGTAGATAGATTATATAGATTATAAGCCTGGTTTTCCTTTCCCATAGCTCCTCCTCCTAGTCTGTCCAGACATTTTCCAAACACAGAGAGTTATCATCCATTTGGTATCTACCTTCCCACATAGCAGAGTTACACCTGAATTCTTGTTTTCTCCCGTTGTCCTCACCCAGCTGTGCTCTGCTGTGGCAACCAACCCGACAGGTTAGGAAGCAGCTGGTTAGGAGTGTGTATGCCTGTGTTTATGTTGGATTCAATAAGGAACTCATTAAAGATGCCACTTCCTGGATTTTCAATTAGGCTTGTTGGCCTTTTAAAGGCACCCAGTACAAAATCACGTGAGGCTTTGCTCTTTTCACTTAATCAAGTCTGATGATTGAAACTGGGCACAGCGTTGGTCCATCGTCCAGTAATTGCCGTAAAGCAAATTGTTCTAGTATTGTTCATTCATTGAGGCTCAGGAAATAGTAAAATAACTTTAAGAGCTGCTTTTTTGGGGGGACAAGATCTGTCCACCGCTTCGAAGCTTATGTGTCCAGCCCCAAAGATAATCAGTGATGATTGGTTGACTTTTCTCACCTTATTTAAATCTACTATATAAATTTGTAACCTTTGATCAAACTTCTTAGCCTGGCATTCACTATCCTCTATGATCACCAGCCTACCTTTCCAGCCCTTTTTCATAGTAGTCTTCTTGACATGATAGGTTTTAATCAAACTACACTCTTTACCATCTACCGTTGGTATCTGACCTGGTATCCTGCCTTGTCCTACTGTCTCTGGCCCTTTATTCGTGTGGTCTACCACACCCCACCCTCCTACCTCTGTCTTTTCCTCACCTTTTTTTTCCTTAGATAAATTCTATTGCCATTTTTTCCATGATTTTCCCAGCTGGAAGTAATCTTTTGTCAGATTTCTCCTGTTTGGACCACTTCCTTGAATTTGCTTTGTTCTATCTTGTATTAGTGTTCTCTCTGTCTCTCTCTCATATTCCCTTTACAAATTATATTGTAAGCTTCATGGGGCAGGGTCTGTGTCTTACTTCATCTTTATCTCCCCAGTACATACCACCATGCCTCAGGCATATCAAAAGCTTTACAAATGCTGGTTGAATTGTATTCACTCTGTGTACTTAGGAGTTGAGTTAATCATAAGAGCATTTTTCTGTGATGCCCCTTCACCCATATAGCAGAAGTATCTGTCTTAATTCTTTCAGAAGAGGCTCTAAGTCCCATTTTCATACTCTTAAGATTTCAACAAAGTTATGGTTCCTTAGCAAAGAATTGGCACAGGGCTGTTAGGAGGCCCTGACTTGCCAGTGATGTCCACTACTCTCTTAATTTCCGTCCTGTTTGTGAGGCTAGTGAACTTTCTTTCCTTATCCTGTTTGCTCTTTCTTTCCTTATCCTGTTTGTTGTGTGTGTGTGTGTGTGTGTGTGTTTACAGGGACGGGGAGAAAAACCTAAGGGTTGGAGGACCTTCCTACTCCAATGTCGACCATATTAAGATTTCTTTACCATTTGCCCAAACCTATGATGTGTATCAGGTACTTGACTGATGCATGTGTTAGGTTCTAGAAATGCCCAGTTTCTTGCAGGCTTGTTTTAAAATACAGCCTTTGGTGTGGGCACTTCATGTTAGGATGAAGGAAAACAGTAAAAGTTGTCACCGTTATTAGAGTGAGTATGCATTTACTGGGCCTTTTCTGCTTATGAGTCATCTTCCCACGAGACCCCTTGGTGGTAGTATTTCTATTGTAAACGAGTAAGGAAAGAGGGTGTTTATACCAAAAAGAACGGTTGCCTGCTTTTCAAATGTTGCATTTGAGTTGCCTGGTAAAGGACGGCTGTTATGCATCTCCATGCTGATTGGCTTAAATGAAAAGGCAGGAACTCCAGTTGGCATAAAGTGTGCTGTGGGGAACCAAGCCTGGAAAGCCGGAACTGTCTTGTTTCCAAGGCAGACCGTGATTTTTAAGGCCAGAGCCATTTCAGTAAAACTGTACATTTTTACTTATTTGTGTTTATCTTCCCCCGGCCCCACCCCTATCTTAAGGATAAAAAGAAAGAACTCTCCCTCTTTCTCTCCTCCCTCTTCCTCCACCTTTTAAAAAAAAATAAAGTGGTGGGTTTGGAAAGGAACTGCACATGTTTTTGTTCAGAGGGGAGGGAGGCAGCTGAGCTGCATCCTCTTTTAGTGCTAGTAGGCTAGACAGTATTCTTTCACGGGTAGGAGCAGACTAGGATTTGGATTTTATGTTGTTAGAGCTGAAAGGGACCTTAAAGACCATCTAGTCTGATGGTCTGATTACAGATCAGGAAATTGAGACCCATCAAAGATAAGTGAATTGCCCAAGGTCACACAGCTAGTATTGATTCAGATCCAGCAGTCAGCCTTTCCACTATACAGTGTAATTAGCTGATTGGGAATGATTTATTTTCTACAGCTTGATCTGTAAAAGGATAGGATTGCCAAAAAAGAGGCCAATCAGTTCTCACCCTTTTCTCCCACTTCTTGTAAACTGACAGTGGTCACTCCATGATGCTGTTGTTAGGTGGCTAGCCTAATATTTGCCTTTAGAATGAGATACACACGCACGCACGCACACATACAACATTATTTTTATATGTATACGTATGATTATATACATAACGGATCATAAAATAAATAAAAATACAGATCTTTGCTATAACATACTTACATGATTGCTTGATGGTGTAATTGAATTCTGTGATACCTGGGTATGCTACAGTGGAGCTATGAGTATATTTTATTTTTTTTCTTTTTAAAATTTTCAGTTCCAAATTCTTTTGTTCCCTCTAGCCATTTCCTCAGAGTATATTTTTAAATTGAAAAATATCAGGGTGTTTGATCCTACCTTGGGACATTTAGTTGGATGGCAAGATGAGAAAGAAGTGATTTGGAAGGATGTTTAAAAGTTTTCGTAGAATTGATGGCAATATTCAGAGTTATGTTGTTAATGAAAAGAAGCTTGCCCTGTTTGGACTTGGGACCTAAGTTTAAATTCAAATTCTGCTATTTACTATTGGTGTGACCTTGAGCAAATCATTTTAACTTTATTTGACCTCAGTTTCCTCATCTCTAAAGTGAACTGGTTACACAGGATCTTCCTTTCCAAGAAAATATCCTGTAAGATGAGTTGAACTCACTTTGTAGCATTTGCTAAGGACCCTGGTGATAGACCAGAAGTAACTGAGAGAAGATTATTTTCTAGGCTGCTCTATTACCTTGCTTTTCAATTTGGGACTAGTTTTTTTTTTAATTTCTTTGTGGTCTTTTCCCCCCTCTTTACTCAAATATTGCCTACCTCATAGCTATGGCAACTTGTTTGGACCTCATTTTTCTTATTTGTGGTATGTGGGTATTAGAAAATTTGTACTGAGGGTATTGTGTTGTGGAATCGAGATTCTTAAGCCCTTTTTAGTGTCCTGGACCTTGTTAACAGGCTGATAGAGACTACAAACTCCCTTCTCAGAATAATGTTTTTAAATGCATAAAACATGTAGCATTATCACCCAACCAGTCGTTTGTGGAGGTGGGAGGTCCATATGTATTTTCACATTGTACATACTTTTTGGGTATTCCAATGGAATAACCAGTTGTTGTGATTTTTTTTCCCCCTCTAAAAGTACTGTTTGTCATTTAGGATGGTTCTTTGGGAGGAGGAGGGATACTTGAGACAACTATGATGTAAGAAACATACTAATAAAAACCTATTTTTTAAAATATATATGTATAGCATTACAAAGGAAACAAATTATATTGAAATAAAATTATTAAAATACTTTTTAAAGAAGTTTATGTATCACAGGTTAAGAACTCCTTTAATAGATGATCTATAAGACCTTTTAAGTTTTAAACCAATAAGTATTCTTTGAGGTGAGTTTTAGGTATGGAGTCTTAGAGTTGGTTTTGAGGGGTTGGCTTTGGTGGCATTCTGATTATCAGAAAACTGTCTTAGTGTGTAACAGAAGGTATGTCTGTCATGGGGACTCTTCTATAGGGTCGATGGGGCCTACCCTTGTATGAAGAGATTCTTGTCATCCTCTAGCCATATTTTGTAACTTAGGTGCTTCCCCTGGGACAGGCATGATTATAGGCACTAAACTGAACCCTAGCCTCTTAATAAGAACCATTGATCTTAGGATGATAGTTCTAAAGCTAGAAGGGATCTAGTTTAAAAACCCCCTTCATCTTTCAAATGAAGAAACAGACATAGGGAGGTTAAGTGACTTGCCCATAGTTCTTTTGCAGTCCTTTCTGATCTTTCTCAGCAGGGATAGTGTGAGAAATAGATGGAGATAAAATTCCAGGCCGTTCTTGGAGCTTTCTAAGCTTACTTGTGGTCCTTCAAAGAACACTTAGCTGAAAAAGTGAATTCCTCAGCCTCAATTTGTCTAAATACACAATTTACATGTAATCAAAAGCCTTTAAACCTGGAAAGAACCTCTGAGATTAGTTATGCCCTCTTGGGGTTTTTGTGGTGGTGGTTGTTTTGTTTTGTTGGAGGAGAGGGTTGAGGCTCCATGTTAGGGGAATGACCCGCCCAAAGTCACACAGCTAGTTAGTGTATGTGTAGACAGAAACTCTTGACAAGATGGGCCAGTATGAAGGGAGTGGAGGTCTTATTCCCAGATGACTGGCCCTAACTGATTCTTGACCACTCACTTCAGTCCCTTTTCCACTGTGACGTGACTTCCCTCTAGCTGCTACCTCATTTCATCATCTTGGTTGTACATAAGGCTGCTAGCGCAGTATTCCTTTTCTTCATGCATTAGTCCATTGTTTCTGTTGATGCGTTCAGGCCCTCTAGGTCCCAAGTTCTCCAGGGCAGAAATGTTCATTTTATTAAAATCTTCATTTAACTTGCTTTCTACCTTGTATCTGATGCCGCATGTTAAAAAGTTATTAATGAGTGTTTCTAAGAGGTACCTAGGTGGCACAGTGGGTATGGAGTCAGGAAGAACTGAGTTAAAACCCCATCTCAGAGGCCTGACTAGCTAAATGACCCTAGGCAAGTCACTTAACCTCTGCTTCCGTTTTCTCCAGTGTCAGATGAGAATAGTAACAGCACCTCCTGCTCAGGGTTGTTGTGAGGATCCCATCTGCAGAGTTCTTAGCACCGTGCCTGGCACGCAGCGGGCACTTAATAAATGCTTGTTTCCTTCTTTCTTTAATCTTTGTGCTTTTGTGTCTAGTCTCCCCCGTTAGACTGTAATAACCTACAGTGGCTGCTCCTTGGCAGGTAGGTGAATGTTGTTGGCCGACTGTCGCTGTACAGTACAAGGACTCTGTCACTCTAATTATTTTTCTTAACACATTATATGAATAGATGAAAGGAAGGAAGGGAAGTAGACATTCTCTTTAACGTGTCTAGGAAGTCTTGAACTCAGTCTGAAGTTTATGATTTTCATGATTTGGGCCTGTATGAAGTCATGACTTCATTTTTGTTTGTGTGGCTTCTACTCATTTGCATCCCAAAGCCTCTGTTTTGTCAGTTGCTGGAGCCAGGGGAAAAAATGGTCCCCAGTGGCCAACCTTTTTTTCATGTGCTTTTTAGAACTTAGTGAGCCTACTTGGGGGTGGGCGGGGGGACAGGGATGGGGGGCATAAATGTCTGGTGCTAGCACATTCTTGAAGGCCTTTCAGTTTTGTTGCGCCAGCTGTACAGAGCTTGTGGTCCTCCCTGAGAATCTTAACGTCATTGCAGCAAGGCTTTAGCCCTTCATAACCCAGACCCTTCCTGGCTTTCCAGTTTTCTCACACCATTCTCCCCTCCACATGTTCTTAAGATGCTAACTGGACTCCTTCTTCTTACTTATACAGGATACTTTGTCTCTTGACTCTGGGCATTTTCACTGACTATCTTCTGTGCCTGGAATTCTCCCCTTCTCCCTCTGTCTCTTGGCTTCCTTCAAGTCTCAGCTAAAATGCCACCTTCTAAAAGAAGCCTGTCCCAGTCCCCTTTAAATCCTAATACCTCTATTGATTATCTACAGTTTATGCTGTCTGCATTTTATTTGTATGGAATTGTTTTTCATGTTGTCTCCTCTGTTAGACTGTGAGCTTCTTGAGCAGGGAGCATTTTGTTTTTCCTTCCTTCCTTCCTTCCTTCCTTCCTTCCTTCCTTCCTTCCTTCCTTCCTTCCTTCCTTCCTTCCTTCCTTCCTTCCTTCCTTCCTTCCTTCCTTCCTTCCTTCCTTCCTTCCTTCCTTCCTTCCTTCCTCTTCCTCCTCTCTCTCTCTCCCCCTCCTTTCCCCCCTCTCTCTACCCCCCTCTCTCCACCCCCCTCTCTCCCTTCTCTCTCTTTCTCTCTTTTCCTCCCTCCTCTCCCTCCCCCTTTCTTTTCAGCACCAGCACAGCGTTAAGCACATAGTAGGTGCTTAATAAATACTTGTTGATTTGACTAGTGACAATAAAGCTGTGTAATAATGACAGAAATCATAAAGCCTTTTTTTTCCTTATATTTTTTAAGTTGTGTTTCTTGCTGCTTGACCTAAGTCCTGTTTGTTACTTAATTGAGGAAGCTGCTGTGTGGATTATCTTGAAGTTGCAATTTTTAGCATCCATAACTTGGCTTTTTGGTAGGGAAGGACCATTGTTTTGTGGCAGGTAATTAGCCAACAGCAAAGGCAGAGGCCTCTTAACAGAACTGTGACATCATGTCTATGATAGATGAACCCCAGCATCTTGTGACTCTGTTCATTGTTAATTGACTCTCTCAGCTGTGAGGTTTCCATGCGTGCTTGGCAGCACCAACACCAAAAACATCTGGTCTAAGAATATAGTTCTCTTCTGCTGGCAGCTGTATGAAAATTATTTTGTGCTTAAAGGAGTTGTGCCAAGTACACTTAGTTGTGATAGAGCACATGAGAACTGCACAGAGATTCAAGAACCCTAAGGTATTTTGTTCTCCACGGACCTAAGAATCTCTTTCAGTGAGCTAATGGAAGGGCTGACAACTTGGGCCATTGACCATTCCATTGTGTGTGTGTGTGTGTGTGTGTGTGTGTGTGTGTGTGAGAGAGAGAGAGAGAGAGAGAGATATCTTGTGTGATATCTAAAAGCTGATCAAGCTAAGATGGTGGCATGCAATGAACACTTTTGCTGGCTTCTCTCAACACAGCCCTTTAAGCTGATGAAGTACAAAAGAAATTTGAAAAGAAGACCACGGTGTATAAGAAATGAGTGACCTTTTTTGTTCACCTCTGAGATTGTGTCTGTGGATTTTTCTCATGATGAGGACTTCATTATCCACAGCAAGATGGGCCAATATGGAAGGGAATGGAGGTCTTATTCCCAAATGACCATCCCTAACTGATCTCCGTGTGCATTGTCTTCATCAGAGTTCAGGTCTCCCTTTTCTTTCCTTTCTGTATTTATTCTTTAGGTAAGGGTAAATGAGGAAGACAGTCACTGGTTATGAAATTGGAAGGATGAGGTAATTCACCCTAGCACCATGGTGCCATAACGAGGCATGCTCTTGCTTGACTGGGCGACAGACCTGGTGATAGTGGGGAGGATTGGTACTGTTGTGACGTTTTGTTTGTGAAGAGATGGTGAGGTATGGGTTGGAAAGCTGCCATCAGCACATTATCATTCATTCCCCTTTGTGCTTATGTTTCTTTTAAGCTGTCATGGACCATCTCTTGGGATGTCCAGTGGGACCTATTCATTTGAGTAAGGAATTATTGACTTAAATCTAGTTTTGTTTTGTTCCTTATTTATAGGGCTCTCGAGGAGGGAAGTGACTTCAGATACTACCTTGATTTCCCCCCCCCCCCACCCCATATTGAGGGGCTTGAGCAGGGACCCAGCCTCCTATTGTTTTGTAAGATAAGCAAGTTGGTCATTTTCACTTCTGTGCTCCTTTCTGCCAACTGTCTCCCTTTCTCTTGTTCTCTTTGAAGCCTGAGATTTCTAAACTGCAACTCCCTCATGGCCAAAATCAGTCAGAAAGATCCAGACATTCACTATTCCTTCCATTCTTAGCTTTCTTTTGATTGTTGTCCAGAATACATTATAAGATATAATAGTAAAAGGGGGATTGTGGGATTCCTATGTTCTGTGATGTTTGAAAGTAGGCAAACAGATGGCGTGTATTATTATCTCTCTGAAATACCCTGTAGAACCTGTTCCCACTTCCAGTTGTTTCCCAAATCCTTGCCCTTCCCCAAATCTTAGATGCTAATCATCCAAGTAGTATCTGTTTCCTTGATCTGTATACTAAAAGCCATCTCAAGGCAACACAATGTATTGAAAAGTACATTGAATTTGGGAGGCTGAAGACCTAGTTTGCTATTGAACTGTTGTGTGACCATGGGCACCATCTTTATCTGTAAAAGTCAAGAGTTTTTTGCCTGGGCAAATCACTGTACCGCAGTTGCCTTGAAAAAAAAAAAGAAAAAAAGAGTTTTTCCAGATGATTTCTAAGATGGCTTCAAACTCTTAAGTTTTAGAAATCAATATCTTATTAATACACTATGTTCCAGTTACAATATTAGTGCTTTATATTTTTTAGAGTGTCCTCCTATGTAAAGTATTTTCTGATCTCATTTGGTCCTCACTATTCTATAAGTAAAATCATGCAATAATTATCTTCATTTTACAGGTAAAGAAACTGAGGGTTAGAGAGGGTAAGCAGTTATCTCAGGCTATGTGGCCAGTTAGTAATAAAGCTGGGATTTTAGAACCTAGGTCTTTCTTTACATCATATCAGACTGAAATCTCATTACATAGCAATGCTAAGGTCCAGTTCTCCAGGTGGTTTCTGGCTCTCCAGAATGATCTCTTTTCCTTTCAGGAGTTCTTCCTTCCTCCCTCTTCTCTCTCCTCTCTCCCCTTTGCTCCCTCTCCTTCCCTTTCCTCCCTCCCTCTCCTTTCTCCTCTCTGTGCTGTCTCTCCCTTCTCCTCCCTGCCTTCCTTCCATGAAGCTTTTTGTTTTGATACAAATGGGAACCAGTAACCTCCGAGGACTTTTTCTACTCCTGTAGTTTTAAAGTGTTTGGCCTGTTGGTTTACATTTATACACGATAGTTATGTAACAAAATGTTTTAGATAACCTTATTTATTTTACCATTTGGGGGAGAAAAAGAAAGTAAGAGATGCAATCTAGTGGTGATTTTAAAAAATCAGGCCACAAGCATTTATTAAGCACTTATTATGTGCTAGGCAATGAAGCTATAAAGAAAAATAGTTGCTGCCCTCAGGGAGCATCTAATGGGAGAGACAACATATATAAAATCAGTATGTGCAAGATCAATGGCAGAATATTGGGAAATAGGGCTTCAGAAGGCTAGTAATTTAAAACTAATTGTGCTGTGTAAGAAATACTCTAGTTTTGGTCCAAAGTAGAACTGTTATAAAATCAGAGGGTTGGGGATTTTAGGCATTTGTATGGGCAGTGGAAATAACATAGGTCTTGCACTTTAACAAGATGCCTATGTTTTGCTGACTTTTTTTAAAAGCTGTTTTTATATTGACTTTTATGAGAAAATGAAATTCATTCTGTTGACTCCTGTATTCCTATCTATAATAATTATATTCAAATAACTATTTTAAAAGTAAAGCAGAAATGTTCAAACTTTTAACTGTAGTATTATGCTGTGCTCAAAATAAGTCATAAAATAGTAATGACCAAAGCAAAAATAAACAGTACCAAAAACTGTAGGAAAGTGCTTTATCCTGCCTCAGTTAATTCCCCGAAGTTTTTTGTTTGTCAACCCCAATCCATAGAATCTATTTTTTTATGAATTTATTATTTGTTTGACCTTCATTTAATTTTATTTTTAGTCCTGAGTTCTTTCCCTGCTCCCCATCCCTCTCCTACCCATTGAGAAGGCAAAACATGCGATATCAGTTATACATTAGGCATCATACAAAACACATTTCCATATTAGCCATGTTGCAAAAACAAAGCAAAAAAAATAAAGTGAAAAAATTGCTTCAATCTGCTCTCAGACTCCATCGGTTCTGTCTCTGGAGGTAGGTAGCATATGTCAAATCCTTCAGAATTGTCTTGGATCATTATCATTACATTGATCAGAAGAGCCAAGTCATACTCTCAGTTGCTTATTGTACAAAATTGCTGTTAATACATAGTCTTCTATATACAGTTCTGCTTTCCTTGCTCTGCATCAGTTTATTTAAGTCTTCTCTTGTTTTTCTGAAACCATCCTGCTTATCATTTCTTAGAGCATGGTAGTTTTCATCACAATTATATACCACAACTTATTCAGCCCTTCCCCAACCGATTGGCATCCCCTCAATTTCCAGTTCTTTGTCTCCACAAAAAGAGTTGCAATAAATATTTTTGTACATAGAAGTCCTTTTCCCTTTTTCTTTGATCTCTGTACAATACAGACCTTGTAGTGATATTGCTGGATCAAAGGGTATTTACATAGTTTTATAGCCCTTAGGGCGTAGTTCCAAATTGTTCTCCAGAATGGTTGGACCAATTCACAACTCTACCGACAGTGTGTTATTGTCCCAGTTTTTCTACATCCCCTCCCAACATTTATCATTTTCCTTTTCTGCCATGTTATCCAATCTGATAGGAATGAGGTGGTACCTCAGAATTGTTTTAATTTGTATTTCTTTATAGTAATTTTAGAGCATTTTTATGACTATAGATAGCTTTTATTTCTTCAGAAAACTGCTTGCTGAACATGTAGAATTATTGCATGCCGGAGGTGGAAAGTACCTTAATGAAGAGTCATTTAAATTCCTTCTGAAGCAGAGAGATGAAGAATTTCCATTCCTAGTAAATGAACTGACTGACCCAAGCCCGCCCTGCTAGTTAGTGGCAGAACCGGGAGTAACTCAAGACTCGAAACTTCATTCTGGTGCTTTTCCACCTACACTCAAATGACAACCATATGAAAGAGTTTTCATATTATTCTGAAAGAAGTACAATGGTTGTTGTTGATTAATTGTTCCAGTTGTGTCCAACTCTATCTGTCCCCATTTGGGGTTTTCTTGGCAAAGATACTGGAGTGGTTTGCCATTTTCAGCTCATTTTACAGATTAAGAAACTGAGGTAAATATGGTCAAGTGACTTGCCCAGGATCACACAGCTAAGTGTCTGAGGCCATATTTGAACTCAAGTCTCCCTGATTCCTGGCCCAGCCCTCTATCCACCATGCCACCTAGCTGCCCAAGAAGTACAGTCACTTTTTTTTTTTCAAATCTGGAATATTGGGCCTAGAAATAGGAACAAATTGGTAAGACAACTTTATAAAACCAAAATAATTACAGTTTAAAATTGCCCTAAGGCTTTGGGGATACCCTGAATAAGTGTGAACTGCTGAAAATCATCCTAACTAATTTTCAGCCACCCTTAGAAAAAAGTGTTGCCTTTTTGTTTGATTTAGGCTACATTCTCAGCCATGTATTTGGTAGAGAGAGCAATATATATGATAGCGTGATGATTCGTTTTAAAATGCCAGTGTAGCATAACCGATTTCTGAATTAGATTCCTACATTTTAAAACCTGAAGACAAAAAAAAAACCCACCAAAAAAAACAGGCTTTCTTTTGTGCGTGTCATCGAATATAAAGACATGAGGCACTTTAGAACCCAACATGGGAAAGAGAGAAATGTCATTCATTACATACATGCATGCACACTGCCCTCTTTCTTCCTCTGAGAATATAAAACTCAATCTTTTTGCACTAGCTTTGGTAGGTAGATTTTGAATTTAAGTTGTGGGGTTGGAATATCTCCCCTTCATATAATAAACCCAAATAACATAACCCAAAATTTTTGCCGTGATTTATCTTTTGGCTTGCATTCAGATTGTTTAGGTCTTTCTTTCCCCTCCCATTTGCCTTTAGTGTGTGTAGCAGTAGGTGTAAGCCTTTGGTTAAAACAAAGGAATAGTTTGTGCATTAAATTTAATAAGTTAATACTGCCACTGTCCACATTATTTTTACTGGAATTTTATTGCCTTCAGGTGTGTTTTTGTAGTAACATGTGGATGGTATTTTTTTGGTCATCTTATTGCAGTAGGTCATTTTTTAAAAACTGTCTGTCTGTCTGTCTTGGACACCTTTGGCAATCTGGAGAAGCTTATGGATTCTTTCTCAGAATAAATTGTACAGGATCAAAGAGGAAATAAATTCTATTGAAATAAAATTATCAGAATCTTAAAACAACTAAGTTCATAGACCCTAAGTTAAGAACCCCTGTCCCAAAGGTCTTTACCCTCTAAATGCTTTTTCTCCCTTATCTAATATGCCTATCTCCACCCCCCCCCCTTTCTTTATACACATAGAAACACAAATGAATCTGGCCTTTAGAACTAGAACTTTTTGGAAGCTTTTCTCTTTCCGTAGAATTTGTGAAGATTAAAAAAACCCTACTAGTATCTTTCCTTAAAAGCCTAGATGTAGATTGACTGTGTATTTGTAAGGGAGTGATAATAGTCTTTTGTTTGGGAACATATGATAAGACTCCTCTCCTCCCCTCAACAGTATGTCTTGAGGCACAGGTGAACTTAGGTTGAGGATTATTTTTTGGCCTGCCTGCCTGCCTCCCTTCCTTCCTTCCTTCCTTCCTTCCTCCCTTCCTCCCTCCCTCCCTTCCTCCCTTCCTCCCTTTCTTCCTTCCATTCCTTCCTTCTCATCTTCCTTTTTCTCTCTCCCTTCCTCTGTCCCTCTTCCCCTGCCACAAGGGAAAGAGGGGCATTTTTCTCAGATAGTTTTCAGGTTTACAGTTCACCTTCATACATTTCTTAAGGTATTAAGACATTTTATGTCAGTGTTGCTGAAAAGAGTTCAGGAGAGGTCCTATGATATTTTAACCATTTTAGGGAGTGGGGTGGGGATGTGAGAGACATATGAAGATCTTTGCAATATTAGAGTAATTACACAAAATACATGTTTTTGTTTTTAAGTTCTCCCATATATGAGAGTACACTTCACAGATGTTCTAGTGTTAGTTTCTGTGTGAAAGGTTATTATTTAATCCATTAAAACTCTTCCAAAGCAAGCCAAGGTGAAATGGAAAGACCATTAGATTGTGAAGTGAAGGGACCAAGGTTCTAGCAGTTTTGCCTTAATCCTCTCTGGACCTCAGTTTCCTCATTAATAAAATGAAGCGGTGGTGGGGAGAGCACAGATTAGGTCTCCAAGACCCTCACATTTCTAAAATTCTGTGGTTCTTAGACTGACCAGACGTATGAATTACTCTATGGAAAAGGTGTCTTGTAGGTCGCATACATAAAAGGTATGTATGTGCAAATAAAACTTTAAACTTGGCATGAAAAGGGAACACCCTGCCTGGAATTTATAGAAAACTTTCAGGACTGCTGTGGAAACATCACTGGTCAGTAGTGATTCCGCTACATGCAAGTTTAAGACTAGGGTTTAAATAACAATGCAATTTAACTAAACATCTCCCTGTTTTAGCTGGCATATATAGGAGCCAGAAGTCCAGCGTCTGAATTAGTAGAATCACATTTCTACTTAATGCCAAAGGGTTGCTGTAAGATTATTCCCAAATTGAGTTTATTGTTCATTCTCTCCAAGTTACTATTAAAAAACTTTTTTATCTATACTTTCCTTCTCAGTCACTATAATACAATAGAAAGTAGGAGGGTGGAGGCTGGAGACTACAAAGTGAGAGGAAGATTAAAGGGGAAGAATGAAAAACACCAGAAATCTCCTAGGGGTCATTATTACGCAGGAGATAACAACTGAGCACAAGGCTGGGTAATTGGAGGACGATAGGCCTCGCCTCTCTCTTCTCAGAGTGTGGTCCGCAGTCTGGTCTCTTGTTTTAATTTGACAGCGTCTATCCTCTTGGTTCTGGTATGAATTAATAATTCCCTTATAATGTTTAATAAAAAACATACATTACCACCCTGCTCCCATCAGTCTTGTTGAGGGTTCTGCTTTCTTTGTTTTTGAAGTGGGAAGTAGGTGGTCCATGGTGTCTTATGACTGCATAAAGTAGCTCGTGGACCAAAAAACATTTATACTGAAGTTCAGAATTCAAGTTGTTAGAATCTAGAGATGCCGTGGTCTGTGTTTACTCATGAGCCAATATAAAGGAAACATGTAATTGTGAAGCTTGAAAAACCAAGAAAAGGCCAGCGGTTAGTTTCTATTCAGCAGGAACGTTGAGTGTCCACTGTGTTTTCAGTGCGCGCACACGCACACACACACACACACACACACACACACACACACATTTTATAGGGTGGAGGTATGTGTGTGTGCGCGCGTGCAAGCACAGGTCTATGAGTTCATTGATATAGTGCACTCTCAGTGTGAAGACTTCTGCCATGGAGATCATTACTTTATCTATGATTCATAATCTTGTGGAGTTACCTGGAACGTTGAGAGATTGAGGGACTTGCTCACAGTCACAAAGCTATAGTATAAGAGGTAGGATTTGAACCCATGTCTTTGTAGTCCCAAGCCTACCACTCTAGCTACAGAGTCATGCTGCCTCTTATATAGCAGCCACGAGACATACAAGTATAGGATAGTAATAATTTTTTTGAAAAGGAAAAGGAAAAATAAATCCAGTATAAAGCAGGATATAGGGCATGTGTGTGTGTGTGTGTGTGTGTGTATGTGCATGTCTATGTGCACACACCTGTGCGCGTGTGCGCACACACACACACACAAATGCATGGCAGCTAAGTGGCACAGTGGATGGAGTTGCCAGGCCTGGAGTTAGGAAGACCTGAGTTCAAATTTGGCCTCAGACACTAACTCTGTGATCCTGGGCAAGTCACCTAAACTGTTTCCTCTACTGTAAAATGAACATGAGAAGGAAATGGTGAACCTCTCTGGTATTTTTGCCAAGAACACCCCAGTGTGGGGTCATGGAGAGTCTGAAATGACTGAGCAACAATCAAAATATTCAAACCTTTATTTAAGTAGGTGATCCAGACAGTACCTGTCACAGGAAGTAAGATGAGGCAGAGGGCAGGACAGGGGCAAGAGCCACCACCGTTACACCAGAAAAATTTAGTGTCTTCTGCCTCCAGACTATCAGCAAATAGTTTGTAGGCAGGGCTATCTAAATACAGGAGCTCCAGCCTCTGCATTTAAACACCTGTTTGCCAAGAGCAGTAACTTAGACATAAAAGGTAAATTGTGAGATTGCACCCTGATGTATGGTGGGGATACCTTATGGAAATACCTTTTAAGGAAGGGAAAGCACAACTGGCCTTCTGTAATCAGCTAGATCTCTGCCTTTGTGCCCTCTCCTGCTTGGAATGAGGCAGATGTCCAGCTAGACCTCTTCTCAAGCTCTGGTGATGGGGGAGGGTGGGAGGAATCTTCTCTTACTTGTGTAATAGCTCATGCCAGGGCTTTGCTTTTAGTTTCACCCTTCTGCAAATGCGTGGTTACCCTGGCAACACGACGACTGTTGTGTTGAGTACCCAGGTGAGCACATTTACAGTCAGGTATCAGCTCTTTATCCGACATGGGGAAATTTAAATAGGTTCATGGGCGTTTAGGTATAGCCTTCAGGGCTTCTTCTGAGGTGCGTGGTTATGTGGTACAAATGGAGAAGACAGGCAGATGGGAAAAAGGGAAAGGGGCCTCTAAATAGCATCTGAGGACAAGAAGCAGTTTTCATTGCTCATATTTGCATAGCGTTTTGTGTTTTTACCAATCACCGTTCTCAGAACAACTTTGTGGCAGGTAGGCAGGGAAATACCACGTCTCCCCATTGTGTTGGGAATGAAGAACCCCAGGATCCAAGTTGTGAGTAGCTTGCAGTAGCAGCACTGAGATAAAACTTCCAAATTGGATGTTCTTTCTCTTCTACCACATGGCTTTCCGTGGCAGTCACCTCTCTTTTGTGGCTGTATAAGTTAGTCGGTTTGGTTGTCTTTTCCCTTAGCTTTTAAGTGGAAATAATACTGTCTAATATACTATGTACATTTGGTGAGAAAATTTATCAATTGCAGCCAAGATATGAACACCAAACCTTTTACATTTAGTGATAATTAAATTATACGTATCAAAAAAATCAACATATTAATGCCAAATGGGAAAAGTTCAGCTGACCTAGAAATGCACTGCCCACTAATTGATAGTATCGGGAAGCCAGAAGTTGGGAGAGAAATGCATGATCTTTAAGGAAGATGCAGGGGGAGACAACTTTCTCTTTCTCTTTCCAAAAAGTCCTCATGATCTAGCCATGGACACTCCCCCGTACCCATTATGTTGTCAGCACCTGGCAGAAAACATACTTTGGACGCTCAAAGGAATGTTACCGTCAAAACTTCAGTATTAGTATCACTGCCACAACAACTTGGGAGAAGGAAAGGAGGAAAAGGAGGAAACAGAAATGAAGCATTGTGCTTAAATAGCCTTTCATATAAATTATTGCAACATGTGTTGGTACAGCGCTGCTGGCGTTTGTTGACATCCTTTAGAAACCAAATTCTTCCTGCTTTCTTGGTTCTTGGCTTTTTTTATTTCCGTACTGTTTGCAGCATCTCGGTTCTTCCGTGTCGATTTGGAACTCAGAAAACACAAAGTGCACCAAACAGTGTTTTAGAGCACATTGTCGTATCTTTTTGTTTGATTCTCACTTGAATCTAGAAATGGGTTTGATGTATTTTCTTTGGGTCAGCATACATGAAAAGGGAGGTTTCAGATTTAGGGTCACTGGGCTGTGAAACACTTGATTGATCAACGTGTCACTGGTTGGATAATATACTCTAGTTGGATGCAGCTGATAATGGCTCTTGCTGTCATCTTAGGCCTTTTCTTTGGGAACAGAACCTGTTGGAAGGCAGAGAATATGATACATTTGACTAAATCCTGCAACCTCTTCCCTAGGATATTTCATCCATCTCACCTGATAACCTTTTCCCAGCAGTTTCTATTGCTTTCCTTCCACCACCCCCCACCCCACCTTTTTGCCTTAGTTAAACTTCCTTTGGCTTTATCTCTAAAATACAGCCTGTGTATGTGGTCCCCTATAGCAGCGGTTGGTATTTAGGGTGCAATTACATAAACTACTTGCGTGTGATTATACATATGACAAGATCAGCAGGCAGAACAGTTTAGTAGTAATTGTCAAAAATTCACAATTTGTGAATGAAGGGGAATTTATACTGTATCTTTTAATCAGCTCAAAGTTTGCAAATCTCCTGATTTTCCTTAAGAATTACTTTAAAACTGTTTCATTGGTGTGCATGTGCTTCCCCTCTCCCCTTGCCCCTTCCTCCATTCCTCCCACTCCTCCCTTTAAGATCACAGCCCATCTATGACTTAGATTCTTTGAGAATTCCTGTGGCAGAAACATTCATCAGCTTGCAACCCAGCTTCTGTGATGAGCCGTTCTGAACTCAGGCACTTCCTTAGATCACAGGTGTGCAGTCCAGTTTCAGGCCTATATTTGAATCCTTTTGGGCTTCCTAAGATTTGCTAGCACTTGGGGTTCTATTGGTATCACTTTCAAAAACCAAGGGTCATTTCCCATGAGACCCTGAGGAATAGTAAATAGACGTCTCCTCTTTGGAAGTAGAGGGTAGGGAAGGTGCTAAAAATGTAGGTTTTCTTAATGGACATAGGAGGCAAGTTTTATAAGGTTATTTGCTTTGTAGCTCATCATCATTTTGTCCATGCTTGTTCCCTGTCAAGTGAAGGAAGTGAGCCAGCATTGAGCCCTGACTATTCTTTTTCTAGGCCTAGCTTGGCACCTCTTTTGAGCTCCCTAGGATTAAAAATAGCTCTGGTTCCTTATGGGTCACAGCTGGATTATTTTAATTCTCTGGAGAGAGGTTTAAGGAGTTGGGTGACTTGGGGAATTGGGTCTGTAATACGACGAATGCTACCAATTTTGAGGGTTCATTTCTCTGAAATCTTTATACTCCCCAACCCCATTCTGAAGTATATAGAATCAAATTACTACAAGAAGGAGAGAGAGATGAGGAGAGTGTGATTGAGGATCAGTTTTGTAATATAGTGGGAGTGGAGGATGGAGGGGGCAGGGTGAAATGATATGATGAATTAATTGGATTAGGGATCACAGAAAATGGGAGACTATAGTTAAATTATGGAGGCACCCAGGCAGCACAGTGGATAGAGTACCGGACCCCCAGCGTCAGGAAATCTGGCCTCAGACACTTACTAGCTGAGTGACCCTGGACAAGTCATTTAACTCAGCTTGCCTCAGTTTCCTTATCTATTAAATGAGCTGGAGAAGGAAAAGGCAAATCACTCCAGTATCTGCCAAGAAAACCTCAAATGGGGTCATGAAAAAATGGCTGAAAATAGTTAAACCATGACTCTAGGCTTTTTAGCATGTTCTTTTATTTTGAAGATATAGCAAATCAGGTAACAATTTTTTAATAAGAGGCCAGTGTGAAGAATTTGTTTTAATTGTAGGAATGGATTGGAGGCTTATCTGTGACAAGATCCAACATGGCATGGAATTTGGTGCTTTAGCTTGGTCTGTCTTTGGATTCTGCTCATAAGGATTACTTTTCTGGACATTTATCAGAAGTCCCCTCAGCCCTTTAAATATGGTTCTGTGGTGGGCACCCTTGAGGGGACAGCATTATCAAAGGTTCCAGGGAACATGCTCTATGTTGTCCATAATATTTGAGACGTTGCCTTCAGTTGTGGATGACTGTGGCCAAAGAAATTCCTGCACAATCGTCTTCTCTCCCCAGGTGCTCCTGGCGTATTTTCTCCTCTTATGAATAGATGAACATCCGTTCGCTCGCGATCTGATTTTCATTGATTTGTTCTCTTGACTTCTCTTTTCTTCCAGAAGTCTTTTCTTTCTGGATCACTGACCCTACTCCTCCTTCCTTATGTTTGTAGCACTACCATCCTCTCTGATTTGTGCTGTAGGTCTTATTAAAGGTCAAATTTTTCTCCTATCATATAGACACAAAATAAATAATGCTAGTCAAATAAGCCCAGGTGTATCCCTCTATACCTAACACAGAGTCAAGGTGCCCCCCCTGCCCCCGCCATGTTTCCAAAAAAACCAAAAAACCCCAACTGATCGATTCTTTAAACATCTGGAAATTAACAGTCCTGCTAAATCATAATGTCAGAGCCCCCTTATTCACACGACCTTGTATATGGTTTGTTTTTATGTAGTGAATGGGATACAGGTTAGGGACCGCCTGTAATAATGGCGAGATACAGATCTATTGACCGACTTTACCAGTTACCCTTTTCCTATTATAGATTGTTGCTTGTCTCTACCATTGGCAAGAGTGAAATTGGTGATCGTAACTGGTATTGACAAAAGTAGCAAGGTGGCATTCCTTGAAGAAGATGATGCGTGACATTGGGGAAAAGTTTGTGCCCTGCACATGTGGCTTGTAATTTATGAACCATTTTTTGTCAGGTTTTCACTCTGAGAAAATTCACTTTAAGAACTTTATGCCAGGACTTGACCAGGCAAAATGAGCATCTGAGTGAAAGAAATGCGTTTCCAGACAGCCAACATTTATTAAAATGCCACCTGTGGTAGATGGTGGGTGGATGCATACAAAGAGAAGATATAGTCTTCCTGTACTCATGGGGCTTATATAACACCTACACAGTCATACTCATTATAACAACGACAACAGTAGCTGGCACTTACGTAGCTTTAAGGCTACCAAAGTGCATTACAGCCTTGGGAGGTAAAATGCTCTCCGTTTTACAGATGAGGAAACTGAGACAGGCAGACAAGTTAAGTGCCTTGTCCCACAGTCACACAGCTAGTCAGTGTCTAAGCCAGAATGTGAGCTTGCGTCTTCCTGATTCCAAGTCTGTCACTGGCCACTATGTTACCTAGCTGCTTAAGACAAAAGTCAATCACGATAAACTTCAGAGGAATACAAAATGTTATGTGAAGTCTGATGAGGGAGAGGTCATTTATCACAGAGAAGGTCAGGAAAGATTTCCTGGGGTACATGGCATTTGAGTTTAATCTTCAGAGGTTTTTAGGATTTTAGCGACAGAGGTGGGTGTTGGGGACAGTGGGGAAGAGAGTGATTTCACACGTACACCAAGGCAGAAACGCAGGAGATGATGAAATGTGTGCTGGAGGATGTTAAGTGTTAAGCGGCCCTAGAGTTCATGGAGAAGAGTAGGATGAGGTAAAAGCTGAAATGGAGGTTGGTGCTAGATTGGAGAGGGCCCTGAATCCTAGATTAACTTAGTCAAGTCAATAAGCATTTATTCAGCGCCTGCACTATGTGCCCAGTGAACTGACAACATCAACAGAGGCAAAAAATAGTCCTGCCCTTGATGAAGTAACATTGTAATGGGAGAGGCAGAATGCACTATTTACAAACAAGATATATGCAGTGTAAATGGGAGGAAGTCTCAGAGGGAAAGCATTGGAAGGATGATATGTGGGTAGTAGGGGGAGGATGGACCAGGAAAGCCTTTCAACTGAAGGTAGAATTTGAGTTGAGTCTTGAAAGAAGCCAGGAAAGCCAGGATTTGGAGGCAAGGGAGGGAGAACAGTCCACTCACGGCAGTGGAAGGCTAGGAAGGGGCCAGATTTGTGGAGGTCTTCAGAAGCCCCAAGTAGTAGATTTTCTGTTTGATCCTTGAGTCATTAGGGAGATGGTGGAGTTTATTGAGCAGAGGAATGACATGGTGAGACCTGGATTTTAGGAAGACCATCGGCAGCTTTGTACTCTCATTCAGCTGAGGATGGCTAAAGAGTTTGGATTGTATTGAGGCGGCAGCAGGAAGCCTAGAAAGGGTTTCAAGAGAGAGGTATGATTGAAAATGTGTTAAGGAAAGGTTAATATGACAGCTTAGGGGAAACGTGCATCAGAGGTCAGCCTCTGGAAGCAAGGAGAAGCTGTTGTGCTAAGAAACGTCTGGCAGCCCTGGGAATAGAAAGGAGGGGGCCTGATCCAAGGACTAGAATTGACGAGATTTGGCTCCTTACTGGGTGTGGGAGGTGAGGAAGAAAAAAGAATCAGAGTTAACACCACAATTTCCATTCTGAAAAACAGGGTGAATAGTGGCGCTTCTGATAGAAACCGTGAAGTGAGGAGGAACAGATCTGGGGGAAGAAGAGAGAAACTAGGCTGTGTATATCCTGAGTTTGAGGGGATTGGGATTGTGGGACTGGATGTTGGGTGCTAAGAATTCTTGTTTATTTTTCTAAGAGTGTACCGTCTTTACCATTTTAATGTATTTTTTTTCATCTTTTGCTTTACTCTTGCATAGAACAGTACCTGGGACATAGTAGGTGCTTACTAAATCTATACAGAATGACCAAGTACTATAATAAGCGCTTTTCTGTACCTGTACAACTTCCAAGGATGCAAGAACCACATTAAAATGTAATTGTAAAAATTTGTTCAGTGAAATAAAATAAATAAAAATATAATACAACACAGATAATGTTAATCTGTGGTTTTCTGAGTCAGTATGTCACCCAAATTTCTATTTGAGTTTCATGCCAGTGGCTTAAAATGCTGTTAAATAACTTTAATAGGGTTACGCAACCATGTCAGAGGCAGAACTTCTTGCCTTCAAGGCTGGTCAAAGAACTGGTCTTACTGCCTTTAATCCAAGGGCAGATCTGGGTTGAATTTCTGATGTTACAACTGTTTGAGGACTTCTATTTTGTAGCATACCTGGCATGGCTTTACCCGTTAAAGGTCCTCAGACTTCGAAAAAAGGATGACAAATAATTTGTTCATTTTTTTCCTCCAGTTTTTGATCTTCAGTAAATAGCATTTATTTTTTGTCCAATAGGGAAGCGGCGCATTCACGATTTGGGAAGTCAATTAGCCATACATAGGATTCTAGGAGTAGATGGTGCTAGAGTCCAGTCAGCTGATGTGTTGGAGAATTATTTTTTCCCTTTCTTGCTAGCCAGACAACTAATTACCATTAGCAAAATGGGGATGTATATCAGTGAGAGGACTCTTGAGTGGCATTTTGAAGGGGGGGGGGGATGTGAGTTTTATTATCTGCACTACTTTGCCCATTCTTTTTTTTTCTTTTTTTAAAATTTTATTTCATTTATTTAATATATTTAGTTTTCAGCATTGATTTTCACAAGAGTTTGAATTACGAATTTTCTCCCCATTTCTACCCTCCCACCCACTCCAAGATGGCGTATATTCTGGTTGCCCTGTTCCGCAGTCAGCCCTCCTTTCTGTTATCCCACTCCCCACTTTCCCTTCTTCTCTTGTAGGGCAAGATAAATTTCTACACCCCATTGCCTGTGTATCTTATTTCCTAGTTGCATGAAAAAACTTTTTTTTGTTTGTTTTTGAATGTCTGTTTTTAAAACTTTGAGTTCCAAATTCTCTCCCCTCTTCCCTCCCCACCCACCCTCCCTAAGAAGGCAAACAATTCAACATAGGCCACATGCGTATCATTATGTAAAACCCTTCCACAATACTCATGTTGTGAAAGATTAACTATGTTTTGCTCCTTCCTAACCTATCCCCCTTTATTGAATTTGCTCCCTTGACCCTGTCCCTTTATGAAAGTGTTTGGTTTTGATTACCTCCTCCCCCTGTCTGCCCTCCCTTCTGTCATCCCCCTTTTTTATCTTCTTCCTCCTTCTTTCTTGTGGGGTAAGATACCCAATTGAGTGTATATGGTATTCCCTTCTCAGGTCAGATCTGATGAGAGCAAGATTTACTCATTCCTCCTCACCTGCCCCCTCTTCCCTTCCTACAGAACCGCTTTTTCTTGCCACTTCTATGTGAGATAATTTACCCCATTCTATCTCTCCCTTTCTCCCTCTCTCAATATATTCCTCTCTTATCCCTTAATTTGATTTTATTTTTTTTAGATATCATCCCTTCATATTCAACTCACCCTGTGCCCTCTGTCTATACACACACGCACGCGTGCACGCACACACACACACACACCTACACATATACATACATAGACACACACATACATATTCCTTTCAGCTACTATGATACTGAGGTCTCATGAATCATACACATCATCTTTCCATGTAGGAATGCAAACAAAACAGTCCAACTTTAGTAAATCCCTTATGATGTCTCTTTCTTGTTTACCTTTTCATGCTTCTCCTGATTCTTGTGTTTGAAAGTCAAATTTTCTGTTCAGCTCTGGTCTTTTCACTGAGAAACCTTGAAAGTCCTCTATTTTGTTGAAAGTCCATATTTTGCCTTGGAGCATGATACTCAGTATTGCTGGGTAGGTGATTCTTGGTTTTAATCCTAGCTCCATTGACCTCTGGAATATTGTATTCCAAGCCCTTTGGTCCCTTAATGTTGAAGCTGCTAGATCCTCTGTTATCCTGATTATTTTTCCACAATACTCAAATTGTTTCTTTCTGGCTGCTTGCAGTATTTTCTCCTTGACCTGGAAACTCTGGAATTTGGCAACAATATTCCTAGGAGTTTTTCTTTTTGGGATTTTTTTCAGGAGGCGATCTGTGGATTCTTTCAATTTCTATTTTACCCTCTGCTTCTAGAATATCAGGGCAGTTCTCCTTGATAATTTCTTGAAAGATGATATCTAGGCTCTTTTTTTGATCATGGCTTTCAGGTAGTCCAGTAATTTTTAAATTATCTCTCGTGGATCTGTTTTCTAGGTCAGTGGTTTTTTCAGTGAGATATTTCACATTGTCTTCCACTTTTTCATTCCTTTTGTTCTGTTTTATAATATCTTGATTTCTCATCAAGTCACTAGCTTCCACTTGCTCCAATCTAATTTTTAAAGTAGTATCTTCTTCAGTGGTCTTTTGGACCTCCTTTTACATTTGGCTTCCTTTAGCAGTTCATTGACTTGTTTTTCATGGTTTTCTCGCATCCTTCTCATTTCTCTTCCCAATTTTTCCTCTACTTCTCTAACTTGCTTTTCCAAATCCTTTTTGAGCTCTTCCATGGCCTGCGACCAGTTCATGTTTTTTCTTGGAGGCTTTTGATGTAGGCTCTTTGACTTTGTTAGCTTCTTCTGGCTGTATGTTTTAGTCTTCTTTGTCACCAAAGAAAGATTCCAAAGTCTGAGACTGAATGAGTGGGTTTTCGCTGCCTGGCCATGTTCCCAGCCAACTTACTTGACCCTTGAGTTTTTCGTCAGGGTGTGACTGCTTGTAGAGTAAAGAGTACTTTGTTCCAAGCTTGAGGGGATGCGCCGTTGATTTCAGAGCTATATCTATACAGCCACCTCTGCCACACCAGCACTCCTCCTTCCCCAAGAACTACCAACCTGGACCTGACTTAGATCTTCAGCAGGCTTTGCACTCCAGCTCTGATCCGCCACTTAATTCCTCCCACCCAGTGAAGCAACTGCAGCTGTAGTTCTGTAGCCGCACCATCCCTGCTGCGCCCCCAGGGCAGTGGCTGAACCAGGAACTCTTATCACCCTGTCCCCAGCAGCTTTTCCCACTAACCTTCTCTGTTGTCTTTGGTGTTTGTGGGTTGAGAAGTCTGGTAAACTGCTGCAGCTCACTGATTCAGGGTGCTAGGGCCCGCTCCGCTCAGCTCCTAGTCTGGTTGGTCCTGCTGCTGCCCACGCTGGGCCCCGCTGTGCACGATAGACTTCGTCCAGTGACCATCCAGGCTGTCCTGGGCTGGATCCCTACTTCCCTCTGCTATTTTGTGGGTTCTGCAGCTCTAGAATTTGTTCAGAGCCGTTTTTTATAGGTTTTTGGAGGGACATGGTGGGGAGCTCACACAAGGCCCTGTTTTCCAGCTGCCATTTTGGCTCCACCCCGCCTTGAGTGGCATTTTAATGTTACCTGAGAACTGTGAATAGCCATTCGTGTCTACTCCAATGTAAAGAAGATGGAACCTCCTGCCATGTTGCTACAACTTCTTTTTAGTCACATATCTGCCTGCAAAATGATCAAAGATTTGAAGCCCCTCCCTTCCCCTTTTCTCTCTGGCCTCAATAAAAGTGAGTGAAGGCAAGTGAAAACTCCTACCCCAGTTTCATCACTGGCAGAGACAAGGATCTTTTCTGTGAGAGTTTTGTGCCCATTGGTTATAATCCAAAATGGCAATTGGTGTCAGCTGCATCAGATGACTAAATGGAGGTTACCAGCTGCCTCTCCTATTGGGCAAAAAAGGTCTGAGTCTTGCTCCACTCACCAAGAAAGACAGCTTTTTCCTTTTGAGTCATCCTTGTCTTTTTTGACAAAAAAATTTTTAACACAAGAGTAGCTCCCAGATGAGGGGGAGGGTGATGGCAAAAGTAGTGTGGGCTCAGCAGAGGTGTACAGGATAAACAAATGTGCTTGCCTGGTCCTGCCAATGCAACTTAATCTCATATGCAGCCATGAGCACTTTTTTGGGGGGTCATCTGAATAAATAAAAGGAGGTGTGCGGGGGGGGTGTTAAAGCCCTGTGTCAAGGTCACCAAATTTGGTTTTAGTTAAAACCTCACGTCCAAAGGGTGATTTGAAACCAGAGGCTTACTTTATCATACTGGGTTTTAAAAAATAACAAACTATAGTATCTGTGGCAATAATAATTAGGATTCTAATTCCATTTAACAGAACCCTTGGCAAGTACCACGCCTGTCGTGGATGTGTGTTCTCCAGGCTGGCTACTCCAGATTTCAGTCCTACTGAGCACCTCTCCATTCCAGGAAGTGTGTTGTCATCAATTTGTGTGAGGATACGGGGGAGGGGGAGTGCTAAGGGACCGCCTGCCACTAGCCTGCATCCCTGTGGTTTGTGAAGCACTTTCAGTGGGAGAACAGTGTTCTGATGGTTGCCGGGTGTCATCCGTTCCAGAACTTGCTTTCTGGTTTGGAAGTTGGCTTTCTGGCAGGTTCATTTGATTTGATTACTTTCAGAGGATGTTTAGGAGGTTACAGTCGTATTGGAGCTCTCCAAGTATTGCCAAGCTTGCTGGTATTTAAATTTTTATATCGTGTATAAGAACTTACCAGCAATATTTATCACAATAAACTTTTAGTACCCACACTTCTTATCTCTTCTCCATGCCCTAATTCTCTGCTAGATAAGTGTATGAGAGTAAGGTTTTCCTCCTCTCCCTCCTCCCGCTTTCTTGAGGGTATAAAAGCTTAAGCTGTGTAATGGATAAGAACGTTAACTGCTATTAAGAGCCCATTTTATTTAACCTAGCAGGTTCTGAAAACATTCAAGCTTCCCCTAAAGACTTGTCCAGTGTTCGAGACTCTCCTGTTGGGTTAAGATGACTGAGATCTAAAATTCTGGAGGGCATTTGTTAACATCAGAAAAGCTAGATGAAGTACATCCTTATGTGGTCAGTTTCTCTTGAGAAAGAGCCTAAGGATTTTAGTTTGGTTTTCTTTTTGTGCTAGGAAGTGAGAATGGCTTAATCAGCTTTTTTCCTTCCTTCCTTCCATCCTTCCTTCTTTCCTTCCTTCCTTCCTTCAGAAAAATGGTTCTTGTTGAGTGTTGTTGGTTTTTTCCTTTTTAAAAAAAAATCGGTATGGTCTTAAGTCACTAGATCCTTTTAAATTTACTGATATTATAAAAGGAGTAAAGCAAATTTGAGCTGACTTTTTATTTAATTAGCAACTCAGTTGTGGTAAATGGATTATTTGGCTCCTTTTTTTTGCCATAGAACTAGACACAATAAAATATGATCCATGCCCCAGGAGTATCATTGCTGTCATTTCCAACATGCGTTTGTTTATGGCTGAAGTCACGTGCTGACTTTTTACTAGGGACTTCTTAGATCCCACAAGATTAGTTGGGCGATCTCACGTCAGTTTTTGGCCAGAAGGCTCATGAAGAATCCCCAGATAGCGTAGGAGGTGGACTGTGGTGAGTCAGGAGGTAATGCACTCTACAGTAACGCTGTGCCAACACTTTGTGGTCATTCTTATCCAAGGACACCCTTTGTATGAATGTGAGAGTGTACAAGAAGCAGAAAATGAAGTAGGAATATTATAATTAGGTATCCTTTTTGGTTATGTTAGGGACAATGGACAAGTTTATTTTTACTTTCTCTTGCCCCTATTTCTCTGTTGGTGGAATGGAGTTAAACGAATTATCAGCTATGTATTTTGTAGAGATTTATATATTAAACAGTACGAAAAGCAGTGTGGTATAACAGACAGAGTCAGGGACTTTAAATTAGGAAATCTCAGGTTCAAATCCTGTCCCTTCTGAGGTGTTACCTTTTTTGGGTGAATTCCATCCTTGGTTTCCTTGTCTGTAAAAGGTGGATAAGAATACCGAGGGCACCTAGTTTAGTGGAAGGCTTGGAAGAGATAATTGATACTCTTTTAAAAGCTAAAAAAATTAATAATAAATAATTTAAATGACTGTGGAAAGACCTGAAAATATCACGTATGCTTTTTTTAAAAAGGCTTAAAAGAAAAAAAAAAGGTTTATGCTTCTTGAAATAAGGTCCCAAATTTTTTTTAAAGAGAAACATATTCTAGGATATTAATCAAATTTAACATCAGCTAAAGTCTCTCCAAGTTGATGTACAAAATGCCACATTTCTTTGTATTATTACAATATTTCAAATGTTTTCACTTTGCCTATCAGAAATTATTGACTTCTGCTAGCTGCTACTTGGTTTAATCTGGGACTGTTTGTTTGGCAGTGAGAAATGAGCATGCACATACAGTTTTCATGCAACTAGTGTTTTTAAGGTTTACAAAGCGCTTTATAAATATCGTCTCCTTTTATGCTCATAACAGCCTTGGGAGGGAGGTGCTTTTAACGGCCCTGTTTTTCAGATTAGGAAACCCAGGCACAGAGGTTAAGTGATTTGTCCAGGGTAAAGTCCTGAGCCTGGATTTGAACTCAAACTTCCTGACTCTAGAGGGCGGAGCCAAGATGGCGACTGGTAAGCAGGAACTAGTGTGAGCTCCGTACCGAGCCCCTCCAAAAACCTATAAAAAATGGCTCTGATCCAATTCTAGAACGGCAGAACCCACAAAACAGCAGAGGGAAGCAGGGCTCCAGCCCAGGACAGCCTGGATGGTCTCTGGGTGAGGTCTATCCCACACGGAGTTGGGAGCTGGGAACGGAGTGGAGCAGAACCCAGCCTGAGCAGCGTGGACCATCCAGACCAGAAGCCAGGCGGAGGGGGCCCTAGCACCCTGAATCAGTGAGCTGCGGCAGTTACGAGACTCCTTAACCCACATACACCAAAGACTGCGGAGAAGGTTAGTGGGAAAAGCTGCAGGAGTAGAAGGAGTTCCCGGTTCAGCTTCCAGCCCCGGGGGCAGCAGAGGTGGGGCAGCTACAGCTGTTGTTACTTCAGGCTCCAGGCCCACCTGGTGGGAGGAATTAAGTGGCGGATCAGAGCAGGCGTGCAAGGCCTGCTGAAGATCTAAGCCCAGTCTGGGTTGGGGGTTGGGGAAGGAGCAGTGCTGGTGTGGCAGAGCTGGCACCTCCCCCCCAAACGTGGAACATAGAACTCTCTAGTCTACAAGCAGTCATACCCCACTGAAAAACCCATAAGTCAAGTTAGTTGGCTGGGAAGATGGCCAGGCAGCGAAAACGCACCCAGATTCAGTCTCAGACTTTGCATTCTTTCTTTGCTGACAAAGAAGACCAAAACATACAGCCTAAAGAAGCCAATAAAGTGCAAGAGCCTACACCAACAGCCTCCAAGAAAAACATGAACTGGTCCCAGGCCATGGAAGAGCTCAAAAAGGATTTGGAAAAGCAAGTTAGAGAAGTAGAGGAAAAATTGGGAAGTGAAATGAGAAGGATGCGAGAAAACCATGAAAAACAAGTGAAGGACTTGCTAAAGGAGGCCCAAAAAAATACCGAAAAATACACTGAAGAAAACAACACCTTAAAAAACAGACTAACTCAAATGGCAAAAGAGCTCCAAAAAGCCAATGAGGAGAAGAATGCCTTGAAAGGCAGAATTAGCCAAATGGAAAAGGAGGTCCAAAAGACCACTGAAGAAAATACTACTTTAAAAATTAGATTGGAGCGAGTGGAAGCTAGTGATTTTATGAGAAATGAAGATATTATAAAACAGAACCAAAGGAATGAAAAAATGGAAGATAATGTGATATATCTCATTGGAAAAACCACTGACCTGGAAAATAGATCCAGGAGAGATAATTTAAAAATTAATGGACTACCTGAAAGCCATGATCAAAAAAAGAGCCTAGATATCATCTTTCAAGAAATTATCAAGGAGAACTGCCCTGATATTCTAGAGCCACAGGGCAAAATAGAAATTGAAAGAATCCATCGATCGTCTCCTCAAATAGATCCCAAAAAGAAATCTCCCAGGAATATTATCGCCAAATTCCAGAGCTCCCAGATCAAGGAGAAAATACTGCAAGCAGCCAGAAAGAAACAATTTGAGTATTGTGGGAACCCAATCAGAATAACCCAAGATCTGGCAGCCTCTACATTAAGAGATCGAAGGGCTTGGAATACGATATTCCGGAGGTCAATGGAGCTAGGATTAAAACCTAGAATCACCTACCCAGCAAAACTGAGTATCATGCTCCAAGGCAAAATATGGATTTTCAATAAAATAGAGGACTTTCAAGCTTTCTCAGTGAAAAGACCAGAACTGAATAGAAAATTTGACTTTCAAACACAAGAATCCAGAGAACCATGAAAAGGTAATCAAGAAAAAGAACAAGAAAAAGAAATTGCAAGGGACTTACTAAAGGTGAACTGTCTTGTTGACATTCCTACATGGAAAGATGATGTGTATGATTCATGAGACCTCAGTATTAGGGTAGCTAAAGGGAATATGCATACATATGTTTATGTATATATATGGGTGAATGTGTATGTATATATCTATGTGTGTATATATATATATATATATATATATATATATATATATATATATATAGAGAGAGAGAGAGAGAGAGAGAGAGAGAGAGAGAGAGAGAGAGGGAGGGAGGGAGAGAGCGGACACAGGGTGAGTTGAAGATGAAGGGAAGATATCTAAAAGAAATAAAATGAAATTAAGGGATGAGAGAGGAACATACTGAGAGAGGGAGATAAGGAGATATAGAATGGGATGGATTATCTCCCATAAAGGTGGCAAGAGGAAGCAGTTCTGTGGGAGGAGGGGAGAGCGCGGATGAGGGGGGAATGAGTGAACATTGCTCTCATCAGATTTGGCCTAAGGAGGGAATACCATACATACCCAATTGGGAATCTTACCCCACAGGAAAGAGGAGGGAAGAAGATAAAAAAAATGGGGGGATGATGGAGGGGAGGGCAGATGGGGGTGGAGGCAGTCAAAAACAAACACTTTTGAAAGGAGCCAGGGTCAAGGGAGAAAATTCAATAAAGGGGGATGGGTTGGGAAGGAGCAAAATATAGTTAGTCTTTCACAATATGAGTATTGTGGAAGGGTTATACATGATGATACACATGTGGCCTATGTTGAATTGCTTGATTTCTTAGGGAGGGTGGGTGGGAAGGGAAGAGGGGAGAGAATTTGGAACTCAAAGTTTTAAAAACAGATGTTCAAAAACAAACAAAAATGTTTTTGCATGCAACAAGAAAATAAGATACACAGGCAGTGGGGTGTAAAAATTTATCTTGCCCTACAAGAAAGGAAGGGAAAAGGAGATGGGAGGGGAGTGGGGTGACAGAGGGAAGCGCTGACTGGGGAACAGGGCAACCAGAATATACGCCATCTTGGAGTGGGGGGGAGGGTAGAAATGGGGAGAAAATTTGTAATCCAAACTCTTGTGAAAATCAATGCTGAAAACTAAATATGTTAAATAAATTTTAAAAAAATGGTTAAAAAAAAAAGCTTGCCAGAATAGGGCAGGATGGAGTTGCCTCAAAAAAAAAAAATAAAAAAATTTTAAAAAATTAAAAAATCATTCAGAAGTAAAAAAAAAAAAAAACAAAACTTCCTGACTCTAGTGTCCCCTGCACCACCTAGCTATCTTCATAGTGTTAAGGAGTGACATAATAGGCCACATATGAATGACCTCTAAAAGTGGTATGTGCCTGGAGCTGTGTTGGAAATTGTTATCAACCAGAAGGGATACATGGCTGCTTCCTGCCCTACTGAATCTATTCCAATATATTCAGGGGTCGAGGAGTCTAAGATTACCTGATACAGAGATGTGTGTGATTCAAGAGCTAACTTCTGAATATGTCTGCTCCAAGATCATTAAACACGTTCTTGGTTTCATTATTTACCAAAAATATGAAATCACAGAATGTTATAGCTGAGAAGGACATCATCTGTCCAGTGTCTCAATTTTACAGCTGAAACCAAGGCCTGGAAAGTGGAAGGAATTTGGCTGAGGTCCCACAACGAGGAAGTTCGAGAAATGGGGTGTTGACCTGGGTCTTTTGACTCTCAAGTCTCTTGTTCTTTCAGCTACAAGTCAGAGCTTTCTTATAGTGCTAATTTCTGGTCTTCTTCAGTGCTTAATTGATAATGGTGTTCACTGAAGCTGAAAGTTACAGTTCTTTTTTGAAATCTTACCTTCTCTCCTGTCAGTGAATCCATCCTTGGGGTTAGGGATGAGAGAGGTTCAACCAAAAGAGGGCTCAGATATGAAAAGTTCTCTTATCCCATCCTCAGCTTCTCCCTCCCTGAATGAAAGGGAAAAAACCAAACCAAAACAACAAAATTGGAGGTCGGGCTCTCGAGCTGTGGTTGGGGAGAGCATATCAGCGTGTTTGTGTAAGGAAGCAGGAAGTGGGGAGATTCGGATGGAGCCTAATTATGTCTTTTCTGAAATTCTACCATTAAAGTATCCAAGATGGAACAGATTTTGAAGTAGGAATCTTTTCGCAGAGAGATTGGAGACTCATGTCGGTCACACTCATCCATTTATTGCTCCATCTTACGGTTAGTTGTCTGATTTCATGTCGAGGGAGGAGGAGCTCTTGTCCTGACTTGCCACTTGTCTCTCAGCACAGTGCCTGGCACAGAGTGAGCACTTGGTAAATGTTTTATCTGCCTCTCACTTAGTTCTGCCCATGAATAGATTTTAGAGAGGTCCATGAACTTGAATAGGAAAGAAATGACACTTTGCATTTTAACTCTCCTTTAACTGAAATTTAGGATTTCCTTCAATTATTAAAAAAAAAAAAAACAAAGAAAACATTCCTCTTAGAAGGGGTCCATAGGCCTCACTGGATTGCCCGAGGTTGGATGAGGTGGGGTGGGGTCTATGCCACAAAAAAGATTTAGGGGTCTCCAACATAGAAGAACAGAACACCCAAATGGGTGCAGATCCGCCTCTTTCCAAAGGGTCTCTATATGGAGTGAGAAAGGAGGTTGGGACCTTCTAACTGTCTTTAATGGCAAGTGCATCTAGTCTTCCTTTTCTGCCTACTGGGCAGTCTTCCCTCTCTTTCCTAGTTTTGTGTTTGAATAAAGCTAAGAAAGAGTCTCAGTTTAACAGCACTTCCTGAAGAGGCCTCCAGAAGGAGCATCGGCAAGTAGCAGTGGCTTATTCTTTCTGAGTTAGTGGACTCTCCTGTCTTTTACTTACTGTATTGACCTCTCAAGGCACCTCTGAAGGGATCCTTTACTCTGGATGACTATATTATATTAAACCTCACCCGTCCTTGTGTTAGGTTGTGTGTCCAGAAATACGCCCTTGATCTTCAGCCACAGTCTGTTCAGATCACAAGATCCATGGATTTCTAAAGTCCTTAAGGATCTCAGAGACCAGTTGTGCCCCCTTTATTTTTGGACATGAGGAGACTAAGGCCCAGAAAGGCCTAAGGGACAGTAGTATTCAATACAGTGGACTTTGTTGCTTTGCAGATGGTTATTTATCCTTTATGATTTATGTATTGCTGCTTAGACCAAATTCTTGGCCTAAGAATAAGGGCGTCTGGATCTCCCTTGCTGTTAAGGGGACCTAGAACTTTGTTTTCCCTTTCCTTCTGGAGTAAAGTGGAATAATAGGCATCCTTTGAGACATGTATTTTCTATTTTTTCCCCCAAAGGATGAAGAGGAAGAAATCAAACTGGAGATAAATATGCTGAAAAAATATTCTCATCATAGAAATATTGCAACATACTATGGTGCTTTTATTAAGAAGAGTCCTCCAGGACATGATGACCAACTATGGGTAAGCAAAGATTTGCCAAAGCACGTTTTTTACCCTGACCTCTTGTGTCATATTTTGAGAATAATAGATAGGAAAGCCATAGAGAGGAATAGTAGTGGGTTAGGGAAAAAGCAATTTGGAAGGCACATAATGAAGGAGAAGATACTCCATAAATGATTGTATATTAAATTTTCATAAATTTTCCTGGAAGTAATACGATGCACTGACTGACTTGCTTGAATCTGTAATCAGTGTGTGTGTGCATTTTAAATTTTAGGCTCAGATTTTGTGCATAATGATCGTAACTCTTACAGATATATATACCATGACACATTTTAGGTAGTGCAACAAAGAAGCAAGAAATTTATACACCTGGAAATAAAGCTGGAAACTTTTGTCAGTAAAATCCACCTATGTAAATTTAGTTGAATTTTCCCTCCTAAGTCTTTTCCTTGAGGAGCATCTTTCAAGTAAACAAATTCACATTTGGGATTTAATTTTATAAAAAAAACCAAACAGCCAACTAAATATCAACTTTGAGGGGATAGTCTGGGATCAATATACAGCTATCCCTTCCACATTGAAGGGGTTAGAGGGGCAGCATCCCCATTGATCTGGAAAATCTGTAAAACGTTTTGGCGCTCCCTTCACAGCAGAAAAGATGCCTGAATTATTATGGTATTAAAAGATAAAATATATTGGTGTCGCACAACTCTATGCATATATTTTATGTATATATCTCAGAGTTTCTAAACTTTTTCTGTGTTGTCTGATGGCCTTTCCACGTCGCCTGCAGCTTCCACGTAACTCCCCAAAAGTTCCCATTTAATTTCTTATGTCAACCCACAGTATATTGAAACCATGGTGGGGAAAGTCGTGATGTGGAGGGGATAACTCTGCATTAATTCAGCTCAGTCTTTTTACCTGAGAGTAAACAATCAGAATCGTGCTCTGGTTTAGTGACAGCCAACATTTACATAGCACCTACTATGTGCAGGCTCTGTGCTATGTGCTTTACAACTATTATCCCACTTGATCCTCACAGCAACCTCAGGAGTTGGGTGCTGTTTTTCCTCCCATTTTACAAGTGAGGAAACTGAGGCAAGCAGAGGTTAAGTATCTTGCCCAGGGTCATATAGTTAGTGAGTGTCTGAGGCTAGATTTGAACTCAGGTCACTGACAAAAGTACAGGCGGTTAAATTATCAAAGAACATACAAAATTTACTGAGGCAGAATAGTAGCTTTTTATCAACAATACCAGACACTAGAATGTTTTTCTGGTTAATTTTCAATTAAGTTGAAAATTTAGCAGAATTGTTATTCCTTGATCATTTTGGGTCACCTAGAATTTACTTGATTTAACAATAATAATAATCTAATTGAGTCAGATTTTGGTTTTGCCATGAATATTCAGCATTACTGTGAATGTGCATTCTGTGGGTATATGAGTAAGCGCACGCGCACGCGCACACACACGCACACACACACTATCTGCCATTTAAAAGTAACATTTCCATCCATTGCCAAGCTAGGTCAGGATACGAGAACTAGTTAGTGGCCAAAAATATACTACTTTTTTAAAGGAGGGGCTAATCCTTTGCTATATGTTTGGTTTAGGTAGTATAAAAAGTATGAAAGAACTGGATGCATTTGTATTCACTGCTTTTAGAGGTCCCTCTCTCCCTTCTAATAATGTGTTTGGTGCCTTGTTATTGAAACTAAATGAGATACTGTTGATAGGTGTGAAAGGGGAAATATTTGAATGCTTTTGATCTTTGAATGTGTATTTGGGAAAAGGGGCAACAGAGTCCTGGTAATTGGACATTGAAGATGCAAATTGGAGTGCTGTCTTCACTGCCTTATTAGACGAGAGAAACTGTAGGGTGGGTGCCAAAGTGCGATCACTTAAGTGATTTTTCTCCAGATGTGATGAGCAGTGTTAGTATTCCTGTGAAATATCCCATGGAAAGGCAGATCGCCTGGCTCAGACTATAGTGAATTAATTAGATGATGAAAATGGGCTGTCTCTGCTTTTGAAACACTGAGAATTACACGCCTAGCTCTTTTAGCAGGTTCTGCTTTTCATGTGGTTAAAGGTGAAAGGGGAGAGGGGAAGAGAGGGAGCCGGCTGTTTTTTGTATGGCTTTTTTTGTCCTTTGCTATATTGAAAGCCATGTGCTAGAATCTGATGGCTCTCTTTGATGACTCTGGATTTTTATCACTTTCCCTATATGTCTTGTTTGTCCTTTAGCTGGTGATGGAATTCTGTGGGGCAGGATCCATTACAGACCTTGTGAAGAACACCAAAGGGAACACACTGAAAGAAGACTGGATCGCTTACATCTCCAGAGAGATTCTGAGGGTGAGGAAAGGAAGCACCTTGCAATATACCTAAATTATACCTGTGCTTATGTGTTATTTGTGTGGTGGCAGTAGCAGTGTATAGAATGTTTCCTTACAGATTATCAAACACCTGTGTGCATCTTGGCCTCAAAGAAATTAAATTGGACTTCATAGACATTGAGTCAGCCTGCAAAGAAGGATATTAATAAAAATATCACTTTGAAGGTTTGTACTTGGATAGACAAAAATGTATCATTGCATTAATACTGGCAAATTAGGTTTACTAAAAGATGTGCAAATGGATTTTTGAAAATTAACTTTTTTGTAGGACCTGGTACACAGTAGGTATTTAATAAATGTTTATTGTTGGAATGACTTACTTATCCTTCTCTCACCTCTACCCCACACAGTACACAGTAGGTATTTAATAAATGTTTATTGTTGGAATGACTTACTTATCCTTCTCTCACCTCTACCCCACACACGTACTTTTTCAAATATATCTCTAAAGCTGCCACTATAGCTCTCTACCTTTTTGTATTATAATAGTGGTTTTGTCTTTGGAGCTCAAACTAAAACCAAAAAGATGAAAAATAATCCTCAACAATTGTTTTCATGGGAACCCATTTAAAGGATTAAAAATCAATGTTCATAGTTCTGCAACACTGGCTTTCAATATTGCCATGTGAACTTCTCTGTTGACTGTTGAGCGTGTTGCAATATTAATGTGGAAATGTTCCGAGTGCTTCATTGTGTTTATAGCTCAATGGAAAACTGGCTTATACTTGTAGACCAGGTTTCTAAGTAGCTGCTGTGGCATTGCAGATAATGCCACCTTTTGGCAACAACACCACTGTCAATGGTTTATTCAGAAGAGTTTTAAGATTTTCTATCTCAATTGGAGTTGCTTTGTCTCTCTCTCTCTCTCTGTTGCTCTTCCTTGCTCTGCTCTTCCCTGTCCTCATTTCCTGTCATCACCCCTGCTCCTTCCTTCCTCCCCCACTCCCCTTCTTTTGTCTTCCCCTCTCTCGCTCCCTTTCCTTTCTTTCTCTCACTCCTTTTGGGTTCATATCTGTGGTTTCTTACCAGTGTGAATCTGGGGCATCAAGAGATGCTGACCTTTTGTTTGTCCCAAGTCTCTTGTGTTCAGAGAAGCGGAGGTACTAGGAAGGCCTCTTGAGTAGTAGGGAAGTTCCTCTTCACTCTTTGTCTGAGGGATAGAAGGGTGACGTTCCATGTTGGATGGGGTGAGGCAGGAAATGAAGATGTCTGATAGAGCCAGACCTTCTTCATCCTTTTCAGTCACTCTTCAACACAAGGACTTGAACTTATGGCATTTTCTTAGCATTTGCCAATAAATACTTGACTTCAGGAGACAGACTGTGGCTAAGCCAGGATGACATCCCTGTGGAGATGCTGGCTCCGATGTCAGGAAGGACGCTTGTTGGCCCAGTGTTAATATGTTGTGCTTAATAGGTTTCAAATCTATGCACATTAAAACACGAGAGGAAACTCTGGAGTTATCTTCACCAAATTATCTTAATTATAACAAGCTGTTTCCCTGGAGTACTTTACTTTTAAGTGGCTTTCTGAAGGTACCTCAGTCCTTTGTTTAGGCAGAAGAGTCAATGCTGTGAGCTTTGGACTAACCCTGGGAGATAATGAGACTCTTTGCTGTGTAGTTGTTGACACTGACAAAGTGTCACTGATGAGGAAAAGTTGTGTTCTACTTTGTACTACAGAACCTCCAATTTACAGATGAAGAAACTGAGGCAGTGTTAAGTGACTTGCCCAGGGTCACACAGCTAACACGTGTCTGAGGCCAGAATTGAACTCAGGAAGATGAGTCTTCCTGACTCTAGGTCTGGTGTTCTGTCCACTGTACCACAAAAGTGCCCTGTGCCATACAAATCTAAATCTTTCTATTCTATATACTTATCCGTGGAAATATGTATAAGCATATATGTCTCTGTGTGTATGCATGTATAGATACAAACACATGTATCCATGTTGCACCTCGCTTGTTCACATACACATATGCGTGTGTGCATTATGAATGTGTGTGGGTGTGGGTGTGTGGGTGTGGGTGTGGGTGTGTGTGTGTGGGTGCCAGGTGGTACAGTAGGTAGAGCCCTGGGCCTGGAGTCAGGAAGACTCATCTCCCTGAGTTCAAATCTGGCCTCCGACATTTAGTAGTTGTGTGACCCTGGGCAAGTCACTTAACCTTATTTGCTTTGGTTTACTCATCTATACAGTGAGCTGGAGGAGAAATGGCAAACCACTCCATTATCTTTGCCAAAAAAAACCCCAATAGGGTCACAAAAAATTGGATGTGACTGAATAATAACAACAGCAACACACAGACATACGCGTGTAATGTGTCTGTATATTTGTCTCTGTGTATATTTTCACACATGTACTTATAGATTATATGTGATATGTGGTATTATATCACGTATAATATATATTTCCACATCTATCCATAGAGTTACGTATGTACGTATGTATGTATGTATACACACATACACACACACACACACACACACACACTCTGATAGGGGACTGTACCTGTGATTTGATTAATACAGTGAGCTCCCAGGTGAGAAAACGCCTTTTCAGGTTGGCACCTTCTCTTGAACCTCTAGTCTCCCAGAGTGGCCTGGAGCACTACTGAAAGGTTGCGTGATCGGTCATAGAGCTCCTACCTGAAGACACGGCACCTGAACAGCAACAACTAAAAGGCAAAACTTCTGCGGCTCCATTCATTAGGAGCAACAACTCAATACGGTTTTTTTAGGTAGTGTAAATGGGAGGTGATTTCAGAGGACGGGCTAAGACTAAGAAAAGGGATGAAGAGAGGTGCAGGGCGCCTGGCCATCAGGAAAGATCCTGGGAAGGGAGGCATCTCGCTGAAGGTCAAGATTTGAACTGAGTCTTGAAGGAAGGTGGGAAGCAGAAGTTCTAAGACTAAATTTGTGGATATGTAAAGGAGGTCTTCATACCTGGTACATGTGATGTGGTTCATTTGCCTAAAGAATGAACTTGGTTTTAAATACAAGTATACAAATTCAGCAGGCATTTGAGCTTGCATTGCCCAATAGGAAGCATTTTGAGAAAACTGACGTGATTACACAGCCTCTGATCTGGTAGGAAACAGAGTCTACAATATCTCCGTTTACATCTAGCACATTAATTGGAATTTTTAAATGCGTATTTAATCTTAATGGTATTTTAATTGTCTTCCCTTACTAATGCTACTAACAAATTATCAGTGTCTCTATACCACACCCTTGCTTCTTGGCAAGGTTTTTAAAAATTTTCAGGAGCATAGAATTTTTTAGGGTGCCGTGGAATAATAGGATGTAATCAAGGTTTTCCTCATGAAAAGGCAGAACCAGCGACCCCCTGTGTAATTATTTGCAGAGAAAACCTCAAACCTATATATAGGAACTGATGCTTGATATTCCAGAATTAGATCTTACTTCTTTTGCTCAGTGGTTTTCCTTCCCTTTTAAGGTGCAATTTAGCTTCCATGAAGCTTTCTGCAATACCTTCTACCCTACTCCCAACAACTAGAAGAGTTCCCCATATTTCTCACATTAACATAACTGTACCAAGTTATTTATATGCTAACTTTTAGTAGTAGTAGTAGTAATACATTTGATCATCATTGCCTATGTATTTCATTCCTTTACTAGGTTGTACACTCCTGGAGTACAAGGGCAATGCTACTTTTTCATCTTTGTACCCCTAGCACCAACCACAATGCTTTCCCACATTGTAGATGTATTTGTTGAATTGAAATAACTAAAATCAGATTACCCCGGGAGAGCCTTTTCAGTGGTTTATGCTTTGCTTACAAGGGAGCTTACCAGAAGAATCTCTGCTGTGGACAGGTTTTCTTTTTAAAATTGAATCTGGGTGGGAGTTGGAGGCAGAATAGAAATAAGAAGACACCCAAGAAAGAAGGGAAAAGTTCCCAGAAAGCGGAGACGTGAAACACTTTGTCTGCTTCTCTCTTTTATCATAGACAAAGCGTTCAAAATGCTTGATAGACTTTTGTTACAAAGTCTTTAAAGTCAGCATTTCCTTTTGTGAATCGCTGTTCGTCTCTGTTAACAAGCCTTCTGATCTTAGATGAGTGACTTCACCTTCTTGGGTCTTTGTGTCCATTTCTCTACAATGAAACATTTAGAGAAGGTCATTTCTAAACAGCTGGGAGTCCAGCCCTGAGTACCTTAGGGGTGGGAGCATTGGGTAACCTGTGTCTTGTCCGTCAGTTTCATTTTTCATAGTGGAATTCCTGTGTCACTGCAGAGAAGTTGTAGTTTGAGTGCATAGGTGTCCTAAAGATTGGCATAACATAGAAGGACATAGGTTGTCACTTCTAATCCTTACAAGCCCGTGAAGTAGGTGCTATTATTAACCTATTTTACAGGTGAGAAAATTGAGACTGAGCAAGGTTTGGTATCTTGCCCTAGGTCACATAGGGCAGGATTCAACTCGGGCCTTTGTGAGTCAGCACTCTATCCACTGTATCTTCCATCTCTCTAATAATTTGCACTTGCCTTCAAAATTTATATTATGTTGTATGTGCTTTGTATTTATTTCCTTATGTATATATTGTTTCTCTCTAGTAAAATGTAAGCTCCCTGAGGGCAAGGACTGTTTTGTTTTTCTCTCTGTATCCAGAATGATTAGCACGTGATAGGCCCCCTAATAAATGTTTGTTACATTGAATGCTAAAAATAAAACCATCTCAGATGCTTTTCTGGACTTAAGGATGCTAGTTTGAATCTAAGGCCTGAATACTAACGACATTGTTTCTGTTGAAAGTCCTAGCATCCAAGAGATCTTAACATTCACCAGAGGAAGGGCGATGTTTTACCACTTTAGGAGCAGGATATGCTGGTTCCAAAGCAGACAAGTTTGGTGGTCATGTTTTTTAAAAACATTTGTTGGCTCTTGAGAAGAGGAGCCCTGATATGCCCAGCCTGGGAGTGGCATTTCTAATCGTATGTAATGATGTGGCCCTCTGGGGAAAGGAACAACAAATAAGCGAAGGATCCTGCTTCACATTTCTGGAGAATACTCCTCTCTTAGTCACCATCTTTTAAAGAAGTTAGCCTGTGTCAAATGCCAGTGGTAGAATTCTTCCTGGGCTTTAGCCCGTTTGTTGGCAAGTCTCAGGCACAAAGAGCCATTCTTAGACAAGCCCGCTAAAGTACCCAAGGAAGGATGTGACCTGTGTACTCTTGCTGTCTTGTCTCCGATTTGAGCCGTACCGTCGATGACCTTGATGTGCATTACCTCGATCAGCCTTCTGAGGTCTTTGTGCACTACAGAGGATGAGGACTTACATTGACCAATTAAATTTAGTTCAACATTTGTTAAGCTCTTACTATGCCAGGGGACACTGTGCTCAGTGACAGAGATCAAAAGACAGAAACAAAGTACTCCTTGTTCTTACGTTGGTCCAGAGGATGGTGCAGGATATGGCTTGGAAAGTGGTAGCTGGTTAGCTGGTTGTTGACCTTTATTCTCGAAGAAGACCAAGTGATGTCACTATGTTGGAGTGTGTCGAACTGTGGCTGATCAAACCAATGTGAGCTCATGACGCTTTACAGCAGACCGGGCACAGGTAGTCCATATGAATGTTTGTAGTGGGGATGTCTCTAAATCTGTGCATTTCAGACCAGGCCAAGGCTAATGGAGGAAAATGAGACATCCGGCACATTCATTTTTAGGAGTAAAAAGTTTGAAGAGGGAACAAACACTTTGAACTTAGGGAGAGAACTTCATGAAAGAGATGCAGCTTTAGCCGCATCTTGAAGTAAGATAAGGATTCAGAAAAGGCAGTACACTGCAGCTATGGGAGAATGAAGAAGGGGCAGTCTTTTTATTTTTAATTCCTACTTCTTTGTCCTTGAAAAATGTGACCTTTGTTCCTTCTGCAACTTTTTTTTGCCTTTTTAAAAAAAAATGGGGGGGGGTATTAATTCATTCCCTCCCCTTTCCTTATAGTACGTACAATCACTTGGACCCCGAGACTGCCTGGATTTAATGTTTCTGGTCACTGAGGTTATCAGTGACTTGGAAGGCGATGATTGCTTTTATGCACAGTGCTCTTTAAGGTTTACAAAGCTCCTTCCTTCCAAGCAGTTGACTCTCTGAGGGATGATCGGACGATGATAATAGCAGTTAGCATTGATTTAGGGCGTCCCAAAAGTCCTAGTGCAATTTAAAGCTTTCGTAGTTTACTTAGTGAATGTTAAGGTTTGCAAAGCGCAAGTAACAAAGCTAGGATTTGAACCCCAAACTGCTGATGTGAAATCCATTGCTCTCTCCATTGTGCTGTGCTGCTACTTGGACAACTACGTGACACAATGAATGAAATTCTAGGCCTAGAGTCAAGGAAGACTCATCTTTGTGAGTTCAGATCTGGCCTCGACACTTACTGGATGTGTGATCCTGGGCAAGTCACTTAATCCTGTTTGCCTCAGCTGGAGAAGGAAATGGTAAACCACACCGATATCTTTGCTGAGAAAGCCTCAAATGGGATCATGAATAGTTGAATGTGACTCAAAGACGACCGAACAACAGCTACTGCTGCTGCAAGTGTAGTTACTCCCCTTTTAAAGACGAGAGAATGAAAAGGAAGAAAAAAACTTTTAAGAAAGACTTGTTAAAGTACACTTTTTTGATTATTAGTGACATAAATATGAAAGCAGAGATAATCCTTATTCTCAAGGAATTTACAATCTAACCGAGGAGCTGGTTCACACAAAGTACACCCAAGGGGTATTTTGGTTTGAAGAGGTTCAGGGATGGTGAACAGAGGCTCTTTCCAGAAGAAAGACATAGAAATGTTAAGTATGTTGTTTAGTCACTTAGTTTTGAGTAGTAAATGAAGCTGGAAATCCTCTTAACTCCACTGCTTCACTGACTAGTGTTGGCCTGGGAGTACCGTGGAAGAGAAATCTGACTCTGCATTGTGTAATAAAGCATGTTCTTTTCCTCAAATCATTCTAAATCTTGGTTTAACATTGAACATATTTAAGAATTAGGGTACATAGTGTTTATTTTATTTCATTTTCATGGTAAGAGTAACCCAATTTGGGCTACTTTAGTTTTATCCAGGAAAGGAAATATAAATTGTTTCCTAAATTCTTTTCTAGCAGACAATAATATTACATGTACGTGGCACACATGCAGGCACACACATGCGCACAGTGCTTTTCAGATCTGAGATATTGAAAAGTTTGTTATTGTCATTACTATTTAGGTCTCATTCCCCCGTGAAGAAGTGAATATTTGTTTGCTGAGGTTACTTTGAGGTTTGGGGAGTGGAAGTGAGGTGGGTCAATGGAAAATAGCATTTGTGCAAGCGTAAATGGGAGAAGGTGTGTGTGTGTACGTACATGTACCACACATTCAGAGAAAGAACTCTGTTGATGAGGCTGTAGTACATTTAAAAGCATGCTGTACATCTCTTGTGTTATGGAAAAACAAACAAACAAGAGACCCCAAATAAGCTCTATTCTGTTTCAGAGGCAAACTAGTAAATGATTGTTTTAAAAGCCCTTGTGTTAGAAAAATTAGTGTTCCAAAGCAGCTGTTGGGTTTAATTTTAATCCTGCAGCTGTAAATTTAAACACACACACACACACACACACACACACACACACGCACACCCCCATTCCTTTTTGCATTAATACATAATTTTTAAAGTTAAGCTTAAATCTTTGTGTTTTGTAGGGACAGAATGTAGCTTCACCTCATGTAGGTTCAACCTTGAAGAGAAGTAGAAGTCAAGTCAGTGACTTGCAAAGATGTGGTTTTTTTTCTGTCAACTCCATCCACTGTCAGTGATCCCCAAAGTCTCTTGGAGGCACATTTGAATGCAACATATGTTTTTCTTCTTCCACCACCCCTTTTGAGGCACAGGCGTTTGGGCACAAGCCCAGATTCAAGGCCAATACCCAGTAGGTTTTGTTTTCCCAGGAAAGAGAGATGTTTTATTTGAATTTGAAGTCCTTTTGCCAGCAGTGACATTGAATGCTTTGGGAAGGGGGTGGGGGGGAGTAGGGAAGGGTGAGATTGAGCAGAAGAGAGTTTTTGATTTGTCAGCATACAGTGGGAGAACTTGCTCTTGTCCAAGGAATGGACTTTAAACCTCAGCCTCACTTAATTCCCCTGGGATGAATCTAGTTCCTATATACACATGTGGTCATCCACTGAAGAACTGACATTTAGCGTGGGAAAGGAAACACCCTCCGTATACAGTTTAAATTTATTGCTGTGAAACTTGTCATAGTGATTGAAAATGTCTTAAAGCTATAGCCTAAAAGCGCTGATGATGCACAGATGTTGAGCCCTACTGTATTCAGGGGTGTGTGTCTGTGTGTCTGTGTGTGTGTTTGTGTTCGTGTTCCAGGTGCAGTAAGGGGAGTTGGTAGTGGTGTATATACACCTGGAAAGGAAGCTGGGTTAGGCAGCAGATAGAGCACTGGATCTGGAGTCAGAAGGACCTGAATTCAAATTCCACCACAGACATTTATTATCTGTGCACTCCTGAGCAAGTGGCTTAACTTGTGCCTCCAGTTCCTCATCTGTAAAGTGGGATAATAAGAGCACCTCTCCAGGATTCTGTGAGGTTAAAATGCAGTCATATTTGCAGAATGTCTTGCAAAACTTAAAGCACCACATAAAGGTCAGTTATTGTGTTCATTTCTAGGCTTTATATTGCAAAAACTCTAAGGATCTCATTGCGTGTATCTAATGAAGGATTTTACAAAAGTGGTTGGACCAAAGAAACATGTTGTTTAGAAAGGCGACCACCCCCAATAAACCTTCTCTGTTAGCAGCTTCAGTGAACATATCTAAAATACCCGCGTTTTCCTTCTTTATATAGGGATTGGCACATCTTCATGCCCACCACGTGATTCACCGTGATATCAAGGGGCAGAACGTACTTCTGACAGAGAATGCAGAGGTGAAGCTTGGTACGTAACAAAACGTGGCTAGACGGCATGCTGCTTACGGATGCTTCGAAGTCAGTAATGGTTTTTCTTCCCAGTCTTGTTTCCAGGGAATATTAGGGCATCTCTGATTTGTATGTGGCCTGCTTATAGGGGAGTGGATCAAACCTCCGTTCACATGCCCTACTGGAGAGTGTGGAATCCAGGCTAATTAGGGTTAGCTGCCTGCCTACTGATGCTGGTCATAGAACATCGCACTTCTTCAACTGTCCACTCTTCTTTCCCATAATCCACGTGAAGCTCGTGAAGTTTCAGTGACATTTCAGCTTTATAGAAGTCTTCGAAAGCTTTATTTCTAAAAAGTCTTCCAGAACTTTTCGTTTTCCATTAAAGTTCTGATAGTTTCAGGGCACCATGTTTCACTTGTAAGCTGTGGGCGAAAGTTCATTACTGATCAACGCTGTGTGCTGTGTCATTTTCTAGATTCGTTTAAGCCCAGAGACAGCTTCTTCCTGGCTTTTTTGCCATTTCTGTTGCTCTTGGTTTTGTGACACAGATAATTAGGGCCAAGCCTGAACTTCAGCCCATAACCCAGTTAAATTAACTTCTTTCTGAATTATTTTATTATTTTATTTGTACTATCATTTTTTCCTTCAACAGGGTTTTTGTTTAATGTTTGTTTAAAGCTAGTCTTGTCTGCCTTGGCTCTCAAAAAAAAGAAAAGAAAATCCTTAATTATGAGTAGTAGTATTTTTGTAAGCTGTAGCACCCCAATACCCTTCTCATGCACTGAATTCCATTTCGTCTGCCTACCTTTTTGTATTGCTTTCTTCAATAGCAAAATTTTCTGAAGCCTAAGAAAGGTTTCTTGTTCCCACTAACCTTGAAGTTCTAAGTGTACAGTAGATGTTTCACATATGTTGATTACTAAGGACCTTGGTAAACTGGCTTAGCTTTTCTTTGCTGGTTTTTCCATTGTTCTAGGAGAGGATAGCCCTGTCAGTGGCCCACCTCACACGTATGTGGTTACCAACCTATAGTTGGGCCAGTGATCCAGTCAGTGTCTGCTTCCACCCATACCCAGATATGCCTGTGGGAAGTTTCTACATAGGTGAACCTCTGCTATGATTAGGGATGATGTTGGCAATTGCCTGAGTAGTGTAGGACACAGGGTGAATTAGATGCCCATAGTCCTTCTGCCTAGTCTACCCAGCTTCTCCAGATTTACCTTTAAGCTCACTGTGAACATAAAAATCAACATGGACATAAAGTAGTTTTATAAATTGATTGTAAAAGCCACACTATGAACAATCAGATGGAATCACCACAAGATCTGAGGCAACAAGAGAGAAATTCTCATATATTTTGAGATTCAGGTTGGTTTTTCCCCATGCAAAGTAAACACAGTTCCACCCTTCTTTCTATTTTAAGTTCTTTGCCTAAGAGCTTTTGTCCCTTTCTCCTCCTCTTATGTATGTCAAGTGTTGGAGAGGCTAAATAAAGTTCTTGTGGTCATTTCTTCTGACCAAGGACTCGCCTTGTGTTGTGGTCTTGTCTGCCAGTGTTTCCCAGAAATTCTCTTAAAATAAAGTCCTTCCAGAACAATGTTATTGTATAGTTTTTGTTTTGTTTTGTATGAGGATTTCACATCCTGGGAAACACTTTCTGGGAAGAACTTGAAAAATGTTTAAAAATGTCATTTTACTTTAAGAGAATGTTCATCCTCCTGACATTTGTCTGAGATGTTTGATTTTATTTACCCTATTCTATTTTGTGTACATGTGCCTATGGAGTCCTTGAGGTCAGCAACACTTTCATTTTCACCTTAGTAGGCTGAGTACCATCTATGGGGTTTCGCATATGGTAGGTGCTCAGTACGTTCTTGTCAGTTGGTTGATTATTAATTAGCTTCTCTGTGTCTGTCCCCCTCCCCACCCCCACTCCCACTGCCCCCCATCCCTCATCTCCAGTGGATTTTGGTGTTAGTGCCCAGCTAGACAGGACAGTCGGACGAAGAAACACTTTCATTGGAACACCCTATTGGATGGCTCCTGAGGTCATCGCCTGTGATGAGAATCCTGATGCGACTTACGATTACAGGGTAAGAGAGCCTTGCTTGTTAGTGATCCTGGGGGTCGTCAGTAGTCCGTCCTGAAGGTCCTTCGTTTCCTTTACATTTTGTGCCTGAATTGTTTTCTGTCTAGTAGGGCATAGTTGATGATGTAGATTGAAATTTGGTACTAAAATGAGAAGGTGCTTTTAATGGCATGTATAATGTCTGTCTTACATCAGGCATGTTATATCCTCAAATGATAACATTTTGGTTCCAGAGGAGCTTATGGGCAAATAGCCCTCCTAATGAAGAGAACCATTAAAGGTCTAAATGTTAGTGCCTAGATTAACTGCCATCCTTTGTAAATCAAAGATGAACATATAAGCAAGTAAAAAAAAAACCAATAGGAGCAGTTTCATCTGTCTATAACTTGTGGATATTATTAACGTGTTATTTTTACAGCTTTTGTTTTCATATATTTATTAAAGCTATAGTGACCTCTAGAGACTGGAATGGATAATACACTTTATTTTGATCATGGTAAAGTCCCTGTTCTAACCAGCCCTCATGTTTGTTAGCTAATTTGATAGTTTACAAAAAGTATAATAATAGATTCAGCCTGCCCTTGTTTAAACCATTTTGGTATGGTAGCATGCATAGTTCACAGAATTTAGTTGACATCTGTCTCTTAGAACTCGGTGTTACATTTTAGTATATTTTATGATGGCTACCAAGAGGTAATGTATATGAACTGACAATTATTTAATCTATCTGCAGGTTAAAGTTTTGCCAAGTAAAGGTTCAAATGAAAGTATAATAAATAAAAAAGAAAAAGTGATAGCTAACATTTTTTGTTGTAATAAAAGTTTTCAAAGAGCTTTGTGCATGTGTGTACGTGTGTTTGTGAGAGTGTGAAATTTTTATTCATTCTCTCGTGGGGTCAAATGAGTCTGTGTGTACATGCACATATTCTCATTGGATCTAGTGAGAACATAAATTATACACACACGTACGTATAGATACATACACATGTATACGTGTGTATAATATAGGTATATATATGTACGTGTAATATATTCTCATTTGAACCCATGAGAGAATGAATAAAAATCATTTATACCTTTTTCATTTCTTGACATTGTGACCAATGTGGTTTGAAAAGTTTTCTAAGTAGGTCAAACCCTGACCTGTAATCTTGTTTATGGCGTCATTTGCTTACTCTCAGAGTCATAAAAATTGAGCTCTGGCTTAGCCTAGGCCTATGACAATATGTTTTTGTTTTCTTATATCTAATGGAGTAGCTGAAATGATCACGTATAGTGTACAAAAATGAAAATAGCGGTGATTCTCATTTGTACGTTGCTTTAAAGTTTACAGGGTATTTACCTCATAATAATACTGCAAGTTAGGTTGTGAAGTATAAGTATCCTCTTTTTATAGATTAGGAAATGGAGGCTCAGAGAGGTTAAGCAGTTTACCCAAGGTCACACAGCAAGGGAATTAGACTACAAAGGCTTGTGCTTAAAGAGGACCTTTCCGTCATATTAAACTTGTTCATCTTATCTATTTTTCTTAGCAAACCCTCTTTCAGTAGATAGACCAATAGTAGCTATCGTTCCATCTCTGTCTGTCTGAATTATCAATAATAAATGAACGGGGCCCCATTTTCCTAAGGTGTCTGCTAACACATTGTCCTCTTTTGCAGAGTGACCTTTGGTCCTGTGGCATTACGGCTATTGAAATGGCAGAAGGTGCTCCCCGTAAGTGGGTTTTTTTTTTCCATTTTTGCAAAGACACTAATTTAAGACTGAAATGTATAGCATAGAAGTGACTGACTGTAATCTAAACCTAGCCATGAGGTTATAAAAAAGAAACAGCTGTGTTGACAGAGATATCACTGACAAAGCCTTTCAGTGAGAGGATGCTAATGGCTGTGATGTTTCAGATGTAATAGGAATATTTGACATCTCCTGTTTCTGGTACTGACCTTTTCACTGAAGGGGAGACATCTTAGGATCTCTGTTGTTCTTAAGTGGTGTTGATATGTGCTGGCTGAGATCATTCTAAGTTTACATATTGACAGTGATTTTCTGAATTTAAAATTAACGTTTGCTGAAATTTTGGAATGTGCTATAATAATGACTTTTGTAGATTGCGCGTGACTTGGTAATATGAGAAAACTTTTATTTGCAGAGAAATAACGATACCTCCTCTCGAGTCTTTGTAATTTTCTTCTTTTCTTTAAATCGACTTACTTCTCTTTTGGATTAAGTTAAATCAGGGATAGAAAGTTGACAGTTGACTCAGGAAAAGGTTGAGAGATGGAAAAGAAGGAGAAAAAAGCAGTCGCCTCTCCCTTTAAATTTTTCCATCAACCCACCAGTCAGCAGACTTTTATGTTCTTTGTACCAGATAATGTGCCAGGAGCTAGGGATACAAGCATAAGACCAAGGCAGCCTCTGCCCTCAAGAATCTTCCATTGTGCTGGGGAGATGGAACACATTTGCCAATAGCTAAGTACAAGATGTCGAGGCAACTAAGTGGTGCCATGGATAGACCACTAGGCCTAGAATCAGGAAGACCTGGGTTCAAATCTGGCCTCAGATACTTAGTAGCTGTGTGACCCTGGGCAAGTCACTTAATCCTGTTTGGTTCATTTTCCTCATCTGTAAAAGTAAATGGCAAACCTCTCCAGTATCTTTGCCAACAATACCCCAGATGGGGTTGCAAAGAGTCAGACACGACTGAAAAGACTGAATGACAAATGCCAGACATATAGAGAAGAAATACAAAGTGATTTTAGATAGTGGAACAGCTGGTGATCAAGAAAGGCCTCTTGGATTGTTGATGAAACTTCACTTACTTAATAATTTTGCTCAGGATAGGTCCCTGAAGGAAAAGGAGAGAAATATTCGAGAGTTCTTTTCATGAAGATGACAATTAAATGCATAGGAGTCGATTAGGTCACCAAGAGAAAGCGCCTAGAAAGAAGGCTATACTCCCACATAAGAGATGTGACGTGGAATCAGTAAACAATCAAGCATTTATTAAGTGCCTGTTCCACTGCCAGGTCCTGGCTTAGGTGCTGAGGACATACAGAAAAGGGAAAGTCTCTGTGCTCAAGCATGTATATTTCTACCTTGGGAATAATGTGGATACGAGTAAAGTACATTGAAAATAAATGCAACTCGATTTTGGAAGGGATGGTGCTAGGAGCTGGTCAGGGTGGGGGTGGGGCAGGACGAGCCTCACGTAGCAGATAGTGCTTGAGGTTCATAATGATCTCGCAAAGGAGATTAGGGAGACTTGGTAAGATGAAAAAATCTCTTATCTACTTCTGACATAACAGGAACCTTAGGAAAGGAACACTTGACCTACCAATGTTCTAATATTCTGGTCTATAAAATGGATTTAACTATCCTATGTATCCATAACCTTTCTGATCTGAGTCACAGGACAGTCATAAAGAAAAAAATGAAACCATGTGCATGCTTCCTTTTTTCTTTGAGGGGAGAAGGCGGAGCAATTGGGGTTAAGTGAGTTGCCCAAGGTCACACAGCTAGTCAGTATGTCAAGGGTCTCGGGCCGGATTTGAACTCAGGTCCTCTTGACTCCAGGGCTGGTGCTCTATTCACTGCGCCACCTAGCTGCTCCTGTATACATGCTTCAGACTTTTAGGGGAAAGACACAGTAAATATATCTTAAGTTAGTAGTAATAATATTAAGAATTCCTACTTCCCAGTTTGGGGGAAGGGAGGGACTGTGAAGAGTGGCTTGCTAGGCTCGTATTCTCAGCTTGCAATTATAAATGAAATACTACAGCATCTTTGGAAGTGTATGTTGGGGCATGGTTCACTTAGGACACCTTTTGAATGCATGCACGTAGCCCTGAACAGTCCTTTTTATCTGAGGTCTTAGAAGTCAGATGACATGTCAAAAGTTGTAGCTTCACCCAAGTAATTAGCCTTCTTTTTAAGAATTTTACATTTTGATAGTTCTAAAACCCTGCTGTCTTTAAAGCCTGGGGTAGTCATTAACCCCTTTGCGGTAGCAAAATATGTACTTCACATAAATGGTATGATTGGTATGGTTTTCTTGGTACGATTTATGAAAATTTTCCAATATCTAATTTTGAGAGTACAAATGTCTTTTTACTCTTGCTGTACTTGTTTTAATGACTTGGTTTTTTTTTTTTTGGAGGGGGGAAGGCAGGGCAGTTGGGGTTAAGTGACTTGCCCAGGGTCACACAGCTAGTAAGTGTGTCAGGTGTCTGAGGCCAGATTTGAACTCAGGTTCTTCTGACTCTAGGGCCGGCACTCTACTCACTGCGCCACCTAGCTACCCCTGTTATTTTTTTTAAAGGGAAATTTAGATATTAGATTTGCTTTCCATTGATAAGATTTCAAGCAGATTTGTTCTAAAATATACCAGGCAGATCAGAATGTGGTGAACAGGGCAACTGCCCTGTTTTTTAATGAATCACAGCAGTTTATAACCATTCATAAACCTGATGAAATTTGATTTTTAAATGAACCAAACAAATTATGATAAAAGTGATGAGAAGTGTCATGCTTTCATTGTTGTTTTCTCTCTCTGTCCAACCAGCTCTCTGTGACATGCATCCAATGAGAGCACTTTTCCTGATTCCCCGGAATCCTCCTCCCCGGCTAAAGTCGAAGAAATGGTAAGTTGTATATATATATGTCTTTGTTTTCATTTTGTTTGTTTTTGTAGTTTTCCCTTCAAAAACGGTTTCTGGCTTCTTATTTCATGTAAATAGAATAATCAAAGCCATGGAGAAAGGCTGGATCTTTAGCTTTACTTGAACTGTATTTGAGACTGTGATCCAAAACGCTAAGTGAAAGGTGAATTGATTTTTGTCTTGTTTTGTTTTGGAGGCTATTGCTTCTCAAAAAATCAGTTCTTTGAAACATGACGTAGCAAAAAGAAAAGAAATGATGTTCCATTTACAATGGAACATTATGTTATGATGACAAAGTACACAAGACCCCAAACTTAAATTTAGGGTACTATGACTAAGTGCAAAATGAATTCTAAAAATCCATTACATTAACGGACAGTGTCACTGACTTTTAGACCCTCAGTGGAAAAGGAGCCTTTTAAATTAATGAAGGCTTTTACTGTAAGTATTATAAAGGATTGAAACTAAGCATGTGCTTCTTGCCAGATGAGCAAAATCTATCAACAGTGCCATGTTTTTCTTTCCACAATCGGCTATATCAGTTGCTTGCTGGTTTTTGACCCAAACGTATCAGGGGAGTTGGATGACCTTCAGTAATGAAAGCCTTTAGAACTCCAGAGCACAGGCAAGTGTTACTTTAGCTTTGGTGAAGGAGAGCAGTTGTTGTCATGACACGGCCTAACCTTTATAAGAGAAATTCACCCTTTCATTTCCCTTCCACCCAACTCTCTTTCAGACTTGTCCTTCAGTAATCCCTATCTCCATTTCTCTTTGTCCTCAGATTCCTCTAGTATTTGAGCTTCTAGGATTTGTCTCCCTTACATGCGCCTTTTCCGCTCTTCTAAAACTACACTCAGCCGAGCTTCTTACTTCACTGCTTTGCACCTTTACTTTGGGTCCTTGAGGGTATTATTTTCGGCATTTAAAAAACAAACCAGACCCTGAAATTTAATCCAGTCCTATTCTTCTCTTTGCACAGTTGAGGTTGTCCATCCTTTCCTCCATAATCACTCTTTAGATTTGTGAATTTCTCTGTCATCACTTTCCATTCTCGTATTGTGCCCAGATGGTACAGTGGACAGATGAATCAGAAGAGCCATTAGGTGCTGAAAGCAGCAGGGACCCTAAGGCAGCATGATGGTACAGTGGGTAGAGCTTTTATCACCCTGGCCAAGTCTCTTAATGGCTCTCAGGTTCAGTTTCGTTATCTGTAAAACGGGGGTGATAGTAATGCCTATATCACAGTGTTGTGAGGCTCAGAATGAGGTACAGCGTATGTGAAGCACTTTCCAAACCTTGAAGCGCTCTAGTATCATACTTCTGACTAGGTTTCCTATCTCGAGTACATATGGCACCGACGGGCACAATACCTTTTGATATCTTAGGTCCGACATGATTTCTTGATGGACTTCTGTGTACTCTTCCTCTTCCCCTCTTCCCCTTCCTTTTTAATCCTAGCTTATAGGTATGCCTAGCTTTGTCTTCTTCCTCCTCCCCCACCGCCCGATTCTCTGTCTTCTCTTTCTCTGACTCTACTCTTCCCTCTACATTTTTGGTCAAAATTTTCTAAATTTATTTTTTAATGGGAACTGAAAATTGTCTTTTCCCCTTATTTTTCTTGCTGGCTTTTCTTAGCTATCATGTCTCATCCTTCACTAGAGCAGACTTCAAATAACTTGAAGTTGACTCAATCAATTTACTTTTTTTTTCTCCCTCTTCCCCCGTTTGGAACAGTTGTTTTTCTAAGAACACATAATTTCAGAGGTTTCAATTCCTATTTGGTTCTGAAGACTTGTACGTCCCTTTGAGCTTTAGGACCATTGGTCAGCTAGCCCTGTTAGGAAAACAGCAGTCAGTTGGAATGTCCTAAAATTCCACTCTGGGACTGAATTAACATTTAAGCTGTTTTAGGAAAATAATTCCAAGATCTAAAATTTCCCTGATTTGGGTCCTCCCTCCTCTAATATAGGACCTCTCTAAACTTTTTTTCCCATTCTCAACCCCTTCAACACTTCTTAAACCGTGGGTCTCAACCCCACATGGGATCACAACCCACAGTTTAAGAAGCGCTGCTCTAATGCATATCACAGACCATTACTCCTTATTTAGAAGGTTTTCTTCATGAGTTGCCATGATTGAAAAATTCACCACCTGACAGCCAACTTTCTGGTGATAAACATTTCCAACCATGTAGCCTCCTGCTGGACCTATACCAAGAAGCTTTTTTGGCTTTGTAGGACCTGCTGGAGCTTCTACCAGCTGAGCCTTCCAGAATCCAAGGTGACTTTTCTAGTTAAGATGAAGCAGAGGAACAACATGGGGGAGGGGTGGCTTACAACTCCATTTAATTCTGTCTCTCTTTCTTGAGACTTGAATTTTGGGGCAACATCTAACCCAGTCATAGTGTTAGGTGATTTTATAGAATAGAACTGACTCACAAAAGTGTTGTGAATTATCTTTCAGGGAAGTTTAGTTATTTCCTGATAGTGCACAGATCCCTTTACGTAACATGTAAGTCTGTATGACACATTGGATAAAGAGCTGGTCTCAAAATCAGGAAGACCTGGGTTCGAGACTCGCCTTTGGCACATCTGGTATGTGACTTTAGGCAAGTCGACTTAACTAAAAATTGCAGAGAAGGTGATAACATGAATGGATAAGATTGCTGAGAGGTCTCAACACTGATGAAATTACACACTCTCTCACACACACACACACACACACACACACTGTGAGGGATGGAAGGGAATTTGTTGAAATAATTTCTTAAAATGTCATGTGTATATCATGTATTTGAAGGAAATGGAAGTCATCCCTCAATTAAATGGCATGTTGGGCAATTGATTGCTATAGTTAATAAAACCTTCTCTTTAAAAGATAGTTAAAGATAGTTAACACAATTTCAGCTCTGGAAGGGATGGACATCTTCGGAGGCACCATGGTACAGTGGAAAGAGGACTGACATTGGAGTCAGAGGATCTGAAGTCAGAGCTATACATAACCTGTGTGACGACCCTCTGCTTTCTTATCTATAAAATGGGAGATAGAGACTAGACAGCCTTTTAGGTCCTTCCCATTTCTAAATCTTAGTGTTCTTTTTATCTTATGATCAGAGGTCATCTTGCCCAAATCTCATTTTACAGATAAAGAAACTGAGAGCTTGAAAGGCTGAATTCTTGTCAGAGTCATAGAGCCAGGAATAACCATGGTAGAACATGAATCTCTCTTGTCTTCTGGTCCCATGTTCTTAATAAAATGCTGAAGTCAGGGATGTCCCTATGTCTTATTTCCTCTTATTTGTATATAAAAATCTCTCTTGCCAATGTGAAAATTATGTTGATTTATCTCTCAATTATGTCCTCATAGATATACTCGAGTTTACTTAAATCGTAATCTAAAGACCAAACCTTTATACACTCTGAAAGAAACTTCATTAGAATAAATTTAAATTTATCTCTGACTATCTCTGACTTAAGTAGGATAAGTCAAATAAGATATTTTTCTAAAACTTAGAAATCTTCAAAGAAAAGGGAAATGATGAGTATTTAATAAAAATAAAGTCATTACGGAAGTCCAAGTCAGAGGTAGGACGATTCAAAAGTACTGTACGAATTTAACAATCATCTTTACTTATGTCTTACGTTGTGCTTTGGACTTTGCAAAGCACGGAATTCACAACAAACCTAGGAGAAAGGTAGCACAAATATTGTTATTCCCATCTTACCAATGTGGAGATAGAGTCGGAGGGATTCATTGGCCAGTGAGCACACAGTCAGTAAAAAAATCAGTCTTAAAGCAAAAGGATAAAATGTAATTTCCCTTAAAGTCCCAACATGTTACCTCATTATAGCATGGAGATGACCCTCTCCATTTTTAAAAGCTTTGCTAACAAAGGACAAGCTCTGACTGGTCTTACAAAGTTGGAAAGGCTTCATCTGGAGGCCCAGTAACAAGATTGTATGCCTGCTTGTTCAAAAATTATTCTAGTTTACTTCAGAGATGCTCATCACTAGAAGTTGGCCCTTCATTGATTGGGGGGGTGCAGGTGGGTGGGGTGAGGAATGTGATAACTCCTAAAGATTTTAAGCTCTGCAATTGCAAAAGGAGTATATATATTCTAGAAATCAAGGCTCTTTTGAAGTTTTAAAGTAGAGAAAACAACTATGATGCAGCCTAGCTCTTAGGTGGCAGAATAAACCTACGTAAGAGTAGCTGTTTTTTTTTTTCTTTTAAAAAAATAATAAAGTCACAACTGTTGGTTTTTATGTCTGTGTTTTCAAATTATGGAAAATAGAGCTTTATGAATATGGAGGGACTGATTGGATTAAAAGGCCTGTCATTTGATGTCAACCCTTTCTGGCCTTTTCTGTTTCTCCCATTCTTTCTAGCCTATGCTTCAGTCCTAGTTCTTCTCTTAACCAGGTGGTCTGTATGAGATCATATTATCACATTATGTTTTAAATGTAATTCTCTCCCTCCCCCTTTCATAAATGGCAAAGATTTCTTTCACTGTATTTCAGTGGGCTTGGTCCCTGTGTGTTACCCTGTTGCTTGTAAGAGCCTTATGCAATACTTTTTAAGCCTTCCAAAATGACTTTTGAAGCATTTTTATTTTGTCTTGTGTCTTCAGGTTCACCCTCAAGCCTGGTTTGCTGGTTTGTTACTGTACATGATTGTTTTGCGGAGGTGCTTTCTTCAGTGGAAACTTAATGATTCTTTATTACACAGATTCTTAATTTTCCCCCCTTTCTTCTACAGGTCAAAAAAGTTTTTTAGCTTTATAGAGGGATGCCTAGTGAAGAACTACATGCAACGTCCCTCCACAGAGCAGCTTTTGAAACATCCTTTTATAAGGGATCAGCCAAATGAAAGGCAAGTTAGAATCCAGCTTAAGGACCATATAGATCGGACGAGAAAGAAGAGAGGGGAGAAAGGTATCAAATTTGTTTTATTTTTAATCTTTCTTTTGCAGTTATTTCCAGCTTCCTGTCACTTTGAATAGGCTTTGACTGCCTATTCTTTTCTCCCTCTACCCCCTTCAGTGAGTAGTGCCAAATAGCCTTTGGTTAGGTATTCATGTCCTTAGCCATGTTGGCACTAGACCTTAATATCTGGTTCAGGCACAGACCCCAAAATAGGCCTTGTCTCCCAGCTGGAGCCAAGGTAAGGCTGCCAGTGTGCCTCCAAGCTATTCCTAGCTCCTCCTGAATTCTAGACACTCAAATTAAGGAATGGTAGCTGGGCTAGTGAGCAGAGTAGTGGAGGTGTTTTCTTAGCTATTTCTTGGATCTTGGAAATATCTTTGTTCCTATTCTTAACTCATCCTAAATGTGACTACCAGAAAAATTTTCTTTCATTTACTGAGTGTTTATTGAATACCTACTGTGTTCGTTAATGTGTTCCTAAAGTAGTTCAGGGCTTTGATGGGTGTGTGACCTCATCCCTGTTGACATGCCAGTGATATAGGTCATAGTTTGTCCACGCCTTCTAATTCTTTGCAGTTCTTGTCCATATCTTCCCATATACCAAGGGGATTGGGGAGCATTCCTCTAGAATCCTTGACGTAGTTCGTATATTAATGGGGCTGCAGGCTCGGGATTATTCTTGCTCATGTCCATTTTTTTTGCTTGTACATCTCTTTGAGGAATGTCCTTTCTCTTTGCTTCTTCCCCGTGCATTTTTTTTAAAGATAGGTAAAAGTTGCAGCCTCTTCCTGTCCACCATACATTTCTCCATTGTTTTCTAAGAGTCCTGGGGCTTTACTTCTTCAGAGACTGAGGTCTGCCATGCCTTACAATCCCACAGCATCACCAGAAAGAATACTGTAATTAAATAGATGATCTGTTGTTTCCCGGAGAAATTTGGGGGTTGTTCAGAGTACTCTGTTCTGTTTCCTAAGTTCAGTCCAGTCTGCTCTCATTCTCCTATTCAAATCCAGCTCTGGTTCCTTGTCCTTTGGAATATATGTCCAGAATAGAGGTTTTGATGGGCCAACTCTATAGATTGTCCATCTAACTGCTTGTCATAGTTTGGACAATCAGGGTTCACTAAAATATCATTTCAATTATGTCCTTCCTTTCTAAGGAACGAACCGACAGTGGTTCCCTGTTGCTTATTTTGTCAAATCCAAATACTTTGGCCTATATTTCTACCCTACATATGCCATACTTATTTTGCATCTGTGCCTTTGCGGTATTTCCTCTCCCTGGAATAACCTCTATCTTCCTCTCTCCTATCAGGACACCCAGTAAGACCCACTTCATCCTAAAAACCTTCCTCTAAGGATTTCAGTCTATAGCAAACCCCATCTTTTGTCTGAATTCCTAAAGCAATTCCAACAGTAGGACCTTGAATAACTAAAAACCTATTAATTAGAATCTTTTTCTGATCTTTGAAAGAAGTCAGATGATAAGAGAAAAAAGCTTATAAAAAGGATTTAGTCAAATCTGAAATCCAGGGCAAGTCCTGGTACCTTTTAATCCATCTCCTTATCTGTAGAATCTTAGTTCATTTATTAGTAATAGTCAAATTAGGGAGTTCGCTACACTGCCTTATTTCACTCTTCAAAACTTAGTAATGTAAATTAACTTATAGTAGGTGGATTTTGAATTTACTAAATGACTCACTAGACCCAAAGAATGGTGTCACTTTCAACTACAAGGAAGAGAGGCTGCTAATAGAAGGATTTTGAGTCACTTCAGTGAAGCCATAAGTGGCATGCTCATCAGTTTTACAAATTCTGTAAAGTTAAGTTGTAGAGACTATAGAAGAGAAAATAAATGGATTCAATCTCATATGATGAAATAAAAGAATAGGAAAAAAATAATATTAGAAAAGTCTTAAACTGAGACTTAGGTCAACTGGAAAACTGTGATAAGGGATGTGGAACTAGACGGCAATCCGTTGAGGTGAAAAGACCTCCCTGATTTTTTAGTGAACTGTAATTGGTTGCACCAAAAAGCTAAGATAGTCCTGGATTACAGTCTCAGAAGAGCAGTGCCCAGGACACTATAGTCTGCTCTGGTTGGATCAAAACTAGAGTATTTATTTCTGGGTGCCAATTTTTTGGAAGAATATTGACATGCTTGAGCATATGAAGAAGAGCAATAGGAGAGGACTCTAAATGTTATAAAAAGATCAATTTGGATGAATTGGGTTAGCCTGGAGAACAGCAGATGTAGAGGGAGGCATGATAGCTCTCTAAAGATATTTGAAGGCTTTTTGTCTGTGAGATTAGACAGGGGAATGGATTTTGACTCAATATAAGGAGAAATTTTTCTCCAGAGCGTTAGTTTCATGTTTAAAGCTTCCTATGGTGTTTTTTCACCTTGGTGTCTTGTTGGCACCTCACACATCTTAAACTGAATTCCTTTTCCCAAAAAACAAAAACCAAACAAAACCCCTAAACTAAAAACCCTGCCATTTTCCCTGAATGTCTAAATTTCTGTGGATGACACCACCATTTTCCCATATAGAATGATATGTGATTCATTCGGCGTGTGCACTTCCACCAACAATGGTCTTCTTTATCTCATCTTTCTTCTCTTCCTGTATGACCCCCTTCCAAGTCTCACCACCAGTGTTTCATAAGGGTGCTTACCATTGTTTTGAAAGTTTTTTTCTTTTTATACCGTGAGGGTACCATTGTATCACTAGGTTGTCCCACCAGTTTTCTTTTATTTGCGCATGTCACTGGCTCAGCTTCTTTTCCAGGTATACATGCCATCAGTCATATCTTTTACTCCATTTTTTCCATTGTCTGTGGAGTTTTGTGGGTAATGTAGTTGTTCTGCAATCATTGTATTCCATGTTTCAAACATATTTAAAAGATGGGTTTTTTGAGGTGCGATCAGTACGGCAATGTAGTTTCCAAAATGCAGAGCAGTCTAAGGCTTTGTCCTCCTATTCAAGTTTTGTGTTTAAATCATCCATCTGGAGAGTTTCTTTAAGATACACACATTGATGAGGTGGCATTGTGGATAGAGTGATAGATTTGGGCTCAGGAAGAGGAGTCAAACCTGGCCTTGGATACTTGACAGCTGTGTGATCTTGGGCAAGTCATTTAACCTGTCTCTTGGTTTCAGTTTCCTTGTCTGTAAAAGGAGAGTAGTGATAGCACTTGCCTCCTGACGTTTCTGTGAGGCTCAAATGAGATAAGAGATGTAAAGCACTTTGCAAAACTTAAAGGCACCATATTAAATGCCCAATATTAGGAAGAACACGTTAGCTTTGAAAACAATGTCTAGTATTTATTACATAGTTTTTCAAAAAAAGTAAACAATGTGAAATGGAAGTTTATGGTTTTATATTGAATCCTCTTTTTTGTGCTATGTAAATGGAAATGTTCTTTTTTTGTCTTTGTATTTAAGTTCAAAGTGAATAAATATTTTTAAAAATTTAAAAACATTAAAGTATAAATTCATACCTATAAGGAATTATATGGAATCGGTTGCTGTTCAGTCACGTTTGATTCTTGGTGACCTTCGTTTGGGATTTTCCTGGCAAAGATACTGGAGTGGTTTGCCATTCCCTTCGCTAGCTCATTTTACAGTTGAGGAAATTGAGGCAGACAGGGTTAAGTGGCGTACCTGGGCTCACACAGCTAGTTAAGTGTCTGAGGCCAGATTTGAACTCCAGAAGATGAATCTTCTGGCTCCAGGCCCACTACTCTTCCTGGTATGCCACCTAGCTGCCCATTTATATGGAATACAGCTTAATAAACTATTCTTACCGATTTTCTTTTGTTAGGAATTTCTCATATGCTTGTGGGGGAGCCAGGACTAGCACCCAGTTCAATATAAATGATGAGGCAGAGACATGCCTGCATAATACAGTGTTCTCAATTGAAACTCTAAGATGTGTGCCTAGCTCTTCATAGGAGTTTGCATGTCTCTACACAAATGTATTCTAATTCTCTAGCCCATCTCAGTATTTTTCTCTTGACTTTCACAGATGAAACAGAGTATGAGTATAGTGGAAGTGAGGAAGAAGAGGAAGAAGTACCCGAGCAAGAAGGAGAACCCAGGTAATAACTTAAGTACACATTTTAAAAGTTTCTGAGTCTTGCAGATACAATACTTTGGTCTTGGAAATTCTAAACATAGCAAATAAGTAATATTTCTCATGCTTAGGAGAATTCTGGTAAGAATTGTAACTTGACCTAGAAATATTCTGTAACTTTTCTGTCCTGTTCTATTCTTTACTCCTTAAAAAGGTGCCTGTGAACATCTGCTTTCCCACTCCCTCAAACCTAGTCTTCCCCAAACAGACAGATTTGTTTTCTCCTTCCTGGCGACTGGTGTACTGCCTGGAATTGAATACTTTATATTTTCTCCAGAACCATCTTCAGGTCTGTGTTTTGGGTGCAGTCATTTTCAGCTTTTTGCTTGGCTTCATGAATTTGGGGAAGTTAAAACAATTTGACTTGATAGCTAGTGTCTAGGTTATCTGATGAAGACAGGGGTTTGAGAATACCTGAAGCCTACTAATGTTGGTATTGGTTGGTTTTGGGGGATGAGCTGTGAGGTAGCAAGCACAGTGATTGATCAGAAGGAAAGTAGAATAGGATTAGAATAGAAATAGAATTAGAAACCTGTTGGAAGATGTCCTGGATAAGGGTGGCTGAAAGAGCCTGAAATGGGTTAAGGAGATTGAAGAAGGGAAAGGTAGTCCATATTTTTTGTAGCCGTATTTTGTTTGTGCATAAAGACTCTTATCTGGCCATGCTTTACCTAAGAATGTTAATTCTACTGAAAAAAAATTGTAGCTATTTATCTAAATATCATAAGAATTGTCATTTTGCCAATTATAATTGGCACCATTGATAATATTGGGCAGTTTACCTATCAGATCAAAAATAAGCATTTATTATGTATCTGTCATGTTCAATCATTGTACTAGAAACTGGGGATATAAAGACAGAATTTTAAAAATAGTCTTAACTTCAAGGAACTTAATTTTGTTGGAGTGGGGAGGAGGACACTGTTTACACAGATAAGCAAATACAAGTTAATTTGAACAGGACAAGAGAACCAAAACCCAAAGAAATTGGAAAATGTCTCTTTTTCCAGTTGGTACTTGGATTGAACTTTTTAAAAAGAACCAAGGATTCCAAGAGCCTATGGAAAGGAAGACGTACATTAAAAAAATGAAGAAACGACCTGTGCAAATGCAAGAAGGTGGGAGAAAAAATGGCCAAGGTTAAGGAATAGCCAAGAGGCCGTTTTGGCTAGAACAGAAAGTTCTTGAAAGGGAGTGATGTGAAATGAACCTGAGAAAGGCAAACTAGAACCAGCAAAGGCTTTAAATTCCAAGCTGAGGGATTTCTCTGTCTTCACAGAGCTACTGAAAACTATCGAGCAGAGGATTAACATGGACAGATCTATACTTTAGCTAATTTGGCAGCTATGTGGAGTATGGATTGGAGAGGGAAGAGACTAGAAATGGGAAGACTGATTAGGATTCTGTTGTAATGGTTCAAGTGAGATATCATAAGGCCCTGGGCTAGAGTGTTAACTGTGAGAGTAGAACAAAGGTAACAGACAGATCTTCGGGGAATAGAGATGACAAGACTTAGCAGAGTGAGGAGTCAAGGTTGACTCCAAAGTTGCTAACCTGAGTGTCTGGATGGATGGTATAGGAAATTGGGGAAATTTGGAGGTGGTGCAGATTAGGGAAGAGGTATAGAGGGGGAAGATAATATATATAAAAAAGTATATATTGAGTTTAAAATACACACCTTCCAGGTGAACATGGCCAGAAGGCAACTGGTAATGTAGGACTAGATGGGGAGATAAGAAGAGAGATTAGAGCTATATCTGTAGATTTGAGGGTCATGGCGGGGCGGGGAGGGTTAGACGTGGAACATGGTGATGATACAATGGAGACCCAGAAAAAGTGGTCATATAGTTTGGAGGAAAACCATGAGAGTGTTTACAGGAGTAGAGGGAAATGGTCCATAGTCTAAATGTCAAGAAGTATAAGAACTGAGAAAAGGACACCAGATTTTACAATTAAGAGCAATTAAGGAATTGAGAAATGAGTAGGAGGTGCAGGAGTGGAGGCAGTACATGTAGTTGGCTTTTCCTTTAGAGGAAATGCAGGGTATTGCTGTTCAGGGACTGGGGAACTGGGAAGAAGAGGGAAGCTGAAGCCACATGGCATGAATTCTGTTTAATTCTGTTTTCAGAATTTTGAAATATCCTTGTCTGTCAACAACTAGATTTAGATTTTCTGATCATTGGTTTCAAATGTTAAGTGGAATTTTAAAGGAGGGAATTACACATGTGGTTTCAGATACCTAAAAAGTATTAGGCAGCTGCTTGCCTGTGTAGCATCGTCTGTGCTTGATACTGAGAGCTAGAGCAGCATTGCAAGATGGACTTCCAATCTTTGGAGTTTTCATTCTCCTTGAAGAGATGTAACCTAAAGGAAACAGAACAATTACTTAGCTGCTAAAGTGTTTAAACGTGTTCTTTGGAGTACAGGAGTACAGAAATAGAAGTGCAGAGAAAGGAGAGCGCAGTCAGGGCTCCATGGAATAGGTACAGCGTGACCTGTGCTTTTAAGGAAGAGTAGGGTTTAAGCAGGCAGATGATACGACACAAACCGATTTCTTTTCTTCCGCTTCTCCTTTTAGAATCCCCAGATTCTTCCAAGCTCAGCTCAAATACCACCTCTGGCCATCTCACTCCCCTGCTCAGAAGACTCCGCCGGCTTCTAGTTGTCTTTAAGATCAAACACAAACGTCTCTGTTTGGCCTTGACAACAGCTTGCCTCCAAACTCACCTTTTCCAGCCTTGTTACTTCCTTTTATTTATTTATTGGTCCGGCGAAACAGGCATTCTTGCTCTTCTTTACATGTAATGTTTAGGAGAAATAGGAGACGTCTCCACTTCACGTGTTCACGTGGACTGCTTGTGCCTAACCTGTGGTAAAGCTTTCTGGGCTCGCATTGGTCTGATCAGCCGCAGTCAGATGCACGGCACCTTGACTCCAACATAGTGATGTTATTTTGGTCCTCTTCAAGAAAGAATAGCAACCAACCAACCAACCTATGATGGTCTATTCCTTGTCTTTATGCACTTTGTCCCTAGGCCTGGAATGCACCCCCTCCTCATTTCTACCTCTTAGAAACTCTGGTTTCCTTAGAAGCTCGGCTCAAGTCCCACTGTCTACACAGGGGCCACCGTCTATATTATTTCCTGATCCTCTGTTAGTGCCTTCTTCCCTCCTTCCTGCCCACTTCCAATTTCCTTATATTTACCTTATATAAGAGTAATCTTGGACTTGCGGGGGTGGGGGGGGGTGGGGTGGGGGGGAGGTTGATTAGTCAGTTTTAAATAGATGGTGATGGTGGAATATCTCAGTATAGCTGTGCCATATGTAATTGAAGATATAGTGCCTGGCATGTAAATATTTTAGTAAATATTTGTTAAATGAATAGGTGAAATGATTACTAATGATTATAAATTATAATTAATGAAACTATAAATTATTATTTATATTACATACAATAATTATACAGAAACTAGCATATTGTTAATGATTATAAATTATAATTAATTAGAATTATAAATGGATGCTCTAAATTCAGTGGTACTGAGGTACAAGTGATAGATTGGTGTTACACATGGAGATTTGACAGTCTGTGTAGAAGGGACAGTAGAAGCCATGAAAATGGGCAAACTCACAAAATGAATAAATTTAGAGAAAGAAAATCAGGTGGTCCTGATAGAGGTGATGGAACTCAGATTGCAGAATGAAATACATTTTTGGACACGCCCAATGTGCAAATTTGTTTTGCTTGGCTTGCATATTTGTTATAAGCTTGCTTTCTTTTTTCTTTCTTTTCTCTCTCTCTCTCTCTCTTTCTCTCTTATTGGGTTATATCAGAAAATAGATGCCTTTTAATGAAAAAATAAAATAGATACTTGTTCAATGAAAAATAAAAGTTACATTAAAGAAAAAAAAGGAGTCAGTGTCTGAGATTAGACTTCCATAAGCTCAGAAAGTGATTTGTTCTTGTGGCTATCACTTATTCCTGTGTATGTATGTGTTTCTTTTTATTTAAAAAAAAAAAAACAGTTCCATTGTTAATGTGCCTGGTGAGTCTACCCTTCGACGGGATTTCCTAAGACTGCAACAGGAAAACAAGGAACGCTCTGAGGCCCTGCGGAGGCAACAGCTACTACAGGAACAGCAACTCCGAGAGCAGGAAGAATATAAGAGGCAGCTGCTGGCAGAGAGACAGAAACGCATTGAACAGCAGAAGGAGCAGAGGAGACGGCTGGAAGAGGTAGAGGCAGGACGAAGGACTCAATGTGGTCTTCCTTTTACTCTGCTTATTCTAAAAGAAAGTAACCTCTAGTCCCCACACATCTTCACAAAGACAGCTCCCACTCACCCAGACACAGCTGTTCACAGCCTAAGGAAGAGGTGTTTGTCTCTAGTAAACAGCACTGCTTCTACCCCCTCCCGTCCACTTAAGGAAAAACTCTCAAATGCAGTTAGAATGCACTGATCTGGGCGATAGCGAGTTCCCTTCACTAGATCTTTTCAGTCAGAGAGTGGATGACCCCTCATCAGGAACATGGCAGAGAGAATTCTTTACAGATCCAGGTACAAAAGGAGAGAGACATGATCGTAATGAATGATTTAGAGAGTGTTAGTAACCTTGGAGGGTGCAGACTCAGTTGAATGTTGAGGTCAAAAGACATTCTGAAAACTAAAAAGTGAGTAGAAGATCAGCGTGTGGGTTTTTTCTTTTTTCTAAAGGCAGCTAGGTAGCACACTGAATTCTGGCCTTGGAGTCAGGAAGACCTGAATTCAGATTTGATGTCAGACATATGGTAGCCCCGTGCCCACCCCCATCCCCCCCCAAAAATAAAAGTGGATATAACCATAGATTACATTAGAGAGGCATTATGTTTAGGATTGGGAGGTGATAGCCCTACTGTTCTCTGCTCTGGTCAGACTCCATCTAGAATACTGTGTTCAGGTCTGGCCACCATAGTTGAGGGAGGATATTGATTAGCTGGAGAGCTTTCAGAGGAGGGCATCTGATAGGAAGGACCGTATAAAGACCATTTGCAAGAACTGGAACGTTTGGACTGTAGAATCTAGATTCAGTGGGAGATGTGACAGCTGTTAAGAACTTAGAGGGCTGATAGAAGGGAATAGCAGCAGCTAGGTTTTGCCCTAAATAGAGTTCTGGGCCTGGAGATAGGAAAATTCATCTTTCTGAGTTCAAGTCCAACCTCAGATACTTTGTGACCCTGGACAGCAAGTCAATTAACCCTGTTTGCCTCAGTTTCCTCATCTGGAAAAGGAAATGGCAAACCACTGTAGTATCTTTGCCAAGACAACCTTGCATGGGGTCACAGAGAATCAGACACAACTGAAAAGACTGAGCAACAAAGGGAATAGACGTTTGACCCTACTTAATACAGATTGCAGAGAGTGTATGTAAGGAATAACTTCTTGACGGCTGAAGGTGTCTAAAAGTTTGGTGGACTGCCTCGCAGTATGGTGAGTTCTGTTAGCTCAAAGTCAGAGACTTTCTCCCTCTCTTCATGTTCCTGCTGTTTGTCACAGTGCCCTGTGCTCTTCACACACACTCGTTGACTTGACTTAACTTTAAGCAAAAGCTGGGTTCTATAGTTGGGTGTGTCCTGGGAGAATTCTTGCTTAGATGTTGGTTAGACTAGACTGTTGCAAGTTCCTTTTCCTGCTCTGGGATGCTTCGATTTTGGATGGATTAGGGCCGATGACCTCTGAATTCCCTTCCAGCTCTATGATTGATTGTGTGTATGACTGTTCACTTGCTAATAAGGTTTTCAAAAGCACTCTCCATGTTGGTCATTGTCCTGGAGATGACGCATTGGATTCTAAAGAGCATTCGTGGCCTTTTCCCCTATTGTGACTCAGCTAGATCCTATTCTGTATGCTCTGGTGTCTTGAACTCAGACTTTTTCATAGGAAAAATTGTACTCCGCTTGTGCTGTCCCCATTCTCCATCTTCACAAATTCAAAAATAAGGGTTACTAGATTCAATTTGGGGACTAGACATAGCAATAAGTTCACATTTATTGTGTGTGGGTGGGTGTATACACACACCCACATACATACACACACACACACACACACACACATATATTTATCTGTCTGTGGGTCTGTTTATTTATTCTTGCCATAGACCAGGAAGTTATACAGGGCCTCAATTCAAAACCCTGCCTCATGAACTTAGCAGCAGGGTGACCCTGGGCAGGTCCTAATTCCCTCTTAGCCTCAGTTTCTTCATCTGTAAATCAGGGATAATAAACCACACCTCCCTCATTTGTTATGAGGTTTGAGAGGACACATTTAAAGCATTTCTTAAACCTTAAAGCTCTGTGTAAATGCTCGCTCTTGTTACTGTTTCTGCGTTGTTATTAGCATCACTGTGATCATCATCTTGAGTGCGGAGAAATGTTAACCCAGAGATGAATCTTTCGTACATCTTTTTGCCCAAAGTCCCATAGATGGCCACAGTAAAGGTCACGACTCACGTAGCTCTTATTTTGTGTCGATGAAGCATATTGTAAGTTGTAACAACTTTTTCCCCTAACCCCTCGCGGTGACCGTGGGTAGATACAGAAGCAACAAGCAGGTAAATGAACATGAACAAACACATCCGACCAACATTAAAACTGAGTTTTCTGAGAGTCTGAGTATAAATTGAGATCATTGCTTTGTGTCCTGGGCCTGATTGGAGATCATTGAATTCCCCACGTCATCAGGGTTATCTCTCAGGAGACATGATTTTAGTCAAGATTAGGGTTAGAAAGCACCAAATGCAAGGCCTGGAGTAGGGAAGACCTGATTCCATTAAAATGTGGTCTCAGACACAGCTGTGTGATCCTGGCCAAGTCCCTCACCCTTAGTTTTTTTGTCTATAAAGTACGGGTAGTAATGGCAGCGATCTCCTAGAGTTGTTGTGAAGACCCATGAGATAACACGTAAAGGGTTTTACAAACTTTAACTTGCTAGATAAATACTAACCTTCATCATCCTCCTCCTCCTCCTCCCATCACGACTGCCCTTTCCTGGGAACTCTGCTGTCCTGTAGCTTGGAACATAGTGTCGTTCAAGACTTGAAGCTGTAGAAAATGTTGGGATGCTCTCTGTTACCTGCCTACTGGTATCTATAACTTACTTACCATGATGAGGAAGAGGGGAACAGGAGACGGAGAAAGGAAGGAGGGAAGAGCCTGAGACCAGGGGCTGTTGAAGAGGAAAGGAGGAAACTCAGGGAGCGTGAAGTTTGGTTCCCATATAGCTGGGAATCTTAGAGCAGAGACATGGGAGAAGAGAGCGTGTACGATAGATTCACATGCCTCAGTTGGCCATGTCCCTCATGACATGAACCACTTTGGTACCCGGAAGCAACTAAAAGAGTTTGATGTTCTGGGCCAACCATGGCCCTAGTAGGATTTCAGGGACGAGGAAGAAGCAAGAAGCCTTATCCACCTAGCCTTTCAGATATCTCCCATCCGTTTGCTGGTATTTGGAAGTCTTTCAGAGGAGACTGATTGTTTCATGTAACAATTAGAGACAAAAGGCCCCAACTTGCAAGCACATAGGAGAGTTCATACATGTGAATTTTATACGTTTCATACATTGTGAATTTCAAAGTATAAATGATGATATCTCATTCTTCCTTGTTTAGTTAGTGTGTGAAATGGGTTATAAAGCTGGAAGGCATTGAGGCCTAAAGTGGAGAAGTTTGCCACTGGAGAAGGCTAAGGTTGGAACATAATTTTGCCAAAGCAGATCTTTTTCTTTGATTTCAATGTGACCAAATAGAAACCGTGGACAAACACTAAGCAAGAACTTCTGTCTCTGATCTGATACCTCTCCAGTTTTAAAATATTTTGGATAGTGCCTCTGTAATTACATCTGCAAGCTCCCCTAGCACCCTGAGATGTAATTCATGCTGGGTAAGCAGCCAGGTCCTCTCTTCATAACTCCCCACCTACCTGGGGCTGAAATTCCCTCTTCATACTTTTTTTTAAAGCGTTTACATTTTCACAATCATCCGTTTTTTGCTGGAAAAGTAGTAGACTAGAATGTCTGTTACCGTTTCATTATATTCCCAGTTACAGGGCTTGCTCCTTTCTTATTCCTAATCTAGATAAGTTTGTTTGGTTGTCCATAGTGTTTTTCAGGACCATCACCTCATTTTGAACTTTGAGCCTTCCTTCCTGTCAATATTTTGGTTGGTTTCTGTTATTCTGCATTCCTGTTTGCTCGTATGTAAGAAAGCACCTATGTGGTCACACCTGTTCTGTTAGACATCTCCCTTCACTGGGATTTATTTGCAATTACACGGGCAGAATTTTATTTTGTTTCTTTAGAATCTCTTCCCATTCCTGGAGTTATCATCCTTTTCATAGCTTCTGATCATGGAATCCTGTTGATCTTTCTAACCTTTTTTTGAAATTTGCTTCCCTAAAGCCTATTGGGGGGGGGGGCGGGATACTGGAACAATGAAAATGCAGTCAGGGTCCCTGAATGTGAATTCTGACTCTACTACTTTGACATCTGTGTAACCTTGGGCAGGTTATTTATACCTCATTCTGTAAAGGAGAGGGTTGGACTAAATGTCCTCTCTCGATAGCTGCTTCTACCCCTAACTCTACGATTCTCCATCCAGTATTCTTATTCTTTGCTACTACAAACTTTCAGATGACCCGTCATGCCCTGCTGCCAGGGCTTTAGTGACTCACAAATGCAGAATTGTTATGTTTTAGGTGGGAAAAAAAAATACCCGTAGACAAAAAAAAACTTGCTAGAAATAGAAGAGAGGAAAAGGAATCTAGTATGGAAAGTGGATTAGTATGAAGTTTAATTGTAGGACTTGGGGAACTGAAAATTTTAAATAAATAATGATAATAAAGTGTACTTAATACTTAGTATATATTCTTTGGCTATGAGTCCTGGAAGGAAGGAACCATGGATGAACTCCCTAACCTCCCTACAGGATTTTTAAAAATATTTTTATGCATTTTAAAGTATTTCTGTATTTCTCTCATAGTTTTTTTTCTTTACCCTCAACCACTTATAAAAAATCCTTTGTTTTGCAGTCTGTTTGATATCTTTCATTTGGAGTACATGCAGGTATGATTTTGAATATGCACTCAAGCCATAAAACTATGAAACATATCGGAGGTCACACAGCATATTCCCTTGAATCCAGGCAAGGCCTTGCTTAGACTGTTTTACACAGATATTGTCTACCCTGTTTAACATCTGGGATGGAGAGTCCGCCGTCTCCCTTGGTAGCCTGTTCTAGTTTTCAGTCACCTTTATTACTAAATTGTCCTCTTGTTCAATCACTTGTGAAGATGGAGAACAATTGACTTTTGGGAGATGCAAAAGGGCCCCTTCTTTTCCTGACATTACTAAAGATGCTGATGTAGAAGCCCCAAAGCCAGTCTTTGCTAGGTTTTGACGTTGTTATTGTTTGTCCTTCGTACTCGATATGGACCAAAATAACATCAGGGTGACAAGATCAGCGTACAGTGTGTCCGGCTGTGGCTGATCAGACCAGTGTGAGCTCAGGAGGCTCTACCACAGATCAGGCACAAATAGTCCGTGTGACCACTGGGGAGAGAGATGTCTGCACATCTCCTGTTTCTGCTTCACTCATAGAGGTTTTGATGTTGTGCGTGCGTAGAAACATGACCCCATAAAGCCAGAATCCAAACAGGCTGCCCTTTTAAGTAGTCATGTATTTAAAGCTAGTCTTCTTTTAAAAGCCCATGAAAATTAAGTAAGAAATGTTTCAAATGAACTATATTTTTAAAGACAATATGATTTGGTAACAATAACTTTTAGAATCTTGATGTGAAGGACCCCTTTTAAAGTATAAGACCAAGAGAAGAACTAATGACCTAGAAAATAGTTGGAATTGTATTTACCTATTCTCACAGGGTGGATTAGGTTGAGGTCTAAGAAGGCAGCAACTTCTTGCAAATAGATCTTCACTAGGCATAATGGAATCCTCATGCTGCTTTTAGAAAAGTATTTGTTAGCCCTGGATCACCAGTTTGAGTACTCAACCCTAAACAGTGAAGGATGCCTCTTTTCTTCTCCATTAGGACAAAATTAGCCTTTCCAGCTGAAAGTTTCTGCAGTATGGAATCCCATCCATAGCAGCAAGTAGCAGGCCATCCTGGGTAATGGCAGAAAGCCATGTTTTTTTTTTTTTCTGAACCCTCAGAATGACAGCATTTCTGGCTCAGACCAGCTCTGGTTTAGGCTCCAGTTCAAGTCTGTTGTCTCCCTGGAAGATCGGTACCAACTATAGCAACTACAGCAGCAGAGACATATGAGCAGGGACAAGTGAGAGTGGGTTCGTTTGCTTTGGAAGGCAAAGCCATTTCGGTAACCTCAAATTGTATGATGTAAATGGCAAGGTAGGTCCATGGCAGACTGTCATGAGTCACTCTTAACCGACGAGCGTCTGTGCAGTCTTTGTTGGTTATCTAGCATCTGGTTAGGAGGTTTGTTTCTGGAATCATAGAGTCTTAGAGTTAAAGTCTTGAAGCTCATCCTGTCCAGTCTTTTGAACCTGCAGCAAGAATCCCTTCTTCTGTCGGAACAGACAAGTCAACCAGCTCTTGTTTCAGTACTTCAAGTGATGAGGAATTCATGAATGCTCAAGGCAGCCCATCCTATTGTTAGACAAGTCAAATCATCACACATTTATTAAGCATTTCCTATGTTCCAGGTACTCTGCTAATCTCTGTGGATATGAAGAAAGGCAAAAACAGGTTATTCTTTCCTGACTCTGTGCCACATGGTACCTGAATATTTTTGGACAAGCCATCTAACCTTTCCTGTAGAATGAAAGGGTTGGCTTTGAGTCCAGCCGACCACTGACTCCCTCAAAATCTGTGATTTGGTGATCCCTTTATGGAATTAAAGTGTACTTCTTTTTTTTTCTGTTTCAGAGTCTTTAGTCATTTCCTTGTAATTGATTATTTAACCCATTGGTGTGAAACTCAAATAGAAGGAGGGGCCACTGAATCATACATAAGGATTCCTATAGGCTGCGTATCAATTTAGTTTTAAAATGTGATCTTTCTCTGTGTTTTGTTATATTTTTATTTATTTTGCTAAATATTTTCCTATTACATTACACTCTGCTTCAGGTGGCTCTCAAGAGTGGCTTTATCTTTGATACCTCTGATTAACTAATCAGCAGATATGTATTAAACCTTGACTGTATGCTAGGCAGTGTTCAAGGCTCTGAGTGTTCAAAGAAGACAAAAACTTCTTATTCTTAAGGAACTTAAATTCTTTCTTCATATCAGTACTGTGTAATGAAGGGAATCTGTCAGTTCCTCCCCCCCCACTTCTCCCCTCTTGCCCCTCCATTTCCCTCCCTCTCCTCCTCTCTATCTCCCTCTTTTCTCAGGCTTTCTTCTTCTCTTTTCTTCATTCCTCATTGAACAGTGTACAGTACAGTATTTGGTGCCTGGCATTCCATACTTGAAAAGCGCATAAACTGAGCTGATTGTTGACAACAGGAGGATAGGGGTTGGTGAAGGGAAGCTCCTGGGCTTTGTGTACTTTGGCATGCGGACAGTAGCCCAGTTGTGCTTACGGATTTGGTTTTGGAGCTTAGACTAGCGTCTTTTCTTGTTCCCCTTTCCTTGGAGGTCAGAGACACAGGCCTTAGGGGAGGGGCAAAAGGAGAACTGAGGGAAAGTTATTCTACTTGTTGAGTTGTGAAGATACATAATTAAAAGAGGAAAGGTATCCTTTTGTTTTGTGTTTTGAAATCTGGGATTAGAACATAAGTCAATATGATTTTTATGCTGGAGGGAGAAGGCTGGGTTTCTTGCAGTAAATTAATTCTACACTTAAATTTTCCCCTTGAAGTACCACATACGCATAAATTCCAGGGGATAATTTAAGCAGTTGCCAGTGATCATCACTTATATAGTGCTTTAAGGTTTGCAAAATGCTTTACATGCACTAACTCATTTGATCCTTACAATGTGAGGGTAGGTGTGATTAAATATCTCCATTTTACAGATGAGGAAACTGAGGCAGGAAGAAAAGTTAAGTGACTTGCCCTGGGTCACAGAGCTATTAAGTGTCCAACACTAGATTTGAACTCGGAAAGATAAGTCTTCCTGACTTCAAAGGAGGGCTGCTAGCATAGGTTCTTTGATCTGCTTTTCTAAGGAAAGTAATTTTAAGGGGTTTACAATCTCACTTTAATTAAACATACATATATCATTCACTTAGTTCGGGGGGAAAAAGTCAGCACCTTGAACTTCAGAGAAAACAAAAAACAGAAATTACAAGTAGAATACAAAATACAAGTAGAAACAGAAATTACAAGCAAATAACACAAATCAGCAGAGAGGGTGTATTAGGAGGGCAGAGTTTATAATCTCAAAGAGGATCATAAACATGTCTGAAAGGTTCGGAACCGCCGGATATAAGAAACTCTCAAAGTAGAAGGCAGAAGAATCAAAACATATTTAGGCTCCACAGTAACCAACCCATGAACCAGCATCCCCATTTTGACATATTAATGAAAAGTTTCCAGGCCCAATAAGTATGCCTTACAAGAGTAACCAGGAGGCTACAGAGAAGCATGATTGCGTAAAGCAAAATCATGCTTCCCCCTCTATGGTCAAAAGATTACCCACTGGCCTGAAGTCTCTGTTCAGCTTCCTCCCGTAGGTCAGCTCTGCTACTGGCAGCTCCTGCTTCAGCTGTGACTGTGGCTGTAGCTGTGGCAGCCTCTGGCTCCAACGGGAGCTGCTTTTAACCATCCAGCTTCTGCGGGGGTGTAAGGTACGCCGGGGAAAGCACAGGTTCTTTCAATCTGCTTAAGCAAGGTGAAGGGGTTGACCGGGAAAGCACAGGTTCTTTCCATCAGCTTAAGCAAGGGAAGCAAGGTGAAGGGGCCGACAAGCTTACTCCAGTCCAACATACAAACAGCATTCAGTTCAGGGGAAAAAGCCAAACTAGTCAAGGCCACTTGTTGACTAAGTGCTAAGGAGCCCATTTTTGGTTGCCAACACAGAGGGCTTCTAACTTTCTGTCCATAGCAATACATACATAGTTACCAGAGAGAGAAGCACCAAAATCTGGGTTTTCAAAGCTGGGGGCCAGGGAGGAGGGGGATGCTCCTTAATGGATACTCATCTTGTCTGGCCAGATCATGGGAACATTCTTCCAATGAGTGAGGGCCCCCCCCCCACACAAAAAAAAAAAAACAGAACAAAAAAAATGCTGACTTCCGAGTACGTATACACTTATTCAGGGTCAGCCCGCAGAGGGCATCACAACCATATAACTTGAACTCTCATGACTTAGGCTTTCTTGTGACTTAAGCAGGTCATCAAAGACTCTTGATCAATCAAAGACTCTGGATTCAAACAAAGGCAAGCTCAATCAAAGGCATTTGATTACCTTAGTGGTGAGAAGGCCTAGAACTCCAAAAGAAAAAAGAGCAAAATAAAAAGTCCCATTTCGCTTGCTGTAACAACTGGACCAAGAATTACTGTGAAGGTCCAGTTTGCCCCAAGATTTGAGACAGCATTTGAGAGAATATGTATCTCTAGGAACCTTCAGGGATATGAGATGAGCACTACAGGAGTGTTTTAATTAAAGAGTGGAAATGAGGATAACATTTTGAAGAAGTGTTTTGTAAGGTTGTGCTTGAGTTATTTGCACTCTCACCTCTTCCCTCCTGTGTGTCCAACATTCGTGAAAAGGTTAATTGAAGTTGCAGGTGTCATTTGTGACTGTGAACGTGCTAACTGGGCATGGCAGTGATTGAACTGATCTCAAGTGACTCCCATATTACTACATAAGCAAAAATCAGCTTGAAGGAACCAAAGGCCTCCCCATCTAACTTCCCTTACTTCTGCAGCAACAAAGAAGGGAACGTGAGGCCAGAAGGCAACAGGAGCGTGAGCAGAGGAGGAGAGAACAAGAAGAGAAGAGGCGCCTGGAAGACTTGGAGAGAAGACGGAAAGAAGAGGAAGAGAGAAGAAGGGCAGAAGAAGAGAAGAGGAGAGTGGAGAGGGAGCAGGTGAGTCGGTGAAAGAAGGTGACAGTCCTTTTATTTTCAAAGTGTGAGATAGGCTTGATTTTTATTTTAGGAGGGGAGAAAGTCATTATTCTGAACAAAATAGTGCAACTAGGAGGACCGTTAGCTGAATCTTTTGATTTTCTTGCTAAATTACTCATGAATAAAGCTACATGAGAATTATAGCCACCTTGTTTATTATTCAAGTTGAGTGGTTACTGGATAGTAATTTACTCCAGAAAAGATACCTAAAAGTGGCAGTTTGAACTTAGATGTATGTCACAGAAGCTGATAAATCAAGATTATGACTACAGTTAATTATTAACTCTACTCTTTTGTCTTAATTATAATGGATCCCTTACTGCAGTGACAAATTTCTGATTTAAAAAAAGTTGGCAAAGGGCTTCAGAAATCAGTAGTAGCCCATTGGACGTGATGGTGACTGCACATGTAGGGTGATTGGTGAGATCATATAATAAGAGGAAGTAAAAGCAGAGTTTTTCGCTATTTTCAAGTCACTTTTTAGTCATTGTACTTTAATGGAGATCAACTAATGACTATATTTGGAAATGACCATTAATTCCTGAAACGTGTATAGATACAATAGTATGACTGTGATTAATCTAGTTGTTAAGGTATATGTTTGTTTTCTATTACAGAATTTTATTGGTTTGAACCAGATCACTAACATTATGTCCCCTTATTTTTTTGTCTATTAACTTCTTTTGCTTTTAGTTGCTTTTAAAAAAAGAAGAGATAGTTCCAATAATGTTCTAAACTCTCATTTGAAATACTTACCCCGCCTAATTGTGTCTTTGAAATTTGCTTATTCAACCGCTCTTCTCGTTTACTAAACTTAAATGCCTCGAGTTTTGTAAGAAGTGGGTTTGCATGCACGTCCGATTGCACTTTTATTCACTTACTCATTCATTCATTCCACACATATTTAGTAAAAACCTCTTTGTGCATGTGAATCTTGAAGCTTAAGTTGACTGTTGTCATTCGTTGTGCTTGAAGTTGGTGGCTAGTTCATGGTATCTCTTAAGTGTGCATTTGTTTTGAAATGTCAGTTGTATTTGGAATTAGAGGCTTTAAACAATTCAACAGCATAAGTTTTCTGATCATTTCGGTCGTTTGAGAGATTGATTGGCTGCCGTATTGTAGACAGAAATACTTACAAACTAACGTTAAATTAAACGAAGATACGGGGCTAGAAGGGGTCTGGTGGTGCTTAGACTTTGTGCATTTATATATTCTGCACCCCAACTTATAAAGAAGAAATATTTTAAAAATCTCATCACTTTCACAATGCATTTCTCTTCTAGCACAAAAATTAGTATGATGGCCTTGCTAATAAGGAGCATGCTTTTGTGTGTATACGTGTTTGTGTGTGTAAATTTGTGTTCTGTGCAGTGGGTGAATACATGCCAGGATTTGTGTATAACTTGGACAGGATATTTTCTTGAATTATTTTGAAGTGATAAGGATAGGGAACAAACGAGTGAACTTCTTGTCAAAGGACGATAACATTTTGAATCTGTGTAGATCAGAGAATAAAGTTAGTTTGGTATCCAAATTTATTTGTGAATGTTTGCCATCGCTCATGGCAGTGGTAAGCCTTAGTAGGATATGCTTGAAGGGGATAAGGATTTGATGGATACACAAATTAGAGATGTAGAGGACAGGTCAGAATTGAGGTGTTTCAGCCAACTTCCTTGGGGGAAGTGACATCAGTGTACTCCATTTGTATTTGCTGCATCAGGTTAGACTTCTAAGGAAGTTTGTGTACAGTAAACTCTGTCACATAGCCCTTCACCAGGCAAAATTCATAGCTAACCCATTCTCTAGTTAAGCCTCTTTATGGCCACAGCTATGAAAATACAACATGGGAAAAAGTGGTCCTGAGAAGTAAAAGTTAACAAAATGGGCATGTTTTCCCATGAAAAGGATTCTTATGGGGTTCAGAATGACTCTTCCCTATCCCCTTACCTTTCTTCCCTGCTACTGGTACCCATATCCTTTATCAGAGTAGGAAGTTAGGTCATTGTCTCATTTAAAAAAGAGGGTATAGAATGATCTATATTTTTGAAAATGCTGTCAGATTCTTTGTCTGTAAATGATGAGGAGTACATGACCTCATAAAATCTTAAATCTGTGATCCTGAGATCTTTTATCTCATTTGAAGCTCACAAAATTATTCTGTGAGTTAGGTAGGGCAGGTACCATAAGTCATTCATACCTCAGATGAAAAAAATAGCCAGAGAAGTTCAGCGACATACCTCACCAGGTGTTATTGGTGGAGTTGAAATAGTAATCCAGGTCTCTGATTTTCAGTGCACTGATGTTGTCATTATAGCATGGTGGTGCCTGGATTGCAACATTTAACGAATGCACTTTGGAGGTGTTTAGCACTTTTTGTTATTTAATGGCTTTCCTTGTCAGAAAACAAAAACAAACAAAAAACCGAAGAGGGTCCCTGAAGACCAGCTTTTACTGTTTTATAAGTAGCATTGAGATTAAAATTGAAGAGCTGATGGCTTTTGTTTATATTTGTTGAAGTACTTCCAGGTGATTTCAGAATCATCCAAGAAAGATACAGATATGACCAGAAGTGTTTAATTGCTATGTTTTTGTTGTATGCCTTTAAAATGGATAATCTCTGCATGGTATATATGTTAACTCTATTAACCAGAAGTTTTGATTAACCAGAACATCCCCAGTTTCCCAACTATACCAGATAACCAAGAGTTTGCTGTACTTATAAATTGAATTCTTGCTCTTCACGTCTCATCTGGATGCTCACATGTGTATACAGATACACAGTGTTATGTGTATCGCTAGACTATGTGTCCCTGTTTAATCATCTGAATAGGATTCTTTTTGGCCTGTTTTAAGTCTAAGGCCTTTGTGGAATGTTTTTTTTCAGGCATCTATCCCTAAGTGAACTGTTGCCAAAGATGTTTGGGGAAAGTAGCTCTTGGTGTTTTCCCCTCAGGTGGTTCTGATGCATTCCTTTTGAATAAATTGATTGCTGGGTAATTTCTATGTGACAGGAGTATATCAGGCGACAGCTAGAAGAGGAGCAGCGGCACTTGGAAATCCTTCAGCAGCAGCTGCTCCAGGAGCAGGCCATGTTACTGGTAACGCACTGTATCTGTTTTGTTCCATAGCTTTAGGGTTCATTTATCTGGCCAGGCCCAGGATTACCCCCACCCCCACCCCCATCCCCAGTTGGGCACAGCTGCGCTCACTGTATGAACAATGGAGTTGGATTAAATGGCCATTTCTGTTAGTGTAGTGGGCTGACAGGCACAACACTGAGAGGAGGACTCTGTGGTCACACTGCTTTGGGCTCATCCAGAGGAGGGCTTTATTTATTTATTTACTTCAATAAGTTGAACTGTACTGGTTTCGGTGGTCAAGTTTTTTGTTTTTTGTTTTTTGTTTTTTTGGTTTTGTTTTGGTTTTTTTGTGCAGACCTTGGCATTCATCGAAAGAACTTAGAGTGCTTAACGCTCCGGATTCCAAGCACACACCACCTAAAGTTAACTGGGGGCATTGGTTTAGTATTGTTACATATGCAGTCTTTGGTCTAAAAGTATCACATCTTTATTGAAATCATTATCTTTGGGGGAAAAAAGCCAGTTTGGTCCTAACAATCCAATAATTATTATGGTTAGCAACATTCTGTCAGGTTTTCCTACAGGTACCATGCCATATAAAAATCCCTGTCTTTTGCCGCACCAAAAAAAAAGAAATTACATAAAAGGAGAGAAAAAAAATAGGTGGTCTATTTTCCCTCCAGGGACTTGATAGATTAACAACATCCTGTTGCTTTGATCATTCTCTCCTTTCTAAAGGAATACAGATGGCGGGAGATGGAAGAACACCGGCAGGCAGAGAGACTCCAGAGGCAGTTACAGCAAGAGCAGGCGTATCTCCTGTCCTTACAGCATGACCACAGGAGGCATCACCAACAGCAGCAGCAGCAGCAGCAGCAGCAAGAAAGAAATAAACAGAGCTACCACCCCCCTGAAACGAAACCTCACTATGAACCTGCTGAAAGAGCTCGAGAGGTAACTGTCTCTTGGTGGCTGGCATGGTCTGGCACAGATCACACAGCTAGTGAGGAACAAAGCTAGCATTCTTCACAGGACGCTATGCGGCTGCCTCAGTGGCAAGACAAACTAAATGTGAAGTCAGAAGGATGTAGCCAAATCGTCCTTAGATTTCTTTTTTAAGTGAGAGTTTGAATAAATGTGTTTTTATAAACCCCTTCCAAAGAGAGGGGGTAGAAAAGAACACCAAGGATAAATTACAGGAATGTGGGTTGGCTTTTTAGCTGGTAGACAGGGAGTTACAGATGACCACACAGCATTTCACAGCCATGGTGCTGTAGCTTTAGCAGATTTTCAGATACTCCTAATCCTGTGAGTTAATGAGCCAATCCTTGAGTATTAGATAATACAGAAGAGAGCCACTAGTCTTAGAATTGACTCACGGAGCTAAGACATTTGCAGTGTGCATTTTCTCGTGGAGACCAAGTCTGTAATCTCACAAAAGCACACCTAACTCCTTCATTATCTGTTTAGACTCTGGGTCTGATCCCCTATGGCTGTACTGGCTTTTAGAGGGCTATGAGAAAAGATGAGTTTGTTGTTTTGCTATTTTTTTTTCCTAGCAGAATATGCAAAATGATTGTCTTTGAAGTGTGCTTTAGTTGCAGCTGGCCATGAAAATTATTTTTGGTTACCTTGTACTAACAAACCTCAACAGTCTTCACTTTTTCATCTTAAAAAAGTATTTTTGTTTTCCTGAAGCAAATCCTAATGCTGCTTTTTATTTCGCTGCATTTCAGCTCTGCCTTTTCTAGTAGCCAAGGACAATTAAAGAGGCCTCGAGAAAGGCCGAAGACTTACAGCCCCCTATGGGTACTTAAGCTCTAGTTCACTAACAGTGAGTTATGTCTTCTGTGCAGGTGGAAGATAGATTTAGGAAAACTAACCAAGGCTCCCCTGAAGCACAGTCTAAGCAGACAGGCAAAGTTTTGGAGCCACCAGTGCCTTCAAGATCAGAGTCTTTTTCCAATGGCAACTCCGAGTCGGTACACCCTGCACTCCAGAGACCAGTGGAACCACAGGTAGCAGCAGGAAGTATGGTCGGGTCAGGGGAACCTATTTGGTTGTCTCACCAAGCTCTAGGACTTCTCTCTGTACAGCAGTGGAATGGAGAGGATTGTTTTCACTGTCCCTTGGAGAGTTTGAGGATGAGCAGGAGAGTTGTTTAAAAAGGGAGTTATAGATGATGGGAGGAGAGGGGAGAGAAGAGTTCCTTTAAAAAGAATCCTGTTAGCTACCAACATCTATATAACAAATAGTTATTAAATGCTTGTTGCATGTTAGGTCATCACTGTACAGGGTATTTGTATAGGGGACATACAGAATAATAACCATAAACTCTTTATTGAGCTTACAGTCTAGTCTAGCAGGGGAGATGAGACTTGGATATGAATTCGTGGAATACAAAGCATGATGTTGAAAGTTCATAAGAGAGGTACAAAAGCTTGTGTTCAGTAAGATTGCTTCTGGCTGCAAAGGACTAAGAATGGCCTTGGGGAGGAGATAACATGTGAAACAAGGATATAGAGGATTTGGCTAGACAAGCCAGGAGAGAAGAGGCTAAAGGCAGCATGAACAAAGACAGGGAGATGGGGAGTTTGGGGTAGTGTTCCAGGAATGTTAATACTTCACTTTGCCTGGAATGCAGTTTTTGAAGGGGAATAGTGAACATAAGATTAGAAAACTTGAGCTGTGTCTAAATCATAGAGGCCCTTTAATGATAGTATCAGTTGAAATTTAGGTTTCATTTTAAGGTACTTTATATATACCTACACTACCTTGTTTGACTCTCACAACAGCTTGGTGAGGGAATTTTTACAATTTATAAAGGAGAAGAACAGCTGTATGACCCTTAACCTTTTTCAATTTCATGTTCCTCCTCTGTAAAGTGATCACAGCTGACCTCAGTGACCATCATGGTCCCTTTGAGCTCAAATCTGTGATCCTATGAACTTGAGAGAAATAAAAGGATTTACCTAGGGTTACATAGCTAGTCAGGGGGTCAGAGGCAGGATTTGAAGAGTCTGAACTTTTTTTAGTAAGTAGTGGGAAGCCACCAAAGGATCAGAGCTATGCTTTGAGAATATTGCTCTGGGGGCAGATAGGTAATATAGTGGGTAGAGCACCGGCCCTGGAGTCAGGAGGACCGAAGTTCAAATCTGGCTTCAGACACTTAATAGCTCTGTGACCTTGGACAAGTCACTTAACCCCAATTGCCTTCTTGACCCCCACCATTTCCTCCCCCCGCCACCCACCACAAAAAAAAAAAAAAGAAGAAGAAGAGTATTGCTCTGGCAGCAGCATCCAGGATGGATTGGAGATAGGAGAGTCTAGAAGTGGAAAGAACAAGTGGAAGCTTTTATCATCACAGTAGTCCAGGCTATAGGAAATGGGGTCCTCTAATGGGGTGGCATCAGTGAAGAGGATGGGTATGAATGACAGAAAGGACACAATTAGAAACAGTCAGATTTCGTAGCTGTTTGATCGAGGGATGAGCTGATGATAACCCTGAGGGTTTGAGCTTGGGAGTTTGCCATTGAGGGAAATAGTGAAGTCAAGAGAAGAGGCAGCTTGTATTACATTTTATCATCTTTACTGTAAAGGTCTAGGACAAAAGCTTTCTTCCTGTATCTCACCTTTGCTTTTGAGGCTGAGGCAGCGCCCACCTGCGTCCCGCCTGTGACCTCACTGCTTGCTTTGCAGTGCTGCCGCTGGATATCTGTTTGCCAACACTGCTTGTGCGTCCTTTGTCCATGTTGGGTTGTGGGAAAGTGGGGAGGATGGATGCTAACTGATATGGGGGGCATACAGCTCCCTGCACTGAATGAAAATGAACTCCCTTTGTGAAGCCCCGGAGAGCAAGCATCCTAAAAGAGCCAGAAATAGATCGCATCTCACCATCTCAAAAGGCTTGTTAAGGATCTCCTTGAAGAACCGGATCATTCTATACGTGAGGGACCAGGGAGAAGTCTCACGCAGCTTCTCAGTCTGCATTGGTTAGATTCATATCCTAATCATAGCAGGGTTTTGTTTTAAAACTTCAGAGACAGTGTTATGTAACAGGCATCAATGTGTGACAGTGATTCCTGGGATATCAGTGTTAAGCCTAAGGAATTAATAGTTATGGAAGGAATGAAGCAGTAGACAAAAAGGTTTTTCTTCATTGGGGAGAGGGAACCCTTTTCTTTTTGGACCCACAGTAACAGTACAGGGCCTAAGCAAATCCCCTTGGCCTCATTGGTAGAATCATAGGATAGACAGGGAAGGAGAAAGAAAATAAGAAAAAGAAAATGCCAGAAAGGGGAGAATGAAAATATCTAGAAGAGAAAAATCATAGTTAATATGGTGAGGAATGATGCTTGAGTACCAATCTGCAGAAGTTTCCTCGGGTGCCACCCAGCAGCCTCTGGGACCTTCAGCTTGTCTGTCCACGTTGTGTGCTGGGAATCACTTGGCCAGGGTTTCACTGCTCTTGTGTTCTAGGGTGGGTCAAATGGAAAATGAGGAGGATGGAAGGTGTTTTCCTAAAGTCATGAAGGAAATCTTTAGAGTCATTATGAATATACATGGTCACTTAGGGAATTTGGAAAATTAGAGAAGGCTCCCTGGATTATAGACTGATATTTTTTCCCTTCTGTTTATAGTCCTAAAAGCAGTCTATCCTGTCCCCCTTACACAAAAATAGTTCTTGTCTAAGACAATACACAGGGTCAGTTACTGTACCTATGAAACCTCCAATCTTTTCATGTGTAGGATTTTTTTTCGTAATATCAGTTAATATATTGATTTTATAGTGCCTTTTCCTGGAAATTAAAAAAAAAACCCTGCACTTTTCTAGAGGCTTTAAAAAATTGTCATTCTATGAATCTCATTTTTACAATGATGGTATGATATAGGTAGTACCATTAACCCTATGTGAAACACATGGAGCCTTCCACCAGGCTTTTTATGCTTGCATACACAAAGATGACATAATCAGTTTGGATTTTCTGTGCCTCCTTTTCATGTATTGTCTTAGCATTCTTTTATGTAATTTAATAGTAACTGATTAAATTCAGCTGATTAATAATTGTCATATTCCTGAATTATGTGTTACCCCTCCACCTTTTCCCGCCATGCTCCTCCAGCCAAAAAGATCCAAACAAACCAGCCGCAGCACTGGTGTTAGTTAAAACGTTAAAACATAAGAAGTTTTAACTTTGAAAAAGTTAAACAGTACATATTCCTAAAGAAGCCGCATTTCTCATGTGGCAAAACTGGGTTAGGGATGTTTAGGGCCATAATTACTTCAGAAGAGAAGGGTGAAGAAGAAAAGATTGGGACAGTGTTTTGAAAAGTTGGGTGTTTTTTGGATGTTTTTAGAATGAACTTTTCTGGGACTGTAATGTCATAAGGGCATCTGTCTTTAATTTTTTTTTATATGAATGTGCTATTTCTTTGCTAATTGTGTCTGAAATTTAATCTAGCAGGTAATGTGAAGATGGATGTATTTAGGTTTGCATGTTTGGCAGTGGTCTTTATCTTGTATGTTCTCTTCCTTCCTTTCCTGCCCCCCCTGGTTTGCCATGTGTGTGCATGCACCAGATGGTCCATTAAGACTGTAGCTTTCTAGTATGCATGGGGGACACAGACTCTCCTGTCAGAAGTACCTGATCTTGTTTGCCCAGATGCGTGTCCTCGAGGATTTTTTCTTACAGACACACCTTTATACTTTGCTACTTGTTGTGCCCTCTGGGTCACTTTCTTTTCTGATGATGTCTTGCCTTGCCTCCCACCATCTCTACTTTGCGTGTCCCTTGTTGCCACCTCTTTGCTTTGTATTTGGTGTTGACTGGAAAGCCAGTTTTATGCAGAACGCATTGAATGTTTTGTGTTTTGTTTTCTCGTAAGGTACAGTGGTCCCATCTGGCATCTCTCAAGAACAATGTTTCCCCTGTCTCGCGATCCCATTCCTTCAGTGACCCTTCTCCTCCCAAATTTGCACATCACCATCTTCGTTCTCAGGACCCATGTCCACCTTCACGCAGTGAGGTGCTAAGTCAGAGTTCTGACTCTAAGTCGGAGGTACCCGATCCCACTCAAAAGGCTTGGTCTAGATCAGACAGTGACGAGGTGCCTCCAAGGGTAAGGAGTAGAAAGACAGATGGATAAATTTTTTTAAGGGTGTGGTGACTCTTCACCAGAGCTAATGGGGCAGTGAAACTTAATAGAAGGGTATATACTGTGGGGAGGGACTTCAAAAATAGGCAGTTGTGCCTAGCCAACCACAGGTGTAGCAAAAAAAATTTGAGGCTGAAGTCTACAAGAAATAGGCTTCCAGACCAAATGTAATTAGCTTCTGCATTGGCAGATGCCTTATTATGGCATGCAAGAGCTATGTGATTCATTTTACACTATTAACAAAACATTAAAATGTTCAGGAAAAGACTTCAAAGAAAAATTAATCCAAATGGTAGGATCCGGAAATCATGGGAAAATTCTTTTAATTTTCTTTTCCAAAAGACATTTTTGTTTTTCTTCCTAAGATTATAGAATGATGGAATTAAACAAAGAGGGGCGTTTGGGTCGATTTTCCCCCCCTTTCACTGGGAATTTGCTTCTTCTGGATATTTCCTTGCTTCCTGCTAGCCTCTCCCTCCTGCTGACCCATGTGTAGATCATCGTTAGTTCCTTTGAGCGTTTTTTTCCTGTTTCTCACATTATCTCAGCCAAATGCTTTGTGTGTTCCCTGCCACTGAAGCTTCAGTCAAAACATCATATTCTTTTTAAATGTCAGACACAGGGAGAATGTTTGTGTTGGCACCATAGGTACCTTAGGCTGGGTTCTCTGTCCTCCTCATTGGATGCATGGGGAACCACAGGAAGCTTTATTAGCAGTAGGGAAAAGGGATGGTAGGGTCCATCTTATCAGGTTGGGTAACACGATTAGAAATTGTTTAAATGCATCCTTTGGTGGGGATAGCTTTTTCCTTTCTTTTTTCCGTAACATAATTCTCCTCCTTCCTCTGCCTAAGGTACCCGTGAGAACAACATCCCGTTCTCCTGTTTTATCTCGTCGCGATTCTCCGCTGCAGGGCAGTGGGCAGCAAAATAATCAAGCGGGTCAAAGAAACTCTACAAGGTAAGGGAAGAATAAATAAAAAAGGCTCAGGTGTACTCTGTTTTCTTATACAGTCTCAATGTTCTTCACGTTGCCTTTCAGATAGTTCAATGGAGAAGACATACATTATGTATAACTAGGTGAATTCCGGACTTCTAGACAAATACCGTTTCTGGAAAAAGAAAAGCTGCTTTGAAAATCTGTTACTTTTCTTCTCGATAAACAGGGATAGGTGGTTCGACAGAGAATGGAGACCTGTGAAACCACTTTGCCATTTTACTAGTTATAAAGTGACTAATAAACCATTGTTACCTTGGCATGAATGGGAGGAGGGAACTAAAGACAAAGGTTTAATGTCTCCTTAGTGCTGGTGAATGAGGCCAGATGCTAAGAGGCACAAAAAATCTAGGGCCCTGACCTCTGGAATTCCAAATTCCATTTGCCCATCATTTGGAGTGATCACTTCTGTGTTTGAACCTCAGTGTAGGGGTGGGAATGCAGGTGCGACAAATAAGGCAAAGCTGATGATGATTAAGTAGACAATCAAAATTCAATTCAGCAGTAATTATTCAAGCATTATGTACAAGGCATTGTGCTAAACTCTGGGGACACAAAGACAGCACCAAAATAGCTTCTGCCCTAAAAGAGCTTATGTTCTTGGAGTAGGGGGCGGAAATGAGGAGGATGCACCGTGGACATAATTAAATACTAAATGTATACAACATGATATGGAGTAATTTCAAAAGAGAGAGTACTGATAAGTGGAGGAATCAGGAAAGGCCTTGTGTAGATAGTGGGCCCTGAACTGTGCTTTGAAGGAAGCTAGGATACAGTATATGAGGGAATTACTTGTATACATGATGGAGGTGAGATACAGCATGTTGTGTATGAGACAGAGCTAGCAGGCCACTGGGACATACGTAAAAGAGAATTATATAAAATATGACTAGAAAGGTGGGTGGGAGCCAGATTGTGTGTGGGAATCTTTAAATGCCCGGTTGAGGATTTTGTACCTTACCCTCAAAGCAGGAGGGAGCCATTATAGATTTTTGAGTAATAAAATGCAAGAAATTTGTCAATAATTATGATGATGATGATAGCAGCTAGCATATATTTAGCATTTTACAAGTACAACTGGCACAAATACATTACCTAATACAAATACAGACACGACAGCCCCAGACAGCTAAGGCAGATGGAGGTTAAGTGACTTGCCCAGGGTCACATGGCTAATAAGTGTCTGAGGCCCATATTGGAACACAGATCTTCCTGACTCTCGTTCTACTGTGCCATCTAACTGCCTCAGTCAGTGCCTAGTTAACCCAGTCTTGGCAAACCTGGGATGGTATATCCACGTAAGGAAATTGTGATGCTGTCATTGTGGGTCTCCCTAGGATTTTGAGCATAGTCCATGAGGATTTGAATATCATTAATATAAAGATTTTTATCTTAAAAATCACTTAGCATATTAAGAGACTTTGGGAGATCAATTTGGCCTCTCAGCCCTGTAGCCCCTTAGCAATAGAATTTGAATTTATTTTTGGTGAGGTTTTAAATAAAAGGGTCTTCATAAAGCCCTTGTATGATTTCAGTAAGTAAATATTAAGTTATATTAAATTGTGGGAATGGCAGAAACAATCTGTAGTCTTTCTGGTAATGAAAAGCTTTCCACGACCTGCTTGAATCTATCTCTCTAGTCTCGTTTCATACTGCTTCCTTTTAGATACTTTGTGTTCTAGGTAGATGAACTAATGACTGTTCTCAATATCATCCTGCCCTCTCTTGCCTCAGCACCTTTGGGCATGATGCCCCCCTAGACCTGAGACCCACTCTGCTCTTAAGAAATCTTGCTCTTCTTTTCAGGCTCACCTTCCATGTCACCTCCTTAAAGGAGCCTTCTGCTGTCCCCCGCAATTAGATGTAATCGTTCCCTCCCTGGACATTTTATAAACTCACTTTATCTCTTCCGTGTCCTTTTACCTTCTCCCTTGTATTTGTAATGATTTGTGGAGCTGTGTCCCCTTGGTTAATTATAAATTCCATGTGGGAAGAAATCCTGTCATTTTTCAACCCATGCCCTCAGGCCCTAGCGCTGTGCTTACTCCTGTGAAAATATGCAAAGGATCAGTGTTTTCTTCAGAGTGGGGAACACCCTCCTCCCCCTCATCTGTGTCATAGAAGAGAAATCCTAAGAAGTTCTTTGAGGCACATAAAGATTAAGTGAGTAATTGAGGCCCACATAGGCTCCAAGTATCAAAGGCCAGATTTGAACCACCAACTCTCCTTTTACTGTATGCAGAATAAAAGAACTTGGTGTTTGTTGAGTTCAGTTGAATACATACACATTAGCAAGTACAGCTCTGTTAACAGGTTCCTTAATTGAGGTCCTTTTGATAATTCTTTTATGAAAAATTACACTTTCTCATCTCAGGTAAAGGCCCTGTTCCTAGATGATAGATGGGGATCAGTCAATACATTCATATATTGAATAAATCAGGGTGTTGTAAAACTACTAATACCTGTCAGTTCTTTGACTATCAGGCGCACATATTTTCTTCCTTTTCACTTTCTCCCACACTGCATTCTCCACGGTGAGCTGAGGACTGTCCTTGTGTTGACATTTGATACCGCCACTGGGGTTAAGCAAAAGCCATGCTTGCCACAGTAAGAACCTAAAGCATCCCAAGGAGCAAGTCAGATAAGGAATAGGTAATAAATAATAGGAGGGAAGAAAGGGACTATAAAAGTGCATGTGATAAGGATCATGGGAGAGACCCCAGAGGCCATTTAGTCCAGCCTCTTCATTTTACTGGTGAGAGCCAGGAAGTTAAGGGACTAGCCCTCCAAAGGTCACGAAAGTAGTAATCATCCAAGGGAGGAATTAAGCCCGTGGTCTCTGTCATAGTAAGGGGTGCAATGTGTACTGCAATTAAAACTCAAAAGTCATGGTGTTTTCAAGAACTAGTAAGAACAAAAATCACACTGACAGAATACAGAATAAATAAAACAGAATAAAACCTTAGTCCCATTACCAGCCTGCTTCCTTTTGCCTCTGGTACCTGACTTTAAGGGAACAGGAAACACTACCATTGGTAGTTGCCGCAGTTAGTTATTAGTGTTAAGGGCTACCAATTTCTTGTCTGAATTAGGTTCCAGAGGAGGGTTTTTTCCTTCTTAAAATACAGATGTTACATTCTGTGTCATTTCTTTATTTCCCTCGGGGGCGTAGAAAGTAGAAAAGAATTTGGTGTGCTTCCTTACTAGTAAGATATGCTAACAATGTCCTAGATGAGTGATTTAGATCAATTCCTTACCGAGAGCTAAATGCATAGTTTGGTTTATGTTGATGTTTGGATTCCTGCAATCTGAGCTAATGAAATTGACTTTTTTCTCTCTCCCACCCTCTACCCCTTTATCTTTCTCTTTCCAAATAGCAATATCGAACCCAGATTGCTGTGGGAGAGGGTAGAGAAGCTGGTGCCAAGGCCTGGCAGTGGTAGCTCCTCAGGTTCAAGTAATTCGGGCTCACAACCAGGGTCCCATCCTGGCTCTCAGAGTGGATCTGGTGAACGCTTCCGAGTGAGATGTATGACTTCCTGTCTCTGCTTTTTCTATTTCTCTACTTTTCTTCTTCCTAAGAAACACTTTCCCTTTGCTTTTGGGTATATTTTGTTTAATCCCAGGGTATTATTTTGCTAAAGTTTCCATAGTTTCTTTTTGTTTTTTAGTTTTAATGCACTTGGGAAAAAAATTCTCAATGAAACTCCCTGTGCTGTTAAGACAAGCAAGGGGTTAGTTTTATCTCTATCCTTTCTGGGGCTATTACTTATAGAACATAAAAATGAAGGCAGAGTATTCTGAGGAAAGAAGGCCTACACAGAGTGAGGTTTTTGTAGGTAAAGGTGAGAAGTGGGAGTGGGGAAGGTCCAGAGAGAACCTAGATAACCTAGACAGGGCTATGGTATCTTACTTTGTGGGTGGGTGGGGTGGGGTGGAGATATATTTACATGACCATCGTATGTATCTTCCCTCCTCCTCTTTTCTGGGCTTTGGTCTTAACAGCATCATCAAAGTCAGAAGGTTCGCCCTCCCAGCGCCATGAAAATGCAACAAAAAAGCCTGAAGAGAAAAAAGAAGTCTTCAGACCTCACAAACCTGCTGTAAGAAAGTTGTATCCAAAATCCTTTTACCATTTTTCCCCTCCCTTTGTGAGGTTTTGTGTGGAAAGGCTCATGAAGTACAATCGCTGCTATCTTTTGTACTGAGCCTGTAAGATGGGAGTGAGAATGTATCCTGAGCATGGATCCAGCTGGTTTTACTTCACATTTACTTGTAGTAGAGTCAACAAGCATTTATTAAGCACTTGTTGTGTACTAGGCACTATGCTAAATGCTGGGGACACAAAGAAAGGCAGAATTGTCCCTGCCCTCTAAGGTGCCCATGATCTCAGGTGACACAAAAGAGAGCCTGCCTTCAATTCAAGAAGGCTTAGGTTCCAGCTCTGCCATGGATATGTACTGGCTGTATAACCCTAATTTTTCCATAGGTTTTCCTAATCACACCCCCAAAATGTACTTTATTTATTGAATTTAAATCAATTAACTTAGTTCTCTGGGCAATTTGCTTTAAAGCCTTAAAATGCAGAGTAAGTGCCCTGGTATTTTCTCACCTATTAATTCTTGATCCCAGTCAATCACAGGTCTATTCTATTTCCATATCTCAGCCTGATAAAGAAACAGGAAATAATTTATGCTTCTGTTATATATTTGCTTCTTATAGCTCTGTTTGCCTTCTTATATAAAATATACATATGTATTTGGGTTTGTTTTTTTTTAAATCAAACTTCTGGCATCTAGTAAAGAAATCCAGGAGTTGGGGCAAAATTAACCCTTTTATAGGGAAGTTTGACAAATCACACATCAGTTTTTTTAAACACTGGCATCTGTTCATCCAGTGCACAGATGAGATCTGCAGGATTCTTTTTTATGCCCATGAGGATGGGGACCTTGTCTTACCCAAAGTTGTATCTCTTCTAGTGCCTGCCTCTAGGCTCTGAATTGCAGGTACCTAATAAATGTCTCATACGTTGTATCGAAAAATACTCTTTTCTTTGAAAAACATAACTATCAGTCAACTTCTGCCTTTGGCGAATTGGGTTCTGGTTGTAACTGTCAAGGCTTTGCTATTCTACAGCTCTCATTTAATTAATTAATGGGCAATGGGGCTGATTACACACGGTGGAAATCAGATTTCTGATTTCTGTCCTTTCTTCTTTCTTTCATCATGCTTCCTCACTGTGTCCTCCCCATGTGGCTCCACCATGTTGATCCCTCTGACTCAAACCACAATTGTACTGAATGATTCAGGGAGAAGTGGTAAGCGTTCTTTATAAAAGTTGAATGCCAAAGCAACCCCTTCCCTTGTTTTTTTAAACTTGATTCCTTCTCTGGTCTTCTGTACCATCTGCTTTTTCATTTGTAATTATTTTTTGTTCTTTCCAGCTTTCAAAGTATGTTTTAGATATTAGAGATTTCTTCCTAATTTTTCCATAGGTTTTTCTAATGACACCCCCAAAATGGGCTTTATTTATTGAATTTAAATTGTAATTATTTAAGATCACATTGGGGTTGGGTATAGTGTGGTTTGTTTTCCCTTTTTCTGGTTTTGTTTCCTTGTAGTAACTGATTTTTAGTAAGTAGCAACAGGGTAAGCAAATTGAATTCTTAAGCATATTTTGGCTGTGTATTTAGATTGAAAAAAATTATTTCATACAGATTTTAATAAAATGAAAAGAAAACTTTTTATCTATTCTAGAAAAAGGAGAGAGAGTTGTATTGGCCGATCAGTTATGTAGGGTGGGGTTTTTTCCCCCCTAACTGAGAAATGGATGTTTTAAATTTTATTCTAGTAGCTAGAGGCTTCATATGATATCACTTCCTTCAGATTCTAGTTAGTTACCTGACTGATTTTTAATCTCATTTGTTCAGTGGAAACAATAAACCAAAATAAAAGCTGTATCAGTGTGGCTTCAGTTAATAAGGAGGCATTTTTAATCTTAAGAGGCAAATTCAAAGCTTTGGTTGGTTGTTATCCTTTGTACTCAAAGAAGACAGAAATAACATCATTAAGTTGGGTTCAAGGTGTAGTGTGTCTGACTGTGGCTGATCAGACCAGTATGAGTGTGGAACGCTGTACCGCAGGTCAGGCACAAATAGTCCATGTGACGACTCAGGCAATTAGTAAGGGCACTTGAATAGAAATCCTTGCTCAGATACTAACTAGCTTTGTGATTATAGACAAATCACTTACCTATCTAAGCCTCAGGCTCCTCATCTCTACAATGGGAGAAATATTACGTGTTCTGCCTGCTTCATTGGATCGTAATAAGAAAAGTGAATTTCTTGAATTAAGATATTATGTCTGATAAATGCTCTTAAAAAGAGTTTATGCCCGTAATGAAAAGATGATAGACAATCTAAGTGGATACCTGGCTAAAAACCTGTAGTTTAAAACAGACTACGTTGGTGTTTTAAAAGTATGAAAAGCTTTTAACTTGGCATAGGAGAAAATTAGCAAAGTAACTTTAACCTATATGAAAAGTTGCCCCAAGGCTTCCTCCTTCTCTGCTTCCCTCTGCCTCCTTTTGTTTGTGATCCTTGGTCATCCTTATTTCTTTATCCTACCTTTCCCTTCCCATTAGGACTTGACCGCATTGGCCAAGGAACTTCGAGCTGTAGAAGACGTGCGACCTCCTCACAAAGTAACAGACTATTCCTCATCCAGCGAAGAATCTGGGACAACGGATGAAGAAGACGATGATATGGAACAAGAAGGGGCAGATGAATCCACATCTGGACCAGAGGACACCAGAGCAGTGTCAGTCTTGGGTATATTTTTGGAGAGAAAGAGAACGGCCGTGTGTGCATTCATGTACTTGTTTTCTTCTTACTTTGAACTGTGGGCACTTTTAAAAAATTGAATGGCCAGTCCTCAGTTTTTCAAGATAAAAGAATTTGCGAACTTGGCAGCTCCTTAAAAATAATCAAAAGTCAGTTCTCTGTATGTATAAATTTCCAACTCATTTTTTTAATTACCAACTCTGGTAGAAGGGGAAATGCCAGATTAATTTAATTAAATAAAATTTATAAACATAAAAATTTGGTTAAAACTGAAACCAAGTGCCTGATTGATTTAATCAAAGAAAAAATTTTAATGTAAAATTTTGGTGAAGACCAAATTGTAATTTGATTACTAAGAGAAAAGCCACACTGCTTTTTTAGGGGGAGAGCAGAGGTGAGGGGACTTTTTGCTTCTGTATCCTGATGTTATGGCTTTGAAAAGAAGATGACAGTTTAAATGGAAATAATATGACTGTCTGGTTTATGGAAACCTGGCTTTTAACTGCTTCTTTGGTTGAACAGATCATCTTTGAATCTGAGCAATGGTGAAACTGAGTCAGTCAAAACAATGATTGTTCATGATGATGTAGAAAGTGAACCTGCCATGACCCCATCGAAAGAGGGCACCTTAATCGTCCGCCAGGTACTGTCTTCTCTTCCGACTCGACAGATGCATAGTTTTTTTTCTGTTAGTCATTAACCCACTCGCTCATTCACTCATGCTGCTGTTTCTACATTTTATCTGTTGTCCATGTTAATAAGGCACAGAGGGTAGGAGAGTGGTTTGGGGGCTCTAGATACAGGTGTGTGGTGCATGCGGAGAAAACAGTAGCCTTCCACCTCACGTTGCCGCCCTTTGCATGCCCGTCGGTGGTTCTCATCCAAGCACTTGTGCTGAGTCTCTCATAGTCTGTGTCCAAAAAAGTAGAAAAGCTACAGGTGTTAAGAGGGTGCCCAAAATAGGAAACCAGATCTTGTTTCTGTAGCAGAGTAACACACTGGTTCTGAGGAGGACACTCAGCTCTGAACATCTCGCAGGCTACAGGGGTGAACATGTCCCTGGGACAAGCTAGATAAAAACACTGAGAGAGGTGGGTAAACATATCATAGGGTGAGCCTCAGAGAGAGTGAAAGGTTGCAGATTTCAGGGAGTCATGAGGTCTCTCTTTGATGTTTCAAAATGTTCTCTTATATTTGTTACATATTTAAATAACTCCTTTTGTGTCTGTGTGATTTCACAGACTTTCTCTGTGTTCCTTAGTTTTTATACCTCACCGTTAATGATCAATGACAAACTTATGCTTATTGCTTAAATAGCTAGAATAGCCACCCTTTCCCCCTACCCCCAGAAAAGAAGCGGTTTGGACTTTTACCTGTGGGTGTGTTTCAAGGTACAGCAACCTAGTGATGAAGGGAAAGAAAAAGAAACGAAGGAGAGTAATTTCTTAAGTTTTGGATCGGCACACGCCTGAAAGACGTAATTGTTTTGGTAACAAGGTGGCCTAGCAGGGATATCAGATTAAACAGTCAGGTTGTGCTGGCCAGAGAAGGTATCTTGATTTCTGTTGGCTCAACACATACCAACTCTCACCTCAGGCATCTAGTAAAGGAATCATCAGGAACTGGGGCAAAATTAGCCCTCAATTAGCCCTTTGATTTATAGGGAAGTTTGAAAAATTACACAGCGCTTAAAAAAAAAAGGAACTGAGAGTCATTAGGGTCATAGGAAATTGCAGCAGCACTTGAGCAAGACAAGTGTGCCTGTTTTTTCTACAGAATACAGTTGACCAAAAGCGTGCCAGCCACCATGAGAGCAATGGCTTTGCCGGTCGCATTCACCTCTTGCCAGATCTCTTACAGCAAAGCCATTCCTCCTCCACTTCCTCCACCTCCTCCTCCCCATCCTCCAGCCAGCCGACACCCACCATGTCCCCACAGACACCCCAGGACAAGCTCACTCCTAATGAGGTATGTCTCTGCACCACAGCTGGCTGCTTTCCTAGGGTTAGACCAAATACTGCCTAGTGGCTAGTTTGCAGAAGAAGTCTTGCCAAGTCCCTTCCTCCCCTCCCCCCACCCTCATCCCCTTCCCCATCCTGCTTTATTCTGTCACCTTCCCCTTCTCCTCAACCCAAGTAACATGTTTCAGATCTGCATACAAACCCCTTAACCCTAGCTCAGTTTCCCCTCACCCCCCAAAAAAACAACTTGCCAGTTCACTACTTTTACTTCTTTATAGTTAGTTTAGTTGCATGGCTTTCTTTATATTCAGTTTAAAAAAAATCTAAACTAAACTGGTTGCTGTGTACTCAGACCCATTTTATATTTGAAATGCTTGGGGGCAGATGTATTTTTGATCATTTGAGGAATCTGCCCTTTTCATTTTATAATAAACAGATAAACTGTGATGAAACTTGGTTAAGTAGACTTGCCTTACCTAGGTAGCTGTAGGCTTTGTAGCAGGGGACGTGTCAAAGCAGGCTGCCTCTTTCTGAGGCTAGCCCTATTATAAAGGGGTTTTGTTCTTGGAATTCACAATTGCTTAGAGTTTGAAAGGTGCCAAACTCTAAGGGAGTTTGGCTTCTAGAATGGCTTCCCAGGGGATCCTAGAGCAGTGGTCTTCAAGTGGTTTCTTTCATTTCTTTCTTCTTTTTTTTTTCTGCTGTAATCTGGAGGTTCTGTTTGCTCTGAGGCCTTGAGTGTGGTGCTCTGTCTGGGTGCTCATTGGCATGAATCTGGGGTCTCTTCAATGGGGAAGAAGGTGTTGTGTGGCTAGAGTGCAGTTTCATTTCTAAGTGGTGGGGGAGGGCAGCAGGAACCCTTACAAATAACATTTCCACAACCACCCAGTGCCTAAGTAAATTTTGTTAGATGTCTTTGTATGGATTGGTGGAGATATGGGTGAAGTTGTTTTCTAAAAGGTAAGACATAAATGTAAATTTGCCCAGCTTTGGAAAAACAAAACCAGTTTAATATCCTGTTTTCCCTTGCATAGAGCTACAGTGTTTGGAAAGTGAGCATAGATAGGAGCGTAACCCTTTGCCATGTTAGGCAGTTAAGTGGCCATTTCCAGTGATGGACTGGAATGATCAATGACCAAGAGTCAGATTTTCTCCCTGGCTGTACTGTGAGTACCCAATTAAAAGGCTTTGGTCAACTCCACCTAAAGAGACCATGGCAGTTTTAGGTGATGGGCATGCTAACAGGAGTAGAATACGTAAGTGGGTTCAGTGGGAGTATGGTAGACATAGGTGGTCTGTGGACTGTAGCACAAGAGTGATGTGACACTCAAACCACCCATCCCTGTATTCGAAATGGTGTAAGGCGATTAGAACAAACACTTTCCTTTGTTCTACAGTGGCACCTCACCTACACTCACATTCCTCCTTTATATATATGTGTGTGTGTGTGTGTATATATATATATATATACACACACACACATATATATATTTTAAACTTTGTGCCATTTTGCTCTAATGTGTGATGTTATCACTATAACCCTTAACTCACTAAACTGGCAAGTTTATTTGATTTTTCTGTTTGTTCTGTTTTTAATTGTCATTCCATTTCCACTTAACAATTTGTTTCACTATTCTTTTCTGGTTTTTTTTTAATGTATTAAGTTATACTATTTAAACACCAATGATTTTTTTTTAATTAAAAAAAATCACCCTGGTGGTCCTTATTTCACTTTCACATTAACAAGCCCTTGTTTAATATACAGGTCTAATAGTTTTATTCATCTGTAATAATGTTGAATTAGCCTGCTGCAGCTTTCTGGCAAGAGGCTCAGTTTAAAATAAAAGCATGTGTAATAGAAAATGGGGACGATTGAATGCTGAAATTTACTAAGTCCGAGGAGGAGCAGATGTCATGTCCTAGACGGATTTGATTTTGTTGTGCAGAAAACTGAATTCATTATTTGCTGAATCCAGTTCAGTTTCAGAGACATGAGCCCCACTCCCACCCACCCCCAAACACCTAAGATAATGAAATCCATTCTGGTAGGGCTGGCTGGTAACAGTGTCTTAAGTGAATTATTCCTGTATCTTGGCGAAGAAGGGCGGTCCTTCAGACCGTTCCTGGCCAGATATTCCATTTCTCCAGCACTCCCTTTGAGATCCGCGCCAAGATGGAGACTAGGCCAGTGAGAGGGTTGCGTGTGGAGTGCGCACGTAGCATCGTCTTGTCGGCGCGTTTTGGGGAGATGCTGAAGAAGGGGCAGGGCGCGGTGCAGGAGTGGTTTGAAAAATGTTGATTGTTGTCGTGCTTGCTGATTGTCATTTATATTAATAAAGTTGAAATTTACATTGCAGACTCAGTCCGCTAGTAACACACTCCAGAAACACAAATCTTCCTCCTCCTTTACACCTTTTATAGACCCCAGATTACTACAGATTTCTCCATCTAGTGGGACAACAGTGACTTCTGTGGGTAAGTAGAAACGACAGCAAGAAAGCCCCTGCAAAGTAGGGCTTCGGTGCCTCGAGTTGGTTATCGTTGAACTTAGCTGAGTCCTGACGTGGGGATTGCTAACCAGGGGTAGCAGTGTGGATGCAAAGAATGTTCTCATCACGCTTGCATTATTTGATTTGCAGTGACCAGCATAGTTTTATTTACTTTTTCCATGTGCATTCCTTACAAAATTAGACATTTCTTTCCTTAATGAAGTACTGGCCATTTACATATGAATGTCTTTCTTAAATTAAGGTAGAGCGATTTTGAACTCTTTTTAGAGATTAATTTTAAATGTACTTACTCTGTTTCAGTGGGATTTTCTACTGAAGCGATGAGGTGTGAAGCAATAAGGCAAGATCCCACCCGGAAGGGTTCAGTTGTCAATGTGAACCCTACAAATACTCGACCACAGAGCGATACCCCGGAGATTCGTAAATACAAGAAGAGGTTTAATTCTGAAATCTTATGTGCTGCCTTATGGGGTAGGTGCTCTTATCCTCTCTTCACTTGGTTTCTGTATCTTCCCATGTCTAAATGCACAGTGCCCTTGAATTGACTTTTATTTAGGGATGACTATAAGAGTTTGAATTCTATAGCTCTGCAGTCCTAATAGGGGTGAGATGTGGTTTACTTTGCTTATATCCCTCCCAATTAGGTACCAGGTTACTTCCCTACAGGACACATGTATTGGGTCTATGTAGACCCATTCTGACGTATGTCCCCACGTCTATGAACAGAGGTTATATCTGTCTGATTGTTTATCTATGTTATTTTGTATTTCCTTTGGGAAGTATGGGTAATAACTTTTTCTCAGTGGTTCATTTTATAAAAATCATTGTGAATGTTTCTGTATTTTGCATTTTTCTGTATTCTAGATCTCTTTTAGTGTATTTTATACATATTATCAAATTTGATCTTTTCACCTACCCTTTGAGCTTTGCTGGGGCATGTATTGTTTTCCTCTTTTAACAGATAAAGAATCTGAAACTCAGAGTTTTTAAGTAACTTATCCAGGGTTCAGAAAGCTAATAAATGGCAGATCTGAGCTATAACCAAGGTCTTCTAACACTCAGGACATTGTTTTTGCTGCTACAAGATTTAGAAATGTCGATTTTGAAGTTAAGTGGAGTTTCTGAGTACTCCACACCTCAGTCAGCAATTAAAGAAATGGGACTAACATTTGAGGCCATTCAGGACTGAATTTGCAGGTGTGTTTCATCTGTACCTAAGTATTAAAGTCTGGAAAAGAGAGGAACTCTCCCAGGGAGAGAGTCTCAGGGGAGAGAAGAGAATTGGGACCTGAGCTTTCAGGATTACCTTTAATTTGAGGAAGGGATGGAGAAGTGACTGAAGAAAAGTTATAAGAACTTTAATTGTTCAATTATCAGACACACAAGTCAGGAGAGAGTTTTAAGAAAGGCTTTGGGATCAGTAAACTTGATTATTTCGGGGAGGTAAACCAATCATTCAGAAAGCATTTGTTAAGTTTTTGGTTGTGGTTATTCAGTTGTTTGCAGTGGTGTCCAACCCTTAATGACCCTGTGTTTGGGATTTTCTTGGCAGAGATACTAGAGTAGTTTGTTATTTCCTTCTCCAGCTCATTTTATAACTGAAGAAACTGAGGCAAACAGGGCTCAGTGACTTGCCCAGGGTCACACAGCTAGTACATGTCTAAGGCCAGATTTGAAGTCGAGAAGATGAGTCTTTCTGACTCCATAATAATACCTGTCGTGTGCTAAGCACTGTCCAGATATCTTCTTCACTCTTGAAAACAGTCCCGGGAGGTAGGTGTGAGCATTACTGCTCATTTTAGATATGAGGAAGATAGAGTATGTGTCATGCATCTGAGACACAAAGAGAGGCAAAAACAATCCCTGTCCTTAGGGGGAGACAACATAAATTCCCTCTGGCCTAAGCCAGGGCTTTGGCTATGTGAACAATGGAATAAGAGTCGTCGTAAAGCTAGAAGCAGCAGGATTTAGTAGCTTTCTTTAAATGGGGTGAATGAGAGTGAGGAATCAAGGATTCCTTTGGTTATGAAGTCTAGAGAGTTTGGGCTGAAGAGGGGCCATTGGAATAGCTTTTCAGGTCCCTGTGACCTTTGAAAGCATGGCTTCAGTAGAGCAGGCTGGGGTGAAGATCATATTGCACTGGGTGACAGTTGAAGAGATGGCCACAGTGTGATCTATACTGAAATTCCCTTTCTAAGACCCCACTATCTCCTTCCGCCCTTGTCAGTGAAAGAAAGGAAACTTATGGATGGTAACTAGAGAAGGGGTTGGAAGTCATGAAGAGCTTTTAATCCCCCTGCTCCCCGAACTTCTTTAAAACTGTGGAAGGAAACTCCCGGAGAGGGAGAGGTCTATGGTGTTAGAAAGGGATGGAGTCTCGGATTGGCCATCTAAAGCAGGAGACAGGACTTTGCTTCTGAGACCAGGGGAAGGATGACAGACTAGGTACGATATTTAACATGTTGAGATTAAAAAAAGATGAAGCTGAGGAAATGTGTTTGGAAAGACCTCAGTATTTCTAGTAACGTATGAGACAAGGGCTCTCTCGTGGAGAGGAAGCAGCCAAATTGGGTGAGCCATAAAGGGGAGTGATTTTCACTTTAAGGTTTTAAGAGTGTTTTATGTATGATGATAATAGCTAATAATAACTAGCGTTTATATGATACTTTAAGCACTTGCAGTGGCCAGATAGCACAGTGGATAGAGCACCAAGCCTGGCATCTGGAAGACCTGAGTTCGAATGTGGACTCAGACACTTACTAGCTGCGTGACCCTGAGAAGTCACTTAATCCTGCTTACCTCAGTTTCCTCATGTGTAAAATGAGTTGGGAAAGGAAATGGCAGACTACTCAAGTATATCTTTACCAAGAAAACCCAAAATCTGACACTACTGAAAAAACTTAACAACAAGAAGCACTTGCAAAGCTCTGTACAAATATAATCTCATTTTATCATCACCACAACTGGCAGATGGGTATGGGTAAGTTCTCCATTTTACAGGTGAGGAAACTGAGGCAGAGTATGTGACTTGCCCAGAGTCACACAGCTAGTTAGTGACTGAGGCTGGATTTGAACTCAAGTCTTTTTGACTTTTTAATCCATCAATCTATCTACTCTTCCACCTTACCTCTAACACGATTTCATCCATGCAGGTAATCTCCTTTTATGACAATCACAACCTCTCCCGTATTTTAGCACAATTTCATCAACTGGGGCTGACAAAAAAAATTAATCCCACGAAGGCCTCACAGCTTCTCTGAAATTAATTAGTCTGTTCTTTGATGACAGATACCAGGCCTATCCTAGAAGCCCTTCCAGTTTGACTGGACGTGCCAGATATTAGACTCCACCGTCACAGTCTTTGAGACGGTGGTGTTGCCTCCTAACCGAAATGAGGCACTGGGAGAATAAGGCTTTAATGGAGGGACATGGGAGGTAGTGTAGGGTGTGGGAAGGAGCACTGTCCCTGGAGTCAGTGGCAAGTCATTTAACTTTCCTAAGCCCTAGTCTCCTCATTTATAGGATGAAGGAATTGGACTACATATAGCCACCAACGACCCTTTTAACTCTAGATCTGTGAATCCTACGGATGATAAATTCATTACATTAATTAGTACTGATTTTTGGACAATGAGCACATCAGTGGTATCTTTCTCTTTGTTGTTGTGATTAAGTCATTCCAGTCATGTCGGTCTCTTCATGATCCCATTTGGGGTTTTCTTGGCAGAGATACTGGAGTGGTTTACTATTTCTTTCTCCAGCTCATTTTACAGATGAGGAAACTGAGGCAAATGGGGTTAAGTGCCTTGCCCAGGGTCACATAGTTAGTAACTGTCTGAGGCTGGATTTGAACTCAGAAAGCTGAGTCTTCCTGACTCTAGGCCTGTCTCTATCCACTGTGCCACCTAGTTAGACATTTTTCTTTTACTACTAATTGTATATATGAGTGCTAAACATTTCAAAGAGTTTTGAAAGTTAAAAAAGGGCAAAATATTAATTGGTAGCCAGATATGTGAAGACGATTCAAAGTGTCTGCCACTTTACTTTGGAATATTATTCTTCAGTCCGGCACAAAACTGCCAACTAGTTTAGGAAAGAAAGGAATTAAGCGCCTACTACATTACATACTGTCCTAAGTACTTTACAGCTACTATATCATTTTATTCTCAGTAACCCCTAGGAGGTAGTTGCTGTTTTGATTTCCCATTTTACAGTCTAGGAAACTGGGGCAGACAAAAGTTTAAGTGACTTACCCAAAGTCACATAGCTAGTAAATGTCTGAGGATTTGATTTCAGGACTTCCTGACTCCAGGCCCATCATTCTCTCTACTGTGTCACCCAGCTGCCTTCTTGTAAAGATCTCTTTGTCTCTGTCTTACGAAGCATCATTCTCTCATGTTTTGTACTTGAAGCACTTTATTCCGCTAATTTACTTGTGGTTTCTTATTAAATTCTTAAACAGGGCAGAAGTTTTTGAAGGGTTATTCTGGGATACCCTCTTTCTTCCATCATCGTCCTGAGAATCTTGAGTAAAGTTACTTGCAGCTTTTGCCCAGTGCTAGAAAATTTTTGTGAATTTCTGAAGCTCTCACCATTACAAAATTTAATTCTATTTAAGCTCTTAAAGATCACAAAACTATGTGTGTAGAAGGTTGTTGGAGAATGGGGAAAGTTTTTTTTAGTTTATTTTTTAGTAGGGCCAGGGTTTACAAGGTTTTCATTTTCCAATAACTCCTTATTTTTTTTGTCGTGTGTTTTCCTCTGTGCATTGTACCCATCGCCTTCTAGAAGTATACACTTTTTAGAAACTAATTAGGAAGATAACATGGAACTTAGTGCCAGAAGCTTCCATTTGTTTGAAGTGCTGTTGGTGGGTGAAGTTTTTTCTTGAAAATCTTGTTTCTTTTTGCTCTCAAAAATTTGCCCAGAATACAGTGATTTCCAGCTTAAATAAGCTTAAATTTATTGCTTATGGCCACAAAATGAGTCCTTTTGCATAGAAAGGAATGCAGTGGGAAAAGGACTCATCTAACATCTTTACATCCTGAAGGAAATAGGATGATCAAATAAGGTTCTTAAAGTTGTACAGACTTGGGATGTTAATAAAGTACACAGGATGTGTGCAGAGTGGAATCACTGCAGTTCAGTGGCTTTGGGGGAGCAGAATATTTGGGCTATCTTCAGAGGTAAAATATTAACCAATTGTGGATTTTAGCATGCAGTCCAAGTGCTTCCAACATTGTGAAGAAAGGGTACTTTTTACCATAGTTAAGAAATGTGTCTTACCCATAATTTCTGTAGATTAATGATATCCGATATTCTCATAGGCTTCGCTGTCGGTTCGGTAGAAATAGTAGGCCCTGCATCACTTAGGTCTAGGATACTGGTTCTACATTATTGTATAATGGGAAAATTAATACTCATCTGAAATTTAGTTATTTTTAGGAACTGACCGAGCCATCCTGACTCCTGATCTAGTGTTCTTTTCAGAGTTAGTGTCAGTTAACATTTATTAAACATCAGGTATGTGTGCCAGGAACTGTGCTAAGCAGTAGGGATACAAAGGAAGGCAAAAGATAGTCCCTGCTCCCAAAGAGGCCACAATCTAATGAGAGAAAACATAAAAAAGTTAAAAGGCAAGCAGAGTGAGGGGGCTGGTGGGTGGAAGTGGGTTGTAATAAAGTCTAGCAGGTAGGGTGGGGAATGATCCAAGGAGGTAAGGGTTACAGAGTTGAATTTATCTTGCAGAATGAGGAGTTTCTGTAGCCCATGAAATCCAGGAGATCAGCCAGATGTAGAAATGATCAAGTGAATTATCTTGGTGTTCTACTTAAATGGTGGAAGATCGGGGGGAGGGCAGGGGGAGCAGTTCTGCAATGTCCAACCTCTATGTCTTCAATCAGAGTGAGGGAGGGGTGGCCCCAGGGGCAAAGGGTGTTGAATTCATGTCAGATCAGCTGGGTGGAAGTTTTCAAGTCATTTAATTTTATTTTTAGAATAAAAGTACATGGGAGAACAGTTCAGGAAACAAATGCTTCCTCATCCTTTTCCCCTTCTAACAGCGTTTCATATGTAGTCTCTCAACAAACATGTCTCTGGGCTCCCATGTGCTCGGTTTGGGTGCAGTGAGAGATTTTGAGTACTGTCATTCCTGACTTCCACTTAAAGAGCTTCCAGTCTACTCCAGTGAAGAATACCACGCACACATAAAAGCTTTTAAAAAAGAAGAGACAGCATAAATTCACAATGTGTGATGCATATTATTAAAGATCCTTTAAATTATAAAACAGGTCTGGATAGATGCTTGTCTTTATGCAGGGGAATAATAGAGGAAAACAGCAACAATAATTAAGAAGAAGAAGAAGAAATGGCTAACGTTATATAGCTGTTACTGTGTGCCAGGCAGGGTGCTAAAGACTTACAGTCATTATCTAATCTGAGCCTCGCGGTATGGGGAGTTAGGAGCTGTTATCCCCACTTGACTGTTGAGGAAACCAAAGCAATCCGAAGTTAAGTGACTTTCCCAGAAGCACGTAGCGAGTGAGAGTCCAAGGCCATATTTGAACCTCAGTTTTCCTGAATCCAGGCCCAAAGTTCCATGTGCTCTGCCACCTAGCTGCACATTAAAAAGTAGGTTGAAGCATATTTTGCTGTTGTTGAGTCATTTTTCAGTCATATCCACCTCTTTGTGAACATTTTGAGGTTTTCTTGGCAAAAATACGAGAGTGGTTTGCTATTTCCTTCTCCAGCTCATTTTACAGATGAGGAAACTGAGGCAAACAGGGTTAAGTGACTTGCCCAGGGTCAGACAATTAGTAAGTATCTGAGGCCAGATTTTAACCCAGGAAGATAAGTCTTACTCAAGGCCTGGCACTCTATTGCACCACCTAGCTGCCGTATATTAGAGGGCCTTGAATGCCAGACTAATGCATTCCTATAGGCAATAAAGAATCTTGGGAAGGGTGTGGCATGTGTTTCAGGAAGATTAATCTGGTGGTATTGTAGGGTAGAGTGGGGAGAGAGGTAAAAGTTGAAAGTCCAGTTGAGAGCCTGGCCTCTTGCAGTAATTCAGAGGTGAGGCAGTAAGGGTCTGAATTTAGGGTGAAAGCAACAGAAATAAAAAAGAAAGGTGTGTGAGAGATTTCAAAGGGTTAATCAGACTTGTCACTACTGTCAGGCAGATCCTACTAAAATATTTGATTTTGTAAGAACTATTAAAAAAATTAATTTAAGGTTGGTGGCCAAAGGAGGAAGTAAAATAGGACGTTGTAAAGACAACAGAGGTAAGACATGGAGGGATTTTTTTTTTTTTACTTTGTTTTAAGGTTTGATAAGCCTGTACAGATACGTAGGTTTAGGAGAAGAGACCAGTGGAGAGGGAGAGATGGGAGGTAAAATAGACAACAGGTAAAATGGAGATCCAAGAAGAGGCAGGAGGTTATTGGAATTTCTGTCTTTTATATTTCATGAGAAAGTTTACCAAAACATTCTTGTCCCCAGCTTCTTTGTGTCATTGATATTTTTAAAAACCTGAATCAGTTGGTGTAGACATGTTTTGTAGCCAGAATAATTGATTTCCAAATAAGTAACCTTTTCTTCTCCGTGCTCTTCACATTCACACCCCTCCTTTCTCATAAAACAAACGGAAAAACCTCAAGATTTTAGAATGAAGACAATCACTCTAGGGATATGTAAGTAAATGAAGATTAATTATCTTTTTTCATTGAGCAGGTATTTGCCCTAGTGAAGTGAATACCTATTGGGTGGTGCTAGAAGATTTTGCTTGGCCAGATTCAGCTGCATACAGCTTTTTGTTTCCTTTAAATAGGAGTGAATTTGTTGGTGGGTACGGAGAGTGGCCTGATGTTGCTGGACAGAAGCGGCCAAGGAAAGGTGTATCCTCTTATCAACCGAAGGCGATTCCAGCAAATGGATGTCCTTGAAGGCTTGAATGTCTTGGTGACAATATCTGGTAAAGTGTCTTGTGTATCATTTATTTATCATGGTTTTCTCTGTGACAAAAAATGCATGAAGTTCTTAAATGCTGAAATATACATACACACACACATACATATACATATATATACATATATATATCTTGCCTTGTTTTGTATAGAACATTCGTGTATGTCTCTAGGTGTTATAATCTGAGAAAATCTATACCAACTGAAAAAAGACATTAAAATTTAGGCGTGTTTTCTTTTGTTGCATATCTGCCAAGTATGGGTCTTAGGAGTTTTGTTTTCCAATTCACACACAAAAAAAAACTAACATTTCATTTTTCTGGGACTTTACTTTGAGGAGGGGAATCCGTTCATCAAAGTTCTCACTTTTAGGTAAAGTACTCTTTACATATGGTTATTACAGGTTTGGTTTTCTGCTTTCCCAGCCCACAATTAGATTTTTGTTGTTGATCTGTTTTAAATTAGATAACAAAGGGTACAAGAAGGGTGTCATTGCAGCTAGAGACTGGCCCAGGTATACCAGCAAGTAGCAGCTGACATCCCAGCAGCAAGAAAGGAGAAACTATAATGAGCCTCTGTGGTAACTCTAAAAATGTATTCTGGATCTATTTAGAAAAATAGATCTGTAGAGTCCGTCTGTCATAGGGAGTAACAGCCCTCCTCACCAGGGCAACCCCTGATGTCATCACTGTATATTGACAAAATTCCATCATATTCGTGGCATTGAGTCATCAAGAAAAGGTTGTTTTGTTCAGCATATTCAATTTGCAGGGCTATGGAAATAAATAATAGTTATCAAATTTTAATCTTCAAAAATGGTTAATGTTTTTAACATTTTGGTCATTAAATTTGTAAGTTTCCTGAAAAATCCACTGGCCATATTCCTGATGTGCCATATTAAATATATCTGTAACACAGCTGTAGTTCAGCATAATGGGGAAAAGTACTCAAGTGTAGAAATACTAAATTTTTCATGTGGTTTTAACCTAGTTTCTTTGCCTAGTTGAAGGGTAGGCTTTAGAACTGTGCTTTTTTTATATAATGAAATCTCAACTAAAACTGTCAACATGTGCTAGACTAAAGACAGATCAAACCTAAAGCATTTAAGGTGTTTATATTTTGTACATTTTAAATAAATATATTATTAATATTATAACTGTCTAAACATTCCATTAGGTTTTATGTACCTAAAAATTCTGCTTTTCAATGAAAAAATAATCTGCTTTGTCTCATAAAATCCCAAATTAGGTAAAAGTATAGCATAAGTCAGTCACTTCACCAGAACAATATTCTTATAATTCAGTGGTTAAACTTTCCTTAAGAAGTTACCATTAGTTCTAATTCTTCTATACAACATGACTAATGTGAAAATATGTTTAATAGGAAAGTGTATGTAGAGCCTATAGCAGATTGCATGCCATCTTGGGGGGAAGGGAGAGGGATGGAGAAGTTTTTTTTTTTTTCCCCTGGCAAGGCAATCAGGGTTAAGTGACTTGCCCAGGGTCATACAGCTAGCAAGTGTCAAGTGTCTGAGGCTGTATTTGAACTCCTGACTCCAGGGCTGTTGCTGTATCCAATGTGCCACCTGGCTACCCTATGGAGAAAATTTAAAACTTAGAGAAGTGAATGTTGAAAACGAAAAATAAATGAATGTTTTTTTTTTTTTGAAAAGAGAAGCTACCATTAAAAACCATTTACAGCATTATTAAAATTGTTGCATACGTAGTGAAATCCATGCATTTTATACATACACACACACACACACACACACACATACACATAGATACACACCCCATTTGTATATATAAAATTTCATTCGTTAATATATATACATGTTTCATACTTATATGTATGTGTATATATACACATACGTACATAGACACACATACATACATATGAAACATCCATACTTAATTATTAGTGTCAAGATCTTTGGACTCTTGATAGGGTAACAAGTAGAATTTTGGGTCACTTAAAAATCTTGCCCCTCTTTTAAAAATTTGTTTTAGTTTCTCTTAAAAAATTACCATGGCACTTACTGATTGTGCTTTTTAGTTTGACCTAGATTCCATTCCCCGTATGCCAAAAAGGTATAAGATTTGAGATCCTAATAAATCTACCCAGTTAATCTGTTACTATGTTTGTAAATTGAAATTCACACTGATGGTTATAAAATCATTTGTGGTCCATAGGCATTTAACTGAGAGGTGCCTCTTCAGCTAGAAGGCAGACTTACACATTTGGCATAGAAAGAAGTGGTTTTGACAGTGTTTGAAAGGGCCCTTGATGCTGCTCATAGTCCTAAAGTTTTCTAGAAACAGTCACTTGTCCAAGAAATAAAAATCCCTCTTTGGAAACATATAATGAAGTCTTTTGTTAGGGGAAAAAAAAATGAGTACCTTTAAGGCCCATTGGGCCTTTTTTTAAGAATGTGGCATTCTAAGTTTTTTCAGATATGTAAAATCTACTGTCCTACCTTACTGTACAGTTTCTCCCATAAATCAAATTCTGAAATAAACATTACGAGCTTGGAAACTCTATTTAAATCACTTGATCCTTCAGTTGAATCTATATGGTTAGCCAGTTTAAATAAAAGAAAGCAATTATGTACTCATACTCTATTTTGTGTAGAAGTCCAATCACTCCTACTAGAAGGAAAGAACCAAGTCTCTTGATTTATTTTGTCTCTCTCCTACCGTTCGTGCCTAGAACAATGTATGCCCCTGGTACATATTTGTTAATTTTTTGTGAAATGGATAAATAAACTGAAGTTTGAAAAATGAGATTTAGTCATTGATTTACATAATGGTTCTTAGCATTTATCATATGCCTCCAAAGCCTAATTCAATGTGGCAATATTGTAAATGCTGTATTGTAGGCAGGTTTTTTATTGTGGGTAGGTGTGAATCCACGACCTGCTTCTTTTTGAGGAAATACACAAAGAGGATGCCTGTGAACTTTTGGTTCCATCCCTTTACCCTCTCTTCTGATAGAATAACCCATTTTCAAGTTGTAATTTAAAAAAACACAGCCATATTGTTAAATATTGGCCTTATATAGAGATACAGCTTATGTTCTTTCTGTAGAATCTAGACATGTACGTCACATTTGAATAAGGTAAAAATTAACATCGTAAAAGAACTTAAAAATCTACTTATCATCTAATTTTATAGATGAGCAAGTTGAACCTGAGATGGGTAGGGAAACTTAGCCAAATCACACATCTGGCAGTTATTGGCATTTTATTTTTTGAACTGTTTATGGTTTATTGGTCTCCTGTATGCGGGTATCACTCGTGAGCGTTCTGATTTAAAATACTACTTGACAATTTCTCCCCAAACACCATGTTGTATCTACTGATTTTGGAGATTCAGAGTTCAGTCTGAACTTTGGGTTGAAATAAAGATACGTACATTTGTATTCCACTGCCAAGGAAACCTTATGGATTGTTTTTAGATTCGTTTAGGGGAAATAACACTGGCCAGCATTGCTCAGCACTGAAGCACTTTGTAGGTGATTTTCCTATACTGTGGAGACAACTGTCAGAAAGTATTAGTAGTTTTCTCAAAGGTCAATATAGTACCTTTCTCAAGGACCTGTAATGAGAATGGAGCAGCAGTTTCCTGTGTGTCTCAGCAGTAAAATAGTGTGAATATTTGATCTTCATTGTAAGGTTTCTCCTTTTAATTTACCAATTACTGACAGAATTTGATGATGACTGATTTTTTTTTAATTTGATTTTTTTGGCTAGGTAAGAAAAATAAATTACGAGTCTACTACTTGTCTTGGCTAAGGAATAAAATACTTCATAATGATCCCGAAGTAGAGAAGAAACAGGGATGGACAACTGTAGGTGATCTAGAAGGATGTGTGCACTATAAAGTTGGTAAGTTCTGGGAGGTGGTTTTTCCTCCTTTCCATGTTTTCTACAGTTTTCACTAATGCCGTTTGATATTGGTTTCTTCTGAACTCTGCTACATTTTCTCAGAAGATGTATGTCCATGATAGAGTAAGTCAGTCTGCATTTTGGGGCTTGTAGCATAAGCTCAGGTTCAAAGTATCAGGGACATTCTTGTTTGTTGGAGCCAGACTGGCCAAATTTAAAATTTTAATTGTTAATGATTCTATTCTATATCCAAAGTGCACTTAATTCTTTGTCTTGAATTCAGTCTTTCTTTTCTGTTTCCCAGACACCAATTTTAATACTTCACATCAGGACTGTTAGAACAGCCTTCAGTCTCTGAGCTTCTCTGACTCTGATGCTATCTTGCATTCAAATGTCCTTTCCCTTCTTACCAATCTATATCTTTATCCTCTTTGAAGATTTTACTTAAAATAGCTTCTTCCTGGAAGCTTTCCTTAATTTAACCTAACTCTATTTAGGAAAAAGTAAATCACACTTGTACTGTCATATGCACGTGCATATTTGTGTATGTGATTGTTTGGTTTTTAAACTAGACCAGGGGTGGGTAACCTGCGGGCCCGAGCCCACATGTGGCCCTCTAGGTCCTCAAGTGTGGCCCTTTGACTGAATCCAACTTCACAGAACAAATCCCCTCAATAAAAGGATTTGTTCTGTAAAACTTGGATTCAGTCAAAAGGCCGCATCCAAGGACCTAAAAGACCATATGTGGCCTCAAGGCTGCAGGTTCTCCACCTCTGAACTAGACCCTTTCAGAAACTCTTTCCTACTAACATAGGCTAGCAACTGCCCAGTTAAGTCTTAGAGAGTTTACCTGGGGCTCTGAGAATCTACAGGACTTGCCCAGTGCCCCACAGCCACATGTCTCAGAGGAAGAACTTAAACCCAAGGCTTGTGGCTTGAAGGCCTTCATTCTTTCCAGTTTGAAACATCTCACATTTTGTAGTAGTAGTGTCATAAGAGAAAAGAAGAAGAGGAAAAAAAGGAGACGAAACTGTGTTAAGGTTTGCAGAACATGTATTCTCTCCTTTAACCTTCTTTAATCCTGTGAGGTGGTATTATTCTCATTTTGCACATGAGGAAACTGAGGCTGCAAGGAAATAATTGATATATCCAAGGTCATATAACCAATTAATGGCACAGCTGGATCTCAAACCCATGTCTCCTGGCTCTTAGCCGTTGTGTTTTTATCCTGTACATCGTAGCTGCTGCCCCAGTCTTCAACTCCCATTGTGTTTTACATAGTCTAATGTGCAGGCTCTATGAATTTATTATTGAATGTTCCTATGGGACTTTAAACTGCACAAAAGCAGGCATGCTTATCTTAGCTAAATATCTCATCTTGCCTAGTACATTGTTTTTCAGTCATGCCCTACTCCTCATGACCCCATTTGGGGTTTTCTTGGCAAAGATACTGGAGTGATTTGCCATTTCCTTCTCCAGCTCATTTACGGATGAGGAAACTGAGGCAAACAGGATTAAGTGACTTGCCCAGGGTCACACAGCTAGTAAGTGTCCGAGGTCAGATTTGAACTCTTCTTGACTAAGTCTCTTACTAAGTTTCTAGGGCACTGAGAAGTTAAATGATTTGCTCAAAATTCTGCAGCCAGTATGTGTAGATGCAGTACTTGGACACAGTCTAAGTCACTCCAAAGCCAGCTTTGTCTGTGCTCTATTGTGCCTGCTTATTTCTCTTCCTATAGTAGATTTAAATTATGCTTTTATGACTTTTCTTCCATATGCCACTTTAAGTGCCCCTAAATTAGCTCTTCGCCCTCCAGGACTGTATGCTTTAATTTGCTGTTATCCATTGATTTTTCATTCATTGGTCAGCGATGATTGTAAAGCTGATTTCAGAAATATCCGAGGTTGTTCTTTCAAAGCAGCAATCATTTATATTGCCCCGCTGCCTTAATAACAAAAGAGAATGCTCACAGCTGCTAAGATGTACATCAGCGATTTATCCTGCAGGGGGAGCCAGAAGCCCAAGGTTTAGAAGGCACAGGTCTTTTGCCTTGTTCCGTGCAGTCTTGGAGTGTTTCTTGCAGTGTGTGTGTGTGTGCTTTTTCTTTCTAGCTCTGTCCTCCTCCCTCTTAAAAGAAATGTTTAAATCGTGCCAGTTGGCATAGTTTTCTAAGGTGAACACTCAGGTTACAACCCATCTCTCCTGTGCAAGGAAACATCTAGTAGCAGTGATGAGTTGGTCATTAAGTATCTTGGGGAAAAACCAGGAAAATGTCCAACTTAGCCAGGCAGTGATTAAGAATGGAAACTGGGCAGGAGTAGCAGCTGCCTTAATGAAGTCACTTGTTAATCGCACACAAGCGACTACTTAAAGGAGACAGTCTATCACTTGGAAGTGCTTCCGCTTTGCTACTGCTGGACTTTATTTAATAGATACTTAGTATCATTAAGCATGAGCCTAGGGAAGGGATTGTTTCATTTTTGACTTTGTATCTCTATTGCTGAGCACAATATTTCGGACTTTGGTTTAAAGATCCAGGATGTTTAATTTCAGGCTGGTGCCGATTTGGGGACTTTACTGGGATCCTCTTGATTATTGTCGACATTTGAGAGAGGATTTGTAGCGTAGTAACGATAGAAGATGAAAATGATGGCGAGATCCAAGAGAGATAATAAATTCTCTGCAAAATTTACCACATTATTGAAACCACCATCTTCTCCTCTTCCTCCCCCTCCTCCTCTCTTTCCTTCTCCTCCCCTTCCTCCTTGCCCTTTCTGCAGCGCTTCTTTGTTCCCTGCCCTCCTTTCCTTCCTCCCTCCCTTCATCTGCTTTTACTGCTACTATAGATACTGTTGCTCTGTGCTATGTATATATTTTTCCACACGGCTCTGAATCAGGCCCTCACCCTCAAGGACTGTATGCTTTAATTTGTCATTCGTCGATGTGTGAACTCTTGCTCAGTGATGACTGTAAAGCTGCTTCCACAATGTTCTGAGGTCGCCGTTTCAAAGCAGAAATCAGTTATGTTGTACCTCTTACCTTAATGCAGCTGGGTGTTCATAGCTGCTGAGATGCGCATCAGTGATTTATCCTGTAGAGGGAGCTAGAGGCACAGAGTTCAGAACGCACAGCTCTTCCACAGTGGTAGTACTACTACAGCTACTCCTACCATGACCACGACTGCGACTACGACTACGACTACAGTAATGATTCTGTGGTTGCCGTCTGACTCTTCATGACCCATTTGGGGTTTTCTTGGCAAAGATACTGGAATGGTCTGCCATTTCCTTCTTCAGATCATTTTGCAAATCAGAAACTGAGGCAAGTAGTTAAGTAAGTGTATTAGGAGGGCAGAGTTTATAATCTCAAAGAGGATCATAAACATGTCTGAAAGGTTCGGAACCGCCGGATATAAGAAACTCTCAAAGTAGAAGGCAGAAGAATCAAAACATATATTTAGGCTCCACAGTAACCAACCCATCAACCAGCAACCCCATTTTGATATATTGATCAAAAGCTTCCAGGCCCAATAAGTACGCCTTGAAAGAGTAACCAGGAGGCTACAGAGAAGCATGATTGTGTAAAGCAAAATCATGCTTCCCCCTCTATGGTAAAAAGATTACCCACTGGCCTGAAGTCTTTGTTCAGCTTCCTCCCGTAGGTCAGCTCTGCTGCTGGCAGCTCCTGCTTCAGCTGTGGCTGTGGCTGTGGCTGTGGCTGTGGCTGTGGCTGTGGCTGTGGCTGTGGCTGTGGCTATAGCAGCCTCTGGCTCCAACGGGAGCTGCTTTTAACCATCCAGCTTCTGTGGGGGTGTAAGGTACGCTGGGGAAAGCACAGGTTCTTTCAATCTGCTTAAGCAAGGTGAAGGGGTTGACCGGGAAAGCACAGGTTCTTTCCATCAGCTTAAGCAAGGGAAGCAAGGTGAAGGGGCCGACAAGCTTACTCCAGTCCAACATACAAACAGCATTCAGTTCAGGGGAAAAAGCCAAACTAGTCAAGGGCACTTGTTGACTAAGTGCTAAGGAGCCCATTTTTGGTTGCCAATACAGTAAGTTGCTCAGGATCACACAGCTATTTTATGTGTCTGGAGCTAGATTTGAACTCAGGTCCTCCTGCCTTCAGGACTGGTGCTTTCTCCACTGTGCCATTTACCTGACCTAAATAGTAATAATAGTGCTTTAAGGTTTGCAAAATGCAAAATTATTATTTCATTTGAGCCTCAGAGTGCTTTACATACATTAGATCCTTTGAACCTCAGAGCCATCAAATAAAATACCTTATTTGATTCTGTTATTTTCCCCATTTTCAGATCAGAAAACTGAGTCTCAGGGAGAATGAGCAGCTTACCTGTGGTCACAAAACTGGTGGCAGGTCTCAAGTTACTCCTCATTCCAAGGCTACTCGATTTTTTTTTTTTTTGCACTGCACTGTCACTCTAGAATTAGCTAAGTATTGGAAAAAATCATCCAGAGGCTTTAGGCTTAAATTCAGTATCACTTCAAGAGAAAGGAGCCGGATTTCAGGATGGTCAGTGGTCAAGAAGTCATTCTGCAAAGTCCTGAATCTCTTTACAGCCTCTGATTTGCTGCTTTCACTAGAGTCCTCTGCCCTCTGGAAGGGAAGAAAAGTATATTCCAGGAGGAAGGGGAATGAGTGAACCTTTAGTTAATAAAGTATTAATATAATCTTGGAGGAAGGAGGAAGATGAAGTAGCAACTGAAGGTATAACATAAATATAAGCAGGGGAATTGACAGACCTTACCCTGGGACTTTGAAAATCACTTAGCTTGGCTTCTTGGAAGACTTCTTACTCCTTATCAGTAATTTTATCGGCATAAAGTGATATGATGGGGAAAAAAGTGTCCCTAAATTGCACTTCCTAGGCAATTAGGAAAGCATATGGATAACTCGAAAGTCTCCTTAAATAATTCATAAATGTCACGCTAATATGTTTATAGAATTAATACAATATTTAGAAAAAGTGGGGCAGCTAGGTAGCGCAATGAATAAAGCACTAGGTCTGGAGTCAGGAAGACCCGAGTTCAAATCCAACCTCAGACACTAGCTGGGTGACTTTGGACAAGTCACTTAATTCTCTTGGGCTCCATTTCTTTATCTGTAAAGTCAGTTGGAGAAGGAAGTAGCAAACCATTCATTGCAGTATCTTTGCCCAGAAAAACCCAAATGGAGTCAGTTGTGAAGAGTTGGACACAACTGAAAAAGAACTGACCAACAAATAGAATACATGATTTTGGGTTATTGCCTTATTAAAGGGCATTTGGTGTTTTCATGTTTTTGCTTGCTAAGTCACTTAAGTTAGAGCAAAAAAATAAATTTGGTTGAAACTGTAATTGGGCATTGGTTCTTTTTCTGTTTAAACCAAATTTATTTAAAGAAACAAAACTTGCTCAAGATGGATATTTGTGTTACACTGGTTTCTAGAATGTAGGGGCTTTGTGATCCTGTTAAGTACTCTTTGCCCCAGGACATCTAAAATTACAGGATAAAGTTTGAAGCTGATACTAACTTCTGTTTCTCTTGTTTATTTTCAGTAAAATATGAAAGAATCAAGTTTCTGGTCATTGCTTTGAAGAGTTCTGTGGAAGTCTATGCTTGGGCCCCAAAGCCATACCACAAATTTATGGCCTTTAAGGTAAAAGCATCTTTCAAGTATGCTTAAAACAAGTTCTCTGACCTTTGTGGGTAGCTCGTTTCAATATCTTATTTTGGTACATTTGCATTTTACTTGTAGCTGTCTTGTGACTTAAGTATAAAGATTTTTGTTTCAAATTGGACATTATTTCAGTGACCTCTTACTTGCCAGATTCATTCCAGTTTATCAGGTATCGTATTTAAGACAGACTCTCCTATCTAAACCATAACCAAGAACACAGAAGGTGGCAAAGTAAGCATGGCCCGTGGAAGGCCCAGATTGGTGTTCACAGGGTCCTTGCCCTTACAACATATACATTTTATTCACAGAAGAGTCTCTTAAACCTGCTTACAGAGCCAGGTTACTCTCACTTTCTACACAATTCAAAAGTTGTCTGTGTTCCCAAGTTCTTGGCAGATTAGTAGTGAAATTGAGAGAAGGACTAATAATGAAGAGGCAGGTAGCAAAAAAACAAAAGCAAACCTAACTCTTTGGGAATGGGGTGTGCGAAGGTTGATAAGCCAGATTGCTATAGACAATACGGCCTTACCTCTGTAGGTTCTACTCATCGTTGGGCCAGTTAAGTATAGGCCATGTAACCCACCTCAATAGGTTATCGGGGTGTTCCTACCTAATTGACCTTTTTTATCAATAATTTCCTAAACTATTCTATTTAGGAAGATAGAAAAAGATATGCTGCATTTTAATACATTGCATCAAGAATTTTAAAGTTTTATAGAAAAAAGTAAGCCTCAGTTTATGAAAAATCCCACTTATATGGAGCACTAATATTCTTTTTTTATCAGATATATTCCACTGTACTTGGTTTAGAATAAGTGACCATGAATCGACATGAATGTTTTCCAAAGTCTAGAATGTATATATTCTGTCACAGAAGCACGGGAATACAGAGAGAAGAGGGACGTTGAGGAATAGCCAGTCTAACAAAATATTAATAATAGTAATAACTAGCATTTATGTGGGTAGTTAGGTGACACAGCGGATAGAGCTTTGGGCATGGAGTCAGGAAGAGAGTCATCTTCGTTAGTTCGAGTCTGGCCTCAGACTCTTTACTAGCTGTGTGACCCTGTGCAAGTCACTTACCCTGTTTGCTTCAGTTTTCTCATCTGTGAAATGGACTGGAGAAAGAAGTGGCAAACCACTCCAGTGTCTTTGCCAAGAAAGCCCCAAATGGGGTCCCAAAGAGTTGGAAATCACTGAAAAACGACTAAAGGATAGCAAGAGCATTTATATAATGCTGTAAAGTTTGCAAAGCGCGCTCACCGCGATGGCGACGATGACATTGATGAGTACCTACTGTGTGCCAGGCAGTGTGCTGAGTAAATATTATCTTTATAAATATTAGCTTCATAAATATGATCTATAAATGTTAAATATTAATAAATATTAAATATCGTCCCAGTCCTGGGAGATAGGTGCTATTATTATTATCCCCACTTTACAGTTGAAGAAACTGCAGGGTTCAAGTGACTTTGCCAAGATCACATAACAAACAAGCAGTCTGAGGTTGGATTTGAACTCGGGTCACCCTGATTCTGGGCCCAGCCCTCTACCCATTCTGCCGCCTAGCTGCCTGTGTGTGCTTTACGTGGGTTATCTCATTTGATCCTCAGAACCACCCTATGAGGTTGTGAATGAGGTGACCCCCATTTTACAGATGGGGGAACTGAGGTTAAATGAATAAGGCTACGTAATTGAGGCAGGATTCGAACTCACGCTTTTCTGATTCCAAGTCTGTCAGTTCGTACACTGTCCCACCTAGCTGAGGAAATAGGCCTGAAGAGATTACTAATAATAATCGCTGAACAGTTACATAGCACTTTAAAGCTTGTAAAGCATTTTCTTCACGATAGCTCTGAGAAGCAGGTAGTTACAGATATCATCCCAGAAACTGTGGTTCTGAGAGGCTGCCTCACTTAAGTATCTGAGTCTGAAGTAGGATTCAAACCCAAGCCACTTAAAGCTCCAGGTCAAGCATTCTCTCTGCTCTGTTATGCCTTCTCTCATTAAGTGACTTATAAAGTGAAAAGGAATTGAACATGAGGATCCCGAGTCTCAGTTTAGTACCTAATACATCTGCCATTATCCCCATGAGGCCCTGGTTAAGTGGTTGAAGCTGTCGTGCTGACTTTCTGAAAATGTCTTGACCTTTGAAATTCCTGTCTCCTACCCCTCTGACTGTAACTTTATTACCTCATCATAACCTCCAGTCCCTTGTCCCCCACTCTACTGGAGGGAAGAAAGAGACAACTAGTCCATCTCTCCCACTCTTCTATACCCAGCCTTAACTCCATGGTCTAATATTTTAAGGATTCATTGACCACTACTCTACATACATTTTCTCTCCCATACATTTTCTTTATTTTTTTTGAGCCAGTCACGGTTAAGTGACTTGCCCAAGGTCACACAGCTGGCAACTGTCTGAAGTTCAGGTCCTTTTGACTCCAGGGCCCAGTGCTTTATTTGTTGTGCCACCTACCTGCCCCTCTCTCATAATTTTCTTTCTCCCTTTTCAATTCAGTTCAGCAAAGTCAGAGAGCATCTGATGCTTGTTTTATCAATCATAAAAAAGGCCTTCCTTTAGCACTTTAAACCCATCTGGCTACTATCCCATTTTTTCCTCCCATTTGAGCCTAAACTTCTTGAAAAAGTTGCTGTATCCAAAACATTTGGCTTCTCAGAACAATCACTTTTTGGCTCCCTTCATCCTCATTGCCGAAGCTGCTCTCTCAGAGGTCACCAGTGACCTCCTACTAGCTAAATTCAGCGACCTCTTCTCAGCGTTCATGTTCCTTGACCTCAGTACAGCCTTGGATCGCCGCCTCCTTCCGGATAGTTTCCTCCCTTGGCATCAGAGATAATACACTCTCCTCCTTCTCCTCCTACTTCTCTAACTGTTCCTCCTTTGACTCATTCCGTGGTTCTTCTTCCTGACTTCTTAAGGTGGGTGTTCCCCTAGTTGGTCTCTGTATCGCCAAGGCGATATTCACGGTAGTTGCTATTACTGTGACTGTGCCGACTTAGTTCTGTATCGCAAAATATAACATTTTTCCATATAGAAAACAGAAGAAGCAAAACATTTGTTCAGACACCAGAAAACCCAGTCCCAAAACCAGTAAGTCCAATCCATCCAAGCACACATTATCATAGCAGAGAGCCATTCCATTCCATGGCCTTCCCACAAACACTCACAAATCCTAGCTGACTCCTTGCCTGCATCTGCTCTCTCCCTCACCCCTAACTGCTCTGACCATTTTGTGCTCCACCCTTCCAGTTCCACTTGTTCACCAAGCTCCTTCCACCACATGTGACTTAGGCTTCCTTTGATATAAGAAGGTCACATGGGGCTATTAACGGATAGGGAAGATCTTCAAATTTACATTACCCTTACAGTCTCCCACTCTTCTGTCTCTGTGCTTTCTTCTCAACAGTCTAATCTACTAATACAGACTGCGCTACACAGATCTCAACTTTCTACATCCACACCTGGCTTCTCTTCTGAGCTCCAGACTCACATCTCTAATGGCCTACGGGATATCTGTAGACGTCTGTACCAGGATGTCTCAACATGGCCAAAGCGGAGCTTACTAGTTGTTCCTCCAAATGCTCCTCCTCCTCCTGCCCATACTATTTCTGTCAGTGGTATCATCATTCTCCCAATCCCATGCTCACAACCTGAATATTAACTTTGAATTTTTCTCCCCTGTCATCTCCCCACATCTCAGTCACATCCTAGCCCCCACTATATCTCTTGTATTGCTTTATAAACTGCTTCCATTGTTACTACATGACTGCAAGATTTACTGCTTTCCTGATTTCTTATAGTGGACTCCTAACAGGTCTGGCTGGCTCCTCTCTTGCTTCCTCTTCAGTCCCATCTGTGACATCCTCTGGATACATAGGTCTAGTTATAGCACTTACCTGCTCAGAATCCTTCAGTGTGACTACCTGTTGCCTTCCAAAGAAAGTTCAGACTCTTTCATTTTAGATCTAAGGTCCTCCGTAATTAGTGGCTCCCTAGCTTTCTAACTTTCTCTTTCACTACACTGCATATCAGAAAGTTACATGCAGGCTACATGCAGGTCACAATCCTCCTGGATGTGCCTGAACCAGATTAAAATGTAATTGGCAAATATTTAACAAAATAAATTAAAATATAGTAAGACACAGATAATGTTACATTTTCAGACTAAGCTAATATATGATCCACAGAGATCTTTGTGTAAAGATTATTGCCACCTGTTTCTATTTTAGTTTGATACCATGCCCCTAGGGCAGCTGGGTGGTAAAGTGGATCTAGGGCCAGGCCTGAACTCAGGAAGATTTTCCTGAGTTCAGATCTGGCCCCAGTCACTTAGTAGCTGTGTGACCCTGGACAAGTCACTTAACCCTGTTTGCCTCAGTTTCCTCATCTGTAAAATGAGCTGGAGAAGGAAATGGCAAACCATTCCAGTATCTTTGCCAAGAAAAAACCCAAATGTGTCAGGAAGAGTTGGATATGACTGAAAAATGACTGAATGACAACCACTGCTCTATGCTACAGGCCAAATTACTAGCCTTATTACTCTCTCAATAGGGAAAGTAATAGCCATGCATTCATTTTTTTTTATTATTAATAGGGTGAATATCGATGCCCCACTAGAATCAGATTGCTCTGGCTTATGTGGTATGATTTATTGGAAATGCATATTAGTCAGCAAGTTCTTACTGTCTGAGCGGTCCTCACCCTCTCTCCTCTCTCTGTGTCTCTTGTCTTTCAGTCATTCGGAGAATTGATACATAAGCCATTGCTGGTCGATCTCACTGTGGAGGAAGGGCAGCGGTTAAAAGTGATCTATGGCTCCTGTGCTGGATTCCATGCTGTTGATGTGGATTCGGGATCAGTCTATGATATTTATCTACCGACGCACGTAAGAGCCCAGACTCTACAGTTGGTTGGTTGTTTTTGTTTTGTTCTTTCCCTTCCCTCTACCCTCCCCCCAGTGTTTAGCTTATAGTGAGATCCCCTTCTCCTCCCCTTTCCCAGGATGTGCAGGTTGGATCTGTTCAAACAACTCCCGTGTTCTAATTTTGAAGATCCCCACTACTGTTCATAAGCTGAAGGAATGTGTCTTAGAAACTCTGGAATCCTCATGGGTACTTAGTTTGACCTGGGGTAAACTCGGGGCTGTCTCTGAATGAATTGGCTTGTATTCTAGTCTAGGTGAAGGTTTCAGAAGTTTTGAACATATCTGCCCCTCCAGGGGTCTTCTAGATTGGAAAAGGATTCCCTTTTGGCCTACCATCCATTATGGTGCCAGGACCACAGAGATTCTAGAATTTGACCAAGAGCACATACTTGGAGGGCAACTTCAATTGTAGCTTCAAGCTTGCTCATTCTTGGACAAAGACCCATCGACCAGTGAGCCCCTGAAGTGTCTTATAACTAACATGTCCTCAGAAATAAGGTATTAATGCACTCCCTTAGGCAGCCTTACTAGCATCAATCAAAAGACTAGAATATTTATTAGTAGCAGAGTCAAATATCTTTTTTTTTTTACTTTTGTTTCTTCTGTAGATTCAGAGTAGCATACAACCCCATGCTATCATCATACTCCCCAACACAGATGGGATGGAGTTGCTAGTGTGCTATGAGGATGAAGGAGTTTATGTGAATACCTATGGGAGGATCACAAAGGATGTGGTTCTTCAGTGGGGAGAGATGCCTACATCTGTTGGTAAGTATCACCCAGAGCCAAAGAACGGGCTTTTAAAATCAAAGGCATCCTTCTTGTATGAAGGCATTTATTTGAATGTTAATGGCAGAGGTTTTTTTTTTCCTTTTTTAATACTTAAAGGTTCAGAAATCTTTGTAAATAACAGATTAGTTTGAGGACACACATTTATGTAGCTGCCTGCGGTTTAGGGAACACTTCCACAGCAACCCTGCAAAGTTGTTAATAAAGGTAGCATTGCTTTTTTCCAGATGAAGAAAAACAACTCTCTTCCCTTTGCATCCAGGGCCTTTTGGATCAGCCCATATTGCCTGGAATCCTAGATTTTTTACTACTTTAAGTAGTCTGTGCTGTTTATCATAGAACCAGCTTGATTATAGTTAGATATAAGATGTGTATGCTAGAAATGGGTGGGGGTATGTGTGAGGTAAAGTGGATAGAGGAATAGCCTCAGAGTCATGAATACTCAGATTCAATGAACTTCTTACATCTGGCCCACATGTAGGCTGTAGTATGACACTGGCCAGGTCACCTTACAAAAGACACTTATTGTTAAACTCTCAGAAGTGGCCCCCGAATTCCGGAGTGGGCCTGACCCAGATTAAAATGTAATTGGGGGGCAGAGCTAACATGGCAGCTGGAAAGCAGGGACTAGTGTGAGCTCCCCGCCAAGTCCCTCCAAAAACCTATAAAAAATGGCTCTGAACCAATTCTAGAACTGCAGAACCCACAAAATAGCAAAGGGAAGCAGGGCTCCAGCCCAGGACAGCCTGGATGGTTGCTGGGTGAGATCTATCCTGCACGGAGCTGGGAGCGGAGCGGAGCAGAACCCAGCATGGGCCGCGTGGACCAACCAGACCAGGAGCTGGGCAGAGCGGGCCCTAGTGCCCTGAATCAGTGAGCTGTGGCTGTTGCCAGACTTCTCAACCCACAAACACCAAAGACAACAGAAGAACTGCAGAGCCCACAAAATAGCAGAGGGAAGCAGGGCTCTAGCCCAGGACAGCCTGGATGGTCTCTGGGTAAGGTCTATCCCGCACGGAGCTGGGAGCGGAGCGGAGCAGAGCCCAGCATGGGCAGCGCAGACCAACCAGACCAGGAGCTGGGCAGAGTGGGCCCTAGCGCCCTGAATCAGTGAGCTGTGGCAGTTACCAGACTTATCAACCCACAAACACCAAAGACAACAGAGGTTAGTGGGAAAAGCTGAGGGGAATGGAAGGAGTTTGTGGTTCAGCCACCGCCCTGGGGACCGCAGAGGTGGGGCAGCTACAGAACTACAGCTGCAGTTGCTTCCGGCCCCAGGCCCACCTGGTGGGAGGAATTAAGTGGCGGATCAGAGCAGGAGTGCAGAGCCTGCTGAAGATCTAAGTCTAGTCCGGGTTGGGGGTTCTTGGAAAAGGAGGAGTGCTAGTGTGGCAGAGCTGGCTGTAATACCTCTGAAATCAACAGCACATCTGCCCAAGCTTGGAACATAGAACTCTTTAGTCTACAAGCAGTCATACCCCACTGAAAAACTCAAGGGTCAAGTTAGTTGGCTGGGAATATGGCCAGGCAGCGAAAACGCACCCAGATTCAGTCTCAGACTTTGGAGTCCTTCTTTGCTGACAAAGAAGACCAAAACATACAGCCAGAAGAAGTCAACAAAGTCAGAGAGCCTACAACAAAAGCCTCCAAGAAAAACATGAACTGGTCTCAGGCCATGGAAGAGCTCAAAAAGGATTTGAAAAAGCAAGTTAGAGAAGTAGAGGAAAAATTGGGAAGAGAAATGAGAAGGATGCGAGAAAACTGTGAAAAACAAGTCAATGACTTGCTGAAGGAGACCCCAGAAAATACTGAAAAATATACTGAAGAAAACAACGCCTTAAAAAATAGACTAATTCAAATGGCAAAAGAGCTCCAAAAAGCCAATGAGGAGAAGAATGCCTTGAAAGACAGAATTAGCCAAACGGAAAAGGAGGTCCAAAAGACCACTGAAGAAAATACTAACTTAAAAATTAGACTGGAGCAAGTGGAAGCTAGTGACTTTATGAGAAATCAGGATATTATAAAACAGAACCAAAGGAATGAAAAAGTGGAAGACAATGTGAAATATCTCATTGGAAAAACCACTGACCAGGAGAGATCCAGGAGAGAGAATTTAAAAATTAATGGACTACCTGAAAGCCATGATCAAAAAAAGAGCCTAGATATCATCTTTCAAGAAATTATCAAGGAGAACTGCCCTCATATTCTAGAGCTACAGGGCAAAATAGAAATTGAAAGAATCCACAGATCGCCTCCTCAAATAGATCCCAAAAAGAAATCTTCTAGGAATATTGTCGCCAAATTCCAGAGCTCCCAGATCAAGGAGAAAATACTGCAAGCAGCCAGAAAGAAACCATTTGAGTATTGTGGAAACACAATCAGAATAACCCAAAATCTTGCAGCTTCTACATTAAGAGATCGAAGGGCTTGGAATACGATATTCCGGAGGTCAATGGAGCTAGAATTAAAACCTAGAATCACCTACCCAGCAAAACTGAGTGTCATGCTCCAAGGCAAAATATGGACTTTCAATAAAATAGAGGACTTTCAAGCTTTCTCAGTGAAAAGACCGGAGCAGAATAGAAAATTTGACTTTCAAACACAAGAATCAAGAGAAGCATGAAAAGACACAGATATCTTGAGATGTTTTCGAAATCCGATTCAATTTCCTGAGTAAGACAGATTTCCTCCACCACTCAAGTTCCACAGAGGATGTCATTGGAGAACCCAGAATGTTGAGGATGCCTCATTATGAAGTGCCACAGGGCCCGGAAGAGGACATGGACCATATCTACCATGCTGAAGACTAATAGATCAAATCATGCTAATCAAGAAACCAAAGACTCAGCCAAAAGACACACCATGCCATTTTATTCTCCATGTTTTCTGTTTTTTTTTTCTTTCCTAATGGCATTTACTATGACTCTTTACTATTTCTACACCAATGATAAGAATGATCATGGGACCCTAATCCCCTCTCCTCCTAAAACATCCATGTTTGCTCTTTTTCAGGCTTTATTGAAGATCTTTTGATTATTAAGGCTAATGAAAGAATAGCCATCCAAATCACCACATGATACGCTAACGATCCCAAAGAATGCACCATATAAAATTCATGTGTCTTTAATTTTGAGAGACAAACAGATATGAGTCACGCTGAGGTTGTGATCTGTCTACATTGGTGTAAGAAGTTCCCATATCAGGTTACTCCTCCCCTGGCTTGGCTATCCCATTTCTCAAAGCCTAATACAGAGTATGAATCATGTTTTCTTAGTGTTCCCAGACCCCTCCTATGATTCTGTGATATATTGATTCATGAAAATAAACATATACAAAGAAAAAAAATAAAATGTAATTGGGAAATATTTAATAAGTAAAAATACACTATAATATAGATAATGCTAATTTGTGCTTTTCTAAGTCAGTATGTAGCCCACCAGAGGGTTTCTATACAATACCATTATCCTAGGCAAATCTCTAAACTACGCAACAGGTATTAAATGACATTGGTAAGGGAGGCTTCCTCTTCTGTTTTATACAAACAAGTCTTTGGATGCCTATTTGAATTCTCCATATTCATTGTTTCTCATAGCACAATAAAATTTCTTTAAATTAAAAAACTAGAATGCGTTTGGATCATCCCCATTCATTAGACATGTAAGTTTGTTTTTCCTTGGTGCAGTTTAG